>NC_087370.1:3343804-3943804 GCF_030014295.1 Loxodonta africana
CATAGAGAGATAGTATTTAGGGTTAAGGTTACGGATTCTGTTTAGTTTTAGGGTTAGGGTTAGATTTTAGGTTAGGGTTTAGTTTTACGTTTAGGGTTAGGGTTCTGGTTGTGTTAGGCGTTGTGGTTGGGGTGAGGTTTAGGTTTAGGGTTCGGGTTGGGTAGGGTTAGGATTATGGTTATAGTAAGGTGTTAGGGGTGAGAGGTGTAGTTTAGGTTTAGGGTTTGGGTGAGGGTTCCAGTTAGGCATTGTGGTTCTGGTCATGGTTAGGTTTGGTTTAGGGTTAGGGTTAGGTGTGTGATTAGGTTTAGGGTTGGTGTTAGAGTTAGAGTGAGAGTTAGGGTTAGGCTTTGGTGTTAGGTGTTAGGTTTTGGGTTAGGGTTAGTGTTATCGTTAGGGCTTAGGGGTTCAGGTTAGTGTTAGTGTTAGGGTTAGAGATAGCGCTAGGGTTAGGTTTTGGGATACGCTTAGGGGTTAGAGTGAGGGTTACGGTTAGTTTTACAGTTAAGTTGAGGTTTTAGGGTATGTGTTACGATTGGGTTAGAGTTAGAGTTAGGGTTAGTGTTAGGTGTAGGGTAAGTTTTAGTTTTAAGTCCAGGTTCAGGGTTAGAATTAGTGTTCTATTTAGGGTCAAGGTTAGAGTTCGGGTTAGGGTTAGGATTAGGGCTAGGGTTAGGATTAGGATTAGGTTTAGGGTTAGGCTCAGGGCTATTGTAAGGCTTAGGTTTAGGGTAGCAGATGGACTAGCTTTATGGTTAGAGTCAGGTTTAAGGTTAGGGTTTGGGTTAGGTTTCGGTTTACGGTTAAGGTTAGGGTTAGGGTTTGGATGAAGTTTAGCATAAGGTGAGGGTTACTTTCAGGGTTAGGGCTGGATTTGGGGTTTGTGTTCGGGTTAGTGTTCAGGTTAGGTTTAGGGTCCAGTTTGGGGTTAGGGGATATGTTTAGCGTTAGGGTTAGTTTTCGGTTTACGGGTAGTGTGAAGTTTAGCTTAAGGGTGAGGGTTAGGATAACGGTTAGGATTTTAGTTAGTGTTAGTGGTTAGGTTTAGGGTGTTAGGGTTAGGTTTATGGTTAGGGTAGGGTTAAGTTTAGGGTTAATGTTAGGGTTAGTGTCAGATTAGGGTTACTGTTCGTGTTAGGGTCAGGGTTAGCGTTAGCGTTAGCTTTAAGGTTGGGAATACATTTAGGGGTTAGGGTGGGTGTTGGGGTTAGGGTGAGGTTAGGTTTAGGTTTACAGTTAATGTGAGGGTTTAGGGTAATTTTTATGGTTAGGGTTAGAGTTAGTGTCATGGTGAAGTTTCAGTTAATAGTGGGGGCTAGATTTGGGTTACAGTTAGGGTTAAGGTTAGTGTTAGGGTTAGGTTTAAGGTTAGGGTTAGGGTAGGGGTCAGGTTAGGGTTAAGGCTAGGTTTACGGTAAAGTGTAGGGCTAGGTTAGGGTTAGGCTTAGGGTTAGAGTTAGTGCTAGGGTTTAGGGTTAGGGTTTGGGTCAGGTTTAGAGTTAATGTTAGGGTTAGGGTTAGGGTAGAGTTAAGGTTAGGGTTAAGTTTAGGGTTAGGGTAAGGGTTAGGTTTAGGTCAGGGTTAGGGTTAGGATGAGGGATAGGGTTAGGCTTCGGGAAAGGGTTAGGGGTTCGTGTGAGGGTTCGTGTTATTTTTACATTAAGCTGATGTTTTAGGGTGTTACGGTTAGGGTTAGCGTTAGAGTCAGCGTTAGGTTTAGGGTTAGGGTTAGAGTTTGGGGATGGGGGTTACGCTTAGGTTTAGGGTGAAGTTTAGGTTAGGGTTAGGTGTTTGGGTTAATGTTAGGGTCAGGTTTAGGGTTAGGGTTTAGGGATCAGGTTAGAGTCAGCTTTAGGGTTAGGTTTAGGTTTAGGTTTAGGGTTAGGTTGAGTGTTGGTTTTGCTTAGGGTTACGGTTTGAATGAAGTTATGGTAGGTTTAGGGTTATGGTTCAGGTGAAATTTTGGTTAAGGGTTCGGGTTCGGTATCGGATTAGGGTTAGCGGTAAGGGTTCGTTTTAGGGTTAAGTTTAGGGTTAGGCTAAGTATTAGTTTTAGAGTGAGGTTTAGGGGTTAGAGTTTCAGTTAGGTTAAGGGTAGGGTTATAAGTCCGGTGAAGTTTAGGGTTAGGGTAAGAGTTAGATTTACATTTACTGTTAAGGTGAGGGTTTTGGGTAAGTGTTACGTTTAGGGTTAGGGCTAGGTTCAGGGTTAGAGTTTGGGTTAGGGGTTGGGGTAGGTTTAAGTTGACGGTAGGCTTAAAGTTAGGGTTAAGGTGAGGTTAGGGTTAGGGTCAGGGTTAGGATTAGAATTAGGTTTAGGGCGAGGGTTAGTGTCAGAGTTATTGTAAGGGTTAGCTTTAGGGTTACAGGTGGGCCAAGGTTAAGGTTAGAGTTAGGTTTAGGGTGAAAGTTGTGGTTAGCTATAGATTAGGGATAGGGTGAATTTTCATATAGGGTGAGGGTTAGGATTAGGGCTAAGGTTTGGGTTCATTTTCAGGTAAGTGTGAAGGTGATGTTTAGGGTTAGGTTTAAGGTTACGGATTCTGTTTAGTTTTAGGGATAAGTTTAGATTTTAGGTTAGGGTTTAGTTTACGTTTAGGGTTATGGTTCTGGTTGTGTTAGGCGTTGCGGTTGGGGTGAGGTTTAGGTTTAGGGTTGGGGTTGGGTAGGGTTAGGATTATGGTTATGGTAAGGTGTTAGGGGTTAAAGGTGTAGTTTAGGTTTAGGGTTTGGGTGAGGGTTCCAGTTAGGCATTGTGGTTCTGGTCATGGTTAGGTTTGGTTTAGGGTTAGGGTTAGGTGTGTTATTAGGTTTAGGGTTAGTGTTAGATTTAGAGTGAGAGTTAGGGTTAGGCTTTGGTGTTAGGTGTTAGGTTTTGGGTTAGGGTTAGTGTTATCGTTAGGGCTTAGGGATTCAGGTTAGTGTTATTGTTAGGGTTAGAGATAGCGCTAGGGTTAGGTTTTGGGATACGCTTAGGGGTTAGAGTGAGGGTTACGGTTAGTTTTACAGTTAAGGTGAGGTTTTAGGGTATGTGTTACGATTGGGTTAGAGTTAGAATTAGGGTTAGTGTTAGGTGTAGGGTAAGTTTTAGTTTTAAGTCCAGGTTCAGGGTTAGAATTAGTGTTCTATTTAGGGTCAAGGTTAGAGTTCGGGTTAGGGTTAGGATTAGGGCTAGGGTTAGGATTAGGATTAGGTTTAGGGTTAGGCTCAGGGCTATTGTAAGGCTTAGGTTTAGGGTAGCAGATGGACTAGCTTTATGGTTAGAGTCAGGTTTAAGGTTAGGGTTTGGGTTAGGTTTCGGTTTACGGTTAAGGTTAGGGTTAGGGTTTGGATGAAGTTTAGCATAAGGTGAGGGTTACTTTCAGGGTTAGGGCTGGATTTGGGGTTTGTGTTCGGATTAGTGTTCAGGTTAGGTTTAGGGTCCAGTTTGGGGTTAGGGGATACGTTTAGCGTTAGGGTTAGTTTTCGCTTTACGGGTAGTGTGAAGTTTAGCTTAAGGGTGAGGGTTAGGATAACGGTTAGGATTTTAGTTAGTGTTAGAGGTTAGGTTTAGGGTGTTAGGGTTAGGTTTATGGTTAGGGTAGGGTTAAGTTTAGGGTTAATGTTAGGGTTAGTGTCAGATTAGGGTTACTGTTCGTGTTAGGGCCAGGGTTAGCGTTAGCGTTAGCTTTAAGGTTGGGAATACATTTAGGGGTTAGGGTGGGTGTTGGGGATAGGGTGAGGTTAGGTTTAGGTTTACAGTTAATATGAGGGTTTAGGGTAATTTTTATGGTTAGGGTTAGAGTTAGTGTCATGGTGAAGTTTCAGTTAATAGTGGGGGCTAGATTTGGGTTACAGTTAGGTTTAAGGTTAGTGTTAGGGTTAGGTTTAAGGTTAGGGTTAGGGTAGGGGTCAGGTTAGGGTTAAGGCTAGGTTTACGGTAAAGTGTAGGGCTAGGTTAGGGTTAGGCTTAGGGTTAGAGTTAGTGCTAGGGTTTAGGGTTAGGGTTTGGGTCAGGTTTAGAGTTAATGTTAGGGTTAGGGTTAGGGTAGAGTTAAGGTTAGGGTTAAGTTTAGGGTTAGGGTAAGGGTTAGGTTTAGGTCAGGGTTAGGGTTAGGATGAGGGATAGGGTTAGGCTTCGGGAAAGGGTTAGGGGTTCGTGTGAGGGTTCGTGTTATTTTTACATTAAGCTGCTTTTTAGGGTCTTACGGTTAGGGTTAGCGTTAGAGAAAGCGTGAGGTTTAGGGTTAGGGTTAGAGTTTGGGGATGGGGTTACGTTTAGGTTTAGTTTGAAGTTTAGGTTAGGGTTAGGTGTTTGGGTTAATGTTAGGGTCAGGTTTAGGGTTAGGGTTTAGGGTTCAGGTCAGAGTCAGCTTTAGGGTTAGGTTTAGGTTTAGGGTTAGGGTTAGGTTGAGTGTTAGTTTTGCTTAGGGTTACGGTTTGAATGAAGTTAATGGTAGGTTTAGGGTTATGGTTCAGGTGAAATTTTGGTTAAGGGTTCGGGTTCGGTATCGGATTAGGGTTAGTGGTTAGGGTTCGGTTTAGGGTTAAGTTTAGGGTTAGGCTAAGTATTAGATTTAGAGTGAGGTTTAGGGGTTAGTGTTTCAGTTAGGTTAAGGGTAGGGTTATAAGTCCGGTGAAGTTTAGGGTTAGGGTAAGAGTTAGATTTACATTTACTGTTAAGGTGAGGGTTTTGGGTAAGTGTTACGTTTAGGGTTAGGGCTAGGTTCAGGGTTAGAGTTTGGGTTAGGGGTTAGGGGTAGGTTTAAGTTGACGGTAGGCTTAAAGTTAGGGTTAAGGTGAGGTTAGGGTTAGGGTCAGGGTTAGGATTAGAATTAGGTTTAGGGCGAGGGTTAGTGTCAGAGTTATTGTAAGGGTTAGGTTTAGGGTTACAGGTGGGCCAACGTTAAGGTTAGGGTTAGGTTTAGGGTGAAAGTTGCGGTTAGCTATAGATTAGGGATAGGGTGAAATTTCATATAGGGTGAGGGTTAGGATTAGGGCTAAGGTGTGGGTTCATTTTCAGGTAAGTGTGAAGGTGATGTTTAGGGTTAGGGTTAAGGTTACGGATTCTGTTTAGTTTTAGGGTTAGGGTTAGATTTTAGGTTAGGGTTTAGTTTTACGTTTAGGGTTAGGGTTCTGGTTGTGTTAGGCGTTGTGGTTGGGGTGAGGTTTAGGTTTAGGGTTAGGGTTGGGTAGGGTTAGGATTATGGTTATGGTAAGGTGTTAGGGGTGAGAGGTGTAGTTTAGATTTAGGGTTTGGGTGAGGGTTCCAGTTAGGCATTGTGGTTCTGGTCATGGTTAGGTTTGGTTTAGGGTTAGGGTTAGGTGTGTGATTAGGTTTAGGGTTAGTGTTAGATTTAGAGTGAGAGTTAGGGTTAGGCTTTGGTGTTAGGTGTTAGGTTTTGGGTTAGGGTTAGTGTTATCGTTAGGGCTTAGTGGTTCAGGTTAGTGTTAGTGTTAGGGTTAGAGATAGCGCTAGGGTTAGGTTTTGGGATACGCTTAGGGGTTAGAGTGAGGGTTACGGTTAGTTTTACAGTTAAGTTGAGGTTTTAGGGTATGTGTTACGATTGGGTTAGAGTTAGAATTAGGGTTAGTGTTAGGTGTAGGGTAAGTTTTAGTTTTAAGCTCTGGTTCAGGGTTAGAATTAGTGTTCTATTTAGGGTCAAGGTTAGAGTTCGGGTTAGGGTTAGGATTAGGGCTAGGGTTAGGATTAGGATTAGGTTTAGGGTTAGGCTCAGGGCTATTGTAAGGCTTAGGTTTAGGGTAGCAGATGGACTAGCTTTATGGTTAGAGTCAGGTTTAAGGTTAGGGTTTGGGTTAGGTTTCGGTTTACGGTTAAAGTTAGGGTTAGGGTTTGGATGAAGTTTAGCATAAGGTGAGAGTTACTTTCAGGGTTAAGGCTGGATTTGGGGTTTGTGTTGGGGTTAGTGTTCAGGTTAGGTTTAGGGTCCAGTTTGGGGTTACGGGATATGTTTAGCGTTAGGGTTAGTTTTCGGTTTACAGGTAGTGTGAAGTTTAGCTAAGGGTGAGGGTTAGGATAACGGTTAGGATTTTAGTTAGTGTTAGAGTTTAGGTTTAGGGTGTTAGGGTTAGGTTTATGGTTAGGGTAGGGTTAAGTTTAGGGTTAATGTTAGGGTTAGTGTCAGATTAGGGTTACTGTTCGTGTTAGGGCCAGGGTTAGCGTTAGCGTTAGCTTTAAGGTTGGGAATACATTTAGGGGTTAGGGTGGGTGTTGGGGTTAGGGTGAGGTTAGGTTTAGGTTTACAGTTAATGTGAGGGTTTAGGGTAATTTTTATGGTTAGGGTTAGAGTTAGTGTCATGGTGAAGTTTCAGTTAATAGTGGGGGCTAGATTTGGGTTACAGTTAGGGTTAAGGTTAGTGTTAGGGTTAGGTTTAAGGTTAGGGTTAGGGTAGGGGTCAGGTTAGGGTTAAGGCTAGGTTTACGGTAAAGTGTAGGGCTAGGTTAGGGTTAGGCTTAGGGTTAGAGTTAGTGCTAGGGTTTAGGGTTAGGGTTTGGGTCAGGTTTAGAGTTAATGTTAGGGTTAGGGTTAGGGTAGAGTTAAGGTTAGGGTTAAGTTTAGGGTTAGGGTAAGGGTTAGGTTTAGGTCAGGGTTAGGGTTAGGATGAGGGATACGGTTAGGCTTCGGGAAGGGTTAGGGGTTCGTGTGAGGGTTCGTGTTATTTTCACATTAAGCTGATGTTTTAGGGTCTTACGGTTAGGGTTAGCGTTAGAGTCAGCGTTAGGTTTAGGGTTAGGGTTAGAGTTTGGGGATGGGGGTTACGCTTAGGTGTAGGGTGAAGTTTAGGTTAGGGTTAGGTGTTTGGCTTAATGTTAGGGTCAGGTTTAGGGTTAAGGTTTAGGGTTCAGGTTAGAGTCAGCTTTAGGGTTAGGTTTAGGTTTAGGGTTAGGGTTAGGTTGAGTGTTAGTTTTGCTTAGGGTTACGGTTTGAATGAAGTTATGGTAGGTTTAGGGTTATGGTTCAGGTGAAATTTTGGTTAAGGGTTCGGGTTCGATTTCGGATTAGGGTTAGTGGTTAGGGTTCGTTTTAGGGTTAAGTTTAGGGTTAGGCTAAGTATTAGTTTTAGAGTGAGGTTTAGGGGTTAGTGTTTCAGTTAGGTTAAGGGTAGGGTTATAAGTCCGGTGAAGTTTAGGGTTAGGGTAAGAGTTAGATTTACATTTACTGTTAAGGTGAGGGTTTTGGGTAAGTGTTACGTTTAGGGTTAGGGCTAGGTTCAGGGTTAGAGTTTGGGTTAGGGGTTAGGGGTAGGTTTAAGTTGACGGTAGGCTTAAAGTTAGGGTTAAGGTGAGGTTAGGGTTAGGGTCAGGGTTAGGATTAGAATTAGGTTTAGGGCGAGGGTTAGTGTCAGAGTTATTGTAAGGGTTAGCTTTAGGGTTACAGGTGGGCCAACGTTAAGGTTAGAGTTAGGTTTAGGGTGAAAGTTGTGGTTAGCTATAGATTAGGGATAGGGTGAATTTTCATATAGGGTGAGGGTTAGGATTAGGGCTAAGGTTTGGGTTCATTTTCAGGTAAGTGTGAAGGTGATGTTTAGGGTTAGGGTTAAGGTTACGGATTCTGTTTAGTTTTAGGGATAAGTTTAGATTTTAGGTTAGGGTTTAGTTTTACGTTTAGGGTTATGGTTCTGGTTGTGTTAGGCGTTGCGGTTGGGGTGAGGTTTAGGTTTAGGGTTGGGGTTGGGTAGGGTTAGGATTATGGTTATGGTAAGGTGTTAGGGGTTAGAGGTGTAGTTTAGGTTTAGGGTTTGGGTGAGGGTTCCAGTTAGGCATTGTGGTTCTGGTCATGGTTAGGTTTGGTTTAGGGTTAGGGTTAGGTGTGTTATTAGGTTTAGGGTTAGTGTTAGATTTAGAGTGAGAGTTAGGGTTAGGCTTTGGTGTTAGGTGTTAGGTTTTGGGTTAGGGTTAGTGTTATCGTTAGGGCTTAGGGATTCAGGTTAGTGTTAGTGTTAGGGTTAGAGATAGCGCTAGGGTTAGGTTTTGGGATACGCTTAGGGGTTAGAGTGAGGGTTACGGTTAGTTTTACAGTTAAGGTGAGGTTTTAGGGTATGTGTTACGATTGGGTTAGAGTTAGAATTAGGGTTAGTGTTAGGTGTAGGGTAAGTTTTAGTTTTAAGTCCAGGTTCAGGGTTAGAATTAGTGTTCTATTTAGGGTCAAGGTTAGAGTTCGGGTTAGGGTTAGGATTAGGGCTAGGGTTAGGATTAGGATTAGGTTTAGGGTTAGGCTCAGGGCTATTGTAAGGCTTAGGTTTAGGGTAGCAGATGGACTAGCTTTATGGTTAGAGTCAGGTTTAAGGTTAGGGTTTGGGTTAGGTTTCGGTTTACGGTTAAGGTTAGGGTTAGGGTTTGGATGAAGTTTAGCATAAGGTGAGGGTTACTTTCAGGGTTAGGGCTGGATTTGGGGTTTGTGTTGGGATTAGTGTTCAGGTTAGGTTTAGGGTCCAGTTTGGGGTTAGGGAATACGTTTAGCGTTAGGGTTAGTTTTCGCTTTACGGGTAGTGTGAAGTTTAGCTTAAGGGTGAGGGTTAGGATAACGGTTAGGATTTTAGTTAGTGTTAGAGGTTAGGTTTAGGGTGTTAGGGTTAGGTTTATGGTTAGGGTAGGGTTAAGTTTAGGGTTAATGTTAGGGTTAGTGTCAGATTAGGGTTACTGTTCGTGTTAGGGCCAGGGTTAGCGTTAGCGTTAGCTTTAAGGTTGGGAATACATTTAGGGGTTAGGGTGGGTGTTGGGGATAGGGTGAGGTTAGGTTTAGGTTTACAGTTAATATGAGGGTTTAGGGTAATTTTTATGGTTAGGGTTAGAGTTAGTGTCATGGTGAAGTTTCAGTTAATAGTGGGGGCTAGATTTGGGTTACAGTTAGGGTTAAGGTTAGTGTTAGGGTTAGGTTTAAGGTTAGGGTTAGGGTAGGGGTCAGGTTAGGGTTAAGGCTAGGTTTACGGTAAAGTGTAGGGCTAGGTTAGGGTTAGGCTTAGGGTTAGAGTTAGTGCTAGGGTTTAGGGTTAGGGTTTGGGTCAGGTTTAGAGTTAATGTTAGGGTTAGGGTTAGGGTAGAGTTAAGGTTAGGGTTAAGTTTAGGGTTAGGGTAAGGGTTAGGTTTAGGTCATGGTTAGGGTTAGGATGAGGGATAGGGTTAGGCTTCGGGAAAGGGTTAGGGGTTCGTGTGAGGGTTCGTGTTATTTTTACATTAAGCTGCTTTTTAGGGTCTTACGGTTAGGGTTAGCGTTAGAGAAAGCGTGAGGTTTAGGGTTAGGGTTAGAGTTTGGGGATGGGGTTACGTTTAGGTTTAGTTTGAAGTTTAGGTTAGGGTTAGGTGTTTGGGTTAATGTTAGGGTCAGGTTTAGGGTTAGGGTTTAGGGTTCAGGTCAGAGTCAGCTTTAGGGTTAGGTTTAGGTTTAGGGTTAGGGTTAGGTTGAGTGTTAGTTTTGCTTAGGGTTACGGTTTGAATGAAGTTATGGTAGGTTTAGGGTTATGGTTCAGGTGAAATTTTGGTTAAGGGTTCGGGTTCGGTATCGGATTAGGGTTAGTGGTTAGGGTTCGGTTTAGGGTTAAGTTTAGGGTTAGGCTAAGTATTAGATTTAGAGTGAGGTTTAGGGGTTAGTGTTTCAGTTAGGTTAAGGGTAGGGTTATAAGTCCGGTGAAGTTTAGGGTTAGGGTAAGAGTTAGATTTACATTTACTGTTAAGGTGAGGGTTTTGGGTAAGTGTTACGTTTAGGGTTAGGGCTAGGTTCAGGGTTAGAGTTTGGGTTAGGGGTTAGGGGTAGGTTTAAGTTGACGGTAGGCTTAAAGTTAGGGTTAAGGTGAGGTTAGGGTTAGGGTCAGGGTTAGGATTAGAATTAGGTTTAGGGCGAGGGTTAGTGTCAGAGTTATTGTAAGGGTTAGGTTTAGGGTTACAGGTGGGCCAACGTTAAGGTTAGGGTTAGGTTTAGGGTGAAAGTTGCGGTTAGCTATAGATTAGGGATAGGGTGAAATTTCATATAGGGTGAGGGTTAGGATTAGGGCTAAGGTGTGGGTTCATTTTCAGGTAAGTGTGAAGGTGATGTTTAGGGTTAGGGTTAAGGTTACGGATTCTGTTTAGTTTTAGGGTTAGGGTTAGATTTTAGGTTAGGGTTTAGTTTTACGTTTAGGGTTAGGGTTCTGGTTGTGTTAGGCGTTGTGGTTGGGGTGAGGTTTAGGTTTAGGGTTAGGGTTGGGTAGGGTTAGGATTATGGTTATGGTAAGGTGTTAGGGGTGAGAGGTGTAGTTTAGGTTTAGGGTTTGGGTGAGGGTTCCAGTTAGGCATTGTGGTTCTGGTCATGGTTAGGTTTGGTTTAGGGTTAGGGTTAGGTGTGTGATTAGGTTTAGGGTTAGTGTTAGATTTAGAGTGAGAGTTAGGGTTAGGCTTTGGTGTTAGGTGTTAGGTTTTGGGTTAGGGTTAGTGTTATCGTTAGGGCTTAGGGGTTCAGGTTAGTGTTAGTGTTAGGGTTAGAGATAGCGCTAGGGTTAGGTTTTGGGATACGCTTAGGGGTTAGAGTGAGGGTTACGGTTAGTTTTACAGTTAAGTTGAGGTTTTAGGGTATGTGTTACGATTGGGTTAGAGTTAGAATTAGGGTTAGTGTTAGGTGTAGGGTAAGTTTTAGTTTTAAGTCCAGGTTCAGGGTTAGAATTAGTGTTCTATTTAGGGTCAAGGTTAGAGTTCGGGTTAGGGTTAGGATTAGGGCTAGGGTTAGGATTAGGATTAGGTTTAGGGTTAGGCTCAGGGCTATTGTAAGGCTTAGGTTTAGGGTAGCAGATGGACTAGCTTTATGGTTAGAGTCAGGTTTAAGGTTAGGGTTTGGGTTAGGTTTCGGTTTACGGTTAAAGTTAGGGTTAGGGTTTGGATGAAGTTTAGCATAAGGTGAGGGTTACTTTCAGGGTTAGGGCTGGATTTGGGGTTTGTGTTGGGGTTAGTGTTCAGGTTAGGTTTAGGGTCCAGTTTGGGGTTAGGGGATATGTTTAGCGTTAGGGTTAGTTTTCGGTTTACAGGTAGTGTGAAGTTTAGCTTAAGGGTGAGGGTTAGAATAACGGTTAGGATTTTAGTTAGTGTTAGAGTTTAGGTTTAGGGTGTTAGGGTTAGGTTTATGGTTAGGGTAGGGTTAAGTTTAGGGTTAATGTTAGGGTTAGTGTCAGATTAGGGTTACTGTTCGTGTTAGGGCCAGGGTTAGCGTTAGCGTTAGCTTTAAGGTTGGGAATACATTTAGGGGTTAGGGTGGGTGTTGGGGTTAGGGTGAGGTTAGGTTTAGGTTTACAGTTAATGTGAGGGTTTAGGGTAATTTTTATGGTTAGGGTTAGAGTTAGTGTCATGGTGAAGTTTCAGTTAATAGTGGGGGCTAGATTTGGGTTACAGTTAGGGTTAAGGTTAGTGTTAGGGTTAGGTTTAAGGTTAGGGTTAGGGTAGGGGTCAGGTTAGGGTTAAGGCTAGGTTTACGGTAAAGTGTAGGGCTAGGTTAGGGTTAGGCTTAGGGTTAGAGTTAGTGCTAGGGTTTAGGGTTAGGGTTTGGGTCAGGTTTAGAGTTAATGTTAGGGTTAGGGTTAGGGTAGAGTTAAGGTTAGGGTTAAGTTTAGGGTTAGGGTAAGGGTTAGGTTTAGGTCAGGGTTAGGGTTAGGATGAGGGATACGGTTAGGCTTCGGGAAGGGTTAGGGGTTCGTGTGAGGGTTCGTGTTATTTTCACATTAAGCTGATGTTTTAGGGTGTTACGGTTAGGGTTAGCGTTAGAGTCAGCGTTAGGTTTAGGGTTAGGGTTAGAGTTTGGGGATGGGGGTTACGCTTAGGTGTAGGGTGAAGTTTAGGTTAGGGTTAGGTGTTTGGCTTAATGTTAGGGTCAGGTTTAGGGTTAGGGTTTAGGGTTCAGGTTAGAGTCAGCTTTAGGGTTAGGTTTAGGTTTAGGGTTAGGGTTAGGTTGAGTGTTAGTTTTGCTTAGGGTTACGGTTTGAATGAAGTTATGGTAGGTTTAGGGTTATGGTTCAGGTGAAATTTTGGTTAAGGGTTCGGGTTCGATTTCGGATTAGGGTTAGTGGTTAGGGTTCGTTTTAGGGTTAAGTTTAGGGTTAGGCTAAGTATTAGTTTTAGAGTGAGGTTTAGGGGTTAGTGTTTCAGTTAGGTTAAGGGTAGGGTTATAAGTCCGGTGAAGTTTAGGGTTAGGGTAAGAGTTAGATTTACATTTACTGTTAAGGTGAGGGTTTTGGGTAAGTGTTACGTTTAGGGTTAGGGCTAGGTTCAGGGTTAGAGTTTGGGTTAGGGGTTAGGGGTAGGTTTAAGTTGACGGTAGGCTTAAAGTTAGGGTTAAGGTGAGGTTAGGGTTAGGGTCAGGGTTAGGATTAGAATTAGGTTTAGGGCGAGGGTTAGTGTCAGAGTTATTGTAAGGGTTAGCTTTAGGGTTACAGGTGGGCCAACGTTAAGGTTAGAGTTAGGTTTAGGGTGAAAGTTGTGGTTAGCTATAGATTAGGGATAGGGTGAATTTTCATATAGGGTGAGGGTTAGGATTAGGGCTAAGGTTTGGGTTCATTTTCAGGTAAGTGTGAAGGTGATGTTTAGGGTTAGGTTTAAGGTTACGGATTCTGTTTAGTTTTAGGGATAAGTTTAGATTTTAGGTTAGGGTTTAGTTTTACGTTTAGGGTTATGGTTCTGGTTGTGTTAGGCGTTGCGGTTGGGGTGAGGTTTAGGTTTAGGGTTGGGGTTGGGTAGGGTTAGGATTATGGTTATGGTAAGGTGTTAGGGGTTAGAGGTGTAGTTTAGGTTTAGGGTTTGGGTGAGGGTTCCAGTTAGGCATTGTGGTTCTGGTCATGGTTAGGTTTGGTTTAGGGTTAGGGTTAGGTGTGTTATTAGGTTTAGGGTTAGTGTTAGATTTAGAGTGAGAGTTAGGGTTAGGCTTTGGTGTTAGGTGTTAGGTTTTGGGTTAGGGTTAGTGTTATCGTTAGGGCTTAGGGATTCAGGTTAGTGTTAGTGTTAGGGTTAGAGATAGCGCTAGGGTTAGGTTTTGGGATACGCTTAGGGGTTAGAGTGAGGGTTACGGTTAGTTTTACAGTTAAGGTGAGGTTTTAGGGTATGTGTTACGATTGGGTTAGAGTTAGAATTAGGGTTAGTGTTAGGTGTAGGGTAAGTTTTAGTTTTAAGTCCAGGTTCAGGGTTAGAATTAGTGTTCTATTTAGGGTCAAGGTTAGAGTTCGGGTTAGGGTTAAGATTAGGGCTAGGGTTAGGATTAGGATTAGGTTTAGGGTTAGGCTCAGGGCTATTGTAAGGCTTAGGTTTAGGGTAGCAGATGGACTAGCTTTATGGTTAGAGTCAGGTTTAAGGTTAGGGTTTGGGTTAGGTTTCGGTTTACGGTTAAGGTTAGGGTTAGGGTTTGGATGAAGTTTAGCATAAGGTGAGGGTTACTTTTAGGGTTAGGGCTGGATTTGGGGTTTGTGTTCGGGTTAGTGTTCAGGTTAGGTTTAGGGTCCAGTTTGGGGTTAGGGGATATGTTTAGCGTTAGGGTTAGTTTTCGGTTTACGGGTAGTGTGAAGTTTAGCTTAAGGGTGAGGGTTAGGATAACGGTTAGGATTTTAGTTAGTATTAGAGTTTAGGTTTAGGGTGTTAGGGTTAGGTTTATGGTTAGGGTAGGGTTAAGTTTAGGGTTAATGTTAGGGTTAGTGTCAGATTAGGGTTACTGTTCGTGTTAGGGTCAGGGTTAGCGTTAGCGTTAGCTTTAAGGTTGGGAATACATTTAGGGGTTAGGGTGGGTGTTGGGGTTAGGGTGAGGTTAGGTTTAGGTTTACAGTTAATGTGAGGGTTTAGGGTAATTTTTATGGTTAGGGTTAGAGTTAGTGTCATGGTGAAGTTTCAGTTAATAGTGGGGTCTAGATTTGGGTTACAGTTAGGGTTAAGGTTAGTGTTAGGGTTAGGTTTAAGGTTAGGGTTAGGGTAGGGGTCAGGTTAGGGTTAAGGCTAGGTTTACGGTAAAGTGTAGGGCTAGGTTAGGGTTAGGCTTAGGGTTAGAGTTAGTGCTAGGGTTTAGGGTTAGGGTTTGGGTCAGGTTTAGAGTTAATGTTAGGGTTAGGGTTAGGGTAGAGTTAAGGTTAGGGTTAAGTTTAGGGTTAGGGTAAGGGTTAGGTTTAGGTCAGGGTTAGGGTTAGGATGAGGGATAGGGTTAGGCTTCGGGAAAGGGTTAGGGGTTCGTGTGAGGGTTCGTGTTATTTTTACATTAAGCTGCTTTTTAGGGTCTTACGGTTAGGGTTAGCGTTAGAGAAAGCGTGAGGTTTAGGGTTAGGGTTAGAGTTTGGGGATGGGGTTACGTTTAGGTTTAGTTTGAAGTTTAGGTTAGGGTTAGGTGTTTGGGTTAATGTTAGGGTCAGGTTTAGGGTTAGGGTTTAGGGTTCAGGTCAGAGTCAGCTTTAGGGTTAGGTTTAGGTTTAGGGTTAGGGTTAGGTTGAGTGTTAGTTTTGCTTAGGGTTACGGTTTGAATGAAGTTATGGTAGGTTTAGGGTTATGGTTCAGGTGAAATTTTGGTTAAGGGTTCGGGTTCGGTATCGGATTAGGGTTAGTGGTTAGGGTTCGGTTTAGGGTTAAGTTTAGGGTTAGGCTAAGTATTAGATTTAGAGTGAGGTTTAGGGGTTAGTGTTTCAGTTAGGTTAAGGGTAGGGTTATAAGTCCGGTGAAGTTTAGGGTTAGGGTAAGAGTTAGATTTACATTTACTGTTAAGGTGAGGGTTTTGGGTAAGTGTTACGTTTAGGGTTAGGGCTAGGTTCAGGGTTAGAGTTTGGGTTAGGGGTTAGGGGTAGGTTTAAGTTGACGGTAGGCTTAAAGTTAGGGTTAAGGTGAGGTTAGGGTTAGGGTCAGGGTTAGGATTAGAATTAGGTTTAGGGCGAGGGTTAGTGTCAGAGTTATTGTAAGGGTTAGGTTTAGGGTTACAGGTGGGCCAACGTTAAGGTTAGGGTTAGGTTTAGGGTGAAAGTTGCGGTTAGCTATAGATTAGGGATAGGGTGAAATTTCATATAGGGTGAGGGTTAGGATTAGGGCTAAGGTGTGGGTTCATTTTCAGGTAAGTGTGAAGGTGATGTTTAGGGTTAGGGTTAAGGTTACAGATTCTGTTTAGTTTTAGGGTTAGGGTTAGATTTTAGGTTAGGGTTTAGTTTTACGTTTAGGGTTAGGGTTCTGGTTGTGTTAGGCGTTGTGGTTGGGGTGAGGTTTAGGTTTAGGGTTAGGGTTGGGTAGGGTTAGGATTATGGTTATGGTAAGGTGTTAGGGGTGAGAGGTGTAGTTTAGATTTAGGGTTTGGGTGAGGGTTCCAGTTAGGCATTGTGGTTCTGGTCATGGTTAGGTTTGGTTTAGGGTTAGGGTTAGGTGTGTGATTAGGTTTAGGGTTAGTGTTAGATTTAGAGTGAGAGTTAGGGTTAGGCTTTGGTGTTAGGTGTTAGGTTTTGGGTTAGGGTTAGTGTTATCGTTAGGGCTTAGGGGTTCAGGTTAGTGTTAGTGTTAGGGTTAGAGATAGCGCTAGGGTTAGGTTTTGGGATACGCTTAGGGGTTAGAGTGAGGGTTACGGTTAGTTTTACAGTTAAGTTGAGGTTTTAGGGTATGTGTTACGATTGGGTTAGAGTTAGAATTAGGGTTAGTGTTAGGTGTAGGGTAAGTTTTAGTTTTAAGTCCAGGTTCAGGGTTAGAATTAGTGTTCTATTTAGGGTCAAGGTTAGAGTTCGGGTTAGGGTTAGGATTAGGGCTAGGGTTAGGATTAGGATTAGGTTTAGGGTTAGGCTCAGGGCTATTGTAAGGCTTAGGTTTAGGGTAGCAGATGGACTAGCTTTATGGTTAGAGTCAGGTTTAAGGTTAGGGTTTGGGTTAGGTTTCGGTTTACGGTTAAAGTTAGGGTTAGGGTTTGGATGAAGTTTAGCATAAGGTGAGGGTTACTTTCAGGGTTAGGGCTGGATTTGGGGTTTGTGTTGGGGTTAGTGTTCAGGTTAGGTTTAGGGTCCAGTTTGGGGTTAGGGGATATGTTTAGCGTTAGGGTTAGTTTTCGGTTTACAGGTAGTGTGAAGTTTAGCTTAAGGGTGAGGGTTAGGATAACGGTTAGGATTTTAGTTAGTGTTCGAGTTTAGGTTTAGGGTGTTAGGGTTAGGTTTATGGTTAGGGTAGGGTTAAGTTTAGGGTTAATGTTAGGGTTAGTGTCAGATTAGGGTTACTGTTCGTGTTAGGGCCAGGGTTAGCGTTAGCGTTAGCTTTAAGGTTGGGAATACATTTAGGGGTTAGGGTGGGTGTTGGGGTTAGGGTGAGGTTAGGTTTAGGTTTACAGTTAATGTGAGGGTTTAGGGTAATTTTTATGGTTAGGGTTAGAGTTAGTGTCATGGTGAAGTTTCAGTTAATAGTGGGGGCTAGATTTGGGTTACAGTTAGGGTTAAGGTTAGTGTTAGGGTTAGGTTTAAGGTTAGGGTTAGGGTAGGGGTCAGGTTAGGGTTAAGGCTAGGTTTACGGTAAAGTGTAGGGCTAGGTTAGGGTTAGGCTTAGGGTTAGAGTTAGTGCTAGGGTTTAGGGTTAGGGTTTGGGTCAGGTTTAGAGTTAATGTTAGGGTTAGGGTTAGGGTAGAGTTAAGGTTAGGGTTAAGTTTAGGGTTAGGGTAAGGGTTAGGTTTAGGTCAGGGTTAGGGTTAGGATGAGAGATAGGGTTAGGCTTCGGGAAAGGGTTAGGGGTTCGTGTGAGGGTTCGTGTTATTTTTACATTAAGCTGATGTTTTAGGGTCTTACGGTTAGGGTTAGCGTTAGAGTCAGCGTTAGGTTTAGGGTTAGGGTTAGAGTTTGGGGATGGGGGTTACGCTTAGGTTTAGGGTCAAGTTTAGGTTAGGGTTAGGTGTTTGGCTTAATGTTAGGGTCAGGTTTAGGGTTAGGGTTTAGGGTTCAGGTTAGAGTCAGCTTTAGGGTTAGGTTTAGGTTTAGGGTTAGGGTTAGGTTGAGTGTTAGTTTTGCTTAGGGTTACGGTTTGAATGAAGTTATGGTAGGTTTAGGGTTATGGTTCAGGTGAAATTTTGGTTAAGGGTTCGGGTTCGGTATCGGATTAGGGTTAGTGGTTAGGGTTCGGTTTAGGGTTAAGTTTAGGGTTAGGCTAAGTATTAGATTTAGAGTGAGGTTTAGGGGTTAGTGTTTCAGTTAGGTTAAGGGTAGGGTTATAAGTCCGGTGAAGTTTAGGGTTAGGGTAAGAGTTAGATTTACATTTACTGTTAAGGTGAGGGTTTTGGGTAAGTGTTACGTTTAGGGTTAGGGCTAGGTTCAGGGTTAGAGTTTGGGTTAGGGGTTAGGGGTAGGTTTAAGTTGACGGTAGGCTTAAAGTTAGGGTTAAGGTGAGGTTAGGGTTAGGGTCAGGGTTAGGATTAGAATTAGGTTTAGGGCGAGGGTTAGTGTCAGAGTTATTGTAAGGGTTAGCTTTAGGGTTACAGGTGGGCCAACGTTAAGGTTAGGGTTAGGTTTAGGGTGAAAGTTGCGGTTAGCTATAGATTAGGGATAGGGTGAAATTTCATATAGGGTGAGGGTTAGGATTAGGGCTAAGGTGTGGGTTCATTTTCAGGTAAGTGTGAAGGTGATGTTTAGGGTTAGGGTTAAGGTTACGGATTCTGTTTAGTTTTAGGGTTAGGGTTAGATTTTAGGTTAGGGTTTAGTTTTACGTTTAGGGTTATGGTTCTGGTTGTGTTAGGCGTTGCGGTTGGGGTGAGGTTTAGGTTTAGGGTTGGGGTTGGGTAGGGTTAGGATTATGGTTATGGTAAGGTGTTAGGGGTGAGAGGTGTAGTTTACATTTAGGGTTTGGGTGAGGGTTCCAGTTAGGCATTGTGGTTCTGGTCATGGTTAGGTTTGGTTTAGGGTTAGGGTTAGGTGTGTGATTAGGTTTAGGGTTAGTGTTAGATTTAGAGTGAGAGTTAGGGTTAGGCTTTGGTGTTAGGTGTTAGGTTTTGGGTTAGGGTTAGTGTTATCGTTAGGGCTTAGGGGTTCAGGTTAGTGTTAGTGTTAGGGTTAGAGATAGCGCTAGGGTTAGGTTTTGGGATACGCTTAGGGGTTAGAGTGAGGGTTACGGTTAGTTTTACAGTTAAGTTGAGGTTTTAGGGTATGTGTTACGATTGGGTTAGAGTTAGAATTAGGGTTAGTGTTAGGTGTAGGGTAAGTTTTAGTTTTAAGTCCAGGGTCAGGGTTAGAATTAGTGTTCTATTTAGGGTCAAGGTTAGAGTTCGGGTTAGGGTTAGGATTAGGGCTAGGGTTAGGATTAGGATTAGGTTTAGGGTTAGGCTCAGGGCTATTGTAAGGCTTAGGTTTAGGGTAGCAGATGGACTAGCTTTATGGTTAGAGTCAGGTTTAAGGTTAGGGTTTGGGTTAGGTTTCGGTTTACGGTTAAGGTTAGGGTTAGGGTTTGGATGAAGTTTAGCATAAGGTGAGGGTTACTTTCAGGGTTAGGGCTGGATTTGGGGTTTGTGTTGGGATTAGTGTTCAGGTTAGGTTTAGGGTCCAGTTTGGGGTTAGGGAATACGTTTAGCGTTAGGGTTAGTTTTCGCTTTACGGGTAGTGTGAAGTTTAGCTTAAGGGTGAGGGTTAGGATAACGGTTAGGATTTTAGTTAGTGTTAGAGGTTAGGTTTAGGGTGTTAGGGTTAGGTTTATGGTTAGAGTAGGGTTAAGTTTAGGGTTAATGTTAGGGTTAGTGTCAGATTAGGGTTACTGTTCGTGTTAGGGTCAGGGTTAGCGTTAGCGTTAGCTTTAAGGTTGGGAATACATTTAGGGGTTAGGGTGGGTGTTGGGGTTAGGGTGAGGTTAGGTTTAGGTTTACAGTTAATGTGAGGGTTTAGGGTAATTTTTATGGTTAGGGTTAGAGTTAGTGTCATGGTGAAGTTTCAGTTAATAGTGGGGGCTAGATTTGGGTTACAGTTAGGGTTAAGGTTAGTGTTAGGGTTAGGTTTAAGGTTAGGGTTAGGGTAGGGGTCAGGTTAGGGTTAAGGCTAGGTTTACGGTAAAGTGTAGGGCTAGGTTAGGGTTAGGCTTAGGGTTAGAGTTAGTGCTAGGGTTTAGGGTTAGGGTTTGGGTCAGGTTTAGAGTTAATGTTAGGGTTAGGGTTAGGGTAGAGTTAAGGTTAGGGTTAAGTTTAGGGTTAGGGTAAGGGTTAGGTTTAGGTCAGGGTTAGGGTTAGGATGAGGGATAGGGTTAGGCTTCGGGAAAGGGTTAGGGGTTCTTGTGAGGGTTCGTGTTATTTTTACATTAAGCTGATGTTTTAGGGTCTTACGGTTAGGGTTAGCGTTAGAGAAAGCGTTAGGTTTAGGGTTAGGGTTAGAGTTTGGGGATGGGGTTACGTTTAGGTTTAGGGTGAAGTTTAGGTTAGGGTTAGGTGTTTGGGTTAATGTTAGGGTCAGGTTTAGGGTTAGGGTTTAGGGTTCAGGTCAGAGTCAGCTTTAGGGTTAGGTTTAGCTTTAGGGTTAGGGTTAGGTTGAGTGTTAGTTTTGCTTAGGGTTACGGTTTGAATGAAGTTATGGTAGGTTTAGGGTTATGGTTCAGGTGAAATTTTGGTTAAGGGTTCGGGTTCGGTATCGGATTACGGTTAGTGGTTAGGGTTCGGTTTAGGGTTAAGTTTAGGGTTAGGCTAAGTATTAGATTTAGAGTGAGGTTTAGGGGTTAGTGTTTCAGTTAGGTTAAGGGTAGGGTTATAAGTCCGGTGAAGTTTAGGGTTAGGGTAAGAGTTAGATTTACATTTACTGTTAAGGTGAGGGTTTTGGGTAAGTGTTACGTTTAGGGTTAGGGCTAGGTTCAGGGTTAGAGTTTGGGTTAGGGGTTAGGGGTAGGTTTAAGTTGACGGTAGGCTTAAAGTTAGGGTTAAGGTGAGGTTAGGGTTAGGGTCAGGGTTAGGATTAGAATTAGGTTTAGGGCGAGGGTTAGTGTCAGAGTTATTGTAAGGGTTAGGTTTAGGGTTACAGGTGGGCCAACGTTAAGGTTAGGGTTAGGTTTAGGGTGAAAGTTGCGGTTAACTATAGATTAGGGATAGGGTGAAATTTCATATAGGGTGAGGGTTAGGATTAGGGCTAAGGTGTGGGTTCATTTTCAGGTAAGTGTGAAGGTGATGTTTAGGGTTAGGGTTAAGGTTACGGATTCTGTTTAGTTTTAGGGTTAGGGTTAGATTTTAGGTTAGGGTTTAGTTTTACGTTTAGGGTTAGGGTTCTGGTTGTGTTAGGCCTTGTGGTTGGGGTGAGGTTTAGGTTTAGGGTTGGGGTTGGGTAGGGTTAGGATTATGGTTATGGTAAGGTGTTAGGGGTTAGAGGTGTAGTTTAGATTTAGGGTTTGGGTGAGGGTTCCAGTTAGGCATTGTGGTTCTGGTCATGGTTAGGTTTGGTTTAGGGTTAGGGTTAGGTGTGTGATTAGGTTTAGGGTTAATGTTAGGTTTAGAGTGAGAATTAGGGTTAGGCTTTGGTGTTAGGTGTTAGGTTTTGGGTTAGGGTTAGTGTTATCGTTAGGGCTTAGGGGTTCAGGTTAGTGTTAGTGTTAGGGTTAGAGATAGCGCTAGGGTTAGGTTTTGGGATACGCTTAGGGGTTAGAGTGAGGGTTACGGTTAGTTTTACAGTTAAGTTGAGGTTTTAGGGTATGTGTTACGACTGGGTTAGAGTTAGAATTAGGGTTAGTGTTAGGTGTAGGGTAAGTTTTAGTTTTAAGTCCAGGTTCAGGGTTAGAATTAGTGTTCTATTTAGGGTCAAGGTTAGAGTTGGGGTTAGGGTTAGGATTAGGGCTAGGGTTAGGATTAGGATTAGGTTTAGTGTTAGGCACAGGGCTATTGTAAGGCTTAGGTTTAGGGTAGCAGATGGACTAGCTTTATGGTTAGAGTCAGGTTTAAGGTTAGGGTTTGGGTTAGGTTTCGGTTTACGGTTAAAGTTAGGGTTAGGGTTTGGATGAAGTTTAGCATAAGGTGAGGGTTACTTTCAGGGTTAGGGCTGGATTTGGGGTTTGTGTTGGGGTTAGTGTTCAGGTTAGGTTTAGGGTCCAGTTTGGGGTTAGGGGATACGTTTAGCGTTAGGGTTAGTTTTCGCTTTACGGGTAGTGTGAAGTTTAGCTTAAGGGTGAGGGTTAGGATAACGGTTAGGATTATAGTTAGTGTTAGGGGTTAGGTTTAGGGTGTTAGGGTTAGGTTTATGGTTAGGGTAGGGTTAAGTTTAGGGTTAATGTTAGGGTTAGTGTCAGATTAGGGTTACTGTTCGTGTTAGGGCCAGGGTTAGCGTTAGCGTTAGCTTTAAGGTTGGGAAAACATTTAGGGGTTAGGGTGGGTGTTGGGGTTAGGGTGAGGTTAGGTTTAGGTTTACAGTTAATGTGAGGGTTTAGGGTAATTTTTATGGTTAGGGTTAGAGTTAGTGTCATGGTGAAGTTTCAGTTAACAGTGGGGGCTAGATTTGGGTTACAGTTAGGGTTAAGGTTAGTGTTAGGGTTAGGTTTAAGGTTAGGGTTAGGGTAGGGATCAGGTTAGGGTTAAGGCTAGGTTTACGGTAAAGTGTAGGGCTAGGTTAGGGTTAGGGTTAGGGTTAGAGTTAGTGCTAGGGTTTAGGGTTAGGGTTTGGGTCAGGTTTAGAGTTAATGTTAGGGTTAGGGTTAGGGTAGAGTTAAGGTTAGGGTTAAGTTTAGGGTTAGGGTAAGGGTTAGGTTTAGGTCAGGGTTAGGGTTAGGATGAGGGACAGGGTTAGGCTTTGGGAAAGGGTTAGGGGTTCGTGTGAGGGTTCGTGTTATTCTTACATTAAGCTGATGTTTTAGGGTGTTACGGTTAGGGTTAGCGTTAGAGTCAGCGTTAGGTTTACGGTTAGGGTTAGAGTTTGGGGATGGGGTTACGTTTAGGTTTAGGGTGAAGTTTAGGTTAGGGTTAGGTGTTTGGGTTAATGTTAGGGTCAGGTTTAGGGTTAGGGTTTAGGGTTCAGGTCAGAGTCAGCTTTAGGGTTAGGTTTAGCTTTAGGGTTAGGGTTAGGTTGAGTGTTAGTTTTGCTTAGGGTTACGGTTTGAATGAACTTATGGTAGGTTTAGGGTTATGGTTCAGGTGAAATTTTGGTTAAGGGTTCGGGTTCGGTATCGGATTAGGGTTAGTGGTTAGGGTTCGTTTTAGGGTTAAGTTTAGGGTTAGGCTAAGTATTAGATTTAGAGTGAGGTTTAGGGGTTAGTGTTTCAGTTAGGTTAAGGGTACGGTTATAAGTCCGGTGAAGTTTAGGGTTAGGGTAAGAGTTAGATTTACATTTACTGTTAAGGTGAGGGTTTTGGGTAAGTGTTACGTTTAGGGTTAGGGCTAGGTTCAGGGTTAGAGTTTGGGTTAGGGGTTAGGGGTAGGTTTAAGTTGACGGTAGGCTTAAAGTTAGGGTTAAGGTGAGGTTAGGGTTAGGGTCAGGGTTAGGATTAGAATTAGGTTTAGGGCGAGGGTTAGTGTCAGAGTTATTGTAAGGGTTAGCTTTAGGGTTACAGGTGGGCCAACGTTAAGGTTAGGGTTAGGTTTAGGGTGAAAGTTGCGGTTAGCTATAGATTAGGGATAGGGTGAAATTTCATATAGGGTGAGGGTTAGGATTAGGGCTAAGGTGTGGGTTCATTTTCAGGTAAGTGTGAAGGTGATGTTTAGGGTTAGGGTTAAGGTTACGGATTCTGTTTAGTTTTAGGGTTAGGGTTAGATTTTAGGTTAGGGTTTAGTTTTGCATTTAGAGTTATGGTTCTGGTTGTGTTAGGCGTTGCGGTTGGGGTGAGGTTTAGGTTTAGGGTTGGGGTTGGGTAGGGTTAGGATTATGGTTATGGTAAGGTGTTAGGGGTTAGAGGTGTAGTTTAGATTTAGGGTTTGGGTGAGGGTTCCAGTTAGGCATTGTGGTTCTGGTCATGGTTAGGTTTGGTTTAGGGTTAGGGTTAGGTGTGTGATTAGGTTTAGGGTTAGTGTTAGAGTTAGAGAGAGAGTTAGGGTTAGGCTTTGGTGTTAGGTGTTAGGTTTTGGGTTAGGGTTAGTGTTATCGTTAGGGCTTAGGGGTTCAGGTTAGTGTTAGTGTTAGGGTTAGAGATAGCGCTAGGGTTAGGTTTTGGGATACGCTTAGGGGTTAGAGTGAGGGTTACGGTTAGTTTTACAGTTAAGTTGAGGTTTTAGGGTATGTGTTACGATTGGGATAGAGTTAGAATTAGGGTTAGTGTTAGGTGTAGGGTAAGTTTTAGTTTTAAGTCCAGGTTCAGGGTTAGAATTAGTGTTCTATTTAGGGTCAAGGTTAGAGTTCGGGTTAGGGTTAGGATTAGGGCTAGGGTTAGGATTAGGATTAGGTTTAGGGTTAGGCTCAGGGCTATTGTAAGGCTTAGGTTTAGGGTAACAGATGGACTAGCTTTATGGTTAGAGTCAGGTTTAAGGTTAGGGTTTGGGTTAGGTTTCGGTTTACGGTTAAGGTTAGGGTTAGGGTTTGGATGAAGTTTAGCATAAGGTGAGGGTTACTTTCAGGGTTAGGGCTGGATTTGGGGTTTGTGTTGGGATTAGTGTTCAGGTTAGGTTTAGGGTCCAGTTTGGGTTAGGGGATACGTTTAGCGTTAGGGTTAGTTTTCGCATTACGGGTAGTGTGAAGTTTAGCTTAAGGGTGAGGGTTAGGATAACGGTTAGGATTTTAGTTAGTGTTAGAGGTTAGGTTTAGGGTGTTAGGGTTAGGTTTATGGTTAGGGTAGGGTTAAGTTTAGGGTTAATGTTAGGGTTAGTGTCAGATTAGGGTTACTGTTCGTGTTAGGGCCAGGGTTAGCGTTAGCGTTAGCTTTAAGGTTGGGAATACATTTAGGGGTTAGGGTGGGTGTTGGGGTTAGGGTGAGGTTAGGTTTAGGTTTACAGTTAATGTGAGGGTTTAGGGTAATTTTTATGGTTAGGGTTAGAGTTAGTGTCATGGTGAAGTTTCAGTTAACAGTGGGGGCTAGATTTGGGTTACAGTTAGGGTCAAGGTTAGTGTTAGGGTTAGGTTTAAGGTTAGGGTTAGGGTAGGGGTCAGGTTAGGGTTAAGGCTAGGTTTACGGTAAAGTGTAGGGCTAGGTTAGGGTTAGGGTTAGGGTTAGAGTTAGTGCTAGGGTTTAGGGTTAGGGTTTGGGTCAGGTTTAGAGTGAATGTTAGGGTTAGGGTAGAGTTAAGGTTAGGGTTAAGTTTAGGGTTAGGGTAAGGGTTAGGTTTAGATCAGGGTTAGGGTTAGGATGAGGGACAGGGTTAGGCTTTGGGAAAGGGTTAGGGGTTCGTGTGAGGGTTCGTGTTATTCTTACACTAAGCTGATGTTTTAGGGTGTTACGGTTAGGGTTAGCGTTAGAGTCAGCGTTAGGTTTACGGTTAGGGTTAGAGTTTGGGGATGGGGTTACGTTTAGGTTTAGGGTGAAGTTTAGGTTAGGGTTAGGTGTTTGGGTTAATGTTAG
Source organism: Loxodonta africana (assembly GCF_030014295.1). Lineage (NCBI taxonomy): Eukaryota > Metazoa > Chordata > Mammalia > Proboscidea > Elephantidae > Loxodonta > Loxodonta africana. Next base: position 3,368,154 of record NC_087370.1, read on the forward strand.
GGTCAGGTTTAGGGTTAGGGTTTAGGGTTCAGGTCAGAGTCAGCTTTAGGGTTAGGTTTAGGTTTAGGGTTAGGGTTAGGTTGAGTGTTAGTTTTGCTTAGGGTTACGGTTTGAATGAAGTTATGGTAGGTTTAGGGTTATGGTTCAGGTGAAATTTTGGTTAAGGGTTCGGGTTCGGTATCGGATTAGGGTTAGTGGTTAGGGTTCGTTTTAGGGTTAAGTTTAGGGTTAGGCTAAGTATTAGATTTAGAGTGAGGTTTAGGGGTTAGTGTTTCAGTTTGGTTAAGGGTAGGGTTATAAGTCCGGTGAAGTTTAGGGTTAGGGTAAGAGTTAGATTTACATTTACTGTTAAGGTGAGGGTTTTGGGTAAGTGTTACGTTTAGGGTTAGGGCTAGGTTCAGGGTTAGAGTTTGGGTTAGGGGTTAGGGGTAGGTTTAAGTTGACGGTAGGCTTAAAGTTAGGGTTAAGGTGAGGTTAGGGTTAGGGTCAGGGTTAGGATTAGAATTAGGTTTAGGGCGAGGGTTAGTGTCAGAGTTATTGTAAGGGTTAGCTTTAGGGTTACAGGTGGGCCAACGTTAAGGTTAGGGTTAGGTTTAGGGTGAAAGTTGCGGTTAGCTATAGATTAGGGATAGGGTGAAATTTCATATAGGGTGAGGGTTAGGATTAGGGCTAAGGTGTGGGTTCATTTTCAGGTAAGTGTGAAGGTGATGTTTAGGGTTAGGGTTAAGGTTACGGATTCTGTTTAGTTTTAGGGTTAGGGTTAGATTTTAGGTTAGGGTTTAGTTTTACGTTTAGGGTTAGGGTTCTGGTTGTGTTAGGCGTTGTGGTTGGGGTGAGGTTTAGGTTTAGGGTTGGGGTTGGGTAGGGTTAGGATTATGGTTATGGTAAGGTGTTAGGGGTTAGAGGTGTAGTTTAGATTTAGGGTTTGGGTGAGGGTTCCAGTTAGGCATTGTGGTTCTGGTCATGGTTAGGTTTGGTTTAGGGTTAGGGTTAGGTGTGTGATTAGGTTTAGGGTTAGTGTTAGAGTTAGAGTGAGAGTTAGGGTTAGGCTTTGGTGTTAGGTGTTAGGTTTTGGGTTAGGGTTAGTGTTATCGTTAGGGCTTAGGGGTTCAGGTTAGTGTTAGTGTTAGGGTTAGAGATAGCGCTAGGGTTAGGTTTTGGGATACGCTTAGGGGTTAGAGTGAGGGTTACGGTTAGTTTTACAGTTAAGGTGAGGTTTTAGGGTATGTGTTACGATTGGGATAGAGTTAGAATTAGGGTTAGTGTTAGGTGTAGGGTAAGTTTTAATTTTAAGTCCAGGTTCAGGGTTAGAATTAGTGTTCTATTTAGGGTCAAGGTTAGAGTTCGGGTTAGGGTTAGGATTAGGGCTAGGGTTAGGATTAGGATTAGGTTTAGGGTTAGGCTCAGGGCTATTGTAAGGCTTAGGTTTAGGGTAACAGATGGACTAGCTTTATGGTTAGAGTCAGGTTTAAGGTTAGGGTTTGGGTTAGGTTTCGGTTTACGGTTAAGGTTAGGGTTAGGGTTTGGATGAAGTTTAGCATAAGGTGAGGGTTACTTTCAGGGTTAGGGCTGGATTTGGGGTTTGTGTTGGGATTAGTGTTCAGGTTAGGTTTAGGGTCCAGTTTGGGGTTAGGGGATACGTTTAGCGTTAGGGTTAGTTTTCGGTTTACGGGTAGTGTGAAGTTTAGCTTAAGGGTGAGGGTTAGGATAACGGTTAGGATTTTAGTTAGTGTTAGAGGTTAGGTTTAGGGTGTTAGGGTTAGGTTTATGGTTAGGGTAGGGTTAAGTTTAGGGTTAATGTTAGGGTTAGTGTCAGATTAGGGTTACTGTTCGTGTTAGGGCCAGGGTTAGCGTTAGCGTTAGCTTTAAGGTTGGGAATACATTTAGGGGTTAGGGTGGGTGTTGGGGTTAGGGTGAGGTTAGGTTTAGGTTTACAGTTAATGTGAGGGTTTAGGGTAATTTTTATGGTTAGGGTTAGAGTTAGTGTCATGGTGAAGTTTCAGTTAACAGTGGGGGCTAGATTTGGGTTACAGTTAGGGTCAAGGTTAGTGTTAGGGTTAGGTTTAAGGTTAGGGTTAGGGTAGGGGTCAGGTTAGGGTTAAGGCTAGGTTTACGGTAAAGTGTAGGGCTAGGTTAGGGTTAGGGTTAGGGTTAGAGTTAGTGCTAGGGTTTAGGGTTAGGGTTTGGGTCAGGTTTAGAGTTAATGTTAGGGTTAGGGTAGAGTTAAGGTTAGGGTTAAGTTTAGGGTTAGGGTAAGGGTTAGGTTTAGGTCAGGGTTAGGGTTAGGATGAGGGACAGGGTTAGGCTTTGGGAAAGGGTTAGGGGTTCGTGTGAGGGTTCGTGTTATTCTTACATTAAGCTGATGTTTTAGGGTGTTACGGTTAGGGTTAGCGTTAGAGTCAGCGTTAGGCTTACGGTTAGGGTTAGAGTTTGGGGATGGGGTTACGTTTAGGTTTAGGGTGAAGTTTAGGTTAGGGTTAGGTGTTTGGGTTAATGTTAGGGTCAGGTTTAGGGTTAGGGTTTAGGGTTCAGGTCAGAGTCAGCTTTAGGGTTAGGTTTAGGTTTAGGGTTAGGGTTAGGTTGAGTGTTAGTTTTGCTTAGGGTTACGGTTTGAATGAAGTTATGGTAGGTTTAGGGTTATGGTTCAGGTGAAATTTTGGTTAAGGGTTCGGGTTCGGTATCGGATTAGGGTTAGTGGTTAGGGTTCGTTTTAGGGTTAAGTTTAGGGTTAGGCTAAGTATTAGATTTAGAGTGAGGTTTAGGGGTTAGTGTTTCAGTTAGGTTAAGGGTAGGGTTATAAGTCCGGTGAAGTTTAGGGTTAGGGTAAGAGTTAGATTTACATTTACTGTTAAGGTGAGGGTTTTGGGTAAGTGTTACATTTAGGGTTAGGGCTAGGTTCAGGGTTAGAGTTTGGGTTAGGGGTTAGGGGTAGGTTTAAGTTGACGGTAGGCTTAAAGTTAGGGTTAAGGTGAGGTTAGGGTTAGGGTCAGGGTTAGGATTAGAATTAGGTTTAGGGCGAGGGTTAGTGTCAGAGTTATTGTAAGGGTTAAGTTTAGGGTTACAGGTGGGCCAACGTTAAGGTTAGGGTTAGGTTTAGGGTGAAAGTTGCGGTTAGCTATAGATTAGGGATAGGGTGAAATTTCATATAGGGTGAGGGTTAGGATTAGGGCTAAGGTTTGGGTTCATTTTCAGGTAAGTGTGAAGGTGATGTTTAGGGTTAGGGTTAAGGTTACGGATTCTGTTTAGTTTTAGGGTTAGGGTTAGATTTTAGGTTAGGGTTTAGTTTTACGTTTAGGGTTAGGGTTCTGGTTGTGTTAGGCGTTGTGGTTGGGGTGAGGTTTAGGTTTAGGGTTAGGGTTGGGTAGGGTTAGGATTATGGTTATGGTAAGGTGTTAGGGGTGAGAGGTGTAGTTTAGGTTTAGGGTTTGGGTGAGGGTTCCAGTTAGGCATTCTGGTTCTGGTCATGGTTAGGTTTGGTTTAGGGTTAGGGTTAGGTGTGTGATTAGGTTTAGAGTTAGTGTTAGAGTTAGAGTGAGAGTTAGGGTTAGGCTTTGGTGTTAGGTGTTAGGTTTTGGGTTAGGGTTAGTGTTATCGTTAGGGCTTAGGGGTTCAGGTTAGTGTTAGTGTTAGGGTTAGAGATAGCGCTAGGGTTAGGTTTTGGGATACGCTTAGGGGTTAGAGTGAGGGATACGGTTAGTTTTACAGTTAAGTTGAGGTTTTAGGGTATGTGTTACGATTGGGTTAGAGTTAGAGTTAGAGTTAGGGTTAGTGTTAGGTGTAGGGTAAGTTTTAGTTTTAAGTCCAGGTTCAGGGTTAGAATTAGTGTTCTATTTAGGGTCAAGGTTAGAGTTCGGGTTAGGGTTAGGATTAGGGCTAGGGTTAGGATTAGGATTAGGTTTAGGGTTAGGCTCAGGGCTATTGTAAGGCTTAGGTTTAGGGTAGCAGATGGACTAGCTTTATGGTTAGAGTCAGGTTTAAGGTTAGGGTTTGGGTTAGGTTTCGGTTTACGGTTAAGGTTAGGGTTAGGGTTTGGATGAAGTTTAGCATAAGGTGAGGGTTACTTTTAGGGTTAGGGCTGGATTTGGGGTTTGTGTTCGGGTTAGTGTTCAGGTTAGGTTTAGGGTCCAGTTTGGGGTTAGGGGATATGTTTAGCGTTAGGGTTAGTTTTCGGTTTACGGGTAGTGTGAAGTTTAGCTTAAGGGTGAGGGTTAGGATAACGGTTAGGATTTTAGTTAGTGTTAGAGTTTAGGTTTAGGGTGTTAGGGTTAGGTTTATGGTTAGGGTAGGGTTAAGTTTAGGGTTAATGTTAGGGTTAGTGTCAGATTAGGGTTACTGTTCGTGTTAGGGTCAGGGTTAGCGTTAGCGTTAGCTTTAAGGTTGGGAATACATTTAGGGGTTAGGGTGGGTGTTGGGGTTAGGGTGAGGTTAGGTTTAGGTTTACAGTTAATGTGAGGGTTTAGGGTAATTTTTATGGTTAGGGTTAGAGTTAGTGTCATGGTGAAGTTTCAGTTAATAGTGGGGGCTAGATTTGGGTTACAGTTAGGGTTAAGGTTAGTGTTAGGGTTAGGTTTAAGGTTAGGGTTAGGGTAGGGGTCAGGTTAGGGTTAAGGCTAGGTTTACGGTAAAGTGTAGGGCTAGGTTAGGGTTAGGCTTAGGGTTAGAGTTAGTGCTAGGGTTTAGGGTTAGGGTTTGGGTCAGGTTTAGAGTGAATGTTAGGGTTAGGGTTAGGGTAGAGTTAAGGTTAGGGTTAAGTTTAGGGTTAGGGTAAGGGTTAGGTTTAGGTCAGGGTTAGGGTTAGGATGAGGGATAGGGTTAGGCTTCGGGAAAGGGTTAGGGGTTCGTGTGAGGGTTCGTGTTATTTTTACATTAAGCTGATGTTTTAGGGTCTTACGGTTAGGGTTAGCGTTAGAGTCAGCGTTAGGTTTAGGGTTAGGGTTAGAGTTTGGGGATGGGGGTTACGCTTAGGTTTAGGGTGAAGTTTAGGTTAGGGTTAGGTGTTTGGCTTAATGTTAGGGTCAGGTTTAGGGTTAGGGTTTAGGGTTCAGGTTAGAGTCAGCTTTAGGGTTAGGTTTAGGTTTAGGGTTAGGGTTAGGTTGAGTGTTAGTTTTGCTCTAGGGTTACGGTTTGAATGAAGTTATGGTAGGTTTAGGGTTATGGTTCAGGTGAAATTTTGGTTAAGAGTTCGGGTTCGATTTCGGATTAGGGTTAGTGGTTAGGGTTCGTTTTAGGGTTAAGTTTAGGGTTAGGCTAAGTATTAGTTTTAGAGTGAGGTTTAGGGGTTAGTGTTTCAGTTAGGTTAAGGGTAGGGTTATAAGTCCGGTGAAGTTTAGGGTTAGGGTAAGAGTTAGATTTACATTTACTGTTAAGGTGAGGGTTTTGGGTAAGTGTTACGTTTAGGGTTAGGGCTAGGTTCAGGGTTAGAGTTGGGGTTAGGGGTTAGGGGTAGGTTTAAGTTGACGGTAGGCTTAAAGTTAGGGTTAAGGTGAGGTTAGGGTTAGGGTCAGGGTTAGGATTAGAATTAGGTTTAGGGCGAGGGTTAGTGTCAGAGTTATTGTAAGGGTTAGCTTTAGGGTTACAGGTGGGCCAACGTTAAGGTTAGGGTTAGGTTTAGGGTGAAAGTTGCGGTTAGCTATAGATTAGGGATAGGGTGATATTTCATATAGGGTGAGGGTTAGGATTAGGGCTAAGGTTTGGGTTCATTTTCAGGTAAGTGTGAAGGTGATGTTTAGGGTTAGGGTTAAGGTTACGGATTCTGTTTAGTTTTAGGGTTAGGGTTAGATTTTAGGTTAGGGTTTAGTTTTACGTTTAGGGTTAGGGTTCTGGTTGTGTTAGGCGTTGTGGTTGGGGTGAGGTTTAGGTTTAGGGTTAGGGTTGGGTAGGGTTAGGATTATGGTTATGGTAAGGTGTTAGGGGTTAGAGGTGTAGTTTAGGTTTAGGGTTTGGGTGAGGGTTCCAGTTAGGCATTGTGGTTCTGGTCATGGTTAGGTTGGTTTAGGGTTAGGGTTAGGTGTGTGATTAGGTTTAGGGTTAGTGTTAGAGTTAGAGTGAGAGTTAGGGTTAGGCTTTGGTGTTAGGTGTTAGGTTTTGGGTTAGGGTTAGTGTTATCGTTAGGGCTTAGGGGTTCAGGTTAGTGTTAGTGTTAGGGTTAGAGATAGCGCTAGGGTTAGGTTTCGGGATACGCTTAGGGGTTAGAGTGAGGGTTACGGTTAGTTTTACAGTTAAGTTGAGGTTTTAGGGTATGTGTTACGATTGGGTTAGAGTTAGAGTTAGAGTTAGGGTTAGTGTTAGGTGTAGGGTAAGTTTTAGTTTTAAGTCCAGGTTCAGGGTTAGAATTAGTGTTCTATTTAGGGTCAAGGTTAGAGTTCGGGTTAGGGTTAGGATTAGGGCTAGGGTTAGGGTTAGGATTAGGTTTAGGGTTAGGCTCAGGGCTATTGTAAGGCTTAGGTTTAGGGTAGCAGATGGACTAGCTTTATGGTTAGAGTCAGGTTTAAGGTTAGGGTTTGGGTTAGGTTTCGGTTTACGGTTAAGGTTAGGGTTAGGGTTTGGATGAAGTTTAGCATAAGGTGAGGGTTACTTTTAGGGTTAGGGCTGGATTTGGGGTTTGTGTTCGGGTTAGTGTTCAGGTTAGGTTTAGGGTCCAGTTTGGGGTTAGGGGATATGTTTAGCGTTAGGGTTAGTTTTCGGTTTACGGGTAGTGTGAAGTTTAGCTTAAGGGTGAGGGTTAGGATAACGGTTAGGATTTTAGTTAGTGTTAGAGTTTAGGTTTAGGGTGTTAGGGTTAGGTTTATGGTTAGGGTAGGGTTAAGTTTAGGGTTAATGTTAGGGTTAGTGTCAGATTAGGGTTACTGTTCGTGTTAGGGTCAGGGTTAGCGTTAGCGTTAGCTTTAAGGTTGGGAATACATTTAGGGGTTAGGGTGGGTGTTGGGGTTAGGGTGAGGTTAGGTTTAGGTTTACAGTTAATGTGAGGGTTTAGGGTAATTTTTATGGTTAGGGTTAGAGTTAGTGTCATGGTGAAGTTTCAGTTAATAGTGGGGTCTAGATTTGGGTTACAGTTAGGGTTAAGGTTAGTGTTAGGGTTAGGTTTAAGGTTAGGGTTAGGGTAGGGGTCAGGTTAGGGTTAAGGCTAGGTTTACGGTAAAGTGTAGGGCTAGGTTAGGGTTAGGCTTAGGGTTAGAGTTAGTGCTAGGGTTTAGGGTTAGGTTTTGGGTCAGGTTTAGAGTTAATGTTAGGGTTAGGGTTAGGGTAGAGTTAAGGTTAGGGTTAAGTTTAGGGTTAGGGTAAGGGTTAGGTTTAGGTCAGGGTTAGGGTTAGGATGAGGGATAGGGTTAGGCTTCGGGAAAGGGTTAGGGGTTCGTGTGAGGGTTCGTGTTATTTTTACATTAAGCTGATGTTTTAGGGTCTTACGGTTAGGGTTAGCGTTAGAGTCAGCGTTAGGTTTAGGGTTAGGGTTAGAGTTTGGGGATGGGGGTTACGCTTAGGTTTAGGGTGAAGTTTAGGTTAGGGTTAGGTGTTTGGCTTAATGTTAGGGTCAGGTTTAGGGTTAGGGTTTAGGGTTCAGGTTAGAGTCAGCTTTAGGGTTAGGTTTAGGTTTAGGGTTAGGGTTAGGTTGAGTGTTAGTTTTGCTCTAGGGTTACGGTTTGAATGAAGTTATGGTAGGTTTAGGGTTATGGTTCAGGTGAAATTTTGGTTAAGAGTTCGGGTTCGATTTCGGATTAGGGTTAGTGGTTAGGGTTCGTTTTAGGGTTAAGTTTAGGGTTAGGCAAAGTATTAGTTTTAGAGTGAGGTTTAGGGGTTAGTGTTTCAGTTAGGTTAAGGGTAGGGTTATAAGTCCGGTGAAGTTTAGGGTTAGGGTAAGAGTTAGATTTACATTTACTGTTAAGGTGAGGGTTTTGGGTAAGTGTTACGTTTAGGGTTAGGGCTAGGTTCAGGGTTAGAGTTTGGGTTAGGGGTTAGGGGTAGGTTTAAGTTGACGGTAGGCTTAAAGTTAGGGTTAAGGTGAGGTTAGGGTTAGGGTCAGGGTTAGGATTAGAATTAGGTTTAGGGCGAGGGTTAGTGTCAGAGTTATTGTAAGGGTTAGCTTTAGGGTTACAGGTGGGCCAACGTTAAGGTTAGGGTTAGGTTTAGGGTGAAAGTTGCGGTTAGCTATAGATTAGGGATAGGGTGATATTTCATATAGGGTGAGGGTTAGGATTAGGGCTAAGGTTTGGGTTCATTTTCAGGTAAGTGTGAAGGTGATGTTTAGGGTTAGGGTTAAGGTTACGGATTCTGTTTAGTTTTAGGGTTAGGGTTAGATTTTAGGTTAGGGTTTAGTTTTACGTTTAGGGTTAGGGTTCTGGTTGTGTTAGGCGTTGTGGTTGGGGTGAGGTTTAGGTTTAGGGTTAGGGTTGGGTAGGGTTAGGATTATGGTTATGGTAAGGTGTTAGGGGTTAGAGGTGTAGTTTAGGTTTAGGGTTTGGGTGAGGGTTCCAGTTAGGCATTGTGGTTCTGGTCATGGTTAGGTTTGGTTTAGGGTTAGGGTTAGGTGTGTGATTAGGTTTAGGGTTAGTGTTAGAGTTAGAGTGAGAGTTAGGGTTAGGCTTTGGTGTTAGGTGTTAGGTTTTGGGTTAGGGTTAGTGTTATCGTTAGGGCTTAGGGGTTCAGGTTAGTGTTAGTGTTAGGGTTAGAGATAGCGCTAGGGTTAGGTTTCGGGATACGCTTAGGGGTTAGAGTGAGGGTTACGGTTAGTTTTACAGTTAAGTTGAGGTTTTAGGGTATGTGTTACGATTGGGTTAGAGTTAGAGTTAGAGTTAGGGTTAGTGTTAGGTGTAGGGTAAGTTTTAGTTTTAAGTCCAGGTTCAGGGTTAGAATTAGTGTTCTATTTAGGGTCAAGGTTAGAGTTCGGGTTAGGGTTAGGATTAGGGCTAGGGTTAGGGTTAGGATTAGGTTTAGGGTTAGGCTCAGGGCTATTGTAAGGCTTAGGTTTAGGGTAGCAGATGGACTAGCTTTATGGTTAGAGTCAGGTTTAAGGTTAGGGTTTGGGTTAGGTTTCGGTTTACGGTTAAGGTTAGGGTTAGGGTTTGGATGAAGTTTAGCATAAGGTGAGGGTTACTTTTAGGGTTAGGGCTGGATTTGGGGTTTGTGTTCGGGTTAGTGTTCAGGTTAGGTTTAGGGTCCAGTTTGGGGTTAGGGGATATGTTTAGCGTTAGGGTTAGTTTTCGGTTTACGGGTAGTGTGAAGTTTAGCTTAAGGGTGAGGGTTAGGATAACGGTTAGGATTTTAGTTAGTGTTAGAGTTTAGGTTTAGGGTGTTAGGGTTAGGTTTATGGTTAGGGTAGGGTTAAGTTTAGGGTTAATGTTAGGGTTAGTGTCAGATTAGGGTTACTGTTCGTGTTAGGGTCAGGGTTAGCGTTAGCGTTAGCTTTAAGGTTGGGAATACATTTAGGGGTTAGGGTGGGTGTTGGGGTTAGGGTGAGGTTAGGTTTAGGTTTACAGTTAATGTGAGGGTTTAGGGTAATTTTTATGGTTAGGGTTAGAGTTAGTGTCATGGTGAAGTTTCAGTTAATAGTGGGGTCTAGATTTGGGTTACAGTTAGGGTTAAGGTTAGTGTTAGGGTTAGGTTTAAGGTTAGGGTTAGGGTAGGGGTCAGGTTAGGGTTAAGGCTAGGTTTACGGTAAAGTGTAGGGCTAGGTTAGGGTTAGGCTTAGGGTTAGAGTTAGTGCTAGGGTTTAGGGTTAGGGTTTGGGTCAGGTTTAGAGTTAATGTTAGGGTTAGGGTTAGGGTAGAGTTAAGGTTAGGGTTAAGTTTAGGGTTAGGGTAAGGGTTAGGTTTAGGTCAGGGTTAGGGTTAGGATGAGGGATAGGGTTAGGCTTCGGGAAAGGGTTAGGGGTTCGTGTGAGGGTTCGTGTTATTTTTACATTAAGCTGATGTTTTAGGGTCTTACGGTTAGGGTTAGCGTTAGAGTCAGCGTTAGGTTTAGGGTTAGGGTTAGAGTTTGGGGATGGGGGTTACGCTTAGGTTTAGGGTGAAGTTTAGGTTAGGGTTAGGTGTTTGGCTTAATGTTAGGGTCAGGTTTAGGGTTAGGGTTTAGGGTTCAGGTTAGAGTCAGCTTTAGGGTTAGGTTTAGGTTTAGGGTTAGGGTTAGGTTGAGTGTTAGTTTTGCTCTAGGGTTACGGTTTGAATGAAGTTATGGTAGGTTTAGGGTTATGGTTCAGGTGAAATTTTGGTTAAGAGTTCGGGTTCGATTTCGGATTAGGGTTAGTGGTTAGGGTTCGTTTTAGGGTTAAGTTTAGGGTTAGGCTAAGTATTAGTTTTAGAGTGAGGTTTAGGGGTTAGTGTTTCAGTTAGGTTAAGGGTAGGGTTATAAGTCCGGTGAAGTTTAGGGTTAGGGTAAGAGTTAGATTTACATTTACTGTTAAGGTGAGGGTTTTGGGTAAGTGTTACGTTTAGGGTTAGGGCTAGGTTCAGGGTTAGAGTTTGGGTTAAGGGTTAGGGGTAGGTTTAAGTTGACGGTAGGCTTAAAGTTAGGGTTAAGGTGAGGTTAGGGTTAGGGTCAGGGTTAGGATTAGAATTAGGTTTAGGGCGAGGGTTAGTGTCAGAGTTATTGTAAGGGTTAGCTTTAGGGTTACAGGTGGGCCAACGTTAAGGTTAGGGTTAGGTTTAGGGTGAAAGTTGCGGTTAGCTATAGATTAGGGATAGGGTGATATTTCATATAGGGTGAGGGTTAGGATTAGGGCTAAGGTTTGGGTTCATTTTCAGGTAAGTGTGAAGGTGATGTTTAGGGTTAGGGTTAAGGTTACGGATTCTGTTTAGTTTTAGGGTTAGGGTTAGATTTTAGGTTAGGGTTTAGTTTTACGTTTAGGGTTAGGGTTCTGGTTGTGTTAGGCGTTGTGGTTGGGGTGAGGTTTAGGTTTAGGGTTAGGGTTGGGTAGGGTTAGGATTATGGTTATGGTAAGGTGTTAGGGGTTAGAGGTGTAGTTTAGGTTTAGGGTTTGGGTGAGGGTTCCAGTTAGGCATTGTGGTTCTGGTCATGGTTAGGTTTGGTTTAGGGTTAGGGTTAGGTGTGTGATTAGGTTTAGGGTTAGTGTTAGAGTTAGAGTGAGAGTTAGGGTTAGGCTTTGGTGTTAGGTGTTAGGTTTTGGGTTAGGGTTAGTGTTATCGTTAGGGCTTAGGGGTTCAGGTTAGTGTTAGTGTTAGGGTTAGAGATAGCGCTAGGGTTAGGTTTCGGGATACGCTTAGGGGTTAGAGTGAGGGTTACGGTTAGTTTTACAGTTAAGTTGAGGTTTTAGGGTATGTGTTACGATTGGGTTAGAGTTAGAGTTAGGGTTAGTGTTAGGTGTAGGGTAAGTTTTAGTTTTAAGTCCAGGTTCAGGGTTAGAATTAGTGTTCTATTTAGAGTCAAGGTTAGAGTTCGGGTTAGGGTTAAGATTAGGGCTAGGGTTAGGATTAGGATTAGGTTTAGGGTTAGGCGCAGGGCTATTGTAAGGCTTAGGTTTAGGGTAGCAGATGGACTAGCTTTATGGTTAGAGTCAGGTTTAAGGTTAGGGTTTGGGTTAGGTTTCGGTTTACGGTTAAGGTTAGGGTTAGGGTTTGGATGAAGTTTAGCATAAGGTGAGGGTTACTTTTAGGGTTAGGGCTGGATTTGGGGTTTGTGTTCGGGTTAGTGTTCAGGTTAGGTTTAGGGTCCAGTTTGGGGTTAGGGGATATGTTTAGCGTTAGGGTTAGTTTTCGGTTTACGGGTAGTGTGAAGTTTAGCTTAAGGGTGAGGGTTAGGATAACGGTTAGGATTATAGTTAGTGTTAGGGGTTAGGTTTAGGGTGTTAGGGTTAGGTTTATGGTTAGGGTAGGGTTAAGTTTAGGGTTAATGTTAGGGTTAGTGTCAGATTAGGGTTACTGTTCGTGTTAGGGTCAGGGTTAGCGTTAGCGTTAGCTTTAAGGTTGGGAATACATTTAGGGGTTAGGGTGGGTGTTGGGGTTAGGGTGAGGTTAGGTTTAGGTTTACAGTTAATGTGAGGGTTTAGGGTAATTTTTATGGTTAGGGTTAGAGTTAGTGTCATGGTGAAGTTTCAGTTAATAGTGGGGTCTAGATTTGGGTTACAGTTAGGGTTAAGGTTAGTGTTAGGGTTAGGTTTAAGGTTAGGGTTAGGGTAGGGGTCAGGTTAGGGTTAAGGCTAGGTTTACGGTAAAGTGTAGGGCTAGGTTAGGGTTAGGCTTAGGGTTAGAGTTAGTGCTAGGGTTTAGGGTTAGGGGTTGGGTCAGGTTTAGAGTTAATGTTAGGGTTAGGGTTAGGGTAGAGTTAAGGTTAGGGTTAAGTTTAGGGTTAGGGTAAGGGTTAGGTTTAGGTCAGGGTTAGGGTTAGGATGAGGGATAGGGTTAGGCTTCGGGAAAGGGTTAGGGGTTCGTGTGAGGGTTCGTGTTATTTTTACATTAAGCTGATGTTTTAGGGTCTTACGGTTAGGGTTAGCGTTAGAGTCAGCGTTAGGTTTAGGGTTAGGGTTAGAGTTTGGGGATGGGGGTTACGCTTAGGTTTAGGGTGAAGTTTAGGTTAGGGTTAGGTGTTTGGCTTAATGTTAGGGTCAGGTTTAGGGTTAGGGTTTAGGGTTCAGGTTAGAGTCAGCTTTAGGGTTAGGTTTAGGTTTAGGGTTAGGGTTAGGTTGAGTGTTAGTTTTGCTCTAGGGTTACGGTTTGAATGAAGTTATGGTAGGTTTAGGGTTATGGTTCAGGTGAAATTTTGGTTAAGAGTTCGGGTTCGATTTCGGATTAGGGTTAGTGGTTAGGGTTCGTTTTAGGGTTAAGTTTAGGGTTAGGCTAAGTATTAGATTTAGAGTGAGGTTTAGGGGTTAGTGTTTCAGTTAGGTTAAGGGTAGGGTTATAAGTCCGGTGAAGTTTAGGGTTAGGGTAAGAGTTAGATTTACATTTACTGTTAAGGTGAGGGTTTTGGGTAAGTGTTACGTTTAGGGTTAGGGCTAGGTTCAGGGTTAGAGTTTGGGTTAGGGGTTAGGGGTAGGTTTAAGTTGACGGTAGGCTTAAAGTTAGGGTTAAGGTGAGGTTAGGGTTAGGGTCAGGGTTAGGATTAGAATTAGGTTTAGGGCGAGGGTTAGTGTCAGAGTTATTGTAAGGGTTAGCTTTAGGGTTACAGGTGGGCCAACGTTAAGGTTAGGGTTAGGTTTAGGGTGAAAGTTGCGGTTAGCTATAGATTAGGGATAGGGTGATATTTCATATAGGGTGAGGGTTAGGATTAGGGCTAAGGTTTGGGTTCATTTTCAGGTAAGTGTGAAGGTGATGTTTAGGGTTAGGGTTAAGGTTACGGATTCTGTTTAGTTTTAGGGTTAGGGTTAGATTTTAGGTTAGGGTTTAGTTTTACGTTTAGGGTTAGGGTTCTGGTTGTGTTAGGCGTTGTGGTTGGGGTGAGGTTTAGGTTTAGGGTTAGGGTTGGGTAGGGTTAGGATTATGGTTATGGTAAGGTGTTAGGGGTTAGAGGTGTAGTTTAGGTTTAGGGTTTGGGTGAGGGTTCCAGTTAGGCATTGTGGTTCTGGTCATGGTTAGGTTTGGTTTAGGGTTAGGGTTAGGTGTGTGATTAGGTTTAGGGTTAGTGTTAGAGTTAGAGTGAGAGTTAGGGTTAGGCTTTGGTGTTAGGTGTTAGGTTTTGGGTTAGGGTTAGTGTTATCGTTAGGGCTTAGGGGTTCAGGTTAGTGTTAGTGTTAGGGTTAGAGATAGCGCTAGGGTTAGGTTTCGGGATACGCTTAGGGGTTAGAGTGAGGGTTACGGTTAGTTTTACAGTTAAGTTGAGGTTTTAGGGTATGTGTTACGATTGGGTTAGAGTTAGAGTTAGGGTTAGTGTTAGGTGTAGGGTAAGTTTTAGTTTTAAGTCCAGGTTCAGGGTTAGAATTAGTGTTCTATTTAGAGTCAAGGTTAGAGTTCGGGTTAGGGTTAAGATTAGGGCTAGGGTTAGGATTAGGATTAGGTTTAGGGTTAGGCTCAGGGCTATTGTAAGGCTTAGGTTTAGGGTAGCAGATGGACTAGCTTTATGGTTAGAGTCAGGTTTAAGGTTAGGGTTTGGGTTAGGTTTCGGTTTACGGTTAAGGTTAGGGTTAGGGTTTGGATGAAGTTTAGCATAAGGTGAGGGTTACTTTTAGGGTTAGGGCTGGATTTGGGGTTTGTGTTCGGGTTAGTGTTCAGGTTAGGTTTAGGGTCCAGTTTGGGGTTAGGGGATATGTTTAGCGTTAGGGTTAGTTTTCGGTTTACGGGTAGTGTGAAGTTTAGCTTAAGGGTGAGGGTTAGGATAACAGTTAGGATTTTAGTTAGTGTTAGAGTTTAGGTTTAGGGTGTTAGGGTTAGGTTTATGGTTAGGGTAGGGTTAAGTTTAGGGTTAATGTTAGGGTTAGTGTCAGATTAGGGTTACTGTTCGTGTTAGGGTCAGGGTTAGCGTTAGCGTTAGCTTTAAGGTTGGGAATACATTTAGGGGTTAGGGTGGGTGTTGGGGTTAGGGTGAGGTTAGGTTTAGGTTTACAGTTAATGTGAGGGTTTAGGGTAATTTTTATGGTTAGGGTTAGAGTTAGTGTCATGGTGAAGTTTCAGTTAATAGTGGGGTCTAGATTTGGGTTACAGTTAGGGTTAAGGTTAGTGTTAGGGTTAGGTTTAAGGTTAGGGTTAGGGTAGGGGTCAGGTTAGGGTTAAGGCTAGGTTTACGGTAAAGTGTAGGGCTAGGTTAGGGTTAGGCTTAGGGTTAGAGTTAGTGCTAGGGTTTAGGGTTAGGGTTTGGGTCAGGTTTAGAGTTAATGTTAGGGTTAGGGTTAGGGTAGAGTTAAGGTTAGGGTTAAGTTTAGGGTTAGGGTAAGGGTTAGGTTTAGGTCAGGGTTAGGGTTAGGATGAGGGATAGGGTTAGGCTTCGGGAAAGGGTTAGGGGTTCGTGTGAGGGTTCGTGTTATTTTTACATTAAGCTGATGTTTTAGGGTCTTACGGTTAGGGTTAGCGTTAGAGTCAGCGTTAGGTTTAGGGTTAGGGTTAGAGTTTGGGGATGGGGGTTACGCTTAGGTTTAGGGTGAAGTTTAGGTTAGGGTTAGGTGTTTGGCTTAATGTTAGGGTCAGGTTTAGGGTTAGGGTTTAGGGTTCAGGTTAGAGTCAGCTTTAGGGTTAGGTTTAGGTTTAGGGTTAGGGTTAGGTTGAGTGTTAGTTTTGCTCTAGGGTTACGGTTTGAATGAAGTTATGGTAGGTTTAGGGTTATGGTTCAGGTGAAATTTTGGTTAAGAGTTCGGGTTCGATTTCGGATTAGGGTTAGTGGTTAGGGTTCGTTTTAGGGTTAAGTTTAGGGTTAGGCTAAGTATTAGTTTTAGAGTGAGGTTTAGGGGTTAGTGTTTCAGTTAGGTTAAGGGTAGGGTTATAAGTCCGGTGAAGTTTAGGGTTAGGGTAAGAGTTAGATTTACATTTACTGTTAAGGTGAGGGTTTTGGGTAAGTGTTACGTTTAGGGTTAGGGCTAGGTTCAGGGTTAGAGTTTGGGTTAGGGGTTAGGGGTAGGTTTAAGTTGACGGTAGGCTTAAAGTTAGGGTTAAGGTGAGGTTAGGGTTAGGGTCAGGGTTAGGATTAGAATTAGGTTTAGGGCGAGGGTTAGTGTCAGAGTTATTGTAAGGGTTAGGTTTAGGGTTACAGGTGGGCCAACGTTAAGGTTAGGGTTAGGTTTAGGGTGAAAGTTGCGGTTAGCTATAGATTAGGGATAGGGTGATATTTCATATAGGGTGAGGGTTAGGATTAGGGCTAAGGTTTGGGTTCATTTTCAGGTAAGTGTGAAGGTGATGTTTAGGGTTAGGGTTAAGGTTACGGATTCTGTTTAGTTTTAGGGTTAGGGTTAGATTTTAGGTTAGGGTTTAGTTTTACGTTTAGGGTTAGGGTTCTGGTTGTGTTAGGCGTTGTGGTTGGGGTGAGGTTTAGGTTTAGGTTTAGGGTTAGGGTTGGGTAGGGTTAGGATTATGGTTATGGTAAGGTGTTAGGGGTTAGAGGTGTAGTTTAGGTTTAGGGTTTGGGTGAGGGTTCCAGTTAGGCATTGTGGTTCTGGTCATGGTTAGGTTTGGTTTAGGGTTAGGGTTAGGTGTGTGATTAGGTTTAGGGTTAGTGTTAGAGTTAGAGTGAGAGTTAGGGTTAGGCTTTGGTGTTAGGTGTTAGGTTTTGGGTTAGGGTTAGTGTTATCGTTAGGGCTTAGGGGTTCAGGTTAGTGTTAGTGTTAGGGTTAGAGATAGCGCTAGGGTTAGGTTTTGGGATACGCTTAGGGGTTAGAGTGAGGGTTACGGTTAGTTTTACAGTTAAGTTGAGGTTTTAGGGTATGTGTTACGATTGGGTTAGAGTTAGAGTTAGGGTTAGTGTTAGGTGTAGGGTAAGTTTTAGTTTTAAGTCCAGGTTCAGGGTTAGAATTAGTGTTCTATTTAGAGTCAAGGTTAGAGTTCGGGTTAGGGTTAGGATTAGGGCTAGGGTTAGGATTAGGATTAGGTTTAGGGTTAGGCTCAGGGCTATTGTAAGGCTTAGGTTTAGGGTAGCAGATGGACTAGCTTTATGGTTAGAGTCAGGTTTAAGGTTAGGGTTTGGGTTAGGTTTCGGTTTACGGTTAAGGTTAGGGTTAGGGTTTGGATGAAGTCTAGCATTAGGTGAGGGTTACTTTTAGGGTTAGGGCTGGATTTGGGGTTTGTGTTCGGGTTAGTGTTCAGGTTAGGTTTAGGGTCCAGTTTGGGTTTAGGGCATATGTTTAGCGTTAGGGTTAGTTTTCGGTTTACGGGTAGTGTGAAGTTTAGCTTAAGGGTGAGGGTTAGGATAACGGTTAGGATTTTAGTTAGTGTTAGAGTTTAGGTTTAGGGTGTTAGGGTTAGGTTTATGGTTAGGGTAGGGTTAAGTTTAGGGTTAATGTTAGGGTTAGTGTCAGATTAGGGTTACTGTTCGTGTTAGGGTCAGGGTTAGCGTTAGCGTTAGCTTTAAGGTTGGGAATACATTTAGGGGTTAGGGTGGGTGTTGGGGTTAGGGTGAGGTTAGGTTTAGGTTTACAGTTAATGTGAGGGTTTAGGGTAATTTTTATGGTTAGGGTTAGAGTTAGTGTCATGGTGAAGTTTCAGTTAATAGTGGGGGCTAGATTTGGGTTACAGTTAGGGTTAAGGTTAGTGTTAGGGTTAGGTTTAAGGTTAGGGTTAGAGTAGGGGTCAGGTTAGGGTTAAGGCTAGGTTTACGGTAAAGTGTAGGGCTAGGTTAGGGTTAGGCTTAGGGTTAGAGTTAGTGCTAGGGTTTAGGGTTAGGGTTTGGGTCAGGTTTAGAGTTAATGTTAGGGTTAGGGTTAGGGTAGAGTTAAGGTTAGGGTTAAGTTTAGGGTTAGGGTAAGGGTTAGCTTTAGGTCAGGGTTAGGGTTAGGATGAGGGATAGGGTTAGGCTTCGGGAAAGGGTTAGGGGTTCGTGTGAGGGTTCGTGTTATTTTTACATTAAGCTGATGTTTTAGGGTCTTACGGTTAGGGTTAGCGTTAGAGTCAGCGTTAGGTTTAGGGTTAGGGTTAGAGTTTGGGGATGGGGGTTACGCTTAGGTTTAGGGTGAAGTTTAGGTTAGGGTTAGGTGTTTGGCTTAATGTTAGGGTCAGGTTTAGGGTTAGGGTTTAGGGTTCAGGTTAGAGTCAGCTTTAGGGTTAGGTTTAGGTTTAGGGTTAGGGTTAGGTTGAGTGTTAGTTTTGCTTAGGGTTACGGTTTGAATGAACCTATGGTAGGTTTAGGGTTATGGTTCAGGTGAAATTTTGGTTAAGGGTTCTGGTTCGATTTCGGATTAGGGTTAGTGGTTAGGGTTCGTTTTAGGGTTAAGTTTAGGGTTAGGCTAAGTATTAGTTTTAGAGTGAGGTTTAGGGGTTAGTGTTTCAGTTAGGTTAAGGGTAGGGTTATAAGTCCGGTGAAGTTTAGGGTTAGGGTAAGAGTTAGATTTACATTTACTGTTAAGGTGAGGGTTTTGGGTAAGTGTTACGTTTAGGGTTAGGGCTAGGTTCAGGGTTAGAGTTTGGGTTAGGGGTTAGGGGTAGGTTTAAGTTGACGGTAGGCTTAAAGTTAGGGTTAAGGTGAGGTTAGGGTTAGGGTCAGGGTTAGGATTAGAATTAGGTTTAGGGCGAGGGTTAGTGTCAGAGTTATTGTAAGGGTTAGCTTTAGGGTTACAGGTGGGCCAACGTTAAGGTTAGGGTTAGGTTTAGGGTGAAAGTTGCGGTTAGCTATAGATTAGGGATAGGGTGATATTTCATATAGGGTGAGGGTTAGGATTAGGGCTAAGGTTTGGGTTCATTTTCAGGTAAGTGTGAAGGTGATGTTTAGGGTTAGGGTTAAGGTTACGGATTCAGTTTAGTTTTAGGGTTAGGGTTAGATTTTAGGTTAGGGTTTAGTTTTACGTTTAGGGTTAGGGTTCTGGTTGTGTTAGGCGTTGTGGTTGGGGTGAGGTTTAGGTTTAGGGTTAGGCTTGGGTAGGGTTAGGATTATGGTTATGGTAAGGTGTTAGGGGTGAGAGGTGTAGTTTAGGTTTAGGGTTTGGGTGAGGGTTCCAGTTAGGCATTGTGGTTCTGGTCATGGTTAGGTTTGGTTTAGGGTTAGGGTTAGGTGTGTGATTAGGTTTAGAGTTAGTGTTAGAGTTAGAGTGAGAGTTAGGGTTAGGCTTTGGTGTTAGGTGTTAGGTTTTGGGTTAGGGTTAGTGTTATCGTTAGGGCTTAGGGGTTCAGGTTAGTGTTAGTGTTAGGGTTAGAGATAGCGCTAGGGTTAGGTTTTGGGATACGCTTAGGGGTTAGAGTGAGGGTTACGGTTAGTTTTACAGTTAAGTTGAGGTTTTAGGGTATGTGTTACGATTGGGTTAGAGTTAGAGTTAGGGTTAGGGTTAGTGTTAGGTGTAGGGTAAGTTTTAGTTTTAAGTCCAGGTTCAGGGTTAGAATTAGTGTTCTATTTAGGGTCAAGGTTAGAGTTCGGGTTAGGGTTAGGATTAGGGCTAGGGTTAGGATTAGGATTAGGTTTAGGGTTAGGCTCAGGGCTATTGTAAGGCTTAGGTTTAGGGTAGCAGATGGACTAGCTTTATGGTTAGAGTCAGGTTTAAGGTTAGGGTTTGGGTTAGGTTTCGGTTTACGGTTAAGGTTAGGGTTAGGGTTTGGATGAAGTTTAGCATAAGGTGAGGGTTACTTTTAGGGTTAGGGCTGGATTTGGGGTTTGTGTTCGGGTTAGTGTTCAGGATAGGTTTAGGGTCCAGTTTGGGGTTAGGGGATATGTTTAGCGTTAGGGTTAGTTTTCGGTTTACGGGTAGTGTGAAGTTTAGCTTAAGGGTGAGGGTTAGGATAACGGTTAGGATTTTAGTTAGTGTTAGAGTTTAGGTTTAGGGTGTTAGGGTTAGGTTTATGGTTAGGGTAGGGTTAAGTTTAGGGTTAATGTTAGGGTTAGTGTCAGATTAGGGTTACTGTTCGTGTTAGGGTCAGGGTTAGCGTTAGCGTTAGCTTTAAGGTTGGGAATACATTTAGGGGTTAGGGTGGGTGTTGGGGTTAGGGTGAGGTTAGGTTTAGGTTTACAGTTAATGTGAGGGTTTAGGGTAATTTTTATGGTTAGGGTTAGAGTTAGTGTCATGGTGAAGTTTCAGTTAATAGTGGTGGCTAGATTTGGGTTACAGTTAGGGTTAAGGTTAGTGTTAGGGTTAGGTTTAAGGTTAGGGTTAGGGTAGGGGTCAGGTTAGGGTTAAGGCTAGGTTTACGGTAAAGTGTAGGGCTAGGTTAGGGTTAGGCTTAGGGTTAGAGTTAGTGCTAGGGTTTAGGGTTAGGGTTTGGGTCAGGTTTAGAGTTAATGTTAGGGTTAGGGTAGAGTTAAGGTTAGGGTTAAGTTTAGGGTTAGGGTAAGGGTTAGCTTTAGGTCAGGGTTAGGGTTAGGATGAGGGATAGGGTTAGGCTTCGGGAAAGGGTTAGGGGTTCGTGTGAGGGTTCGTGTTATTTTTACATTAAGCTGATGCTTTAGGGTCTTACGGTTAGGGTTAGCGTTAGAGTCAGCGTTAGGTTTAGGGTTAGGGTTAGAGTTTGGGGATGGGGGTTACGCTTAGGTTTAAGGTGAAGTTTAGGTTAGGGTTAGGTGTTTGGGTTAATGTTAGGGTCAGGTTTAGGGTTAGGGTATAGGGTTCAGGTTAGAGTCAGCTTTAGGGTTAGGTTTAGGTTTAGGGTTAGGGTTAGGTTGAGTGTTAGTTTTGCTTAGGGTTACGGTTTGAATGAAGCTATGGTAGGTTTAAGGTTATGGTTCAGGTGAAATTTTGTTTAAGGGTTCGGGTTCTTTTTCGGATTAGGGTTAGTGGTTAGGGTTCGTTTTAGGGTTAAGTTTAGGGTTAGGCAAAGTATTAGTTTTAGAGTGAGGTTTAGGGGTTAGTGTTTCAGTTAGGTTAAGGGTAGGGTTATAAGTCCGGTGAAGTTTAGGGTTAGGGTAAGAGTTAGATTTACATTTACTGTTAAGGTGAGGGTTTTGGGTAAGTGTTACGTTTAGGGTTAGGGCTAGGTTCAGGGTTAGAGTTTGGGTTAGGGGTTAGGGGTAGGTTTAAGTTGACGGTAGGCTTAAAGTTAGGGTTAAGGTGAGGTTAGGGTTAGGGTCAGGGTTAGGATTAGAATTAGGTTTAGGGCGAGGGTTAGTGTCAGAGTTATTGTAAGGGTTAGCTTTAGGGTTACAGGTGGGCCAACGTTAAGGTTAGGGTTAGGTTTAGGGTGAAAGTTGCGGTTAGCTATAGATTAGGGATAGGGTGAAATTTCATATAGGGTGAGGGTTAGGATTAGGGCTAAGGTTTGGGTTCATTTTCAGGTAAGTGTGAAGGTGATGTTTAGGGTTAGGGTTAAGGTTACGGATTCTGTTTAGTTTTAGGGTTAGGGTTAGATTTTAGGTTAGGGTTTAGTTTTACGTTTAGGGTTAGGGTTCTGGTTGTGTTAGGCGTTGTGGTTGGGGTGAGGTTTAGGTTTAGGGTTAGGCTTGGGTAGGGTTAGGATTATGGTTATGGTAAGGTGTTAGGGGTTAGAGGTGTAGTTTAGGTTTAGGGTTTGGGTGAGGGTTCCAGTTAGGCATTGTGGTTCTGGTCATGGTTAGGTTTGGTTTAGGGTTAGGGTTAGGTGTGTGATTAGGTTTAGGGTTAGTGTTAGAGTTAGAGTGAGAGTTAGGGTTAGGCTTTGGTGTTAGGTGTTAGGTTTTGGGTTAGGGTTAGTGTTATCATTAGGGCTTAGGGGTTCAGGTTAGTGTTAGTGTTAGGGTTAGAGATAGCGCTAGGGTTAGGTTTTGGGATACGCTTAGGGGTTAGAGTGAGGGTTACGGTTAGTTTTACAGTTAGGTTGAGGTTTTAGGGTATGTGTTACGATTGGGTTAGAGTTAGAGTTAGAGTTAGGGTTAGTGTTAGGTGTAGGGTAAGTTTTAGTTTTAAGTCCAGGTTCAGGGTTAGAATTAGTGTTCTATTTAGGGTCAAGTTTAGAGTTCGGGTTAGGGTTAGGATTAGGGCTAGGGTTAGGATTAGGATTAGGTTTAGGGTTAGGCTCAGGGCTATTGTACGGCTTAGGTTTAGGGTAGCAGATGGACTAGCTTTATGGTTAGAGTCAGGTTTAAGGTTAGGGTTTGGGTTAGGTTTCGGTTTACGGTTAAGGTTAGGGTTAGGGTTTGGATGAAGTTTAGCATAAGGTGAGGGTTACTTTTAGGGTTAGGGCTGGATTTGGGGTTTGTGTTCGGGTTAGTGTTCAGGTTAGGTTTAGGGTCCAGTTTGGGGTTAGGGGATATGTTTAGCGTTAGGGTTAGTTTTCGGTTTACGGGTAGTGTGAAGTTTAGCTTAAGGGTGAGGGTTAGGATAACGGTTAGGATTTTAGTTAGTGTTAGAGTTTAGGTTTAGGGTGTTAGGGTTAGGTTTATGGTTAGGGTAGGGTTAAGTTTAGGGTTAATGTTAGGGTTAGTGTCAGATTAGGGTTACTGTTCGTGTTAGGGTCAGGGTTAGCGTTAGCGTTAGCTTTAAGGTTGGGAATACATTTAGGGGTTAGGGTGGGTGTTGGGGTTAGGGTGAGGTTAGGTTTAGGTTTACAGTTAATGTGAGGGTTTAGGGTAATTTTTATGGTTAGGGTTAGAGTTAGTGTCATGGTGAAGTTTCAGTTAATAGTGGTGGCTAGATTTGGGTTACAGTTAGGGTTAAGGTTAGTGTTAGGGTTAGGTTTAAGGTTAGGGTTAGGGTAGGGGTCAGGTTAGGGTTAAGGCTAGGTTTACGGTAAAGTGTAGGGCTAGGTTAGGGTTAGGCTTAGGGTTAGAGTTAGTGCTAGGGTTTAGGGTTAGGGTTTGGGTCAGGTTTAGAGTTAATGTTAGGGTTAGGGTTAGGGTAGAGTTAAGGTTAGGGTTAAGTTTAGGGTTAGGGTAAGGGTTAGCTTTAGGTCAGGGTTAGGGTTAGGATGAGGGATAGGGTTAGGCTTCGGGAAAGGGTTAGGGGTTCGTGTGAGGGTTCGTGTTATTTTTACATTAAGCTGATGTTTTAGGGTCTTACGGTTAGGGTTAGCGTTAGAGTCAGCGTTAGGTTTAGGGTTAGGGTTAGAGTTTGGGGATGGGGGTTACGCTTAGGTTTAGGGTGAAGTTTAGGTTAGGGTTAGGTGTTTGGCTTAATGTTAGGGTCAGGTTTAGGGTTAGGGTTTAGGGTTCAGGTTAGAGTCAGCTTTAGGGTTAGGTTTAGGTTTAGGGTTAGGGTTAGGTTGAGTGTTAGTTTTGCTCTAGGGTTACGGTTTGAATGAAGTTATGGTAGGTTTAGGGTTATGGTTCAGGTGAAATTTTGGTTAAGAGTTCGGGTTCGATTTCGGATTAGGGTTAGTGGTTAGGGTTCGTTTTAGGGTTAAGTTTAGGGTTAGGCTAAGTATTAGTTTTAGAGTGAGGTTTAGGGGTTAGTGTTTCAGTTAGGTTAAGGGTAGGGTTATAAGTCCGGTGAAGTTTAGGGTTAGGGTAAGAGTTAGATTTACATTTACTGTTAAGGTGAGGGTTTTGGGTAAGTGTTACGTTTAGGGTTAGGGCTAGGTTCAGGGTTAGAGTTTGGGTTAGGGGTTAGGGGTAGGTTTAAGTTGACGGTAGGCTTAAAGTTAGGGTTAAGGTGAGGTTAGGGTTAGGGTCAGGGTTAGGATTAGAATTAGGTTTAGGGCGAGGGTTAGTGTCAGAGTTATTGTAAGGGTTAGGTTTAGGGTTACAGGTGGGCCAACGTTAAGGTTAGGGTTAGGTTTAGGGTGAAAGTTGCGGTTAGCTATAGATTAGGGATAGGGTGATATTTCATATAGGGTGAGGGTTAGGATTAGGGCTAAGGTTTGGGTTCATTTTCAGGTAAGTGTGAAGGTGATGTTTAGGGTTAGGGTTAAGGTTACGGATTCAGTTTAGTTTTAGGGTTAGGGTTAGATTTTAGGTTAGGGTTTAGTTTTACGTTTAGGGTTAGGGTTCTGGTTGTGTTAGGCGTTGTGGTTGGGGTGAGGTTTAGGTTTAGGGTTAGGGTTGGGTAGGGTTAGGATTATGCTTATGGTAAGGTGTTAGGGGTGAGAGGTGTAGTTTAGGTTTAGGGTTTGGGTGAGGGTTCCAGTTAGGCATTGTGGTTCTGGTCATGGTTAGGTTTGGTTTAGGGTTAGGGTTAGGTGTGTGATTAGGTTTAGGGTTAGTGTTAGAGTTAGAGTGAGAGTTAGGGTTAGGCTTTGGTGTTAGGTGTTAGGTTTTGGGTTAGGGTTAGTGTTATCGTTAGGGCTTAGGGGTTCAGGTTAGTGTTAGTGTTAGGGTTAGAGATAGCGCTAGGGTTAGGTTTCGGGATACGCTTAGGGGTTAGAGTGAGGGTTACGGTTAGTTTTACAGTTAAGTTGAGGTTTTAGGGTATGTGTTACGATTGGGTTAGAGTTAGAGTTAGGGTTAGTGTTAGGTGTAGGGTAAGTTTTAGTTTTAAGTCCAGGTTCAGGGTTAGAATTAGTGTTCTATTTAGAGTCAAGGTTAGAGTTCGGGTTAGGGTTAGGATTAGGGCTAGGGTTAGGATTAGGATTAGGTTTAGGGTTAGGCTCAGGGCTATTGTAAGGCTTAGGTTTAGGGTAGCAGATGGACTAGCTTTATGGTTAGAGTCAGGTTTAAGGTTAGGGTTTGGGTTAGGTTTCGGTTTACGGTTAAGGTTAGGGTTAGGGTTTGGATGAAGTTTAGCATAAGGTGAGGGTTACTTTTAGGGTTAGGGCTGGATTTGGGGTTTGTGTTCGGGTTAGTGTTCAGGTTAGGTTTAGGGTCCAGTTTGGGGTTAGGGGATATGTTTAGCGTTAGGGTTAGTTTTCGGTTTACGGGTAGTGTGAAGTTTAGCTTAAGGGTGAGGGTTAGGATAACGGTTAGGATTTTAGTTAGTGTTAGAGTTTAGGTTTAGGGTGTTAGGGTTAGGTTTATGGTTAGGGTAGGGTTAAGTTTAGGGTTAATGTTAGGGTTAGTGTCAGATTAGGGTTACTGTTCGTGTTAGGGTCAGGGTTAGCGTTAGCTTTAAGGTTGGGAATACATTTAGGGGTTAGGGTGGGTGTTGGGGTTAGGGTGAGGTTAGGTTTAGGTTTACAGTTAATGTGAGGGTTTAGGGTAATTTTTATGGTTAGGGTTAGAGTTAGTGTCATGGTGAAGTTTCAGTTAATAGTGGTGGCTAGATTTGGGTTACAGTTAGGGTTAAGGTTAGTGTTAGGGTTAGGTTTAAGGTTAGGGTTAGGGTAGGGGTCAGGTTAGGGTTAAGGCTAGGTTTACGGTAAAGTGTAGGGCTAGGTTAGGGTTAGGCTTAGGGTTAGAGTTAGTGCTAGGGTTTAGGGTTAGGGTTTGGGTCAGGTTTAGAGTTAATGTTAGGGTTAGGGTTAGGGTAGAGTTAAGGTTAGGGTTAAGTTTAGGGTTAGGGTAAGGGTTAGGTTTAGGTCAGGGTTAGGGTTAGGATGAGGGATAGGGTTAGGCTTCGGGAAAGGGTTAGGGGTTCGTGTGAGGGTTCGTGTTATTTTTACATTAAGCTGATGTTTTAGGGTCTTACGGTTAGGGTTAGCGTTAGAGTCAGCGTTAGGTTTAGGGTTAGGGTTAGAGTTTGGGGATGGGGGTTACGCTTAGGTTTAGGGTGAAGTTTAGGTTAGGGTTAGGTGTTTGGCTTAATGTTAGGGTCAGGTTTAGGGTTAGGGTTTAGGGTTCAGGTTAGAGTCAGCTTTAGGGTTAGGTTTAGGTTTAGGGTTAGGGTTAGGTTGAGTGTTAGTTTTGCTCTAGGGTTACGGTTTGAATGAAGTTATGGTAGGTTTAGGGTTATGGTTCAGGTGAAATTTTGGTTAAGAGTTCGGGTTCGATTTCGGATTAGGGTTAGTGGTTAGGGTTCGTTTTAGGGTTAAGTTTAGGGTTAGGCTAAGTATTAGTTTTAGAGTGAGGTTTAGGGGTTAGTGTTTCAGTTAGGTTAAGGGTAGGGTTATAAGTCCGGTGAAGTTTAGGGTTAGGTAAGAGTTAGATTTACATTTACTGTTAAGGTGAGGGTTTTGGGTAAGTGTTACGTTTAGGGTTAGGGCTAGGTTCAGGGTTAGAGTTTGGGTTAGGGGTTAGGGGTAGGTTTAAGTTGACGGTAGGCTTAAAGTTAGGGTTAAGGTGAGGTTAGGGTTAGGGTCAGGGTTAGGATTAGAATTAGGTTTAGGGCGAGGGTTAGTGTCAGAGTTATTGTAAGGGTTAGGTTTAGGGTTACAGGTGGGCCAACGTTAAGGTTAGGGTTAGGTTTAGGGTGAAAGTTGCGGTTAGCTATAGATTAGGGATAGGGTGATATTTCATATAGGGTGAGGGTTAGGATTAGGGCTAAGGTTTGGGTTCATTTTCAGGTAAGTGTGAAGGTGATGTTTAGGGTTAGGGTTAAGGTTACGGATTCAGTTTAGTTTTAGGGTTAGGGTTAGATTTTAGGTTAGGGTTTAGTTTTACGTTTAGGGTTAGGGTTCTGGTTGTGTTAGGCGTTGTGGTTGGGGTGAGGTTTAGGTTTAGGGTTAGGGTTGGGTAGGGTTAGGATTATGCTTATGGTAAGGTGTTAGGGGTGAGAGGTGTAGTTTAGGTTTAGGGTTTGGGTGAGGGTTCCAGTTAGGCATTGTGGTTCTGGTCATGGTTAGGTTTGGTTTAGGGTTAGGGTTAGGTGTGTGATTAGGTTTAGGGTTAGTGTTAGAGTTAGAGTGAGAGTTAGGGTTAGGCTTTGGTGTTAGGTGTTAGGTTTTGGGTTAGGGTTAGTGTTATCGTTAGGGCTTAGGGGTTCAGGTTAGTGTTAGTGTTAGGGTTAGAGATAGCGCTAGGGTTAGGTTTCGGGATACGCTTAGGGGTTAGAGTGAGGGTTACGGTTAGTTTTACAGTTAAGTTGAGGTTTTAGGGTATGTGTTACGATTGGGTTAGAGTTAGAGTTAGGGTTAGTGTTAGGTGTAGGGTAAGTTTTAGTTTTAAGTCCAGGTTCAGGGTGAGAATTAGTGTTCTATTTAGAGTCAAGGTTAGAGTTCGGGTTAGGGTTAGGATTAGGGCTAGGGTTAGGATTAGGATTAGGTTTAGGGTTAGGCTCAGGGCTATTGTAAGGCTTAGGTTTAGGGTAGCAGATGGACTAGCTTTATGGTTAGAGTCAGGTTTAAGGTTAGGGTTTGGGTTAGGTTTCGGTTTACGGTTAAGGTTAGGGTTAGGGTTTGGATGAAGTTTAGCATAAGGTGAGGGTTACTTTTAGGGTTAGGGCTGGATTTGGGGTTTGTGTTCGGGTTAGTGTTCAGGTTAGGTTTAGGGTCCAGTTTGGGGTTAGGGGATATGTTTAGCGTTAGGGTTAGTTTTCGGTTTACGGGTAGTGTGAAGTTTAGCTTAAGGGTGAGGGTTAGGATAACGGTTAGGATTTTAGTTAGTGTTAGAGTTTAGGTTTAGGGTGTTAGGGTTAGGTTTATGGTTAGGGTAGGGTTAAGTTTAGGGTTAATGTTAGGGTTAGTGTCAGATTAGGGTTACTGTTCGTGTTAGGGTCAGGGTTAGCGTTAGCGTTAGCTTTAAGGTTGGGAATACATTTAGGGGTTAGGGTGGCTGTTGGGGTTAGGGTGAGGTTAGGTTTAGGTTTACAGTTAATGTGAGGGTTTAGGGTAATTTTTATGGTTAGGGTTAGAGTTAGTGTCATGGTGAAGTTTCAGTTAATAGTGGGGGCTAGATTTGGGTTACAGTTAGGGTTAAGGTTAGTGTTAGGGTTAGGTTTAAGGTTAGGGTTAGAGTAGGGGTCAGGTTAGGGTTAAGGCTAGGTTTACGGTAAAGTGTAGGGCTAGGTTAGGGTTAGGCTTAGGGTTAGAGTTAGTGCTAGGGTTTAGGGTTAGGGTTTGGGTCAGGTTTAGAGTTAATGTTAGGGTTAGGGTTAGGGTAGAGTTAAGGTTAGGGTTAAGTTTAGGGTTAGGGTAAGGGTTAGGTTTAGGTCAGGGTTAGGGTTAGGATGAGGGATAGGGTTAGGCTTCGGGAAAGGGTTAGGGGTTCGTGTGAGGGTTCGTGTTATTTTTACATTAAGCTGATGTTTTAGGGTCTTACGGTTAGGGTTAGCGTTAGAGTCAGCGTTAGGTTTAGGGTTAGGGTTAGAGTTTGGGGATGGGGGTTACGCTTAGGTTTAGGGTGAAGTTTAGGTTAGGGTTAGGTGTTTGGCTTAATGTTAGGGTCAGGTTTAGGGTTAGGTTTTAGGGTTCAGGTTAGAGTCAGCTTTAGGGTTAGGTTTAGGTTTAGGGTTAGGGTTAGGTTGAGTGTTAGTTTTGCTTAGGGTTACGGTTTGAATGAACCTATGGTAGGTTTAGGGTTATGGTTCAGGTGAAATTTTGGTTAAGGGTTCTGGTTCGATTTCGGATTAGGGTTAGTGGTTAGGGTTCGTTTTAGGGTTAAGTTTAGGGTTAGGCTAAGTATTAGTTTTAGAGTGAGGTTTAGGGGTTAGTGTTTCAGTTAGGTTAAGGGTAGGGTTATAAGTCCGGTGAAGTTTAGGGTTAGGGTAAGAGTTAGATTTACATTTACTGTTAAGGTGAGGGTTTTGGGTAAGTGTTACGTTTAGGGTTAGGGCTAGGTTCAGGGTTAGAGTTTGGGTTAGGGGTTAGGGGTAGGTTTAAGTTGACGGTAGGCTTAAAGTTAGGGTTAAGGTGAGGTTAGGGTTAGGGTCAGGGTTAGGATTAGAATTAGGTTTAGGGCGAGGGTTAGTGTCAGAGTTATTGTAAGGGTTAGCTTTAGGGTTACAGGTGGGCCAACGTTAAGGTTAGGGTTAGGTTTAGGGTGAAAGTTGCGGTTAGCTATAGATTAGGGATAGGGTGATATTTCATATAGGGTGAGGGTTAGGATTAGGGCTAAGGTTTGGGTTCATTTTCAGGTAAGTGTGAAGGTGATGTTTAGGGTTAGGGTTAAGGTTACGGATTCAGTTTAGTTTTAGGGTTAGGGTTAGATTTTAGGTTAGGGTTTAGTTTTACGTTTAGGGTTAGGGTTCTGGTTGTGTTAGGCGTTGTGGTTGGGGTGAGGTTTAGGTTTAGGGTTAGGGTTGGGTAGGGTTAGGATTATGGTTATGGTAAGGTGTTAGGGGTGAGAGGTGTAGTTTAGGTTTAGGGTTTGGGTGAGGGTTCCAGTTAGGCATTGTGGTTCTGGTCATGGTTAGGTTTGGTTTAGGGTTAGGGTTAGGTGTGTGATTAGGTTTAGGGTTAGTGTTAGAGTTAGAGTGAGAGTTAGGGTTAGGCTTTGGTGTTAGGTGTTAGGTTTTGGGTTAGGGTTAGTGTTATCGTTAGGGCTTAGGGGTTCAGGTTAGTGTTAGTGTTAGGGTTAGAGATAGCGCTAGGGTTAGGTTTTGGGATACGCTTAGGGGTTAGAGTGAGGGTTACGGTTAGTTTTACAGTTAAGTTGAGGTTTTAGGGTATGTGTTACGATTGGGTTAGAGTTAGAGTTAGGGTTAGGGTTAGTGTTAGGTGTAGGGTAAGTTTTAGTTTTAAGTCCAGGTTCAGGGTTAGAATTAGTGTTCTATTTAGGGTCAAGGTTAGAGTTCGGGTTAGGGTTAGGATTAGGGCTAGGGTTAGGATTAGGATTAGGTTTAGGGTTAGGCTCAGGGCTATTGTAAGGCTTAGGTTTAGGGTAGCAGGTGGACTAGCTTTATGGTTAGAGTCAGGTTTAAGGTTAGGGTTTGGGTTAGGTTTCGGTTTACGGTTAAGGTTAGGGTTTGGATGAAGTTTAGCATAAGGTGAGGGTTACTTTTAGGGTTAGGGCTGGATTTGGGGTTTGTGTTCGGGTTAGTGTTCAGGTTAGGTTTAGGGTCCAGTTTGGGGTTAGGGGATATGTTTAGCGTTAGGGTTAGTTTTCGGTTTACGGGTAGTGTGAAGTTTAGCTTAAGGGTGAGGGTTAGGATAACGGTTACGATTTTAGTTAGTGTTAGAGGTTAGGTTTAGGGTGTTAGGGTTAGGTTTATGGTTAGGGTAGGGTTAAGTTTAGGGTTAATGTTAGGGTTAGTGTCAGATTAGTGTTACTGTTCGTGTTAGGGTCAGGGTTAGCGTTAGCGTTAGCTTTAAGGTTGGGAATACATTTAGGGGTTAGGGTGGGTGTTGGGGTTAGGGTGAGGTTAGGTTTAGGTTTACAGTTAATGTGAGGGTTTAGGGTAATTTTTATGGTTAGGGTTAGAGTTAGTGTCATGGTGAAGTTTCAGTTAATAGTGGGGGCTAGATTTGGGTTACAGTTAGGGTTAAGGTTAGTGTCAGTGTTAGGCTTAAGGTTAGGGTTAGGGTAGGGGTCAGGTTAGGGTTAAGGCTAGGTTTACGGTAAAGTGTAGGGCTAGGTTAGGGTTAGGCTTAGGGTTAGAGTTAGTGCTAGGGTTTAGGGTTAGGGTTTGGGTCAGGTTTAGAGTTAATGTTAGGGTTAGGGTTAGGGTTAGGGTAGAGTTAAGGTTAGGGTTAAGTTTAGGGTTAGGGTAAGGGTTAGGTTTAGGTCAGGGTTAGGGTTAGGATGAGGGATAGGGTTAGGCTTCGGGAAAGGGTTAGGGGTTCGTGTGAGGGTTCGTGTTATTTTTACATTAAGCTGATGTTTTAGGGTCTTACGGTTAGGGTTAGCGTTAGAGTCAGCGTTAGGTTTAGGGTTAGGGTTAGAGTTTGGGGATGGGGATTACGCTTAGGTTTAGGGTGAAGTTTAGGTTAGGGTTAGGTGTTTGGGTTAATGTTAGTGTCAGGTTTAGGGTTAGGGTTTAGGGATCAGGTTAGAGTCAGCTTTAGGGTTAGGTTTAGTTTTAGGGTTAGGGTTAGGTTGAGTGTTACTTTTGCTTAGGGTTACGGTTTGAATGAAGTTATGGTAGGTTTAGGGTTATGGTTCAGGTGAAATTTTGGTTAAGGGTTCTGGTTCGATTTCGGATTAGGGTTAGTGGTTAGGGTTCGTTTTAGGGTTAAGTTTAGGGTTAGGCAAAGTATTAGTTTTAGAGTGAGGTTTAGGGGTTAGTGTTTCAGTTAGGTTAAGGGTAGGGTTATAAGTCCGGTGAAGTTTAGGGTTAGGGTAAGAGTTAGATTTACATTTACTGTTAAGGTGAGGGTTTTGGGTAAGTGTTACGTTTAGGGTTAGGGCTAGGTTCAGGGTTAGAGTTTGGGTTAGGGGTTAGGGGTAGGTTTAAGTTGACGGTAGGCTTAAAGTTAGGGTTAAGGTGAGGTTAGGGTTAGGGTCAGGGTTAGGATTAGAATTAGGTTTAGGGCGAGGGTTAGTGTCAGAGTTATTGTAAGGGTTAGGTTTAGGGTTACAGGTGGGCCAACGTTAAGGTTAGGGTTAGGTTTAGGGTGAAAGTTGCGGTTAGCTATAGATTAGGGATAGGGTGAAATTTCATATAGGGTGAGGGTTAGGATTAGGGCTAAGGTTTGGGTTCATTTTCAGGTAAGTGTGAAGGTGATGTTTAGGGTTAGGGTTAAGGTTACGGATTCTGTTTAGTTTTAGGGTTAGGGTTAGATTTTAGGTTAGGGTTTAGTTTTACGTTTAGGGTTAGGGTTCTGGTTGTGTTAGGCGTTGTGGTTGGGGTGAGGTTTAGGTTTAGGGTTAGGCTTGGGTAGGGTTAGGATTATGGTTATGGTAAGGTGTTAGGGGTTAGAGGTGTAGTTTAGGTTTAGGGTTTGGGTGAGGGTTCCAGTTAGGCATTGTGGTTCTGGTCATGGTTAGGTTTGGTTTAGGGTTAGGGTTAGGTGTGTGATTAGGTTTAGGGTTAGTGTTAGAGTTAGAGTGAGAGTTAGGGTTAGGCTTTGGTGTTAGGTGTTAGGTTTTGGGTTAGGGTTAGTGTTATCATTAGGGCTTAGGGGTTCAGGTTAGTGTTAGTGTTAGGGTTAGAGATAGCGCTAGGGTTAGGTTTTGGGATACGCTTAGGGGTTAGAGTGAGGGTTACGGTTAGTTTTACAGTTAGGTTGAGGTTTTAGGGTATGTGTTACGATTGGGTTAGAGTTAGAGTTAGAGTTAGGGTTAGTGTTAGGTGTAGGGTAAGTTTTAGTTTTAAGTCCAGGTTCAGGGTTAGAATTAGTGTTCTATTTAGGGTCAAGGTTAGAGTTCGGGTTAGGGTTAGGATTAGGGCTAGGGTTAGGATTAGGATTAGGTTTAGGGTTAGGCTCAGGGCTATTGTACGGCTTAGGTTTAGGGTAGCAGATGGACTAGCTTTATGGTTAGAGTCAGGTTTAAGGTTAGGGTTTGGGTTAGGTTTCGGTTTACGGTTAAGGTTAGGGTTAGGGTTTGGATGAAGTTTAGCATAAGGTGAGGGTTACTTTTAGGGTTAGGGCTGGACTTGGGGTTTGTGTTCGGGTTAGTGTTCAGGTTAGGTTTAGGGTCCAGTTTGGGGTTAGGGGATATGTTTAGCGTTAGGGTTAGTTTTCGGTTTACGGGTAGTGTGAAGTTTAGCTTAAGGGTGAGGGTTAGGATAACGGTTAGGATTTTAGTTAGTGTTAGAGTTTAGGTTTAGGGTGTTAGGGTTAGGTTTATGGTTAGGGTAGGGTTAAGTTTAGGGTTAATGTTAGGGTTAGTGTCAGATTAGGGTTACTGTTCGTGTTAGGGTCAGGGTTAGCGTTAGCGTTAGCTTTAAGGTTGGGAATACATTTAGGGGTTAGGGTGGGTGTTGGGGTTAGGGTGAGGTTAGGTTTAGGTTTACAGTTAATGTGAGGGTTTAGGGTAATTTTTATGGTTGGGGTTAGAGTTAGTGTCATGGTGAAGTTTCAGTTAATAGTGGGGTCTAGATTTGGGTTACAGTTAGGGTTAAGGTTAGTGTTAGGGTTAGGTTTAAGGTTAGGGTTAGGGTAGGGGTCAGGTTAGGGTTAAGGCTAGGTTTACGGTAAAGTGTAGGGCTAGGTTAGGGTTAGGCTTAGGGTTAGAGTTAGTGCTAGGGTTTAGGGTTAGGGTTTGGGTCAGGTTTAGAGTTAATGTTAGGGTTAGGGTTAGGGTAGAGTTAAGGTTAGGGTTAAGTTTAGGGTTAGGGTAAGGGTTAGCTTTAGGTCAGGGTTAGGGTTAGGATGAGGGATAGGGTTAGGCTTCGGGAAAGGGTTAGGGGTTCGTGTGAGGGTTCGTGTTATTTTTACATTAAGCTGATGTTTTAGGGTCTTACGGTTAGGGTTAGCGTTAGAGTCAGCGTTAGGTTTAGGGTTAGGGTTAGAGTTTGGGGATGGGGGTTACGCTTAGGTTTAAGGTGAAGTTTAGGTTAGGGTTAGGTGTTTGGGTTAATGTTAGGGTCAGGTTTAGGGTTAGGGTATAGGGTTCAGGTTAGAGTCAGCTTTAGGGTTAGGTTTAGGTTTAGGGTTAGGGTTAGGTTGAGTGTTAGTTTTGCTTAGGGTTACGGTTTGAATGAAGCTATGGTAGGTTTAAGGTTATGGTTCAGGTGAAATTTTGTTTAAGGGTTCGGGTTCTTTTTCGGATTAGGGTTAGTGGTTAGGGTTCGTTTTAGGGTTAAGTTTAGGGTTAGGCAAAGTATTAGTTTTAGAGTGAGGTTTAGGGGTTAGTGTTTCAGTTAGGTTAAGGGTAGGGTTATAAGTCCGGTGAAGTTTAGGGTTAGGGTAAGAGTTAGATTTACATTTACTGTTAAGGTGAGGGTTTTGGGTAAGTGTTACGTTTAGGGTTAGGGCTAGGTTCAGGGTTAGAGTTTGGGTTAGGGGTTAGGGGTAGGTTTAAGTTGACGGTAGGCTTAAAGTTAGGGTTAAGGTGAGGTTAGGGTTAGGGTCAGGGTTAGGATTAGAATTAGGTTTAGGGCGAGGGTTAGTGTCAGAGTTATTGTAAGGGTTAGCTTTAGGGTTACAGGTGGGCCAACGTTAAGGTTAGGGTTAGGTTTAGGGTGAAAGTTGCGGTTAGCTATAGATTAGGGATAGGGTGAAATTTCATATAGGGTGAGGGTTAGGATTAGGGCTAAGGTTTGGGTTCATTTTCAGGTAAGTGTGAAGGTGATGTTTAGGGTTAGGGTTAAGGTTACGGATTCTGTTTAGTTTTAGGGTTAGGGTTAGATTTTAGGTTAGGGTTTAGTTTTACGTTTAGGGTTAGGGTTCTGGTTGTGTTAGGCGTTGTGGTTGGGGTGAGGTTTAGGTTTAGGGTTAGGCTTGGGTAGAGTTAGGATTATGGTTATGGTAAGGTGTTAGGGGTTAGAGGTGTAGTTTAGGTTTAGGGTTTGGGTGAGGGTTCCAGTTAGGCATTGTGGTTCTGGTCATGGTTAGGTTTGGTTTAGGGTTAGGGTTAGGTGTGTGATTAGGTTTAGGGTTAGTGTTAGAGTTAGAGTGAGAGTTAGGGTTAGGCTTTGGTGTTAGGTGTTAGGTTTTGGGTTAGGGTTAGTGTTATCATTAGGGCTTAGGGGTTCAGGTTAGTGTTAGGGTTAGGGTTAGAGATAGCGCTAGGGTTAGGTTTTGGGATACGCTTAGGGGTTAGAGTGAGGGTTACGGTTAGTTTTACAGTTAGGTTGAGGTTTTAGGGTATGTGTTACGATTGGGTTAGAGTTAGAGTTAGAGTTAGGGTTAGTGTTAGGTGTAGGGTAAGTTTTAGTTTTAAGTCCAGGTTCAGGGTTAGAATTAGTGTTCTATTTAGGGTCAAGTTTAGAGTTCGGGTTAGGGTTAGGATTAGGGCTAGGGTTAGGATTAGGATTAGGTTTAGGGTTAGGCTCAGGGCTATTGTACGGCTTAGGTTTAGGGTAGCAGATGGACTAGCTTTATGGTTAGAGTCAGGTTTAAGGTTAGGGTTTGGGTTAGGTTTCGGTTTACGGTTAAGGTTAGGGTTAGGGTTTGGATGAAGTTTAGCATAAGGTGAGGGTTACTTTTAGGGTTAGGGCTGGATTTGGGGTTTGTGTTCGGGTTAGTGTTCAGGTTAGGTTTAGGGTCCAGTTTGGGGTTAGGGGATATGTTTAGCGTTAGGGTTAGTTTTCGGTTTACGGGTAGTGTGAAGTTTAGCTTAAGGGTGAGGGTTAGGATAACGGTTAGGATTTTAGTTAGTGTTAGAGTTTAGGTTTAGGGTGTTAGGGTTAGGTTTATGGTTAGGGTAGGGTTAAGTTTAGGGTTAATGTTAGGGTTAGTGTCAGATTAGGGTTACTGTTCGTGTTAGGGTCAGGGTTAGCGTTAGCGTTAGCTTTAAGGTTGGGAATACATTTAGGGGTTAGGGTGGGTGTTGGGGTTAGGGTGAGGTTAGGTTTAGGTTTACAGTTAATGTGAGGGTTTAGGGTAATTTTTATGGTTAGGGTTAGAGTTAGTGTCATGGTGAAGTTTCAGTTAATAGTGGGGGCTAGATTTGGGTTACAGTTAGGGTTAAGGTTAGTGTTAGGGTTAGGTTTAAGGTTAGGGTTAGGGTAGGGGTCAGGTTAGGGTTAAGGCTAGGTTTACGGTAAAGTGTAGGGCTAGGTTAGGGTTAGGCTTAGGGTTAGAGTTAGTGCTAGGGTTTAGGGTTAGGGTTTGGGTCAGGTTTAGAGTTAATGTTAGGGTTAGGGTTAGGGTAGAGTTAAGGTTAGGGTTAAGTTTAGGGTTAGGGTAAGGGTTAGGTTTAGGTCAGGGTTAGGGTTAGGATGAGGGATAGGGTTAGGCTTCGGGAAAGGGTTAGGGGTTCGTGTGAGGGTTCGTGTTATTTTTACATTAAGCTGATGTTTTAGGGTCTTACGGTTAGGGTTAGCGTTAGAGTCAGCGTTAGGTTTAGGGTTAGGGTTAGAGTTTGGGGATGGGGGTTACGCTTAGGTTTAGGGTGAAGTTTAGGTTAGGGTTAGGTGTTTGGCTTAATGTTAGGGTCAGGTTTAGGGTTAGGGTTTAGGGTTCAGGTTAGAGTCAGCTTTAGGGTTAGGTTTAGGTTTAGGGTTAGGGTTAGGTTGAGTGTTAGTTTTGCTCTAGGGTTACGGTTTGAATGAAGTTATGGTAGGTTTAGGGTTATGGTTCAGGTGAAATTTTGGTTAAGAGTTCGGGTTCGATTTCGGATTAGGGTTAGTGGTTAGGGTTCGTTTTAGGGTTAAGTTTAGGGTTAGGCTAAGTATTAGTTTTAGAGTGAGGTTTAGGGGTTAGTGTTTCAGTTAGGTTAAGGGTAGGGTTATAAGTCCGGTGAAGTTTAGGGTTAGGGTAAGAGTTAGATTTA
Source organism: Loxodonta africana (assembly GCF_030014295.1). Lineage (NCBI taxonomy): Eukaryota > Metazoa > Chordata > Mammalia > Proboscidea > Elephantidae > Loxodonta > Loxodonta africana. The sequence goes on from NC_087370.1 coordinate 3,403,632, forward strand.
CATTTACTGTTAAGGTGAGGGTTTTGGGTAAGTGTTACGTTTAGGGTTAGGGCTAGGTTCAGGGTTAGAGTTTGGGTTAGGGGTTAGGGGTAGGTTTAAGTTGACGGTAGGCTTAAAGTTAGGGTTAAGGTGAGGTTAGGGTTAGGGTCAGGGTTAGGATTAGAATTAGGTTTAGGGCGAGGGTTAGTGTCAGAGTTATTGTAAGGGTTAGCTTTAGGGTTACAGGTGGGCCAACGTTAAGGTTAGGGTTAGGTTTAGGGTGAAAGTTGCGGTTAGCTATAGATTAGGGATAGGGTGATATTTCATATAGGGTGAGGGTTAGGATTAGGGCTAAGGTTTGGGTTCATTTTCAGGTAAGTGTGAAGGTGATGTTTAGGGTTAGGGTTAAGGTTACGGATTCAGTTTAGTTTTAGGGTTAGGGTTAGATTTTAGGTTAGGGTTTAGTTTTACGTTTAGGGTTAGGGTTCTGGTTGTGTTAGGCGTTGTGGTTGGGGTGAGGTTTAGGTTTAGGGTTAGGGTTGGGTAGGGTTAGGATTATGCTTATGGTAAGGTGTTAGGGGTGAGAGGTGTAGTTTAGGTTTAGGGTTTGGGTGAGGGTTCCAGTTAGGCATTGTGGTTCTGGTCATGGTTAGGTTTGGTTTAGGGTTAGGGTTAGGTGTGTGATTAGGTTTAGGGTTAGTGTTAGAGTTAGAGTGAGAGTTAGGGTTAGGCTTTGGTGTTAGGTGTTAGGTTTTGGGTTAGGGTTAGTGTTATCGTTAGGGCTTAGGGGTTCAGGTTAGTGTTAGTGTTAGGGTTAGAGATAGCGCTAGGGTTAGGTTTCGGGATACGCTTAGGGGTTAGAGTGAGGGTTACGGTTAGTTTTACAGTTAAGTTGAGGTTTTAGGGTATGTGTTACGATTGGGTTAGAGTTAGAGTTAGGGTTAGTGTTAGGTGTAGGGTAAGTTTTAGTTTTAAGTCCAGGTTCAGGGTTAGAATTAGTGTTCTATTTAGAGTCAAGGTTAGAGTTCGGGTTAGGGTTAGGATTAGGGCTAGGGTTAGGATTAGGATTAGGTTTAGGGTTAGGCTCAGGGCTATTGTAAGGCTTAGGTTTAGGGTAGCAGATGGACTAGCTTTATGGTTAGAGTCAGGTTTAAGGTTAGGGTTTGGGTTAGGTTTCGGTTTACGGTTAAGGTTAGGGTTAGGGTTTGGATGAAGTTTAGCATAAGGTGAGGGTTACTTTTAGGGTTAGGGCTGGATTTGGGGTTTGTGTTGGGGTTAGTGTTCAGGTTAGGTTTAGGGTCCAGTTTGGGTTTAGGGCATATGTTTAGCGTCAGGGTTAGTTTTCGGTTTACGGGTAGTGTGAAGTTTAGCTTAAGGGTGAGGGTTAGGATAACGGTTAGGATTTTAGTTAGTGTTAGAGTTTAGGTTTAGGGTGTTAGGGTTAGGTTTATGGTTAGGGTAGGGTTAAGTTTAGGGTTAATGTTAGGGTTAGTGTCAGATTAGGGTTACTGTTCGTGTTAGGGTCAGGGTTAGCGTTAGCGTTAGCTTTAAGGTTGGGAATACATTTAGGGGTTAGGGTGGGTGTTGGGGTTAGGGTGAGGTTAGGTTTAGGTTTACAGTTAATGTGAGGGTTTAGGGTAATTTTTATGGTTAGGGTTAGAGTTAGTGTCATGGTGAAGTTTCAGTTAATAGTGGGGGCTAGATTTGGGTTACAGTTAGGGTTAAGGTTAGTGTTAGGGTTAGGCTTAAGGTTAGGGTTAGGGTAGGGGTCAGGTTAGGGTTAAGGCTAGGTTTACGGTAAAGTGTAGGGCTAGGTTAGGGTTAGGCTTAGGGTTAGAGTTAGTGCTAGGGTTTAGGGTTAGGGTTTGGGTCAGGTTTAGAGTTAATGTTAGGGTTAGGGTTAGGGTAGAGTTAAGGTTAGGGTTAAGTTTAGGGTTAGGGTAAGGGTTAGGTTTAGGTCAGGGTTAGGGTTAGGATGAGGGATAGGGTTAGGCTTCGGGAAAGGGTTAGGGGTTCGTGTGAGGGTTCGTGTTATTTTTACATTAAGCTGATGTTTTAGGGTCTTACGGTTAGGGTTAGCGTTAGAGTCAGCGTTAGGTTTAGGGTTAGGGTTAGAGTTTGGGGATGGGGGTTACGCTTAGGTTTAGGGTGAAGTTTAGGTTAGGGTTAGGTGTTTGGCTTAATGTTAGGGTCAGGTTTAGGGTTAGGGTTTAGGGTTCAGGTTAGAGTCAGCTTTAGCTTTAGGTTTAAATTTAGGGTTAGGGTTAGGTTGAGTGTTAGTTTTGCTTAGGGTTACGGTTTGAATGAACCTATGGTAGGTTTAGGGTTATGGTTCAGGTGAAATTTTGGCTAAGGGTTCTGGTTCGATTTCGGATTAGGGTTAGTGGTTAGGGTTCGTTTTAGGGTTAAGTTTAGGGTTAGGCTAAGTATTAGTTTTAGAGTGAGGTTTAGGGGTTAGTGTTTCAGTTAGGTTAAGGGTAGGGTTATAAGTCCGGTGAAGTTTAGGGTTAGGGTAAGAGTTAGATTTACATTTACTGTTAAGGTGAGGGTTTTGGGTAAGTGTTACGTTTAGGGTTAGGGCTAGGTTCAGGGTTAGAGTTTGGGTTAGGGGTTAGGGGTAGGTTTAAGTTGACGGTAGGCTTAAAGTTAGGGTTAAGGTGAGGTTAGGGTTAGGGTCAGGGTTAGGATTAGAATTAGGTTTAGGGCGAGGGTTAGTGTCAGAGTTATTGTAAGGGTTAGCTTTAGGGTTACAGGTGGGCCAACGTTAAGGTTAGGGTTAGGTTTAGGGTGAAAGTTGCGGTTAGCTATAGATTAGGGATAGGGTGATATTTCATATAGGGTGAGGGTTAGGATTAGGGCTAAGGTTTGGGTTCATTTTCAGGTAAGTGTGAAGGTGATGTTTAGGGTTAGGGTTAAGGTTACGGATTCAGTTTAGTTTTAGGGTTAGGGTTAGATTTTAGGTTAGGGTTTAGTTTTACGTTTAGGGTTAGGGTTCTGGTTGTGTTAGGCGTTGTGGTTGGGGTGAGGTTTAGGTTTAGGGTTAGGGTTGGGTAGGGTTAGGATTATGGTTATGGTAAGGTGTTAGGGGTGAGAGGTGTAGTTTAGGTTTAGGGTTTGGGTGAGGGTTCCAGTTAGGCATTGTGGTTCTGGTCATGGTTAGGTTTGGTTTAGGGTTAGGGTTAGGTGTGTGATTAGGTTTAGGGTTAGTGTTAGAGTTAGAGTGAGAGTTAGGGTTAGGCTTTGGTGTTAGGTGTTAGGTTTTGGGTTAGGGTTAGTGTTATCGTTAGGGCTTAGGGGTTCAGGTTAGTGTTAGTGTTAGGGTTAGAGATAGCGCTAGGGTTAGGTTTTGGGATACGCTTAGGGGTTAGAGTGAGGGTTACGGTTAGTTTTACAGTTAAGTTGAGGTTTTAGGGTATGTGTTACGATTGGGTTAGAGTTAGAGTTAGGGTTAGGGTTAGTGTTAGGTGTAGGGTAAGTTTTAGTTTTAAGTCCAGGTTCAGGGTTAGAATTAGTGTTCTATTTAGGGTCAAGGTTAGAGTTCGGGTTAGGGTTAGGATTAGGGCTAGGGTTAGGATTAGGATTAGGTTTAGGGTTAGGCTCAGGGCTATTGTAAGGCTTAGGTTTAGGGTAGCAGGTGGACTAGCTTTATGGTTAGAGTCAGGTTTAAGGTTAGGGTTTGGGTTAGGTTTCGGTTTACGGTTAAGGTTAGGGTTTGGATGAAGTTTAGCATAAGGTGAGGGTTACTTTTAGGGTTAGGGCTGGATTTGGGGTTTGTGTTCGGGTTAGTGTTCAGGTTAGGTTTAGGGTCCAGTTTGGGGTTAGGGGATATGTTTAGCGTTAGGGTTAGTTTTCGGTTTACGGGTAGTGTGAAGTTTAGCTTAAGGGTGAGGGTTAGGATAACGGTTACGATTTTAGTTAGTGTTAGAGGTTAGGTTTAGGGTGTTAGGGTTAGGTTTATGGTTAGGGTAGGGTTAAGTTTAGGGTTAATGTTAGGGTTAGTGTCAGATTAGTGTTACTGTTCGTGTTAGGGTCAGGGTTAGCGTTAGCGTTAGCTTTAAGGTTGGGAATACATTTAGGGGTTAGGGTGGGTGTTGGGGTTAGGGTGAGGTTAGGTTTAGGTTTACAGTTAATGTGAGGGTTTAGGGTAATTTTTATGGTTAGGGTTAGAGTTAGTGTCATGGTGAAGTTTCAGTTAATAGTGGGGGCTAGATTTGGGTTACAGTTAGGGTTAAGGTTAGTGTTAGGGTTAGGCTTAAGGTTAGGGTTAGGGTAGGGGTCAGGTTAGGGTTAAGGCTAGGTTTACGGTAAAGTGTAGGGCTAGGTTAGGGTTAGGCTTAGGGTTAGAGTTAGTGCTAGGGTTTAGGGTTAGGGTTTGGGTCAGGTTTAGAGTTAATGTTAGGGTTAGGGTTAGGGTTAGGGTAGAGTTAAGGTTAGGGTTAAGTTTAGGGTTAGGGTAAGGGTTAGGTTTAGGTCAGGGTTAGGGTTAGGATGAGGGATAGGGTTAGGCTTCGGGAAAGGGTTAGGGGTTCGTGTGAGGGTTCGTGTTATTTTTACATTAAGCTGATGTTTTAGGGTCTTACGGTTAGGGTTAGCGTTAGAGTCAGCGTTAGGTTTAGGGTTAGGGTTAGAGTTTGGGGATGGGGATTACGCTTAGGTTTAGGGTGAAGTTTAGGTTAGGGTTAGGTGTTTGGGTTAATGTTAGTGTCAGGTTTAGGGTTAGGGTTTAGGGATCAGGTTAGAGTCAGCTTTAGGGTTAGGTTTAGTTTTAGGGTTAGGGTTAGGTTGAGTGTTACTTTTGCTTAGGGTTACGGTTTGAATGAAGTTATGGTAGGTTTAGGGTTATGGTTCAGGTGAAATTTTGGTTAAGGGTTCTGGTTCGATTTCGGATTAGGGTTAGTGGTTAGGGTTCGTTTTAGGGTTAAGTTTAGGGTTAGGCTAAGTATTAGTTTTAGAGTGAGGTTTAGGGGTTAGTGTTTCAGTTAGGTTAAGGGTAGGGTTATAAGTCCGGTGAAGTTTAGGGTTAGGGTAAGAGTTAGATTTACATTTACTGTTAAGGTGAGGGTTTTGGGTAAGTGTTACGTTTAGGGTTAGGGCTAGGTTCAGGGTTAGAGTTTGGGTTAGGGGTTAGGGGTAGGTTTAAGTTGACGGTAGGCTTAAAGTTAGGGTTAAGGTGAGGTTAGGGTTAGGGTCAGGGTTAGGATTAGAATTAGGTTTAGGGCGAGGGTTAGTGTCAGAGTTATTGTAAGGGTTAGCTTTAGGGTTACAGGTGGGCCAACGTTAAGGTTAGGGTAAGGTTTAGGGTGAAAGTTGCGGTTAGCTATAGATTAGGGATAGGGTGATATTTCATATAGGGTGAGGGTTAGGATTAGGGCTAAGGTTTGGGTTCATTTTCAGGTAAGTGTGAAGGTGATGTTTAGGGTTAGGGTTAAGGTTACGGATTCAGTTTAGTTTTAGGGTTAGGGTTAGATTTTAGGTTAGGGTTTAGTTTTACGTTTAGGGTTAGGGTTCTGGTTGTGTTAGGCGTTGTGGTTGGGGTGAGGTTTAGGTTTAGGGTTAGGCTTGGGTAGGGTTAGGATTATGGTTATGGTAAGGTGTTAGGGGTGAGAGGTGTAGTTTAGGTTTAGGGTTTGGGTGAGGGTTCCAGTTAGGCATTGTGGTTCTGGTCATGGTTAGGTTTGGTTTAGGGTTAGGGTTAGGTGTGTGATTAGGTTTAGGGTTAGTGTTAGAGTTAGAGTGAGAGTTAGGGTTAGGCTTTGGTGTTAGGTGTTAGGTTTTGGGTTAGGGTTAGTGTTATCGTTAGGGCTTAGGGGTTCAGGTTAGTGTTAGTGTTAGGGTTAGAGATAGCGCTAGGGTTAGGTTTTGGGATACGCTTAGGGGTTAGAGTGAGGGTTACGGTTAGTTTTACAGTTAAGTTGAGGTTTTAGGGTATGTGTTACGATTGGGTTAGAGTTAGAGTTAGGGTTAGGGTTAGTGTTAGGTGTAGGGTAAGTTTTAGTTTTAAGTCCAGGTTCAGGGTTAGAATTAGTGTTCTATTTAGGGTCAAGGTTAGAGTTCGGGTTAGGGTTAGGATTAGGGCTAGGGTTAGGATTAGGATTAGGTTTAGGGTTAGGCTCAGGGCTATTGTAAGGCTTAGGTTTAGGGTAGCAGGTGGACTAGCTTTATGGTTAGAGTCAGGTTTAAGGTTAGGGTTTGGGTTAGGTTTCGGTTTACGGTTAAGGTTAGGGTTTGGATGAAGTTTAGCATAAGGTGAGGGTTACTTTTAGGGTTAGGGCTGGATTTGGGGTTTGTGTTCGGGTTAGTGTTCAGGTTAGGTTTAGGGTCCAGTTTGGGGTTAGGGGATATGTTTAGCGTTAGGGTTAGTTTTCGGTTTACGGGTAGTGTGAAGTTTAGCTTAAGGGTGAGGGTTAGGATAACGGTTACGATTTTAGTTAGTGTTAGAGGTTAGGTTTAGGGTGTTAGGGTTAGGTTTATGGTTAGGGTAGGGTTAAGTTTAGGGTTAATGTTAGGGTTAGTGTCAGATTAGTGTTACTGTTCGTGTTAGGGTCAGGGTTAGCGTTAGCGTTAGCTTTAAGGTTGGGAATACATTTAGGGGTTAGGGTGGGTGTTGGGGTTAGGGTGAGGTTAGGTTTAGGTTTACAGTTAATGTGAGGGTTTAGGGTAATTTTTATGGTTAGGGTTAGAGTTAGTGTCATGGTGAAGTTTCAGTTAATAGTGGGGGCTAGATTTGGGTTACAGTTAGGGTTAAGGTTAGTGTTAGGGTTAGGCTTAAGGTTAGGGTTAGGGTAGGGGTCAGGTTAGGGTTAAGGCTAGGTTTACGGTAAAGTGTAGGGCTAGGTTAGGGTTAGGCTTAGGGTTAGAGTTAGTGCTAGGGTTTAGGGTTAGGGTTTGGGTCAGGTTTAGAGTTAATGTTAGGGTTAGGGTTAGGGTTAGGGTAGAGTTAAGGTTAGGGTTAAGTTTAGGGTTAGGGTAAGGGTTAGGTTTAGGTCAGGGTTAGGGTTAGGATGAGGGATAGGGTTAGGCTTCGGGAAAGGGTTAGGGGTTCGTGTGAGGGTTCGTGTTATTTTTACATTAAGCTGATGTTTTAGGGTCTTACGGTTAGGGTTAGCGTTAGAGTCAGCGTTAGGTTTAGGGTTAGGGTTAGAGTTTGGGGATGGGGATTACGCTTAGGTTTAGGGTGAAGTTTAGGTTAGGGTTAGGTGTTTGGGTTAATGTTAGTGTCAGGTTTAGGGTTAGGGTTTAGGGATCAGGTTAGAGTCAGCTTTAGGGTTAGGTTTAGTTTTAGGGTTAGGGTTAGGTTGAGTGTTACTTTTGCTTAGGGTTACGGTTTGAATGAAGTTATGGTAGGTTTAGGGTTATGGTTCAGGTGAAATTTTGGTTAAGGGTTCTGGTTCGATTTCGGATTAGGGTTAGTGGTTAGGGTTCGTTTTAGGGTTAAGTTTAGGGTTAGGCAAAGTATTAGTTTTAGAGTGAGGTTTAGGGGTTAGTGTTTCAGTTAGGTTAAGGGTAGGGTTATAAGTCCGGTGAAGTTTAGGGTTAGGGTAAGAGTTAGATTTACATTTACTGTTAAGGTGAGGGTTTTGGGTAAGTGTTACGTTTAGGGTTAGGGCTAGGTTCAGGGTTAGAGTTTGGGTTAGGGGTTAGGGGTAGGTTTAAGTTGACGGTAGGCTTAAAGTTAGGGTTAAGGTGAGGTTAGGGTTAGGGTCAGGGTTAGGATTAGAATTAGGTTTAGGGCGAGGGTTAGTGTCAGAGTTATTGTAAGGGTTAGGTTTAGGGTTAGAGGTGGGCCAACGTTAAGGTTAGGGTTAGGTTTAGGGTGAAAGTTGCGGTTAGCTATAGATTAGGGATAGGGTGAAATTTCATATAGGGTGAGGGTTAGGATTAGGGCTAAGGTTTGGGTTCATTTTCAGGTAAGTGTGAAGGTGATGTTTAGGGTTAGGGTTAAGGTTACGGATTCTGTTTAGTTTTAGGGTTAGGGTTAGATTTTAGGTTAGGGTTTAGTTTTACGTTTAGGGTTAGGGTTCTGGTTGTGTTAGGCGTTGTGGTTGGGGTGAGGTTTAGGTTTAGGGTTAGGCTTGGGTAGGGTTAGGATTATGGTTATGGTAAGGTGTTAGGGGTTAGAGGTGTAGTTTAGGTTTAGGGTTTGGGTGAGGGTTCCAGTTAGGCATTGTGGTTCTGGTCATGGTTAGGTTTGGTTTAGGGTTAGGGTTAGGTGTGTGATTAGGTTTAGGGTTAGTGTTAGAGTTAGAGTGAGAGTTAGGGTTAGGCTTTGGTGTTAGGTGTTAGGTTTTGGGTTAGGGTTAGTGTTATCATTAGGGCTTAGGGGTTCAGGTTAGTGTTAGTGTTAGGGTTAGAGATAGCGCTAGGGTTAGGTTTTGGGATACGCTTAGGGGTTAGAGTGAGGGTTACGGTTAGTTTTACAGTTAGGTTGAGGTTTTAGGGTATGTGTTACGATTGGGTTAGAGTTAGAGTTAGAGTTAGGGTTAGTGTTAGGTGTAGGGTAAGTTTTAGTTTTAAGTCCAGGTTCAGGGTTAGAATTAGTGTTCTATTTAGGGTCAAGGTTAGAGTTCGGGTTAGGGTTAGGATTAGGGCTAGGGTTAGGATTAGGATTAGGTTTAGGGTTAGGCTCAGGGCTATTGTACGGCTTAGGTTTAGGGTAGCAGATGGACTAGCTTTATGGTTAGAGTCAGGTTTAAGGTTAGGGTTTGGGTTAGGTTTCGGTTTACGGTTAAGGTTAGGGTTAGGGTTTGGATGAAGTTTAGCATAAGGTGAGGGTTACTTTTAGGGTTAGGGCTGGACTTGGGGTTTGTGTTCGGGTTAGTGTTCAGGTTAGGTTTAGGGTCCAGTTTGGGGTTAGGGGATATGTTTAGCGTTAGGGTTAGTTTTCGGTTTACGGGTAGTGTGAAGTTTAGCTTAAGGGTGAGGGTTAGGATAACGGTTAGGATTTTAGTTAGTGTTAGAGTTTAGGTTTAGGGTGTTAGGGTTAGGTTTATGGTTAGGGTAGGGTTAAGTTTAGGGTTAATGTTAGGGTTAGTGTCAGATTAGGGTTACTGTTCGTGTTAGGGTCAGGGTTAGCGTTAGCGTTAGCTTTAAGGTTGGGAATACATTTAGGGGTTAGGGTGGGTGTTGGGGTTAGGGTGAGGTTAGGTTTAGGTTTACAGTTAATGTGAGGGTTTAGGGTAATTTTTATGGTTGGGGTTAGAGTTAGTGTCATGGTGAAGTTTCAGTTAATAGTGGGGTCTAGATTTGGGTTACAGTTAGGGTTAAGGTTAGTGTTAGGGTTAGGTTTAAGGTTAGGGTTAGGGTAGGGGTCAGGTTAGGGTTAAGGCTAGGTTTACGGTAAAGTGTAGGGCTAGGTTAGGGTTAGGCTTAGGGTTAGAGTTAGTGCTAGGGTTTAGGGTTAGGGTTTGGGTCAGGTTTAGAGTTAATGTTAGGGTTAGGGTTAGGGTAGAGTTAAGGTTAGGGTTAAGTTTAGGGTTAGGGTAAGGGTTAGCTTTAGGTCAGGGTTAGGGTTAGGATGAGGGATAGGGTTAGGCTTCGGGAAAGGGTTAGGGGTTCGTGTGAGGGTTCGTGTTATTTTTACATTAAGCTGATGTTTTAGGGTCTTACGGTTAGGGTTAGCGTTAGAGTCAGCGTTAGGTTTAGGGTTAGGGTTAGAGTTTGGGGATGGGGGTTACGCTTAGGTTTAAGGTGAAGTTTAGGTTAGGGTTAGGTGTTTGGGTTAATGTTAGGGTCAGGTTTAGGGTTAGGGTATAGGGTTCAGGTTAGAGTCAGCTTTAGGGTTAGGTTTAGGTTTAGGGTTAGGGTTAGGTTGAGTGTTAGTTTTGCTTAGGGTTACGGTTTGAATGAAGCTATGGTAGGTTTAAGGTTATGGTTCAGGTGAAATTTTGTTTAAGGGTTCGGGTTCTTTTTCGGATTAGGGTTAGTGGTTAGGGTTCGTTTTAGGGTTAAGTTTAGGGTTAGGCAAAGTATTAGTTTTAGAGTGAGGTTTAGGGGTTAGTGTTTCAGTTAGGTTAAGGGTAGGGTTATAAGTCCGGTGAAGTTTAGGGTTAGGGTAAGAGTTAGATTTACATTTACTGTTAAGGTGAGGGTTTTGGGTAAGTGTTACGTTTAGGGTTAGGGCTAGGTTCAGGGTTAGAGTTTGGGTTAGGGGTTAGGGGTAGGTTTAAGTTGACGGTAGGCTTAAAGTTAGGGTTAAGGTGAGGTTAGGGTTAGGGTCAGGGTTAGGATTAGAATTAGGTTTAGGGCGAGGGTTAGTGTCAGAGTTATTGTAAGGGTTAGCTTTAGGGTTACAGGTGGGCCAACGTTAAGGTTAGGGTTAGGTTTAGGGTGAAAGTTGCGGTTAGCTATAGATTAGGGATAGGGTGAAATTTCATATAGGGTGAGGGTTAGGATTAGGGCTAAGGTTTGGGTTCATTTTCAGGTAAGTGTGAAGGTGATGTTTAGGGTTAGGGTTAAGGTTACGGATTCTGTTTAGTTTTAGGGTTAGGGTTAGATTTTAGGTTAGGGTTTAGTTTTACGTTTAGGGTTAGGGTTCTGGTTGTGTTAGGCGTTGTGGTTGGGGTGAGGTTTAGGTTTAGGGTTAGGCTTGGGTAGAGTTAGGATTATGGTTATGGTAAGGTGTTAGGGGTTAGAGGTGTAGTTTAGGTTTAGGGTTTGGGTGAGGGTTCCAGTTAGGCATTGTGGTTCTGGTCATGGTTAGGTTTGGTTTAGGGTTAGGGTTAGGTGTGTGATTAGGTTTAGGGTTAGTGTTAGAGTTAGAGTGAGAGTTAGGGTTAGGCTTTGGTGTTAGGTGTTAGGTTTTGGGTTAGGGTTAGTGTTATCATTAGGGCTTAGGGGTTCAGGTTAGTGTTAGGGTTAGGGTTAGAGATAGCGCTAGGGTTAGGTTTTGGGATACGCTTAGGGGTTAGAGTGAGGGTTACGGTTAGTTTTACAGTTAGGTTGAGGTTTTAGGGTATGTGTTACGATTGGGTTAGAGTTAGAGTTAGAGTTAGGGTTAGTGTTAGGTGTAGGGTAAGTTTTAGTTTTAAGTCCAGGTTCAGGGTTAGAATTAGTGTTCTATTTAGGGTCAAGTTTAGAGTTCGGGTTAGGGTTAGGATTAGGGCTAGGGTTAGGATTAGGATTAGGTTTAGGGTTAGGCTCAGGGCTATTGTACGGCTTAGGTTTAGGGTAGCAGATGGACTAGCTTTATGGTTAGAGTCAGGTTTAAGGTTAGGGTTTGGGTTAGGTTTCGGTTTACGGTTAAGGTTAGGGTTAGGGTTTGGATGAAGTTTAGCATAAGGTGAGGGTTACTTTTAGGGTTAGGGCTGGATTTGGGGTTTGTGTTCGGGTTAGTGTTCAGGTTAGGTTTAGGGTCCAGTTTGGGGTTAGGGGATATGTTTAGCGTTAGGGTTAGTTTTCGGTTTACGGGTAGTGTGAAGTTTAGCTTAAGGGTGAGGGTTAGGATAACGGTTAGGATTTTAGTTAGTGTTAGAGTTTAGGTTTAGGGTGTTAGGGTTAGGTTTATGGTTAGGGTAGGGTTAAGTTTAGGGTTAATGTTAGGGTTAGTGTCAGATTAGGGTTACTGTTCGTGTTAGGGTCAGGGTTAGCGTTAGCATTAGCTTTAAGGTTGGGAATACATTTAGGGGTTAGGGTGGGTGTTGGGGTTAGGGTGAGGTTAGGTTTAGGTTTACAGTTAATGTGAGGGTTTAGGGTAATTTTTATGGTTAGGGTTAGAGTTAGTGTCATGGTGAAGTTTCAGTTAATAGTGGTGGCTAGATTTGGGTTACAGTTAGGGTTAAGGTTAGTGTTAGGGTTAGGTTTAAGGTTAGGGTTAGGGTAGGGGTCAGGTTAGGGTTAAGGCTAGGTTTACGGTAAAGTGTAGGGCTAGGTTAGGGTTAGGCTTAGGGTTAGAGTTAGTGCTAGGGTTTAGGGTTAGGGTTTGGGTCAGGTTTAGAGTGAATGTTAGGGTTAGGGTTAGGGTAGAGTTAAGGTTAGGGTTAAGTTTAGGGTTAGGGTAAGGGTTAGGTTTAGGTCAGGGTTAGGGTTAGGATGAGGGATAGGGTTAGGCTTCGGGAAAGGGTTAGGGGTTCGTGTGAGGGTTCGTGTTATTTTTACATTAAGCTGATGTTTTAGGGTCTTACGGTTAGGGTTAGCGTTAGAGTCAGCGTTAGGTTTAGGGTTAGGGTTAGAGTTTGGGGATGGGGGTTACGCTTAGGTTTAGGGTGAAGTTTAGGTTAGGGTTAGGTGTTTGGCTTAATGTTAGGGTCAGGTTTAGGGTTAGGGTTTAGGGTTCAGGTTAGAGTCAGCTTTAGGGTTAGGTTTAGGTTTAGGGTTAGGGTTAGGTTGAGTGTTAGTTTTGCTCTAGGGTTACGGTTTGAATGAAGTTATGGTAGGTTTAGGGTTATGGTTCAGGTGAAATTTTGGTTAAGAGTTCGGGTTCGATTTCGGATTAGGGTTAGTGGTTAGGGTTCGTTTTAGGGTTAAGTTTAGGGTTAGGCTAAGTATTAGTTTTAGAGTGAGGTTTAGGGGTTAGTGTTTCAGTTAGGTTAAGGGTAGGGTTATAAGTCCGGTGAAGTTTAGGGTTAGGGTAAGTGTTAGATTTACATTTACTGTTAATGTGAGGGTTTTGGGTAAGTGTTACGTTTAGGGTTAGGGCTAGGTTCAGGGTTAGAGTTTGGGTTAGGGGTTAGGGGTAGGTTTAAGTTGACGGTAGGCTTAAAGTTAGGGTTAAGGTGAGGTTAGGGTTAGGGTCAGGGTTAGGATTAGAATTAGGTTTAGGGCGAGGGTTAGTGTCAGAGTTATTGTAAGGGTTAGCTTTAGGGTTACAGGTGGGCCAACGTTAAGGTTAGGGTTAGGTTTAGGGTGAAAGTTGCGGTTAGCTATAGATTAGGGATAGGGTGATATTTCATATAGGGTGAGGGTTAGGATTAGGGCTAAGGTTTGGGTTCATTTTCAGGTAAGTGTGAAGGTGATGTTTAGGGTTAGGGTTAAGGTTACGGATTCAGTTTAGTTTTAGGGTTAGGGTTAGATTTTAGGTTAGGGTTTAGTTTTACGTTTAGGGTTAGGGTTCTGGTTGTGTTAGGCGTTGTGGTTGGGGTGAGGTTTAGGTTTAGGGTTAGGGTTGGGTAGGGTTAGGATTATGCTTATGGTAAGGTGTTAGGGGTGAGAGGTGTAGTTTAGGTTTAGGGTTTGGGTGAGGGTTCCAGTTAGGCATTGTGGTTCTGGTCATGGTTAGGTTTGGTTTAGGGTTAGGGTTAGGTGTGTGATTAGGTTTAGGGTTAGTGTTAGAGTTAGAGTGAGAGTTAGGGTTAGGCTTTGGTGTTAGGTGTTAGGTTTTGGGTTAGGGTTAGTGTTATCGTTAGGGCTTAGGGGTTCAGGTTAGTGTTAGTGTTAGGGTTAGAGATAGCGCTAGGGTTAGGTTTCGGGATACGCTTAGGGGTTAGAGTGAGGGTTACGGTTAGTTTTACAGTTAAGTTGAGGTTTTAGGGTATGTGTTACGATTGGGTTAGAGTTAGAGTTAGGGTTAGTGTTAGGTGTAGGGTAAGTTTTAGTTTTAAGTCCAGGTTCAGGGTTAGAATTAGTGTTCTATTTAGAGTCAAGGTTAGAGTTCGGGTTAGGGTTAGGATTAGGGCTAGGGTTAGGATTAGGATTAGGTTTAGGGTTAGGCTCAGGGCTATTGTAAGGCTTAGGTTTAGGGTAGCAGATGGACTAGCTTTATGGTTAGAGTCAGGTTTAAGGTTAGGGTTTGGGTTAGGTTTCGGTTTACGGTTAAGGTTAGGGTTAGGGTTTGGATGAAGTTTAGCATAAGGTGAGGGTTACTTTTAGGGTTAGGGCTGGATTTGGGGTTTGTGTTCGGGTTAGTGTTCAGGTTAGGTTTAGGGTCCAGTTTGGGGTTAGGGGATATGTTTAGCGTTAGGGTTAGTTTTCGGTTTACGGGTAGTGTGAAGTTTAGCTTAAGGGTGAGGGTTAGGATAACGGTTACGATTTTAGTTAGTGTTAGAGGTTAGGTTTAGGGTGTTAGGGTTAGGTTTATGGTTAGGGTAGGGTTAAGTTTAGGGTTAATGTTAGGGTTAGTGTCAGATTAGGGTTACTGTTCGTGTTAGGGTCAGGGTTAGCGTTAGCGTTAGCTTTAAGGTTGGGAATACATTTAGGGGTTAGGGTGGGTGTTGGGGTTAGGGTGAGGTTAGGTTTAGGTTTACAGTTAATGTGAGGGTTTAGGGTAATTTTTATGGTTAGGGTTAGAGTTAGTGTCATGGTGAAGTTTCAGTTAATAGTGGGGGCTAGATTTGGGTTACAGTTAGGGTTAAGGTTAGTGTTAGGGTTAGGCTTAAGGTTAGGGTTAGGGTAGGGGTCAGGTTAGGGTTAAGGCTAGGTTTACGGTAAAGTGTAGGGCTAGGTTAGGGTTAGGCTTAGGGTTAGAGTTAGTGCTAGGGTTTAGGGTTAGGGTTTGGGTCAGGTTTAGAGTTAATGTTAGGGTTAGGGTTAGGGTTAGGGTAGAGTTAAGGTTAGGGTTAAGTTTAGGGTTAGGGTAAGGGTTAGGTTTAGGTCAGGGTTAGGGTTAGGATGAGGGATAGGGTTAGGCTTCGGGAAAGGGTTAGGGGTTCGTGTGAGGGTTCGTGTTATTTTTACATTAAGCTGATGTTTTAGGGTCTTACGGTTAGGGTTAGCGTTAGAGTCAGCGTTAGGTTTAGGGTTAGGGTTAGAGTTTGGGGATGGGGATTACGCTTAGGTTTAGGGTGAAGTTTAGGTTAGGGTTAGGTGTTTGGGTTAATGTTAGTGTCAGGTTTAGGGTTAGGGTTTAGGGATCAGGTTAGAGTCAGCTTTAGGGTTAGGTTTAGTTTTAGGGTTAGGGTTAGGTTGAGTGTTACTTTTGCTTAGGGTTACGGTTTGAATGAAGTTATGGTAGGTTTAGGGTTATGGTTCAGGTGAAATTTTGGTTAAGGGTTCTGGTTCGATTTCGGATTAGGGTTAGTGGTTAGGGTTCGTTTTAGGGTTAAGTTTAGGGTTAGGCTAAGTATTAGTTTTAGAGTGAGGTTTAGGGGTTAGTGTTTCAGTTAGGTTAAGGGTAGGGTTATAAGTCCGGTGAAGTTTAGGGTTAGGGTAAGAGTTAGATTTACATTTACTGTTAAGGTGAGGGTTTTGGGTAAGTGTTACGTTTAGGGTTAGGGCTAGGTTCAGGGTTAGAGTTTGGGTTAGGGGTTAGGGGTAGGTTTAAGTTGACGGTAGGCTTAAAGTTAGGGTTAAGGTGAGGTTAGGGTTAGGGTCAGGGTTAGGATTAGAATTAGGTTTAGGGCGAGGGTTAGTGTCAGAGTTATTGTAAGGGTTAGGTTTAGGGTTACAGGTGGGCCAACGTTAAGGTTAGGGTTAGGTTTAGGGTGAAAGTTGCGGTTAGCTATAGATTAGGGATAGGGTGAAATTTCATATAGGGTGAGGGTTAGGATTAGGGCTAAGGTTTGGGTTCATTTTCAGGTAAGTGTGAAGGTGATGTTTAGGGTTAGGGTTAAGGTTACGGATTCTGTTTAGTTTTAGGGTTAGGGTTAGATTTTAGGTTAGGGTTTAGTTTTACGTTTAGGGTTAGGGTTCTGGTTGTGTTAGGCGTTGTGGTTGGGGTGAGGTTTAGGTTTAGGGTTAGGCTTGGGTAGGGTTAGGATTATGGTTATGGTAAGGTGTTAGGGGTTAGAGGTGTAGTTTAGGTTTAGGGTTTGGGTGAGGGTTCCAGTTAGGCATTGTGGTTCTGGTCATGGTTAGGTTTGGTTTAGGGTTAGGGTTAGGTGTGTGATTAGGTTTAGGGTTAGTGTTAGAGTTAGAGTGAGAGTTAGGGTTAGGCTTTGGTGTTAGGTGTTAGGTTTTGGGTTAGGGTTAGTGTTATCATTAGGGCTTAGGGGTTCAGGTTAGTGTTAGTGTTAGGGTTAGAGATAGCGCTAGGGTTAGGTTTTGGGATACGCTTAGGGGTTAGAGTGAGGGTTACGGTTAGTTTTACAGTTAGGTTGAGGTTTTAGGGTATGTGTTACGATTGGGTTAGAGTTAGAGTTAGAGTTAGGGTTAGTGTTAGGTGTAGGGTAAGTTTTAGTTTTAAGTCCAGGTTCAGGGTTAGAATTAGTGTTCTATTTAGGGTCAAGGTTAGAGTTCGGGTTAGGGTTAGGATTAGGGCTAGGGTTAGGATTAGGATTAGGTTTAGGGTTAGGCTCAGGGCTATTGTACGGCTTAGGTTTAGGGTAGCAGATGGACTAGCTTTATGGTTAGAGTCAGGTTTAAGGTTAGGGTTTGGGTTAGGTTTCGGTTTACGGTTAAGGTTAGGGTTAGGGTTTGGATGAAGTTTAGCATAAGGTGAGGGTTACTTTTAGGGTTAGGGCTGGACTTGGGGTTTGTGTTCGGGTTAGTGTTCAGGTTAGGTTTAGGGTCCAGTTTGGGGTTAGGGGATATGTTTAGCGTTAGGGTTAGTTTTCGGTTTACGGGGAGTGTGAAGTTTAGCTTAAGGGTGAGGGTTAGGATAACGGTTAGGATTTTAGTTAGTGTTAGAGTTTAGGTTTAGGGTGTTAGGGTTAGGTTTATGGTTAGGGTAGGGTTAAGTTTAGGGTTAATGTTAGGGTTAGTGTCAGATTAGGGTTACTGTTCGTGTTAGGGTCAGGGTTAGCGTTAGCGTTAGCTTTAAGGTTGGGAATACATTTAGGGGTTAGGGTGGGTGTTGGGGTTAGGGTGAGGTTAGGTTTAGGTTTACAGTTAATGTGAGGGTTTAGGGTAATTTTTATGGTTGGGGTTAGAGTTAGTGTCATGGTGAAGTTTCAGTTAATAGTGGGGTCTAGATTTGGGTTACAGTTAGGGTTAAGGTTAGTGTTAGGGTTAGGTTTAAGGTTAGGGTTAGGGTAGGGGTCAGGTTAGGGTTAAGGCTAGGTTTACGGTAAAGTGTAGGGCTAGGTTAGGGTTAGGCTTAGGGTTAGAGTTAGTGCTAGGGTTTAGGGTTAGGGTTTGGGTCAGGTTTAGAGTTAATGTTAGGGTTAGGGTTAGGGTAGAGTTAAGGTTAGGGTTAAGTTTAGGGTTAGGGTAAGGGTTAGCTTTAGGTCAGGGTTAGGGTTAGGATGAGGGATAGGGTTAGGCTTCGGGAAAGGGTTAGGGGTTCGTGTGAGGGTTCGTGTTATTTTTACATTAAGCTGATGTTTTAGGGTCTTACGGTTAGGGTTAGCGTTAGAGTCAGCGTTAGGTTTAGGGTTAGGGTTAGAGTTTGGGGATGGGGGTTACGCTTAGGTTTAAGGTGAAGTTTAGGTTAGGGTTAGGTGTTTGGGTTAATGTTAGGGTCAGGTTTAGGGTTAGGGTATAGGGTTCAGGTTAGAGTCAGCTTTAGGGTTAGGTTTAGGTTTAGGGTTAGGGTTAGGTTGAGTGTTAGTTTTGCTTAGGGTTACGGTTTGAATGAAGCTATGGTAGGTTTAAGGTTATGGTTCAGGTGAAATTTTGTTTAAGGGTTCGGGTTCTTTTTCGGATTAGGGTTAGTGGTTAGGGTTCGTTTTAGGGTTAAGTTTAGGGTTAGGCAAAGTATTAGTTTTAGAGTGAGGTTTAGGGGTTAGTGTTTCAGTTAGGTTAAGGGTAGGGTTATAAGTCCGGTGAAGTTTAGGGTTAGGGTAAGAGTTAGATTTACATTTACTGTTAAGGTGAGGGTTTTGGGTAAGTGTTACGTTTAGGGTTAGGGCTAGGTTCAGGGTTAGAGTTTGGGTTAGGGGTTAGGGGTAGGTTTAAGTTGACGGTAGGCTTAAAGTTAGGGTTAAGGTGAGGTTAGGGTTAGGGTCAGGGTTAGGATTAGAATTAGGTTTAGGGCGAGGGTTAGTGTCAGAGTTATTGTAAGGGTTAGCTTTAGGGTTACAGGTGGGCCAACGTTAAGGTTAGGGTTAGGTTTAGGGTGAAAGTTGCGGTTAGCTATAGATTAGGGATAGGGTGAAATTTCATATAGGGTGAGGGTTAGGATTAGGGCTAAGGTTTGGGTTCATTTTCAGGTAAGTGTGAAGGTGATGTTTAGGGTTAGGGTTAAGGTTACGGATTCTGTTTAGTTTTAGGGTTAGGGTTAGATTTTAGGTTAGGGTTTAGTTTTACGTTTAGGGTTAGGGTTCTGGTTGTGTTAGGCGTTGTGGTTGGGGTGAGGTTTAGGTTTAGGGTTAGGCTTGGGTAGGGTTAGGATTATGGTTATGGTAAGGTGTTAGGGGTTAGAGGTGTAGTTTAGGTTTAGGGTTTGGGTGAGGGTTCCAGTTAGGCATTGTGGTTCTGGTCATGGTTAGGTTTGGTTTAGGGTTAGGGTTAGGTGTGTGATTAGGTTTAGGGTTAGTGTTAGAGTTAGAGTGAGAGTTAGGGTTAGGCTTTGGTGTTAGGTGTTAGGTTTTGGGTTAGGGTTAGTGTTATCATTAGGGCTTAGGGGTTCAGGTTAGTGTTAGGGTTAGGGTTAGAGATAGCGCTAGGGTTAGGTTTTGGGATACGCTTAGGGGTTAGAGTGAGGGTTACGGTTAGTTTTACAGTTAGGTTGAGGTTTTAGGGTATGTGTTACGATTGGGTTAGAGTTAGAGTTAGAGTTAGGGTTAGTGTTAGGTGTAGGGTAAGTTTTAGTTTTAAGTCCAGGTTCAGGGTTAGAATTAGTGTTCTATTTAGGGTCAAGTTTAGAGTTCGGGTTAGGGTTAGGATTAGGGCTAGGGTTAGGATTAGGATTAGGTTTAGGGTTAGGCTCAGGGCTATTGTACGGCTTAGGTTTAGGGTAGCAGATGGACTAGCTTTATGGGTAGAGTCAGGTTTAAGGTTAGGGTTTGGGTTAGGTTTCGGTTTACGGTTAAGGTTAGGGTTAGGGTTTGGATGAAGTTTAGCATAAGGTGAGGGTTACTTTTAGGGTTAGGGCTGGACTTGGGGTTTGTGTTCGGGTTAGTGTTCAGGTTAGGTTTAGGGTCCAGTTTGGGGTTAGGGGATATGTTTAGCGTTAGGGTTAGTTTTCGGTTTACGGGTAGTGTGAAGTTTAGCTTAAGGGTGAGGGTTAGGATAACGGTTAGGAATTTAGTTAGTGTTAGAGTTTAGGTTTAGGGTGTTAGGGTTAGGTTTATGGTTAGGGTAGGGTTAAGTTTAGGGTTAATGTTAGGGTTAGTGTCAGATTAGGGTTACTGTTCGTGTTAGGGTCAGGGTTAGCGTTAGCGTTAGCTTTAAGGTTGGGAATACATTTAGGGGTTAGGGTGGGTGTTGGGGTTAGGGTGAGGTTAGGTTTAGGTTTACAGTTAATGTGAGGGTTTAGGGTAATTTTTATGGTTGGGGTTAGAGTTAGTGTCATGGTGAAGTTTCAGTTAATAGTGGGGTCTAGATTTGGGTTACAGTTAGGGTTAAGGTTAGTGTTAGGGTTAGGTTTAAGGTTAGGGTTAGGGTAGGGGTCAGGTTAGGGTTAAGGCTAGGTTTACGGTAAAGTGTAGGGCTAGGTTAGGGTTAGGCTTAGGGTTAGAGTTAGTGCTAGGGTTTAGGGTTAGGGTTTGGGTCAGGTTTAGAGTTAATGTTAGGGTTAGGGTTAGGGTAGAGTTAAGGTTAGGGTTAAGTTTAGGGTTAGGGTAAGGGTTAGGTTTAGGTCAGGGTTAGGGTTAGGATGAGGGATAGGGTTAGGCTTCGGGAAAGGGTTAGGGGTTCGTGTGAGGGTTCGTGTTATTTTTACATTAAGCTGATGTTTTAGGGTCTTACGGTTAGGGTTAGCGTTAGAGTCAGCGTTAGGTTTAGGGTTAGGGTTAGAGTTTGGGGATGGGGATTACGCTTAGGTTTAGGGTGAAGTTTAGGTTAGGGTTAGGTGTTTGGGTTAATGTTAGTGTCAGGTTTAGGGTTAGGGTTTAGGGATCAGGTTAGAGTCAGCTTTAGGGTTAGGTTCAGTTTTAGGGTTAGGGTTAGGTTGAGTGTTACTTTTGCTTAGGGTTACGGTTTGAATGAAGTTATGGTAGGTTTAGGGTTATGGTTCAGGTGAAATTTTGGTTAAGGGTTCTGGTTCGATTTCGGATTAGGGTTAGTGGTTAGGGTTCGTTTTAGGGTTAAGTTTAGGGTTAGGCAAAGTATTAGTTTTAGAGTGAGGTTTAGGGGTTAGTGTTTCAGTTAGGTTAAGGGTAGGGTTATAAGTCCGGTGAAGTTTAGGGTTAGGGTAAGAGTTAGATTTACATTTACTGTTAAGGTGAGGGTTTTGGGTAAGTGTTACGTTTAGGGTTAGGGCTAGGTTCAGGGTTAGAGTTTGGGTTAGGGGTTAGGGGTAGGTTTAAGTTGACGGTAGGCTTAAAGTTAGGGTTAAGGTGAGGTTAGGGTTAGGGTCAGGGTTAGGATTAGAATTAGGTTTAGGGCGAGGGTTAGTGTCAGAGTTATTGTAAGGGTTAGCTTTAGGGTTACAGGTGGGCCAACGTTAAGGTTAGGGTTAGGTTTAGGGTGAAAGTTGCGGTTAGCTATAGATTAGGGATAGGGTGAAATTTCATATAGGGTGAGGGTTAGGATTAGGGCTAAGGTTTGGGTTCATTTTCAGGTAAGTGTGAAGGTGATGTTTAGGGTTAGGGTTAAGGTTACGGATTCTGTTTAGTTTTAGGGTTAGGGTTAGATTTTAGGTTAGGGTTTAGTTTTACGTTTAGGGTTAGGGTTCTGGTTGTGTTAGGCGTTGTGGTTGGGGTGAGGTTTAGGTTTAGGGTTAGGCTTGGGTAGGGTTAGGATTATGGTTATGGTAAGGTGTTAGGGGTTAGAGGTGTAGTTTAGGTTTAGGGTTTGGGTGAGGGTTCCAGTTAGGCATTGTGGTTCTGGTCATGGTTAGGTTTGGTTTAGGGTTAGGGTTAGGTGTGTGATTAGGTTTAGGGTTAGTGTTAGAGTTAGAGTGAGAGTTAGGGTTAGGCTTTGGTGTTAGGTGTTAGGTTTTGGGTTAGGGTTAGTGTTATCATTAGGGCTTAGGGGTTCAGGTTAGTGTTAGTGTTAGGGTTAGAGATAGCGCTAGGGTTAGGTTTTGGGATACGCTTAGGGGTTAGAGTGAGGGTTACGGTTAGTTTTACAGTTAGGTTGAGGTTTTAGGGTATGTGTTACGATTGGGTTAGAGTTAGAGTTAGAGTTAGGGTTAGTGTTAGGTGTAGGGTAAGTTTTAGTTTTAAGTCCAGGTTCAGGGTTAGAATTAGTGTTCTATTTAGGGTCAAGGTTAGAGTTCGGGTTAGGGTTAGGATTAGGGCTAGGGTTAGGATTAGGATTAGGTTTAGGGTTAGGCTCAGGGCTATTGTACGGCTTAGGTTTAGGGTAGCAGATGGACTAGCTTTATGGTTAGAGTCAGGTTTAAGGTTAGGGTTTGGGTTAGGTTTCGGTTTACGGTTAAGGTTAGGGTTAGGGTTTGGATGAAGTTTAGCATAAGGTGAGGGTTACTTTTAGGGTTAGGGCTGGACTTGGGGTTTGTGTTCGGGTTAGTGTTCAGGTTAGGTTTAGGGTCCAGTTTGGGGTTAGGGGATATGTTTAGCGTTAGGGTTAGTTTTCGGTTTACGGGGAGTGTGAAGTTTAGCTTAAGGGTGAGGGTTAGGATAACGGTTAGGATTTTAGTTAGTGTTAGAGTTTAGGTTTAGGGTGTTAGGGTTAGGTTTATGGTTAGGGTAGGGTTAAGTTTAGGGTTAATGTTAGGGTTAGTGTCAGATTAGGGTTACTGTTCGTGTTAGGGTCAGGGTTAGCGTTAGCGTTAGCTTTAAGGTTGGGAATACATTTAGGGGTTAGGGTGGGTGTTGGGGTTAGGGTGAGGTTAGGTTTAGGTTTACAGTTAATGTGAGGGTTTAGGGTAATTTTTATGGTTGGGGTTAGAGTTAGTGTCATGGTGAAGTTTCAGTTAATAGTGGGGTCTAGATTTGGGTTACAGTTAGGGTTAAGGTTAGTGTTAGGGTTAGGTTTAAGGTTAGGGTTAGGGTAGGGGTCAGGTTAGGGTTAAGGCTAGGTTTACGGTAAAGTGTAGGGCTAGGTTAGGGTTAGGCTTAGGGTTAGAGTTAGTGCTAGGGTTTAGGGTTAGGGTTTGGGTCAGGTTTAGAGTTAATGTTAGGGTTAGGGTTAGGGTAGAGTTAAGGTTAGGGTTAAGTTTAGGGTTAGGGTAAGGGTTAGCTTTAGGTCAGGGTTAGGGTTAGGATGAGGGATAGGGTTAGGCTTCGGGAAAGGGTTAGGGGTTCGTGTGAGGGTTCGTGTTATTTTTACATTAAGCTGATGTTTTAGGGTCT
Source organism: Loxodonta africana (assembly GCF_030014295.1). Classification (NCBI taxonomy): domain Eukaryota; kingdom Metazoa; phylum Chordata; class Mammalia; order Proboscidea; family Elephantidae; genus Loxodonta; species Loxodonta africana. The sequence goes on from NC_087370.1 coordinate 3,425,780, forward strand.
TACGGTTAGGGTTAGCGTTAGAGTCAGCGTTAGGTTTAGGGTTAGGGTTAGAGTTTGGGGATGGGGGTTACGCTTAGGTTTAAGGTGAAGTTTAGGTTAGGGTTAGGTGTTTGGGTTAATGTTAGGGTCAGGTTTAGGGTTAGGGTATAGGGTTCAGGTTAGAGTCAGCTTTAGGGTTAGGTTTAGGTTTAGGGTTAGGGTTAGGTTGAGTGTTAGTTTTGCTTAGGGTTACGGTTTGAATGAAGCTATGGTAGGTTTAAGGTTATGGTTCAGGTGAAATTTTGTTTAAGGGTTCGGGTTCTTTTTCGGATTAGGGTTAGTGGTTAGGGTTCGTTTTAGGGTTAAGTTTAGGGTTAGGCAAAGTATTAGTTTTAGAGTGAGGTTTAGGGGTTAGTGTTTCAGTTAGGTTAAGGGTAGGGTTATAAGTCCGGTGAAGTTTAGGGTTAGGGTAAGAGTTAGATTTACATTTACTGTTAAGGTGAGGGTTTTGGGTAAGTGTTACGTTTAGGGTTAGGGCTAGGTTCAGGGTTAGAGTTTGGGTTAGGGGTTAGGGGTAGGTTTAAGTTGACGGTAGGCTTAAAGTTAGGGTTAAGGTGAGGTTAGGGTTAGGGTCAGGGTTAGGATTAGAATTAGGTTTAGGGCGAGGGTTAGTGTCAGAGTTATTGTAAGGGTTAGCTTTAGGGTTACAGGTGGGCCAACGTTAAGGTTAGGGTTAGGTTTAGGGTGAAAGTTGCGGTTAGCTATAGATTAGGGATAGGGTGAAATTTCATATAGGGTGAGGGTTAGGATTAGGGCTAAGGTTTGGGTTCATTTTCAGGTAAGTGTGAAGGTGATGTTTAGGGTTAGGGTTAAGGTTACGGATTCTGTTTAGTTTTAGGGTTAGGGTTAGATTTTAGGTTAGGGTTTAGTTTTACGTTTAGGGTTAGGGTTCTGGTTGTGTTAGGCGTTGTGGTTGGGGTGAGGTTTAGGTTTAGGGTTAGGCTTGGGTAGGGTTAGGATTATGGTTATGGTAAGGTGTTAGGGGTTAGAGGTGTAGTTTAGGTTTAGGGTTTGGGTGAGGGTTCCAGTTAGGCATTGTGGTTCTGGTCATGGTTAGGTTTGGTTTAGGGTTAGGGTTAGGTGTGTGATTAGGTTTAGGGTTAGTGTTAGAGTTAGAGTGAGAGTTAGGGTTAGGCTTTGGTGTTAGGTGTTAGGTTTTGGGTTAGGGTTAGTGTTATCATTAGGGCTTAGGGGTTCAGGTTAGTGTTAGTGTTAGGGTTAGAGATAGCGCTAGGGTTAGGTTTTGGGATACGCTTAGGGGTTAGAGTGAGGGTTACGGTTAGTTTTACAGTTAGGTTGAGGTTTTAGGGTATGTGTTACGATTGGGTTAGAGTTAGAGTTAGAGTTAGGGTTAGTGTTAGGTGTAGGGTAAGTTTTAGTTTTAAGTCCAGGTTCAGGGTTAGAATTAGTGTTCTATTTAGGGTCAAGTTTAGAGTTCGGGTTAGGGTTAGGATTAGGGCTAGGGTTAGGATTAGGATTAGGTTTAGGGTTAGGCTCAGGGCTATTGTAAGGCTTAGGTTTAGGGTAGCAGATGGACTAGCTTTATGGGTAGAGTCAGGTTTAAGGTTAGGGTTTGGGTTAGGTTTCGGTTTACGGTTAAGGTTAGGGTTAGGGTTTGGATGAAGTTTAGCATAAGGTGAGGGTTACTTTTAGGGTTAGGGCTGGACTTGGGGTTTGTGTTCGGGTTAGTGTTCAGGTTAGGTTTAGGGTCCAGTTTGGGGTTAGGGGATATGTTTAGCGTTAGGGTTAGTTTTCGGTTTACGGGTAGTGTGAAGTTTAGCTTAAGGGTGAGGGTTAGGATAACGGTTAGGAATTTAGTTAGTGTTAGAGTTTAGGTTTAGGGTGTTAGGGTTAGGTTTATGGTTAGGGTAGGGTTAAGTTTAGGGTTAATGTTAGGGTTAGTGTCAGATTAGGGTTACTGTTCGTGTTAGGGTCAGGGTTAGCGTTAGCGTTAGCTTTAAGGTTGGGAATACATTTAGGGGTTAGGGTGGGTGTTGGGGTTAGGGTGAGGTTAGGTTTAGGTTTACAGTTAATGTGAGGGTTTAGGGTAATTTTTATGGTTGGGGTTAGAGTTAGTGTCATGGTGAAGTTTCAGTTAATAGTGGGGTCTAGATTTGGGTTACAGTTAGGGTTAAGGTTAGTGTTAGGGTTAGGTTTAAGGTTAGGGTTAGGGTAGGGGTCAGGTTAGGGTTAAGGCTAGGTTTACGGTAAAGTGTAGGGCTAGGTTAGGGTTAGGCTTAGGGTTAGAGTTAGTGCTAGGGTTTAGGGTTAGGGTTTGGGTCAGGTTTAGAGTTAATGTTAGGGTTAGGGTTAGGGTAGAGTTAAGGTTAGGGTTAAGTTTAGGGTTAGGGTAAGGGTTAGGTTTAGGTCAGGGTTAGGGTTAGGATGAGGGATAGGGTTAGGCTTCGGGAAAGGGTTAGGGGTTCGTGTGAGGGTTCGTGTTATTTTTACATTAAGCTGATGTTTTAGGGTCTTACGGTTAGGGTTAGCGTTAGAGTCAGCGTTAGGTTTAGGGTTAGGGTTAGAGTTTGGGGATGGGGGTTACGCTTAGGTTTAAGGTGAAGTTTAGGTTAGGGTTAGGTGTTTGGGTTAATGTTAGGGTCAGGTTTAGGGTTAGGGTATAGGGTTCAGGTTAGAGTCAGCTTTAGGGTTAGGTTTAGGTTTAGGGTTAGGGTTAGGTTGAGTGTTAGTTTTGCTTAGGGTTACGGTTTGAATGAAGCTATGGTAGGTTTAAGGTTATGGTTCAGGTGAAATTTTGTTTAAGGGTTCGGGTTCTTTTTCGGATTAGGGTTAGTGGTTAGGGTTCGGTTTAGGGTTAAGTTTAGGGTTAGGCTAAGTATTAGTTTTAGAGTGATGTTTAGGGGTTAGTGTTTCAGTTAGGTTAAGGGTAGGGTTATAAGTCCGGTGAAGTTTAGGGTTAGGGTAAGAGTTAGATTTACATTTACTGTTAAGGTGAGGGTTTTGGGTAAGTGTTACGTTTAGGGTTAGGGCTAGGTTCAGGGTTAGAGTTTGGGTTAGGGGTTAGGGGTAGGTTTAAGTTGACGGTAGGCTTAAAGTTAGGGTTAAGGTGAGGTTAGGGTTAGGGTCAGGGTTAGGATTAGAATTAGGTTTAGGGCGAGGGTTAGTGTCAGAGTTATTGTAAGGGTTAGCTTTAGGGTTACAGGTGGGCCAACGTTAAGGTTAGGGTTAGGTTTAGGGTGAAAGTTGCGGTTAGCTATAGATTAGGGATAGGGTGATATTTCATATAGGGTGAGGGTTAGGATTAGGGCTAAGGTTTGGGTTCATTTTCAGGTAAGTGTGAAGGTGATGTTTAGGGTTAGGGTTAAGGTTACGGATTCTGTTTAGTTTTAGGGTTAGGGTTAGATTTTAGGTTAGGGTTTAGTTTTACGTTTAGGGTTAGGGTTCTGGTTGTGTTAGGCGTTGTGGTTGGGGTGAGGTTTAGGTTTAGGGTTAGGCTTGGGTAGGGTTAGGATTATGGTTATGGTAAGGTGTTAGGGGTGAGAGGTGTAGTTTAGGTTTAGGGTTTGGGTGAGGGTTCCAGTTAGGCATTGTGGTTCTGGTCATGGTTAGGTTTGGTTTAGGGTTAGGGTTAGGTGTGTGATTAGGTTTAGGGTTAGTGTTAGAGTTAGAGTGAGAGTTAGGGTTAGGCTTTGGTGTTAGGTGTTAGGTTTTGGGTTAGGGTTAGTGTTATCGTTAGGGCTTAGGGGTTCAGGTTAGTGTTAGTGTTAGGGTTAGAGATAGCGCTAGGGTTAGGTTTTGGGATACGCTTAGGGGTTAGAGTGAGGGTTACGGTTAGTTTTACAGTTAAGTTGAGGTTTTAGGGTATGTGTTACGATTGGGTTAGAGTTAGAGTTAGAGTTAGGGTTAGTGTTAGGTGTAGGGTAAGTTTTAGTTTTAAGTCCAGGTTCAGGGTTAGAATTAGTGTTCTATTTAGGGTCAAGGTTAGAGTTCGGGTTAGGGTTAGGATTAGGGCTAGGGTTAGGATTAGGATTAGGTTTAGGGTTAGGCTCAGGGCTATTGTAAGGCTTAGGTTTAGGGTAGCAGATGGACTAGCTTTATGGTTAGAGTCAGGTTTAAGGTTAGGGTTTGGGTTAGGTTTCGTTTTACGGTTAAGGTTAGGGTTTGGATGAAGTTTAGCACAAGGTGAGGGTTACTTTTAGGGTTAGGGCTGGATTTGGGGTTTGTGTTCGGGTTAGTGTTCAGGTTAGGTTTAGGGTCCAGTTTGGGGTTAGGGGATATGTTTAGCGTTAGGGTTAGTTTTCGGTTTACGAGTAGTGTGAAGTTTAGCTTAAGGGTGAGGGTTAGGATAACGGTTAGGATTTTAGTTAGTGTTAGAGTTTAGGTTTAGTGTGTTAGGGTTAGGTTTATGGTTAGGGTAGGGTTAAGTTTAGGGTTAATGTTAGGGTTAGTGTCAGATTAGGGTTACTGTTCGTGTTAGGGTCAGGGTTAGCGTGAGCGTTAGCTTTAAGGTTGGGAATACATTTAGGGGTTAGGGTGGGTGTTGGGGTTAGGGTGAGGTTAGGTTTAGGTTTACAGTTAATGTGAGGGTTTAGGGTAATTTTTATGGTTAGGGTTAGAGTTAGTGTCATGGTGAAGTTTCAGTTAATAGTGGGGGCTAGATTTGGGTTACAGTTAGGGTTAAGGTTAGTGTTAGGGTTAGGTTTAAGGTTAGGGTTAGGGTAGGGGTCAGGTTAGGGTTAAGGCTAGGTTTACGGTAAAGTGTAGGGCTAGGTTAGGCTTAGGGTTAGAGTTAGTGCTAGGGTTTAGGGTTAGGGTTTGGGTCAGGTTTAGAGTTAATGTTAGGGTTAGGGTTAGGGTAGAGTTAAGGTTAGGGTTAAGTTTAGGGTTAGGGTAAGGGTTAGGTTTAGGTCAGGGTTAGGGTTAGGATGAGGGATAGGGTTAGGCTTCGGGAAAGGGTTAGGGGTTCGTGTGAGGGTTCGTGTTATTTTTACATTAAGCTGATGTTTTAGGGTCTTACGGTTAGGGTTAGCGTTAGAGTCAGCGTTAGGTTTAGGGTTAGGGTTAGAGTTTGGGGATGGGGGTTACGCTTAGGTTTAAGGTGAAGTTTAGGTTAGGGTTAGGTGTTTGGCTTAATGTTAGGGTCAGGTTTAGGGTTAGGGTATAGGGTTCAGGTTAGAGTCAGCTTTAGGGTTAGGTTTAGGTTTAGGGTTAGGGTTAGGTTGAGTGTTAGTTTTGCTTAGGGTTACGGTTTGAATGAAGTTATGGTAGGTTTAAGGTTATGGTTCAGGTGAAATTTTGGTTAAGGGTTCGGGTTCGGTTTCGGATTAGGGTTAGTGGTTAGGGTTCGTTTTAGGGTTAAGTTTAGGGTTAGGCTAAGTATTAGTTTTAGAGTGATGTTTAGGGGTTAGTGTTTCAGTTAGGTTAAGGGTAGGGTTATAAGTCCGGTGAAGTTTAGGGTTAGGGTAAGAGTTAGATTTACATTTACTGTTAAGGTGAGGGTTTTGGGTAAGTGTTACGTTTAGGGTTAGGGCTAGGTTCAGGGTTAGAGTTTGGGTTAGGGGTTAGGGGTAGGTTTAAGTTGACGGTAGGCTTAAAGTTAGGGTTAAGGTGAGGTTAGGGTTAGGGTCAGGGTTAGGATTAGAATTAGGTTTAGGGCGAGGGTTAGTGTCAGAGTTCTTGTAAGGGTTAGGTTTAGGGTTACAGGTGGGCCAACGTTAAGGTTAGGGTTAGGTTTAGGGTGAAAGTTGCGGTTAGCTATAGATTAGGGATAGGGTGATATTTCATATAGGGTGAGGGTTAGGATTAGGGCTAAGGTTTGGGTTCATTTTCAGGTAAGTGTGAAGGTGATGTTTAGGGTTAGGGTTAAGGTTACGGATTCTGTTTAGTTTTAGGGTTAGGGTTAGATTTTAGGTTAGGGTTTAGTTTTACGTTTAGGGTTAGGGTTCTGGTTGTGTTAGGCGTTGTGGTTGGGGTGAGGTTTAGGTTTAGGGTTAGGCTTGGGTAGGGTTAGGATTATGGTTATGGTAAGGTGTTAGGGGTGAGAGGTGTAGTTTAGGTTTAGGGTTTGGGTGAGGGTTCCAGTTAGGCATTGTGGTTCTGGTCATGGTTAGGTTTGGTTTAGGGTTAGGGTTAGGTGTGTGATTAGGTTTAGGGTTAGTGTTAGAGTTAGAGTGAGAGTTAGGGTTAGGCTTTGGTGTTAGGTGTTAGGTTTTGGGTTAGGGTTAGTGTTATCGTTAGGGCTTAGGGGTTCAGGTTAGTGTTAGTGTTAGGGTTAGAGATAGCGCTAGGGTTAGGTTTTGGGATACGCTTAGGGGTTAGAGTGAGGGTTACGGTTAGTTTTACAGTTAAGTTGAGGTTTTAGGGTATGTGTTACGATTGGGTTAGAGTTAGAGTTAGAGTTAGGGTTAGTGTTAGGTGTAGGGTAAGTTTTAGTTTTAAGTCCAGGTTCAGGGTTAGAATTAGTGTTCTATTTAGGGTCAAGGTTAGAGTTCGGGTTAGGGTTAGGATTAGGGCTAGGGTTAGGATTAGGATTAGGTTTAGGGTTAGGCTCAGGGCTATTGTAAGGCTTAGGTTTAGGGTAGCAGATGGACTAGCTTTATGGTTAGAGTCAGGTTTAAGGTTAGGGTTTGGGTTAGGTTTCGGTTTACGGTTAAGGTTAGGGTTTGGATGAAGTTTAGCACAAGGTGAGGGTTACTTTTAGGGTTAGGGCTGGATTTGGGGTTTGTGTTCGGGTTAGTGTTCAGGTTAGGTTTAGGGTCCAGTTTGGGGTTAGGGGATATGTTTAGCGTTAGGGTTAGTTTTCGGTTTACGAGTAGTGTGAAGTTTAGCTTAAGGGTGAGGGTTAGGATAACGGTTAGGATTTTAGTTAGTGTTAGAGTTTAGGTTTAGTGTGTTAGGGTTAGGTTTATGGTTAGGGTAGGGTTAAGTTTAGGGTTAATGTTAGGGTTAGTGTCAGATTAGGGTTACTGTTCGTGTTAGGGTCAGGGTTAGCGTGAGCGTTAGCTTTAAGGTTGGGAATACATTTAGGGGTTAGGGTGGGTGTTGGGGTTAGGGTGAGGTTAGGTTTAGGTTTACAGTTAATGTGAGGGTTTAGGGTAATTTTTATGGTTAGGGTTAGAGTTAGTGTCATGGTGAAGTTTCAGTTAATAGTGGGGGCTAGATTTGGGTTACAGTTAGGGTTAAGGTTAGTGTTAGGGTTAGGTTTAAGGTTAGGGTTAGGGTAGGGGTCAGGTTAGGGTTAAGGCTAGGTTTACGGTAAAGTGTAGGGCTAGGTTAGGGTTAGGCTTAGGGTTAGAGTTAGTGCTAGGGTTTAGGGTTAGGGTTTGGGTCAGGTTTAGAGTTAATGTTAGGGTTAGGGTTAGGGTAGAGTTAAGGTTAGGGTTAAGTTTAGGGTTAGGGTAAGGGTTAGGTTTAGGTCAGGGTTAGGGTTAGGATGAGGGATAGGGTTAGGCTTCGGGAAAGGGTTAGGGGTTCGTGTGAGGGTTCGTGTTATTTTTACATTAAGCTGATGTTTTAGGGTCTTACGGTTAGGGTTAGCGTTAGAGTCAGCGTTAGGTTTAGGGTTAGGGTTAGAGTTTGGGGATGGGGGTTACGCTTAGGTTTAGGGTGAAGTTTAGGTTAGGGTTAGGTGTTTGGGTTAATGTTAGGGTCAGGTTTAGGGTTAGGGTTTAGGGTTCAGGTTAGAGTCAGCTTTAGGGTTAGGTTTAGGTTTAGGGTTAGGGTTAGGTTGAGTTAGTTTTGCTTAGGGTTACGGTTTGAATGAAGTTATGGTAGGTTTAGGGTTATGGTTCAGGTGAAATTTTGGTTAAGGGTTCGGGTTCGATTTCGGATTAGGGTTAGTGGTTAGGGTTCGTTTTAGGGTTAAGTTTAGGGTTAGGCTAAGTATTAGTTTTAGAGTGAGGTTTAGGGGTTAGTGTTTCAGTTAGGTTAAGGGTAGGGTTATAAGTCCGGTGAAGTTTAGGGTTAGGGTAAGAGTTAGATTTACATTTACTGTTAAGGTGAGGGTTTTGGGTAAGTGTTACGTTTAGGGTTAGGGCTAGGTTCAGGGTTAGAGTTTGGGTTAGGGGTTAGGGGTAGGTTTAAGTTGACGGTAGGCTTAAAGTTAGGGTTCAGGTGAGGTTAGGGTTAGGGTCAGGGTTAGGATTAGAATTAGGTTTAGGGCGAGGGTTAGTGTCAGAGTTATTGTAAGGGTTAGCTTTAGGGTTACAGGTGGGCCAACGTTAAGGTTAGGGTTAGGTTTAGGGTGAAAGTTGCGGTTAGCTATAGATTAGGGATAGGGTGATATTTCATATAGGGTGAGGGTTAGGATTAGGGCTAAGGTTTGGGTTCATTTTCAGGTAAGTGTGAAGGTGATGTTTAGGGTTAGGGTTAAGGTTACGGATTCTGTTTAGTTTTAGGGTTAGGGTTAGATTTTAGGTTAGGGTTTAGTTTTACGTTTAGGGTTAGGGTTCTGGTTGTGTTAGGCGTTGTGGTTGGGGTGAGGTTTAGGTTTAGGGTTAGGCTTGGGTAGGGTTAGGATTATGGTTATGGTAAGGTGTTAGGGGTGAGAGGTGTAGTTTAGGTTTAGGGTTTGGGTGAGGGTTCCAGTTAGGCATTGTGGTTCTGGTCATGGTTAGGTTTGGTTTAGGGTTAGGGTTAGGTGTGTGATTAGGTTTAGGGTTAGTGTTAGAGTTAGAGTGAGAGTTAGGGTTAGGCTTTGGTGTTAGGTGTTAGGTTTTGGGTTAGGGTTAGTGTTATCGTTAGGGCTTAGGGGTTCAGGTTAGTGTTAGTGTTAGGGTTAGAGATAGCGCTAGGGTTAGGTTTTGGGATACGCTTAGGGGTTAGAGTGAGGGTTACGGTTAGTTTTACAGTTCAGTTGAGGTTTTAGGGTATGTGTTACGATTGGGTTAGAGTTAGAGTTAGGGTTAGTGTTAGGTGTAGGGTAAGTTTTAGTTTTAAGTCCAGGTTCAGGGTTAGAATTAGTGTTCTATTTAGGGTCAAGGTTAGAGTTCGGGTTAGGGTTAGGATTAGGGCTAGGGTTAGGATTAGGATTAGGTTTAGGGTTAGGCTCAGGGCTATTGTAAGGCTTAGGTTTAGGGTAGCAGATGGACTAGCTTTATGGTTAGAGTCAGGTTTAAGGTTAGGGTTTGGGTTAGGTTTCGGTTTACGGTTAAGGTTAGGGTTAGGGTTTGGATGAAGTTTAGCATAAGGTGAGGGTTACTTTTAGGGTTAGGGCTGGATTTGGGGTTTGTGTTGGGGTTAGTGTTCAGGTTAGGTTTAGGGTCCAGTTTGGGGTTAGGGGATATGTTTAGCGTTAGGGTTAGTTTTCGGTTTACAGGTAGTGTGAAGTTTAGCTTAAGGGTGAGGGTTAGGATAAAGGTTAGGATTTTAGTTAGTGTTAGAGTTTAGGTTTAGGGTGTTAGGGTTAGGTTTATGGTTAGGGTAGGGTTAAGTTTAGGGTTAATGTTAGGGTTAGTGTCAGATTAGGGTTACTGTTCGTGTTAGGGTCAGGGTTAGCGTGAGCGTTAGCTTTAAGGTTGGGAATACATTTAGGGGTTAGGGTGGGTGTTGGGGTTAGGGTGAGGTTAGGTTTAGGTTTACAGTTAATGTGAGGGTTTAGGGTAATTTTTATGGTTAGGGTTAGAGTTAGTGTCATGGTGAAGTTTCAGTTAATAGTGGGGGCTAGATTTGGGTTACAGTTAGGGTTAAGGTTAGTGTTAGGGTTAGGTTTAAGGTTAGGGTTAGGGTAGGGGTCAGGTTAGGGTTAAGGCTAGGTTTACGGTAAAGTGTAGGGCTAGGTTAGGGTTAGGGTTAGGGTTAGAGATAGTGCTAGGGTTTAGGGTTAGGGTTTGGGTCAGGTTTAGAGTTAATGTTAGGGTTAGGGTTAGGGTAGAGTTAAGGTTAGGGTTAAGTTTAGGGTTAGGGTAAGGGTTAGGTTTAGGTCAGGGTTAGGGTTAGGATGAGGGATAGGGTTAGGCTTCGGGAAAGGGTTAGGGGTTCGTGTGAGGGTTCGTGTTATTTTTACATTAAGCTGATGTTTTAGGGTCTTACGGTTAGGGTTAGCGTTAGAGTCAGCGTTAGGTTTAGGGTTAGGGTTAGAGTTTGGGGATGGGGGTTACGCTTAGGTTTAGGGTGAAGTTTAGGTTAGGGTTAGGTGTTTGGCTTAATGTTAGGGTCAGGTTTAGGGTTAGGGTTTAGGGTTCAGGTTAGAGTCAGCTTTAGGGTTAGGTTTAGGTTTAGGGTTAGGGTTAGGTTGAGTGTTAGTTTTGCTTAGGGTTACGGTTTGAATGAAGTTATGGTAGGTTTAGGGTTATGGTTCAGGTGAAATTTTGGTTAAGGGTTCTGGTTCGATTTCGGATTAGGGTTAGTGGTTAGGGTTCGTTTTAGGGTTAAGTTTAGGGTTAGGCTAAGTATTAGTTTTAGAGTGAGGTTTAGGGGTTAGTGTTTCAGTTAGGTTAAGGGTAGGGTTATAAGTCCGGTGAAGTTTAGGGTTAGGGTAAGAGTTAGATTTACATTTACTGTTAAGGTGAGGGTTTTGGGTAAGTGTTACGTTTAGGGTTAGGGCTAGGTTCAGGGTTAGAGTTTGGGTTAGGGGTTAGGGGTAGGTTTAAGTTGACGGTAGGCTTAAAGTTAGGGTTAAGGTGAGGTTAGGGTTAGGGTCAGGGTTAGGATTAGAATTAGGTTTAGGGCGAGGGTTAGTGTCAGAGTTATTGTAAGGGTTAGCTTTAGGGTTACAGGTGGGCCAACGTTAAGGTTAGGGTTAGGTTTAGGGTGAAAGTTGCGGTTAGCTATAGATTAGGGATAGGGTGATATTTCATATAGGGTGAGGGTTAGGATTAGGGCTAAGGTTTGGGTTCATTTTCAGGTAAGTGTGAAGGTGATGTTTAGGGTTAGGGTTAAGGTTACGGATTCTGTTTAGTTTTAGGGTTAGGGTTAGATTTTAGGTTAGGGTTTAGTTTTACGTTTAGGGTTAGGGTTCTGGTTGTGTTAGGCGTTGTGGTTGGGGTGAGGTTTAGGTTTAGGGTTAGGGTTGGGTAGGGTTAGGATTATGGTTATGGTAAGGTGTTAGGGGTGAGAGGTGTAGTTTAGGTTTAGGGTTTGGGTGAGGGTTCCAGTTAGGCATTGTGGTTCTGGTCATGGTTAGGTTTGGTTTAGGGTTAGGGTTAGGTGTGTGATTAGGTTTAGGGTTAGTGTTAGAGTTAGAGTGAGAGTTAGGGTTAGGCTTTGGTGTTAGGTGTTAGGTTTTGGGTTAGGGTTAGTGTTATCGTTAGGGCTTAGGGGTTCAGGTTAGTGTTAGTGTTAGGGTTAGAGATAGCGCTAGGGTTAGGTTTTGGGATACGCTTAGGGGTTAGAGTGAGGGTTACGGTTAGTTTTACAGTTCAGTTGAGGTTTTAGGGTATGTGTTACGATTGGGTTAGAGTTAGAGTTAGGGTTAGTGTTAGGTGTAGGGTAAGTTTTAGTTTTAAGTCCAGGTTCAGGGTTAGAATTAGTGTTCTATTTAGGGTCAAGGTTAGAGTTCGGGTTAGGGTTAGGATTAGGGCTAGGGTTAGGATTAGGATTAGGTTTAGGGTTAGGCTCAGGGCTATTGTAAGGCTTAGTTTTAGGGTAGCAGATGGACTAGCTTTATGGTTAGAGTCAGGTTTAAGGTTAGGGTTTGGGTTAGGTTTCGGTTTACGGTTAAGGTTAGGGTTAGGGTTTGGATGAAGTTTAGCATAAGGTGAGGGTTACTTTTAGGGTTAGGGCTGGATTTGGGGTTTGTGTTCGGGTTAGTGTTCAGGTTAGGTTTAGGGTCCAGTTTGGGGTTAGGGGATATGTTTAGCGTTAGGGTTAGTTTTCGGTTTACAGGTAGTGTGAAGTTTAGCTTAAGGGTGAGGGTTAGGATAAAGGTTAGGATTTTAGTTAGTGTTAGAGTTTAGGTTTAGGGTGTTAGGGTTAGGTTTATGGTTAGGGTAGGGTTAAGTTTAGGGTTAATGTTAGGGTTAGTGTCAGATTAGGGTTACTGTTCGTGTTAGGGTCAGGGTTAGCGTTAGCGTTAGCTTTAAGGTTGGGAATACATTTAGGGGTTAGGGTGGGTGTTGGGGTTAGGGTGAGGTTAGGTTTAGGTTTACAGTTAATGTGAGGGTTTAGGGTAATTTTTATGGTTAGAGTTAGAGTTAGTGTCATGGTGAAGTTTCAGTTAATAGTGGGGGCTAGATTTGGGTTACAGTTAGGGTTAAGGTTAGTGTTAGGGTTAGGTTTAAGGTTAGGGTTAGGGTAGGGGTCAGGTTAGGGTTAAGGCTAGGTTTATGGTAAAGTGTAGGGCTAGGTTAGGGTTAGGCTTAGGGTTAGAGATAGTGCTAGGGTTTAGGGTTAGGGTTTGGGTCAGGTTTAGAGTTAATGTTAGGGTTAGGGTTAGGGTAGAGTTAAGGTTAGGTTTAAGTTTAGGGTTAGGGTAAGGGTTAGGTTTAGGTCAGGGTTAGGGTTAGGATGAGGGATAGGGTTAGGCTTCGGGAAAGGGTTAGGGGTTCGTGTGAGGGTTCGTGTTATTTTTACATTAAGCTGATGTTTTAGGGTCTTACGGTTAGGGTTAGCGTTAGAGTCAGCGTTAGGTTTAGGGTTAGGGTTAGAGTTTGGGGATGGGGGTTACGCTTAGGTTTAGGGTGAAGTTTAGGTTAGGGTTAGGTGTTTGGGTTAATGTTAGGGTCAGGTTTAGGGTTAGGGTTTAGGGTTCAGGTTAGAGTCAGCTTTAGGGTTAGGTTTAGGTTTAGGGTTAGGGTTAGGTTGAGTGTTAGTTTTGCTTAGGGTTACGGTTTGAATGAAGTTATGGTAGGTTTAGGGTTATGGTTCAGGTGAAATTTTGGTTAAGGGTTCTGGTTCGATTTCGGATTAGGGTTAGTGGTTAGGGTTCGTTTTAGGGTTAAGTTTAGGGTTAGGCTAAGTATTAGTTTTAGAGTGAGGTTTAGGGGTTAGTGTTTCAGTTAGGTTAAGGGTAGGGTTATAAGTCCGGTGAAGTTTAGGGTTAGGGTAAGAGTTAGATTTACATTTACTGTTAAGGTGAGGGTTTTGGGTAAGTGTTACGTTTAGGGTTAGGGCTAGGTTCAGGGTTAGAGTTTGGGTTAGGGGTTAGGGGTAGGTTTAAGTTGACGGTAGGCTTAAAGTTAGGGTTCAGGTGAGGTTAGGGTTAGGGTCAGGGTTAGGATTAGAATTAGGTTTAGGGCGAGGGTTAGTGTCAGAGTTATTGTAAGGGTTAGCTTTAGGGTTACAGGTGGGCCAACGTTAAGGTTAGGGTTAGGTTTAGGGTGAAAGTTGCGGTTAGCTATAGATTAGGGATAGGGTGATATTTCATATAGGGTGAGGGTTAGGATTAGGGCTAAGGTTTGGGTTCATTTTCAGGTAAGTGTGAAGGTGATGTTTAGGGTTAGGGTTAAGGTTACGGATTCTGTTTAGTTTTAGGGTTAGGGTTAGATTTTAGGTTAGGGTTTAGTTTTACGTTTAGGGTTAGGGTTCTGGTTGTGTTAGGCGTTGTGGTTGGGGTGAGGTTTAGGTTTAGGGTTAGGGTTGGGTAGGGTTAGGATTATGGTTATGGTAAGGTGTTAGGGGTGAGAGGTGTAGTTTAGGTTTAGGGCTTGGGTGAGGGTTCCAGTTAGGCATTGTGGTTCTGGTCATGGGTAGGTTTGGTTTAGGGTTAGGGTTAGGTGTGTGATTAGGTTTAGGGTTAGTGTTAGAGTTAGAGTGAGAGTTAGGGTTAGGCTTTGGTGTTAGGTGTTAGGTTTTGGGTTAGGGTTAGTGTTATCGTTAGGGCTTAGGGGTTCAGGTTAGTGTTAGTGTTAGGGTTAGAGATAGCGCTAGGGTTAGGTTTTGGGATACGCTTAGGGGTTAGAGTGAGGGTTACGGTTAGTTTTACAGTTAAGTTGAGGTTTTAGGGTATGTGTTATGATTGGGTTAGAGTTAGAGTTAGAGTTAGGGTTAGTGTTAGGTGTAGGGTAAGTTTTAGTTTTAAGTCCAGGTTCAGGGTTAGAATTAGTGTTCTATTTAGGGTCAAGGTTAGAGTTCGGGTTAGGGTTAGGATTAGGGCTAGGGTTAGGATTAGGATTAGGTTTAGGGTTAGGCTCAGGGCTATTGTAAGGCTTAGGTTTAGGGTAGCAGATGGACTAGCTTTATGGTTAGAGTCAGGTTTAAGGTTAGGGTTTGGGTTAGGTTTCGGTTTACGGTTAAGGTTAGGGTTAGGGTTTGGATGAAGTTTAGCACAAGGTGAGGGTTACTTTTAGGGTTAGGGCTGGATTTGGGGTTCGTGTTCGGGTTAGTGTTCAGGTTAGGTTTAGGGTCCAGTTTGGGGTTAGGGGATATGTTTAGCGTTAGGGTTAGTTTTCGGTTTACGGGTAGTGTGAAGTTTAGCTTAAGGGTGAGGGTTAGGATAACGGTTAGGATTTTAGTTAGTGTTAGAGTTTAGGTTTAGGGTGTTAGGGTTAGGTTTATGGTTAGGGTAGGGTTAAGTTTAGGGTTAATGTTAGGGTTAGTGTCAGATTAGGGTTACTGTTCGTGTTAGGGTCAGGGTTAGCGTTAGCGTTAGCTTTAAGGTTGGGAATACATTTAGGGGTTAGGGTGGGTGTTGGGGTTAGGGTGAGGTTAGGTTTAGGTTTACAGTTAATGTGAGGGTTTAGGGTAATTTTTATGGTTAGGGTTAGAGTTAGTGTCATGGTGAAGTTTCAGTTAATAGTGGGGGCTAGATTTGGGTTACAGTTAGGGTTAAGGTTAGTGTTAGGGTTAGGTTTAAGGTTAGGGTTAGGGTAGGGGTCAGGTTAGGGTTAAGGCTAGGTTTACGGTAAAGTGTAGGGCTAGGTTAGGGTTAGGGTTAGGGTTAGAGATAGTGCTAGGGTTTAGGGTTAGGGTTTGGGTCAGGTTTAGAGTTAATGTTAGGGTTAGGGTTAGGGTAGAGTTAAGGTTAGGGTTAAGTTTAGGGTTAGGGTAAGGGTTAGGTTTAGGTCAGGGTTAGGGTTAGGATGAGGGATAGGGTTAGGCTTCGGGAAAGGGTTAGGGGTTCGTGTGAGGGTTCGTGTTATTTTTACATTAAGCTGATGTTTCAGGCTGTTACGGTTACGGTTAGCGTTAGAGTCAGCGTTAGGTTTAGGGTTAGGGTTAGAGTTTGGGGATGGGGGTTACGCTTAGGTTTAGGGTGAAGTTTAGGTTAGGGTTAGGTGTTTGGCTTAATGTTAGGGTCAGGTTTAGGGTTAGGGTTTAGGGTTCAGGTTAGAGTCAGCTTTAGGGTTAGGTTTAGGTTTAGGGTTAGGGTTAGGTTGAGTGTTAGTTTTGCTTAGGGTTACGGTTTGAATGAAGTTATGGTAGGTTTAGGGTTATGGTTCAGGTGAAATTTTGGTTAAGGGTTCTGGTTCGATTTCGGATTAGGGTTAGTGGTTAGGGTTCGTTTTAGGGTTAAGTTTAGGGTTAGGCTAAGTATTAGTTTTAGAGTGAGGTTTAGGGGTTAGTGTTTCAGTTAGGTTAAGGGTAGGGTTATAAGTCCGGTGAAGTTTAGGGTTAGGGTAAGAGTTAGATTTACATTTACTGTTAAGGTGAGGGTTTTGGGTAAGTGTTACGTTTAGGGTTAGGGCTAGGTTCAGGGTTAGAGTTTGGGTTAGGGGTTAGGGGTAGGTTTAAGTTGACGGTAGGCTTAAAGTTAGGGTTCAGGTGAGGTTAGGGTTAGGGTCAGGGTTAGGATTAGAATTAGGTTTAGGGCGAGGGTTAGTGTCAGAGTTATTGTAAGGGTTAGCTTTAGGGTTAGAGGTGGGCCAACGTTAAGGTTAGGGTTAGGTTTAGGGTGAAAGTTGCGGTTAGCTATAGATTAGGGATAGGGTGATATTTCATATAGGGTGAGGGTTAGGATTAGGGCTAAGGTTTGGGTTCATTTTCAGGTAAGTGTGAAGGTGATGTTTAGGGTTAGGGTTAAGGTTACGGATTCTGTTTAGTTTTAGGGTTAGGGTTAGATTTTAGGTTAGGGTTTAGTTTTACGTTTAGGGTTAGGGTTCTGGTTGTGTTAGGCGTTTTGGTTGGGGTGAGGTTTAGGTTTAGGGTTAGGGTTGGGTAGGGTTAGGATTATGGTTATGGTAAGGTGTTAGAGGTGAGAGGTGTAGTTTAGGTTTAGGGTTTGGGTGAGGGTTCCAGTTAGGCATTGTGGTTCTGGTCATGGTTAGGTTTGGTTTAGGGTTAGGGTTAGGTGTGTGATTAGGTTTAGGGTTAGTGTTAGAGTTAGAGTGAGAGTTAGGGTTAGGCTTTGGTGTTAGGTGTTAGGTTTTGGGTTAGGGTTAGTGTTATCGTTAGGGCTTAGGGGTTCAGGTTAGTGTTAGTGTTAGGGTTAGAGATAGCGCTAGGGTTAGGTTTTGGGATACGCTTAGGGGTTAGAGTGAGGGTTACGGTTAGTTTTACAGTTAAGTTGAGGTTTTAGGGTATGTGTTACGATTGGGTTAGAGTTAGAGTTAGGGTTAGTGTTAGGTGTAGGGTAAGTTTTAGTTTTAAGTCCAGGTTCAGGGTTAGAATTAGTGTTCTATTTAGGGTCAAGGTTAGAGTTCGGGTTAGGGTTAGGATTAGGGCTAGGGTTAGGATTAGGATTAGGTTTAGGGTTAGGCTCAGGGCTATTGTAAGGCTTAGGTTTAGGGTAGCAGATGGACTAGCTTTATGGTTAGAGTCAGGTTTAAGGTTAGGGTTTGGGTTAGGTTTCGGTTTACGGTTAAGGTTAGGGTTAGGGTTTGGATGAAGTTTAGCACAAGGTGAGGGTTACTTTTAGGGTTAGGGCTGGATTTGGGGTTTGTGTTCGGGTTAGTGTTCAGGTTAGGTTTAGGGTCCAGTTTGGGGTTAGGGGATATGTTTAGCGTTAGGGTTAGTTTTCGGTTTACGGGTAGTGTGAAGTTTAGCTTAAGGGTGAGGGTTAGGATAACGGTTAGGATTTTAGTTAGTGTTAGAGTTTAGGTTTAGGGTGTTAGGGTTAGGTTTATGGTTAGGGTAGGGTTAAGTTTAGGGTTAATGTTAGGGTTAGTGTCAGATTAGGGTTACTGTTCGTGTTAGGGTCAGGGTTAGCGTTAGCGTTAGCTTTAAGGTTGGGAATACATTTAGGGGTTAGGGTGGGTGTTGGGGTTAGGGTGAGGTTAGGTTTAGGTTTACAGTTAATGTGAGGGTTTAGGGTAATTTTTATGGTTAGGGTTAGAGTTAGTGTCATGGTGAAGTTTCAGTTAATAGTGGGGGCTAGATTTGGGTTACAGTTAGGGTTAAGGTTAGTGTTAGGGTTAGGTTTAAGGTTAGGGTTAGGGTAGGGGTCAGGTTAGGGTTAAGGCTAGGTTTATGGTAAAGTGTAGGGCTAGGTTAGGGTTAGGGTTAGGGTTAGAGATAGTGCTAGGGTTTAGGGTTAGGGTTTGGGTCAGGTTTAGAGTTAATGTTAGGGTTAGGGTTAGGGTAGAGTTAAGGTTAGGGTTAAGTTTAGGGTTAGGGTAAGGGTTAGGTTTAGGTCAGGGTTAGGGTTAGGATGAGGGATAGGGTTAGGCTTCGGGAAAGGGTTAGGGGTTCGTGTGAGGGTTCGTGTTATTTTTACATTAAGCTGATGTTTTAGGGTCTTACGGTTAGGGTTAGCGTTAGAGTCAGCGTTAGGTTTAGGGTTAGGGTTAGAGTTTGGGGATGGGGGTTACGCTTAGGTTTAGGGTGAAGTTTAGGTTAGGGTTAGGTGTTTGGGTTAATGTTAGGGTCAGGTTTAGGGTTAGGGTTTAGGGTTCAGGTTAGAGTCAGCTTTAGGGTTAGGTTTAGGTTTAGGGTTAGGGTTAGGTTGAGTGTTAGTTTTGCTTAGGGTTACGGTTTGAATGAAGTTATGGTAGGTTTAGGGTTATGGTTCAGGTGAAATTTTGGTTAAGGGTTCTGGTTCGATTTCGGATTAGGGTTAGTGGTTAGGGTTCGTTTTAGGGTTAAGTTTAGGGTTAGGCTAAGTATTAGTTTTAGAGTGAGGTTTAGGGGTTAGTGTTTCAGTTAGGTGAAGGGTAGGGTTATAAGTCCGGTGAAGTTTAGGGTTAGGGTAAGAGTTAGATTTACATTTACTGTTAAGGTGAGGGTTTTGGGTAAGTGTTACGTTTAGGGTTAGGGCTAGGTTCAGGGTTAGAGTTTGGGTTAGGGGTTAGGGGTAGGTTTAAGTTGACGGTAGGCTTAAAGTTAGGGTTAAGGTGAGGTTAGGGTTAGGGTCAGGGTTAGGATTAGAATTAGGTTTAGGGCGAGGGTTAGTGTCAGAGTTATTGTAAGGGTTAGCTTTAGGGTTACAGGTGGGCCAACGTTAAGGTTAGGGTTAGGTTTAGGGTGAAAGTTGCGGTTAGCTATAGATTAGGGATAGGGTGATATTTCATATAGGGTGAGGGTTAGGATTAGGGCTAAGGTTTGGGTTCATTTTCAGGTAAGTGTGAAGGTGATGTTTAGGGTTAGGGTTAAGGTTACGGATTCTGTTTAGTTTTAGGGTTAGGGTTAGATTTTAGGTTAGGGTTTAGTTTTACGTTTAGGGTTAGGGTTCTGGTTGTGTTAGGCGTTGTGGTTGGGGTGAGGTTTAGGTTTAGGGTTAGGGTTGGGTAGGGTTAGGATTATGGTTATGGTAAGGTGTTAGGGGTGAGAGGTGTAGTTTAGGTTTAGGGTTTGGGTGAGGGTTCCAGTTAGGCATTGTGGTTCTGGTCATGGTTAGGTTTGGTTTAGGGTTAGGGTTAGGTGTGTGATTAGGTTTAGGGTTAGTGTTAGAGTTAGAGTGAGAGTTAGGGTTAGGCTTTGGTGTTAGGTGTTAGGTTTTGGGTTAGGGTTAGTGTTATCGTTAGGGCTTAGGGGTTCAGGTTAGTGTTAGTGTTAGGGTTAGAGATAGCGCTAGGGTTAGGTTTTGGGATACGCTTAGGGGTTAGAGTGAGGGTTACGGTTAGTTTTACAGTTAAGTTGAGGTTTTAGGGTATGTGTTACGATTGGGTTAGAGTTAGAGTTAGAGTTAGAGTTAGAGTTAGAGTTAGGGTTAGTGTTAGGTGTAGGGTAAGTTTTAGTTTTAAGTCCAGGTTCAGGGTTAGAATTAGTGCTCTATTTAGGGTCAAGGTTAGAGTTGGGGTTAGGGTTAGGATTAGGGCTAGGGTTAGGATTAGGATTAGGTTTAGGGTTAGGCTCAGGGCTATTGTAAGGCTTAGGTTTAGGGTAGCAGATGGACTAGCTTTATGGTTAGAGTCAGGTTTAAGGTTAGGGTTTGGGTTAGGTTTCGGTTTACGGTTAAGGTTAGGGTTAGGGTTTGGATGAAGTTTAGCATAAGGTGAGGGTTACTTTTAGGGTTAGGGCTGGATTTGGGGTTTGTGTTCGGGTTAGTGTTCAGGTTAGGTTTAGGGTCCAGTTTGGGGTTAGGGGATATGTTTAGTGTTAGGGTTAGTTTTCGGTTTACGGGGAGTGTGAAGTTTAGCTTAAGGGTGAGGGTTAGGATAACGGTTAGGATTTTAGTTAGTGTTAGAGTTTAGGTTTAGGGTGTTAGGGTTAGGTTTATGGTTAGGGTAGGGTTAAGTTTAGGGTTAATGTTAGGGTTAGTGTCAGATTAGGGTTACTGTTCGTGTTAGGGTCAGGGTTAGCGTTAGCGTTAGCTTTAAGGTTGGGAATACATTTAGGGGTTAGGGTGGCTGTTGGGGTTAGGGTGAGGTTAGGTTTAGGTTTACAGTTAATGTGAGGGTTTAGGGTAATTTCTATGGTTAGGGTTAGAGTTAGTGTCATGGTGAAGTTTCAGTTAATAGTGGGGGCTAGATTTGGGTTACAGTTAGGGTTAAGGTTAGTGTTAGGGTTAGGTTTAAGGTTAGGGTTTGGGTAGGGGTCAGGATAGGGTTAAGGCTAGGTTTACGGTAAAGTGTAGGGCTAGGTTAGGGTTAGGGTTAGAGTTAGTGCTAGGGTTTAGGGTTAGGGTTTGGGTCAGGTTTAGAGTTAATGTTAGGGTTAGGGTTAGGGTAGAGTTAAGGTTAGGGTTAAGTTTAGGGTTAGGGTAAGGGTTAGGTTTAGGTCAGGGTTAGGGTTAGGATGAGGGATAGGGTTAGGCTTCGGGAAAGGGTTAGGGGTTCGTGTGAGGGTTCGTGTTATTTTTACATTAAGCTGATGTTTTAGGGTCTTACGGTTAGGGTTAGCGTTAGAGTCAGCGTTAGGTTTAGGGTTAGGGTTAGAGTTTGGGGATGGGGGTTACGCTTAGGTTTAGGGTGAAGTTTAGGTTAGGGTTAGGTGTTTGGGTTAATGTTAGGGTCAGGTTTAGGGTTAGGGTTTAGGGTTCAGGTTAGAGTCAGCTTTAGGGTTAGGTTTAGGTTTAGGGTTAGGGTTAGGTTGAGTGTTAGTTTTGCTTAGGGTTACGGTTTGAATGAAGTTATGGTAGGTTTAGGGTTATGGTTCAGGTGAAATTTTGGTTAAGGGTTCGGGTTCGATTTCGGATTAGGGTTAGTGGTTAGGGTTCGTTTTAGGGTTAAGTTTAGGGTTAGGCTAAGTATTAGTTTTAGAGTGAGGTTTAGGGGTTAGTGTTTCAGTTAGGTTAAGGGTAGGGTTATAAGTCCGGTGAAGTTTAGGGTTAGGGTAAGAGTTAGATTTACATTTACTGTTAAGGTGAGGGTTTTGGGTAAGTGTTACGTTTAGGGTTAGGGCTAGGTTCAGGGTTAGAGTTTGGGTTAGGGGTTAGGGGTAGGTTTAAGTTGACGGTAGGCTTAAAGTTAGGGTTAAGGTGAGGTTAGGGTTAGGGTCAGGGTTAGGATTAGAATTAGGTTTAGGGCGAGGGTTAGTGTCAGAGTTATTGTAAGGGTTAGCTTTAGGGTTACAGGTGGGCCAACGTTAAGGTTAGGGTTAGGTTTAGGGTGAAAGTTGCGGTTAGCTATAGATTAGGGATAGGGTGATATTTCATATAGGGTGAGGGTTAGGATTAGGGCTAAGGTTTGGGTTCATTTTCAGGTAAGTGTGAAGGTGATGTTTAGGGTTAGGGTTAAGGTTACGGATTCAGTTTAGTTTTAGGGTTAGGGTTAGATTTTAGGTTAGGGTTTAGTTTTACGTTTAGGGTTAGGGTTCTGGTTGTGTTAGGCGTTGTGGTTGGGGTGAGGTTTAGGTTTAGGGTTAGGGTTGGGTAGGGTTAGGATTATGGTTATGGTAAGGTGTTAGGGGTGAGAGGTGTAGTTTAGGTTTAGGGTTTGGGTGAGGGTTCCAGTTAGGCATTGTGGTTCTGGTCATGGTTAGGTTTGGTTTAGGGTTAGGGTTAGGTGTGTGATTAGGTTTAGGGTTAGTGTTAGAGTTAGAGTGAGAGTTAGGGTTAGGCTTTGGTGTTAGGTGTTAGGTTTTGGGTTAGGGTTAGTGTTATCGTTAGGGCTTAGGGGTTCAGGTTAGTGTTAGTGTTAGGGTTAGAGATAACGCTAGGGTTAGGTTTTGGGATACGCTTAGGGGTTAGAGTGAGGGTTACGGTTAGTTTTACAGTTAAGTTGAGGTTTTAGGGTATGTGTTACGATTGGGTTAGAGTTAGAGTTAGAGTTAGAGTTAGAGTTAGAGTTAGGGTTAGTGTTAGGTGTAGGGTAAGTTTTAGTTTTAAGTCCAGGTTCAGGGTTAGAATTAGTGTTCTATTTAGGGTCAAGGTTAGAGTTGGGGTTAGGGTTAGGATTAGGGCTAGGGTTAGGATTAGGATTAGGTTTAGGGTTAGGCTCAGGGCTATTGTAAGGCTTAGGTTTAGGGTAGCAGATGGACTAGCTTTATGGTTAGAGTCAGGTTTAAGGTTAGGGTTTGGGTTAGGTTTCGGTTTACGGTTAAGGTTAGGGTTAGGGTTTGGATGAAGTTTAGCATAAGGTGAGGGTTACTTTTAGGGTTAGGGCTGGATTTGGGGTTTGTGTTCGGGTTAGTGTTCAGGTTAGGTTTAGGGTCCAGTTTGGGGTTAGGGGATATGTTTAGTGTTAGGGTTAGTTTTCGGTTTACGGGGAGTGTGAAGTTTAGCTTAAGGGTGAGGGTTAGGATAACGGTTAGGATTTTAGTTAGTGTTAGAGTTTAGGTTTAGGGTGTTAGGGTTAGGTTTATGGTTAGGGTAGGGTTAAGTTTAGGGTTAATGTTAGGGTTAGTGTCAGATTAGGGTTACTGTTCGTGTTAGGGTCAGGGTTAGCGTTAGCGTTAGCTTTAAGGTTGGGAATACATTTAGGGGTTAGGGTGGCTGTTGGGGTTAGGGTGAGGTTAGGTTTAGGTTTACAGTTAATGTGAGGGTTTAGGGTAATTTCTATGGTTAGGGTTAGAGTTAGTGTCATGGTGAAGTTTCAGTTAATAGTGGGGGCTAGATTTGGGTTACAGTTAGGGTTAAGGTTAGTGTTAGGGTTAGGTTTAAGGTTAGGGTTTGGGTAGGGGTCAGGATAGGGTTAAGGCTAGGTTTACGGTAAAGTGTAGGGCTAGGTTAGGCTTAGGGTTAGAGTTAGTGCTAGGGTTTAGGGTTAGGGTTTGGGTCAGGTTTAGAGTTAATGTTAGGGTTAGGGTTAGGGTAGAGTTAAGGTTAGGGTTAAGTTTAGGGTTAGGGTAAGGGTTAGGTTTAGGTCAGGGTTAGGGTTAGGATGAGGGATAGGGTTAGGCTTCGGGAAAGGGTTAGGGGTTCGTGTGAGGGTTCGTGTTATTTTTACATTAAGCTGATGTTTTAGGGTCTTACGGTTAGGGTTAGCGTTAGAGTCAGCGTTAGGTTTAGGGTTAGGGTTAGAGTTTGGGGATGGGGGTTACGCTTAGGTTTAGGGTGAAGTTTAGGTTAGGGTTAGGTGTTCGGGTTAATGTTAGGGTCAGGTTTAGGGTTAGGGTTTAGGGTTCAGGTTAGAGTCAGCTTTAGGGTTAGGTTTAGGTTTAGGGTTAGGGTTAGGTTGAGTGTTAGTTTTGCTTAGGGTTACGGTTTGAATGAAGTTATGGTAGGTTTAGGGTTATGGTTCAGGTGAAATTTTGGTTAAGGGTTCGGGTTCGATTTCGGATTAGGGTTAGTGGTTAGGGTTCGTTTTAGGGTTAAGTTTAGGGTTAGGCTAAGTATTAGTTTTAGAGTGAGGTTTAGGGGTTAGTGTTTCAGTTAGGTTAAGGGTAGGGTTATAAGTCCGGTGAAGTTTAGGGTTAGGGTAAGAGTTAGATTTACATTTACTGTTAAGGTGAGGGTTTTGGGTAAGTGTTACGTTTAGGGTTAGGGCTAGGTTCAGGGTTAGAGTTTGGGTTAGGGGTTAGGGGTAGGTTTAAGTTGACGGTAGGCTTAAAGTTAGGGTTCAGGTGAGGTTAGGGTTAGGGTCAGGGTTAGGATTAGAATTAGGTTTAGGGCGAGGGTTAGTGTCAGAGTTATTGTAAGGGTTAGCTTTAGGGTTAGAGGTGGGCCAACGTTAAGGTTAGGGTTAGGTTTAGGGTGAAAGTTGCGGTTAGCTATAGATTAGGGATAGGGTGATATTTCATATAGGGTGAGGGTTAGGATTAGGGCTAAGGTTTGGGTTCATTTTCAGGTAAGTGTGAAGGTGATGTTTAGGGTTAGGGTTAAGGTTACGGATTCTGTTTAGTTTTAGGGTTAGGGTTAGATTTTAGGTTAGGGTTTAGTTTTACGTTTAGGGTTAGGGTTCTGGTTGTGTTAGGCGTTGTGGTTGGGGTGAGGTTTAGGTTTAGGGTTAGGGTTGGGTAGGGTTAGGATTATGGTTATGGTAAGGTGTTAGGGGTGAGAGGTGTAGTTTAGGTTTAGGGTTTGGGTGAGGGTTCCAGTTAGGCATTGTGGTTCTGGTCATGGTTAGGTTTGGTTTAGGGTTAGGGTTAGGTGTGTGATTAGGTTTAGGGTTAGTGTTAGAGTTAGAGTGAGAGTTAGGGTTAGGCTTTGGTGTTAGGTGTTAGGTTTTGGGTTAGGGTTAGTGTTATCGTTAGGGCTTAGGGGTTCAGGTTAGTGTTAGTGTTAGGGTTAGAGATAGCGCTAGGGTTAGGTTTTGGGATACGCTTAGGGGTTAGAGTGAGGGTTACGGTTAGTTTTACAGTTAAGTTGAGGTTTTAGGGTATGTGTTACGATTGGGTTAGAGTTAGAGTTAGAGTTAGGGTTAGTGTTAGGTGTAGGGTAAGTTTTAGTTTTAAGTCCAGGTTCAGGGTTAGAATTAGTGTTCTATTTAGGGTCAAGGTTAGAGTTCGGGTTAGGGTTAGGATTAGGGCTAGGGTTAGGATTAGGATTAGGTTTAGGGTTAGGCTCAGGGCTATTGTAAGGCTTAGGTTTAGGGTAGCAGGTGGACTAGCTTTATGGTTAGAGTCAGGTTTAAGGTTAGGGTTTGGGTTAGGTTTCGGTTTACGGTTAAGGTTAGGGTTAGGGTTTGGATGAAGTTTAGCATAAGGTGAGGGTTACTTTTAGGGTTAGGGCTGGATTTGGGGTTTGTGTTCGGGTTAGTGTTCAGGTTAGGTTTAGGGTCCAGTTTGGGGTTAGGGGATATGTTTAGCGTTAGGGTTAGTTTTCGGTTTACGGGTAGTGTGAAGTTTAGCTTAAGGGTGAGGGTTAGGATAACGGTTAGGATTTTAGTTAGTGTTAGAGTTTAGGTTTAGGGTGTTAGGGTTAGGTTTATGGTTAGGGTAGGGTTAAGTTTAGGGTTAATGTTAGGGTTAGTGTCAGATTAGGGTTACTGTTCGTGTTAGGGTCAGGGTTAGCGTTAGCGTTAGCTTTAAGGTTGGGAATACATTTAGGGGTTAGGGTGGGTGTTGGGGTTAGGGTGAGGTTAGGTTTAGGTTTACAGTTAATGTGAGGGTTTAGGGTAATTTTTATGGTTAGGGTTAGAGTTAGTGTCATGGTGAAGTTTCAGTTAATAGTGGGGGCTAGATTTGGGTTACAGTTAGGGTTAAGGTTAGTGTTAGGGTTAGGTTTAAGGTTAGGGTTAGGGTAGGGGTCAGGTTAGGGTTAAGGCTAGGTTTACGGTAAAGTGTAGGGCTAGGTTAGGGTTAGGCTTAGGGTTAGAGTTAGTGCTAGGGTTTAGGGTTAGGGTTTGGGTCAGGTTTAGAGTTAATGTTAGGGTTAGGGTTAGGGTAGAGTTAAGGTTAGGGTTAAGTTTAGGGTTAGGGTAAGGGTTAGGTTTAGGTCAGGGTTAGGGTTAGGATGAGGGATAGGGTTAGGCTTCGGGAAAGGGTTAGGGGTTCGTGTGAGGGTTCGTGTTATTTTTACATTAAGCTGATGTTTTAGGGTCTTACGGTTAGGGTTAGCGTTAGAGTCAGCGTTAGGTTTAGGGTTAGGGTTAGAGTTTGGGGATGGGGTTACGCTTAGGTTTAGGGTGAAGTTTAGGTTAGGGTTAGGTGTTCGGGTTAATGTTAGGGTCAGGTTTAGGGTTAGGGTTTAGGGTTCAGGTTAGAGTCAGCTTTAGGGTTAGGTTTAGGTTTAGGGTTAGGGTTAGGTTGAGTGTTAGTTTTGCTTAGGGTTACGGTTTGAATGAACTTATGGTAGGTTTAGGGTTATGGTTCAGGTGAAATTTTGGTTAAGGGTTCTGGTTCGATTTCGGATTAGGGTTAGTGGTTAGGGTTCGTTTTAGGGTTAAGTTTAGGGTTAGGCTAAGTATTAGTTTTAGAGTGAGGTTTAGGGGTTAGTGTTTCAGTTAGGTTAAGGGTAGGGTTATAAGTCCGGTGAAGTTTAGGGTTAGGGTAAGAGTTAGATTTACATTTACTGTTAAGGTGAGGGTTTTGGGTAAGTGTTACGTCTAGGGTTAGGGCTAGGTTCAGGGTTAGAGTTTGGGTTAGGGGTTAGGGGTAGGTTTAAGTTGACGGTAGGCTTAAAGTTAGGGTTCAGGTGAGGTTAGGGTTAGGGTCAGGGTTAGGATTAGAATTAGGTTTAGGGCGAGGGTTAGTGTCAGAGTTATTGTAAGGGTTAGCTTTAGGGTTAGAGGTGGGCCAACGTTAAGGTTAGGGTTAGGTTTAGGGTGAAAGTTGCGGTTAGCTATAGATTAGGGATAGGGTGATATTTCATATAGGGTGAGGGTTAGGATTAGGGCTAAGGTTTGGGTTCATTTTCAGGTAAGTGTGAAGGTGATGTTTAGGGTTAGGGTTAAGGTTACGGATTCAGTTTAGTTTTAGGGTTAGGGTTAGATTTTAGGTTAGGGTTTAGTTTTACGTTTAGGGTTAGGGTTCTGGTTGTGTTAGGCGTTGTGGTTGGGGTGAGGTTTAGGTTTAGGGTTAGGGTTGGGTAGGGTTAGGATTATGGTTATGGTAAGGTGTTAGGGGTGAGAGGTGTAGTTTAGGTTTAGGGTTTGGGTGAGGGTTCCAGTTAGGCATTGTGGTTCTGGTCATGGTTAGGTTTGGTTTAGGGTTAGGGTTAGGTGTGTGATTAGGTTTAGGGTTAGTGTTAGAGTTAGAGTGAGAGTTAGGGTTAGGCTTTGGTGTTAGGTGTTAGGTTTTGGGTTAGGGTTAGTGTTATCGTTAGGGCTTAGGGGTTCAGGTTAGTGTTAGTGTTAGGGTTAGAGATAGCGCTAGGGTTAGGTTTTGGGATACGCTTAGGGGTTAGAGTGAGGGTTACGGTTAGTTTTACAGTTAAGTTGAGGTTTTAGGGTATGTGTTACGATTGGGTTAGAGTTAGAGTTAGAGTTAGGGTTAGTGTTAGGTGTAGGGTAAGTTTTAGTTTTAAGTCCAGGTTCAGGGTTAGAATTAGTGTTCTATTTAGGGTCAAGGTTAGAGTTCGGGTTAGGGTTAGGATTAGGGCTAGGGTTAGGATTAGGATTAGGTTTAGGGTTAGGCTCAGGGCTATTGTAAGGCTTAGGTTTAGGGTAGCAGGTGGACTAGCTTTATGGTTAGAGTCAGGTTTAAGGTTAGGGTTTGGGTTAGGTTTCGGTTTACGGTTAAGGTTAGGGTTAGGGTTTGGATGAAGTTTAGCATAAGGTGAGGGTTACTTTTAGGGTTAGGGCTGGATTTGGGGTTTGTGTTCGGGTTAGTGTTCAGGTTAGGTTTAGGGTCCAGTTTGGGGTTAGGGGATATGTTTAGCGTTAGGGTTAGTTTTCGGTTTACGGGTAGTGTGAAGTTTAGCTTAAGGGTGAGGGTTAGGATAACGGTTAGGATTTTAGTTAGTGTTAGAGTTTAGGTTTAGGGTGTTAGGGTTAGGTTTATGGTTAGGGTAGGGTTAAGTTTAGGGTTAATGTTAGGGTTAGTGTCAGATTAGGGTTACTGTTCGTGTTAGGGTCAGGGTTAGCGTTAGCGTTAGCTTTAAGGTTGGGAATACATTTAGGGGTTAGGGTGGGTGTTGGGGTTAGGGTGAGGTTAGGTTTAGGTTTACAGTTAATGTGAGGGTTTAGGGTAATTTTTATGGTTAGGGTTAGAGTTAGTGTCATGGTGAAGTTTCAGTTAATAGTGGGGGCTAGATTTGGGTTACAGTTAGGGTTAAGGTTAGTGTTAGGGTTAGGTTTAAGGTTAGGGTTAGGGTAGGGGTCAGGTTAGGGTTAAGGCTAGGTTTACGGTAAAGTGTAGGGCTAGGTTAGGGTTAGGCTTAGGGTTAGAGTTAGTGCTAGGGTTTAGGGTTAGGGTTTGGGTCAGGTTTAGAGTTAATGTTAGGGTTAGGGTTAGGGTAGAGTTAAGGTTAGGGTTAAGTTTAGGGTTAGGGTAAGGGTTAGGTTTAGGTCAGGGTTAGGGTTAGGATGAGGGATAGGGTTAGGCTTCGGGAAAGGGTTAGGGGTTCGTGTGAGGGTTCGTGTTATTTTTACATTAAGCTGATGTTTTAGGGTCTTACGGTTAGGGTTAGTGTTAGAGTCAGCGTTAGGTTTAGGGTTAGGGTTAGAGTTTGGGGATGGGGTTACGCTTAGGTTTAGGGTGAAGTTTAGGTTAGGGTTAGGTGTTCGGGTTAATGTTAGGGTCAGGTTTAGGGTTAGGGTTTAGGGTTCAGGTTAGAGTCAGCTTTAGGGTTAGGTTTAGGTTTAGGGTTAGGGTTAGGTTGAGTGTTAGTTTTGCTTAGGGTTACGGTTTGAATGAAGTTATGGTAGGTTTAGGGTTATGGTTCAGGTGAAATTTTGGTTAAGGGTTCTGGTTCGATTTCGGATTAGGGTTAGTGGTTAGGGTTCGTTTTAGGGTTAAGTTTAGGGTTAGGCTAAGTATTAGTTTTAGAGTGAGGTTTAGGGGTTAGTGTTTCAGTTAGGTTAAGGGTAGGGTTATAAGTCCGGTGAAGTTTAGGGTTAGGGTAAGAGTTAGATTTACATTTACTGTTAAGGTGAGGGTTTTGGGTAAGTGTTACGTCTAGGGTTAGGGCTAGGTTCAGGGTTAGAGTTTGGGTTAGGGGTTAGGGGTAGGTTTAAGTTGACGGTAGGCTTAAAGTTAGGGTTCAGGTGAGGTTAGGGTTAGGGTCAGGGTTAGGATTAGAATTAGGTTTAGGGCGAGGGTTAGTGTCAGAGTTATTGTAAGGGTTAGCTTTAGGGTTAGAGGTGGGCCAACGTTAAGGTTAGGGTTAGGTTTAGGGTGAAAGTTGCGGTTAGCTATAGATTAGGGATAGGGTGATATTTCATATAGGGTGAGGGTTAGGATTAGGGCTAAGGTTTGGGTTCATTTTCAGGTAAGTGTGAAGGTGATGTTTAGGGTTAGGGTTAAGGTTACGGATTCAGTTTAGTTTTAGGGTTAGGGTTAGATTTTAGGTTAGGGTTTAGTTTTACGTTTAGGGTTAGGGTTCTGGTTGTGTTAGGCGTTGTGGTTGGGGTGAGGTTTAGGTTTAGGGTTAGGGTTGGGTAGGGTTAGGATTATGGTTATGGTAAGGTGTTAGGGGTGATAGGTGTAGTTTAGGTTTAGGGTTTGGGTGAGGGTTCCAGTTAGGCATTGTGGTTCTGGTCATGGTTAGGTTTGGTTTAGGGTTAGGGTTAGGTGTGTGATTAGGTTTAGGGTTAGTGTTAGAGTTAGAGTGAGAGTTAGGGTTAGGCTTTGGTGTTAGGTGTTAGGTTTTGGGTTAGGGTTAGTGTTATCGTTAGGGCTTAGGGGTTCAGGTTAGTGTTAGTGTTAGGGTTAGAGATAGCGCTAGGGTTAGGTTTTGGGATACGCTTAGGGGTTAGAGTGAGGGTTACGGTTAGTTTTACAGTTAAGTTGAGGTTTTAGGGTATGTGTTACGATTGGGTTAGAGTTAGAGTTAGAGTTAGAGTTAGGGTTAGTGTTAGGTGTAGGGTAAGTTTTAGTTTTAAGTCCAGGTTCAGGGTTAGAATTAGTGCTCTATTTAGGGTCAAGGTTAGAGTTGGGGTTAGGGTTAGGATTAGGGCTAGGGTTAGGATTAGGATTAGGTTTAGGGTTAGGCTCAGGGCTATTGTAAGGCTTAGGTTTAGGGTAGCAGATGGACTAGCTTTATGGTTAGAGTCAGGTTTAAGGTTAGGGTTTGGGTTAGGTTTCGGTTTACGGTTAAGGTTAGGGTTAGGGTTTGGATGAAGTTTAGCATAAGGTGAGGGTTACTTTTAGGGTTAGGGCTGGATTTGGGGTTTGTGTTCGGGTTAGTGTTCAGGTTAGGTTTAGGGTCCAGTTTGGGGTTAGGGGATATGTTTAGCGTTAGGGTTAGTTTTCGGTTTACGGGGAGTGTGAAGTTTAGCTTAAGGGTGAGGGTTAGGATAACGGTTAGGATTTTAGTTAGTGTTAGAGTTTAGGTTTAGGGTGTTAGGGTTAGGTTTATGGTTAGGGTAGGGTTAAGTTTAGGGTTAATGTTAGGGTTAGTGTCAGATTAGGGTTACTGTTCGTGTTAGGGTCAGGGTTAGCGTTAGCGTTAGCTTTAAGGTTGGGAATACATTTAGGGGTTAGGGTGGCTGTTGGGGTTAGGGTGAGGTTAGGTTTAGGTTTACAGTTAATGTGAGGGTTTAGGGTAATTTCTATGGTTAGGGTTAGAGTTAGTGTCATGGTGAAGTTTCAGTTAATAGTGGGGGCTAGATTTGGGTTACAGTTAGGGTTAAGGTTAGTGTTAGGGTTAGGTTTAAGGTTAGGGTTTGGGTAGGGGTCAGGATAGGGTTAAGGCTAGGTTTACGGTAAAGTGTAGGGCTAGGTTAGGGTTAGGGTTAGAGTTAGTGCTAGGGTTTAGGGTTAGGGTTTGGGTCAGGTTTAGAGTTAATGTTAGGGTTAGGGTTAGGGTAGAGTTAAGGTTAGGGTTAAGTTTAGGGTTAGGGTAAGGGTTAGGTTTAGGTCAGGGTTAGGGTTAGGATGAGGGATAGGGTTAGGCTTCGGGAAAGGGTTAGGGGTTCGTGTGAGGGTTCGTGTTATTTTTACATTAAGCTGATGTTTTAGGGTCTTACGGTTAGGGTTAGCGTTAGAGTCAGCGTTAGGTTTAGGGTTAGGGTTAGAGTTTGGGGATGGGGGTTACGCTTAGGTTTAGGGTGAAGTTTAGGTTAGGGTTAGGTGTTCGGGTTAATGTTAGGGTCAGGTTTAGGGTTAGGGTTTAGGGTTCAGGTTAGAGTCAGCTTTAGGGTTAGGTTTAGGTTTAGGGTTAGGGTTAGGTTGAGTGTTAGTTTTGCTTAGGGTTACGGTTTGAATGAAGTTATGGTAGGTTTAGGGTTATGGTTCAGGTGAAATTTTGGTTAAGGGTTCGGGTTCGATTTCGGATTAGGGTTAGTGGTTAGGGTTCGTTTTAGGGTTAAGTTTAGGGTTAGGCTAAGTATTAGTTTTAGAGTGAGGTTTAGGGGTTAGTGTTTCAGTTAGGTTAAGGGTAGGGTTATAAGTCCGGTGAAGTTTAGGGTTAGGGTAAGAGTTAGATTTACATTTACTGTTAAGGTGAGGGTTTTGGGTAAGTGTTACGTTTAGGGTTAGGGCTAGGTTCAGGGTTAGAGTTTGGGTTAGGGGTTAGGGGTAGGTTTAAGTTGACGGTAGGCTTAAAGTTAGGGTTCAGGTGAGGTTAGGGTTAGGGTCAGGGTTAGGATTAGAATTAGGTTTAGGGCGAGGGTTAGTGTCAGAGTTATTGTAAGGGTTAGCTTTAGGGTTAGAGGTGGGCCAACGTTAAGGTTAGGGTTAGGTTTAGGGTGAAAGTTGCGGTTAGCTATAGATTAGGGATAGGGTGATATTTCATATAGGGTGAGGGTTAGGATTAGGGCTAAGGTTTGGGTTCATTTTCAGGTAAGTGTGAAGGTGATGTTTAGGGTTAGGGTTAAGGTTACGGATTCTGTTTAGTTTTAGGGTTAGGGTTAGATTTTAGGTTAGGGTTTAGTTTTACGTTTAGGGTTAGGGTTCTGGTTGTGTTAGGCGTTGTGGTTGGGGTGAGGTTTAGGTTTAGGGTTAGGGTTGGGTAGGGTTAGGATTATGGTTATGGTAAGGTGTTAGGGGTGATAGGTGTAGTTTAGGTTTAGGGTTTGGGTGAGGGTTCCAGTTAGGCATTGTGGTTCTGGTCATGGTTAGGTTTGGTTTAGGGTTAGGGTTAGGTGTGTGATTAGGTTTAGGGTTAGTGTTAGAGTTAGAGTGAGAGTTAGGGTTAGGCTTTGGTGTTAGGTGTTAGGTTTTGGGTTAGGGTTAGTGTTATCGTTAGGGCTTAGGGGTTCAGGTTAGTGTTAGTGTTAGGGTTAGAGATAGCGCTAGGGTTAGGTTTTGGGATACGCTTAGGGGTTAGAGTGAGGGTTACGGTTAGTTTTACAGTTAAGTTGAGGTTTTAGGGTATGTGTTACGATTGGGTTAGAGTTAGAGTTAGAGTTAGGGTTAGTGTTAGGTGTAGGGTAAGTTTTAGTTTTAAGTCCAGGTTCAGGGTTAGAATTAGTGTTCTATTTAGGGTCAAGGTTAGAGTTCGGGTTAGGGTTAGGATTAGGGCTAGGGTTAGGATTAGGATTAGGTTTAGGGTTAGGCTCAGGGCTATTGTAAGGCTTAGGTTTAGGGTAGCAGGTGGACTAGCTTTATGGTTAGAGTCAGGTTTAAGGTTAGGGTTTGGGTTAGGTTTCGGTTTACGGTTAAGGTTAGGGTTAGGGTTTGGATGAAGTTTAGCATAAGGTGAGGGTTACTTTTAGGGTTAGGGCTGGATTTGGGGTTTGTGTTCGGGTTAGTGTTCAGGTTAGGTTTAGGGTCCAGTTTGGGGTTAGGGGATATGTTTAGCGTTAGGGTTAGTTTTCGGTTTACGGGTAGTGTGAAGTTTAGCTTAAGGGTGAGGGTTAGGATAACGGTTAGGATTTTAGTTAGTGTTAGAGTTTAGGTTTAGGGTGTTAGGGTTAGGTTTATGGTTAGGGTAGGGTTAAGTTTAGGGTTAATGTTAGGGTTAGTGTCAGATTAGGGTTACTGTTCGTGTTAGGGTCAGGGTTAGCGTTAGCGTTAGCTTTAAGGTTGGGAATACATTTAGGGGTTAGGGTGGGTGTTGGGGTTAGGGTGAGGTTAGGTTTAGGTTTACAGTTAATGTGAGGGTTTAGGGTAATTTTTATGGTTAGGGTTAGAGTTAGTGTCATGGTGAAGTTTCAGTTAATAGTGGGGGCTAGATTTGGGTTACAGTTAGGGTTAAGGTTAGTGTTAGGGTTAGGTTTAAGGTTAGGGTTAGGGTAGGGGTCAGGTTAGGGTTAAGGCTAGGTTTACGGTAAAGTGTAGGGCTAGGTTAGGGTTAGGCTTAGGGTTAGAGTTAGTGCTAGGGTTTAGGGTTAGGGTTTGGGTCAGGTTTAGAGTTAATGTTAGGGTTAGGGTTAGGGTAGAGTTAAGGTTAGGGTTAAGTTTAGGGTTAGGGTAAGGGTTAGGTTTAGGTCAGGGTTAGGGTTAGGATGAGGGATAGGGTTAGGCTTCGGGAAAGGGTTAGGGGTTCGTGTGAGGGTTCGTGTTATTTTTACATTAAGCTGATGTTTTAGGGTCTTACGGTTAGGGTTAGCGTTAGAGTCAGCGTTAGGTTTAGGGTTAGGGTTAGAGTTTGGGGATGGGGGTTACGCTTAGGTTTAGGGTGAAGTTTAGGTTAGGGTTAGGTGTTCGGGTTAATGTTAGGGTCAGGTTTACGGTTAGGGTTTAGGGTTCAGGTTAGAGTCAGCTTTAGGGTTAGGTTTAGGTTTAGGGTTACGCTTAGGTTGAGTGTTAGTTTTGCTTAGGGTTACGGTTTGAATGAAGTTATGGTAGGTTTAGGGTTATGGTTCAGGTGAAATTTTGGTTAAGGGTTCTGGTTCGATTTCGGATTAGGGTTAGTGGTTAGGGTTCGTTTTAGGGTTAAGTTTAGGGTTAGGCTGAGTATTAGTTTTAGAGTGAGGTTTAGGGGTTAGTGTTTCAGTTAGGTTAAGGGTAGGGTTATAAGTCCGGTGAAGTTTAGGGTTAGGGTAAGAGTTAGATTTACATTTACTGTTAAGGTGAGGGTTTTGGGTAAGTGTTACGCTTAGGGTTAGGGCTAGGTTCAGGGTTAGAGTTTGGGTTAGGGGTTAGGGGTAGGTTTAAGTTGACGGTAGGCTTAAAGTTAGGGTTAAGGTGAGGTTAGGGTTAGGGTCAGGGTTAGGATTAGAATTAGGTTTAGGGCGAGGGTTAGTGTCAGAGTTATTGTAAGGGTTAGCTTTAGGGTTAGAGGTGGGCCAACGTTAAGGTTAGGGTTAGGTTTAGGGTGAAAGTTGCGGTTAGCTATAGATTAGGGATAGGGTGATATTTCATATAGGGTGAGGGTTAGGATTAGGGCTAAGGTTTGGGTTCATTTTCAGGTAAGTGTGAAGGTGATGTTTAGGGTTAGGGTTAAGGTTACGGATTCTGTTTAGTTTTAGGGTTAGGGTTAGATTTTAGGTTAGGGTTTAGTTTTACGTTTAGGGTTAGGGTTCTGGTTGTGTTAGGCGTTGTGGTTGGGGTGAGGTTTAGGTTTAGGGTTAGGGTTGGGTAGGGTTAGGATTATGGTTATGGTAAGGTGTTAGGGGTGAGAGGTGTAGTTTAGGTTTAGGGTTTGGGTGAGGGTTCCAGTTAGGCATTGTGGTTCTGGTCATGGTTAGGTTTGGTTTAGGGTTAGGGTTAGGTGTGTGATTAGGTTTAGGGTTAGTGTTAGAGTTAGAGTGAGAGTTAGGGTTAGGCTTTGGTGTTAGGTGTTAGGTTTTGGGTTAGGGTTAGTGTTATCGTTAGGGCTTAGGGGTTCAGGTTAGTGTTAGTGTTAGGGTTAGAGATAGCGCTAGGGTTAGGTTTTGGGATACGCTTAGGGGTTAGAGTGAGGGTTACGGTTAGTTTTACAGTTCAGTTGAGGTTTTAGGGTATGTGTTACGATTGGGTTAGAGTTAGAGTTAGGGTTAGTGTTAGGTGTAGGGTAAGTTTTAGTTTTAAGTCCAGGTTCAGGGTTAGAATTAGTGTTCTATTTAGGGTCAAGGTTAGAGTTCGGGTTAGGGTTAGGATTAGGGCTAGGGTTAGGATTAGGATTAGGTTTAGGGTTAGGCTCAGGGCTATTGTAAGGCTTAGGTTTAGGGTAGCAGATGGACTAGCTTTATGGTTAGAGTCAGGTTTAAGGTTAGGGTTTGGGTTAGGTTTCGGTTTACGGTTAAGGTTAGGGTTAGGGTTTGGATGAAGTTTAGCATAAGGTGAGGGTTACTTTTAGGGTTAGGGCTGGATTTGGGGTTTGTGTTGGGGTTAGTGTTCAGGTTAGGTTTAGGGTCCAGTTTGGGGTTAGGGGATATGTTTAGCGTTAGGGTTAGTTTTCGGTTTACAGGTAGTGTGAAGTTTAGCTTAAGGGTGAGGGTTAGGATAAAGGTTAGGATTTTAGTTAGTGTTAGAGTTTAGGTTTAGGGTGTTAGGGTTAGGTTTATGGTTAGGGTAGGGTTAAGTTTAGGGTTAATGTTAGGGTTAGTGTCAGATTAGGGTTACTGTTCGTGTTAGGGTCAGGGTTAGCGTGAGCGTTAGCTTTAAGGTTGGGAATACATTTAGGGGTTAGGGTGGGTGTTGGGGTTAGGGTGAGGTTAGGTTTACGTTTACAGTTAATGTGAGGGTTTAGGGTAATTTTTATGGTTAGGGTTAGAGTTAGTGTCATGGTGAAGTTTCAGTTAATAGTGGGGGCTAGATTTGGGTTACAGTTAGGGTTAAGGTTAGTGTTAGGGTTAGGTTTAAGGTTAGGGTTAGGGTAGGGGTCAGGTTAGGGTTAAGGCTAGGTTTACGGTAAAGTGTAGGGCTAGGTTAGGGTTAGGGTTAGGGTTAGAGATAGTGCTAGGGTTTAGGGTTAGGGTTTGGGTCAGGTTTAGAGTTAATGTTAGGGTTAGGGTTAGGGTAGAGTTAAGGTTAGGGTTAAGTTTAGGGTTAGGGTAAGGGTTAGGTTTAGGTCAGGGTTAGGGTTAGGATGAGGGATAGGGTTAGGCTTCGGGAAAGGGTTAGGGGTTCGTGTGAGGGTTCGTGTTATTTTTACATTAAGCTGATGTTTTAGGGTCTTACGGTTAGGGTTAGCGTTAGAGTCAGCGTTAGGTTTAGGGTTAGGGTTAGAGTTTGGGGATGGGGGTTACGCTTAGGTTTAGGGTGAAGTTTAGGTTAGGGTTAGGTGTTTGGGTTAATGTTAGGGTCAGGTTTAGGGTTAGGGTTTAGGGTTCAGGTTAGAGTCAGCTTTAGGGTTAGGTTTAGGTTTAGGGTTAGGGTTAGGTTGAGTGTTAGTTTTGCTTAGGGTTACGGTTTGAATGAAGTTATGGTAGGTTTAGGGTTATGGTTCAGGTGAAATTTTGGTTAAGGGTTCTGGTTCGATTTCGGATTAGGGTTAGTGGTTAGGGTTCGTTTTAGGGTTAAGTTTAGGGTTAGGCTAAGTATTAGTTTTAGAGTGAGGTTTAGGGGTTAGTGTTTCAGTT
This sequence comes from Loxodonta africana, assembly GCF_030014295.1. Lineage (NCBI taxonomy): Eukaryota > Metazoa > Chordata > Mammalia > Proboscidea > Elephantidae > Loxodonta > Loxodonta africana. The sequence goes on from NC_087370.1 coordinate 3,461,344, forward strand.
AGGTTAAGGGTAGGGTTATAAGTCCGGTGAAGTTTAGGGTTAGGGTAAGAGTTAGATTTACATTTACTGTTAAGGTGAGGGTTTTGGGTAAGTGTTACGTTTAGGGTTAGGGCTAGGTTCAGGGTTAGAGTTTGGGTTAGGGGTTAGGGGTAGGTTTAAGTTGACGGTAGGCTTAAAGTTAGGGTTCAGGTGAGGTTAGGGTTAGGGTCAGGGTTAGGATTAGAATTAGGTTTAGGGCGAGGGTTAGTGTCAGAGTTATTGTAAGGGTTAGCTTTAGGGTTAGAGGTGGGCCAACGTTAAGGTTAGGGTTAGGTTTAGGGTGAAAGTTGCGGTTAGCTATAGATTAGGGATAGGGTGATATTTCATATAGGGTGAGGGTTAGGATTAGGGCTAAGGTTTGGGTTCATTTTCAGGTAAGTGTGAAGGTGATGTTTAGGGTTAGGGTTAAGGTTACGGATTCTGTTTAGTTTTAGGGTTAGGGTTAGATTTTAGGTTAGGGTTTAGTTTTACGTTTAGGGTTAGGGTTCTGGTTGTGTTAGGCGTTGTGGTTGGGGTGAGGTTTAGGTTTAGGGTTAGGGTTGGGTAGGGTTAGGATTATGGTTATGGTAAGGTGTTAGGGGTGAGAGGTGTAGTTTAGGTTTAGGGTTTGGGTGAGGGTTCCAGTTAGGCATTGTGGTTCTGGTCATGGTTAGGTTTGGTTTAGGGTTAGGGTTAGGTGTGTGATTAGGTTTAGGGTTAGTGTTAGAGTTAGAGTGAGAGTTAGGGTTAGGCTTTGGTGTTAGGTGTTAGGTTTTGGGTTAGGGTTAGTGTTATCGTTAGGGCTTAGGGGTTCAGGTTAGTGTTAGTGTTAGGGTTAGAGATAGCGCTAGGGTTAGGTTTTGGGATACGCTTAGGGGTTAGAGTGAGGGTTACGGTTAGTTTTACAGTTCAGTTGAGGTTTTAGGGTATGTGTTACGATTGGGTTAGAGTTAGAGTTAGGGTTAGTGTTAGGTGTAGGGTAAGTTTTAGTTTTAAGTCCAGGTTCAGGGTTAGAATTAGTGTTCTATTTAGGGTCAAGGTTAGAGTTCGGGTTAGGGTTAGGATTAGGGCTAGGGTTAGGATTAGGATTAGGTTTAGGGTTAGGCTCAGGGCTATTGTAAGGCTTAGTTTTAGGGTAGCAGATGGACTAGCTTTATGGTTAGAGTCAGGTTTAAGGTTAGGGTTTGGGTTAGGTTTCGGTTTACGGTTAAGGTTAGGGTTAGGGTTTGGATGAAGTTTAGCATAAGGTGAGGGTTACTTTTAGGGTTAGGGCTGGATTTGGGGTTTGTGTTCGGGTTAGTGTTCAGGTTAGGTTTAGGGTCCAGTTTGGGGTTAGGGGATATGTTTAGCGTTAGGGTTAGTTTTCGGTTTACAGGTAGTGTGAAGTTTAGCTTAAGGGTGAGGGTTAGGATAAAGGTTAGGATTTTAGTTAGTGTTAGAGTTTAGGTTTAGGGTGTTAGGGTTAGGTTTATGGTTAGGGTAGGGTTAAGTTTAGGGTTAATGTTAGGGTTAGTGTCAGATTAGGGTTACTGTTCGTGTTAGGGTCAGGGTTAGCGTTAGCGTTAGCTTTAAGGTTGGGAATACATTTAGGGGTTAGGGTGGGTGTTGGGGTTAGGGTGAGGTTAGGTTTAGGTTTACAGTTAATGTGAGGGTTTAGGGTAATTTTTATGGTTAGAGTTAGAGTTAGTGTCATGGTGAAGTTTCAGTTAATAGTGGGGGCTAGATTTGGGTTACAGTTAGGGTTAAGGTTAGTGTTAGGGTTAGGTTTAAGGTTAGGGTTAGGGTAGGGGTCAGGTTAGGGTTAAGGCTAGGTTTATGGTAAAGTGTAGGGCTAGGTTAGGGTTAGGCTTAGGGTTAGAGATAGTGCTAGGGTTTAGGGTTAGGGTTTGGGTCAGGTTTAGAGTTAATGTTAGGGTTAGGGTTAGGGTAGAGTTAAGGTTAGGGTTAAGTTTAGGGTTAGGGTAAGGGTTAGGTTTAGGTCAGGGTTAGGGTTAGGATGAGGGATAGGGTTAGGCTTCGGGAAAGGGTTAGGGGTTCGTGTGAGGGTTCGTGTTATTTTTACATTAAGCTGATGTTTTAGGGTCTTACGGTTAGGGTTAGCGTTAGAGTCAGCGTTAGGTTTAGGGTTAGGGTTAGAGTTTGGGGATGGGGGTTACGCTTAGGTTTAGGGTGAAGTTTAGGTTAGGGTTAGGTGTTTGGGTTAATGTTAGGGTCAGGTTTAGGGTTAGGGTTTAGGGTTCAGGTTAGAGTCAGCTTTAGGGTTAGGTTTAGGTTTAGGGTTAGGGTTAGGTTGAGTGTTAGTTTTGCTTAGGGTTACGGTTTGAATGAAGTTATGGTAGGTTTAGGGTTATGGTTCAGGTGAAATTTTGGTTAAGGGTTCTGGTTCGATTTCGGATTAGGGTTAGTGGTTAGGGTTCGTTTTAGGGTTAAGTTTAGGGTTAGGCTAAGTATTAGTTTTAGAGTGAGGTTTAGGGGTTAGTGTTTCAGTTAGGTTAAGGGTAGGGTTATAAGTCCGGTGAAGTTTAGGGTTAGGGTAAGAGTTAGATTTACATTTACTGTTAAGGTGAGGGTTTTGGGTAAGTGTTACGTTTAGGGTTAGGGCTAGGTTCAGGGTTAGAGTTTGGGTTAGGGGTTAGGGGTAGGTTTAAGTTGACGGTAGGCTTAAAGTTAGGGTTCAGGTGAGGTTAGGGTTAGGGTCAGGGTTAGGATTAGAATTAGGTTTAGGGCGAGGGTTAGTGTCAGAGTTATTGTAAGGGTTAGCTTTAGGGTTAGAGGTGGGCCAACGTTAAGGTTAGGGTTAGGTTTAGGGTGAAAGTTGCGGTTAGCTATAGATTAGGGATAGGGTGATATTTCATATAGGGTGAGGGTTAGGATTAGGGCTAAGGTTTGGGTTCATTTTCAGGTAAGTGTGAAGGTGATGTTTAGGGTTAGGGTTAAGGTTACGGATTCTGTTTAGTTTTAGGGTTAGGGTTAGATTTTAGGTTAGGGTTTAGTTTTACGTTTAGGGTTAGGGTTCTGGTTGTGTTAGGCGTTGTGGTTGGGGTGAGGTTTAGGTTTAGGGTTAGGGTTGGGTAGGGTTAGGATTATGGTTATGGTAAGGTGTTAGGGGTGAGAGGTGTAGTTTAGGTTTAGGGTTTGGGTGAGGGTTCCAGTTAGGCATTGTGGTTCTGGTCATGGTTAGGTTTGGTTTAGGGTTAGGGTTAGGTGTGTGATTAGGTTTAGGGTTAGTGTTAGAGTTAGAGTGAGAGTTAGGGTTAGGCTTTGGTGTTAGGTGTTAGGTTTTGGGTTAGGGTTAGTGTTATCGTTAGGGCTTAGGGGTTCAGGTTAGTGTTAGTGTTAGGGTTAGAGATAGCGCTAGGGTTAGGTTTTGGGATACGCTTAGGGGTTAGAGTGAGGGTTACGGTTAGTTTTACAGTTCAGTTGAGGTTTTAGGGTATGTGTTACGATTGGGTTAGAGTTAGAGTTAGGGTTAGTGTTAGGTGTAGGGTAAGTTTTAGTTTTAAGTCCAGGTTCAGGGTTAGAATTAGTGTTCTATTTAGGGTCAAGGTTAGAGTTCGGGTTAGGGTTAGGATTAGGGCTAGGGTTAGGATTAGGATTAGGTTTAGGGTTAGGCTCAGGGCTATTGTAAGGCTTAGTTTTAGGGTAGCAGATGGACTAGCTTTATGGTTAGAGTCAGGTTTAAGGTTAGGGTTTGGGTTAGGTTTCGGTTTACGGTTAAGGTTAGGGTTAGGGTTTGGATGAAGTTTAGCATAAGGTGAGGGTTACTTTTAGGGTTAGGGCTGGATTTGGGGTTTGTGTTCGGGTTAGTGTTCAGGTTAGGTTTAGGGTCCAGTTTGGGGTTAGGGGATATGTTTAGCGTTAGGGTTAGTTTTCGGTTTACAGGTAGTGTGAAGTTTAGCTTAAGGGTGAGGGTTAGGATAAAGGTTAGGATTTTAGTTAGTGTTAGAGTTTAGGTTTAGGGTGTTAGGGTTAGGTTTATGGTTAGGGTAGGGTTAAGTTTAGGGTTAATGTTAGGGTTAGTGTCAGATTAGGGTTACTGTTCGTGTTAGGGTCAGGGTTAGCGTTAGCGTTAGCTTTAAGGTTGGGAATACATTTAGGGGTTAGGGTGGGTGTTGGGGTTAGGGTGAGGTTAGGTTTAGGTTTACAGTTAATGTGAGGGTTTAGGGTAATTTTTATGGTTAGAGTTAGAGTTAGTGTCATGGTGAAGTTTCAGTTAATAGTGGGGGCTAGATTTGGGTTACAGTTAGGGTTAAGGTTAGTGTTAGGGTTAGGTTTAAGGTTAGGGTTAGGGTAGGGGTCAGGTTAGGGTTAAGGCTAGGTTTATGGTAAAGTGTAGGGCTAGGTTAGGGTTAGGCTTAGGGTTAGAGATAGTGCTAGGGTTTAGGGTTAGGGTTTGGGTCAGGTTTAGAGTTAATGTTAGGGTTAGGGTTAGGGTAGAGTTAAGGTTAGGGTTAAGTTTAGGGTTAGGGTAAGGGTTAGGTTTAGGTCAGGGTTAGGGTTAGGATGAGGGATAGGGTTAGGCTTCGGGAAAGGGTTAGGGGTTCGTGTGAGGGTTCGTGTTATTTTTACATTAAGCTGATGTTTTAGGGTCTTACGGTTAGGGTTAGCGTTAGAGTCAGCGTTAGGTTTAGGGTTAGGGTTAGAGTTTGGGGATGGGGGTTACGCTTAGGTTTAGGGTGAAGTTTAGGTTAGGGTTAGGTGTTTGGGTTAATGTTAGGGTCAGGTTTAGGGTTAGGGTTTAGGGTTCAGGTTAGAGTCAGCTTTAGGGTTAGGTTTAGGTTTAGGGTTAGGGTTAGGTTGAGTGTTAGTTTTGCTTAGGGTTACGGTTTGAATGAAGTTATGGTAGGTTTAGGGTTATGGTTCAGGTGAAATTTTGGTTAAGGGTTCTGGTTCGATTTCGGATTAGGGTTAGTGGTTAGGGTTCGTTTTAGGGTTAAGTTTAGGGTTAGGCTAAGTATTAGTTTTAGAGTGAGGTTTAGGGGTTAGTGTTTCAGTTAGGTTAAGGGTAGGGTTATAAGTCCGGTGAAGTTTAGGGTTAGGGTAAGAGTTAGATTTACATTTACTGTTAAGGTGAGGGTTTTGGGTAAGTGTTACGTTTAGGGTTAGGGCTAGGTTCAGGGTTAGAGTTTGGGTTAGGGGTTAGGGGTAGGTTTAAGTTGACGGTAGGCTTAAAGTTAGGGTTCAGGTGAGGTTAGGGTTAGGGTCAGGGTTAGGATTAGAATTAGGTTTAGGGCGAGGGTTAGTGTCAGAGTTATTGTAAGGGTTAGCTTTAGGGTTAGAGGTGGGCCAACGTTAAGGTTAGGGTTAGGTTTAGGGTGAAAGTTGCGGTTAGCTATAGATTAGGGATAGGGTGATATTTCATATAGGGTGAGGGTTAGGATTAGGGCTAAGGTTTGGGTTCATTTTCAGGTAAGTGTGAAGGTGATGTTTAGGGTTAGGGTTAAGGTTACGGATTCTGTTTAGTTTTAGGGTTAGGGTTAGATTTTAGGTTAGGGTTTAGTTTTACGTTTAGGGTTAGGGTTCTGGTTGTGTTAGGCGTTGTGGTTGGGGTGAGGTTTAGGTTTAGGGTTAGGGTTGGGTAGGGTTAGGATTATGGTTATGGTAAGGTGTTAGGGGTGAGAGGTGTAGTTTAGGTTTAGGGTTTGGGTGAGGGTTCCAGTTAGGCATTGTGGTTCTGGTCATGGTTAGGTTTGGTTTAGGGTTAGGGTTAGGTGTGTGATTAGGTTTAGGGTTAGTGTTAGAGTTAGAGTGAGAGTTAGGGTTAGGCTTTGGTGTTAGGTGTTAGGTTTTGGGTTAGGGTTAGTGTTATCGTTAGGGCTTAGGGGTTCAGGTTAGTGTTAGTGTTAGGGTTAGAGATAGCGCTAGGGTTAGGTTTTGGGATACGCTTAGGGGTTAGAGTGAGGGTTACGGTTAGTTTTACAGTTCAGTTGAGGTTTTAGGGTATGTGTTACGATTGGGTTAGAGTTAGAGTTAGGGTTAGTGTTAGGTGTAGGGTAAGTTTTAGTTTTAAGTCCAGGTTCAGGGTTAGAATTAGTGTTCTATTTAGGGTCAAGGTTAGAGTTCGGGTTAGGGTTAGGATTAGGGCTAGGGTTAGGATTAGGATTAGGTTTAGGGTTAGGCTCAGGGCTATTGTAAGGCTTAGGTTTAGGGTAGCAGATGGACTAGCTTTATGGTTAGAGTCAGGTTTAAGGTTAGGGTTTGGGTTAGGTTTCGGTTTACGGTTAAGGTTAGGGTTAGGGTTTGGATGAAGTTTAGCACAAGGTGAGGGTTACTTTTAGGGTTAGGGCTGGATTTGGGGTTTGTGTTCGGGTTAGTGTTCAGGTTAGGTTTAGGGTCCAGTTTGGGGTTAGGGGATATGTTTAGCGTTAGGGTTAGTTTTCGGTTTACGGGTAGTGTGAAGTTTAGCTTAAGGGTGAGGGTTAGGATAACGGTTAGGATTTTAGTTAGTGTTAGAGTTTAGGTTTAGGGTGTTAGGGTTAGGTTTATGGTTAGGGTAGGGTTAAGTTTAGGGTTAATGTTAGGGTTAGTGTCAGATTAGGGTTACTGTTCGTGTTAGGGTCAGGGTTAGCGTTAGCGTTAGCTTTAAGGTTGGGAATACATTTAGGGGTTAGGGTGGGTGTTGGGGTTAGGGTGAGGTTAGGTTTAGGTTTACAGTTAATGTGAGGGTTTAGGGTAATTTTTATGGTTAGGGTTAGAGTTAGTGTCATGGTGAAGTTTCAGTTAATAGTGGGGGCTAGATTTGGGTTACAGTTAGGGTTAAGGTTAGTGTTAGGGTTAGGTTTAAGGTTAGGGTTAGGGTAGGGGTCAGGTTAGGGTTAAGGCTAGGTTTACGGTAAAGTGTAGGGCTAGGTTAGGGTTAGGGTTAGGGTTAGAGATAGTGCTAGGGTTTAGGGTTAGGGTTTGGGTCAGGTTTAGAGTTAATGTTAGGGTTAGGGTTAGGGTAGAGTTAAGGTTAGGGTTAAGTTTAGGGTTAGGGTAAGGGTTAGGTTTAGGTCAGGGTTAGGGTTAGGATGAGGGATAGGGTTAGGCTTCGGGAAAGGGTTAGGGGTTCGTGTGAGGGTTCGTGTTATTTTTACATTAAGCTGATGTTTTAGGGTCTTACGGTTAGGGTTAGCGTTAGAGTCAGCGTTAGGTTTAGGGTTAGGGTTAGAGTTTGGGGATGGGGGTTACGCTTAGGTTTAGGGTGAAGTTTAGGTTAGGGTTAGGTGTTTGGCTTAATGTTAGGGTCAGGTTTAGGGTTAGGGTTTAGGGTTCAGGTTAGAGTCAGCTTTAGGGTTAGGTTTAGGTTTAGGGTTAGGGTTAGGTTGAGTGTTAGTTTTGCTTAGGGTTACGGTTTGAATGAAGTTATGGTAGGTTTAGGGTTATGGTTCAGGTGAAATTTTGGTTAAGGGTTCTGGTTCGATTTCGGATTAGGGTTAGTGGTTAGGGTTCGTTTTAGGGTTAAGTTTAGGGTTAGGCTAAGTATTAGTTTTAGAGTGAGGTTTAGGGGTTAGTGTTTCAGTTAGGTTAAGGGTAGGGTTATAAGTCCGGTGAAGTTTAGGGTTAGGGTAAGAGTTAGATTTACATTTACTGTTAAGGTGAGGGTTTTGGGTAAGTGTTACGTTTAGGGTTAGGGCTAGGTTCAGGGTTAGAGTTTGGGTTAGGGGTTAGGGGTAGGTTTAAGTTGACGGTAGGCTTAAAGTTAGGGTTCAGGTGAGGTTAGGGTTAGGGTCAGGGTTAGGATTAGAATTAGGTTTAGGGCGAGGGTTAGTGTCAGAGTTATTGTAAGGGTTAGCTTTAGGGTTAGAGGTGGGCCAACGTTAAGGTTAGGGTTAGGTTTAGGGTGAAAGTTGCGGTTAGCTATAGATTAGGGATAGGGTGATATTTCATATAGGGTGAGGGTTAGGATTAGGGCTAAGGTTTGGGTTCATTTTCAGGTAAGTGTGAAGGTGATGTTTAGGGTTAGGGTTAAGGTTACGGATTCTGTTTAGTTTTAGGGTTAGGGTTAGATTTTAGGTTAGGGTTTAGTTTTACGTTTAGGGTTAGGGTTCTGGTTGTGTTAGGCGTTTTGGTTGGGGTGAGGTTTAGGTTTAGGGTTAGGGTTGGGTAGGGTTAGGATTATGGTTATGGTAAGGTGTTAGAGGTGAGAGGTGTAGTTTAGGTTTAGGGTTTGGGTGAGGGTTCCAGTTAGGCATTGTGGTTCTGGTCATGGTTAGGTTTGGTTTAGGGTTAGGGTTAGGTGTGTGATTAGGTTTAGGGTTAGTGTTAGAGTTAGAGTGAGAGTTAGGGTTAGGCTTTGGTGTTAGGTGTTAGGTTTTGGGTTAGGGTTAGTGTTATCGTTAGGGCTTAGGGGTTCAGGTTAGTGTTAGTGTTAGGGTTAGAGATAGCGCTAGGGTTAGGTTTTGGGATACGCTTAGGGGTTAGAGTGAGGGTTACGGTTAGTTTTACAGTTAAGTTGAGGTTTTAGGGTATGTGTTACGATTGGGTTAGAGTTAGAGTTAGGGTTAGTGTTAGGTGTAGGGTAAGTTTTAGTTTTAAGTCCAGGTTCAGGGTTAGAATTAGTGTTCTATTTAGGGTCAAGGTTAGAGTTCGGGTTAGGGTTAGGATTAGGGCTAGGGTTAGGATTAGGATTAGGTTTAGGGTTAGGCTCAGGGCTATTGTAAGGCTTAGGTTTAGGGTAGCAGATGGACTAGCTTTATGGTTAGAGTCAGGTTTAAGGTTAGGGTTTGGGTTAGGTTTCGGTTTACGGTTAAGGTTAGGGTTAGGGTTTGGATGAAGTTTAGCATAAGGTGAGGGTTACTTTTAGGGTTAGGGCTGGATTTGGGGTTTGTGTTCGGGTTAGTGTTCAGGTTAGGTTTAGGGTCCAGTTTGGGGTTAGGGGATATGTTTAGCGTTAGGGTTAGTTTTCGGTTTACGGGTAGTGTGAAGTTTAGCTTAAGGGTGAGGGTTAGGATAACGGTTAGGATTTTAGTTAGTGTTAGAGTTTAGGTTTAGGGTGTTAGGGTTAGGTTTATGGTTAGGGTAGGGTTAAGTTTAGGGTTAATGTTAGGGTTAGTGTCAGATTAGGGTTACTGTTCGTGTTAGGGTCAGGGTTAGCGTTAGCGTTAGCTTTAAGGTTGGGAATACATTTAGGGGTTAGGGTGGGTGTTGGGGTTAGGGTGAGGTTAGGTTTAGGTTTACAGTTAATGTGAGGGTTTAGGGTAATTTTTATGGTTAGGGTTAGAGTTAGTGTCATGGTGAAGTTTCAGTTAATAGTGGGGGCTAGATTTGGGTTACAGTTAGGGTTAAGGTTAGTGTTAGGGTTAGGTTTAAGGTTAGGGTTAGGGTAGGGGTCAGGTTAGGGTTAAGGCTAGGTTTATGGTAAAGTGTAGGGCTAGGTTAGGGTTAGGGTTAGGGTTAGAGATAGTGCTAGGGTTTAGGGTTAGGGTTTGGGTCAGGTTTAGAGTTAATGTTAGGGTTAGGGTTAGGGTAGAGTTAAGGTTAGGGTTAAGTTTAGGGTTAGGGTAAGGGTTAGGTTTAGGTCAGGGTTAGGGTTAGGATGAGGGATAGGGTTAGGCTTCGGGAAAGGGTTAGGGGTTCGTGTGAGGGTTCGTGTTATTTTTACATTAAGCTGATGTTTTAGGGTCTTACGGTTAGGGTTAGCGTTAGAGTAAGCGTTAGGTTTAGGGTTAGGGTTAGAGTTTGGGGATGGGGGTTACGCTTAGGTTTAGGGTGAAGTTTAGGTTAGGGTTAGGTGTTTGGGTTAATGTTAGGGTCAGGTTTAGGGTTAGGGTTTAGGGTTCAGGTTAGAGTCAGCTTTAGGGTTAGGTTTAGGTTTAGGGTTAGGGTTAGGTTGAGTGTTAGTTTTGCTTAGGGTTACGGTTTGAATGAAGTTATGGTAGGTTTAGGGTTATGGTTCAGGTGAAATTTTGGTTAAGGGTTCTGGTTCGATTTCGGATTAGGGTTAGTGGTTAGGGTTCGTTTTAGGGTTAAGTTTAGGGTTAGGCTAAGTATTAGTTTTAGAGTGAGGTTTAGGGGTTAGTGTTTCAGTTAGGTGAAGGGTAGGGTTATAAGTCCGGTGAAGTTTAGGGTTAGGGTAAGAGTTAGATTTACATTTACTGTTAAGGTGAGGGTTTTGGGTAAGTGTTACGTTTAGGGTTAGGGCTAGGTTCAGGGTTAGAGTTTGGGTTAGGGGTTAGGGGTAGGTTTAAGTTGACGGTAGGCTTAAAGTTAGGGTTAAGGTGAGGTTAGGGTTAGGGTCAGGGTTAGGATTAGAATTAGGTTTAGGGCGAGGGTTAGTGTCAGAGTTATTGTAAGGGTTAGCTTTAGGGTTACAGGTGGGCCAACGTTAAGGTTAGGGTTAGGTTTAGGGTGAAAGTTGCGGTTAGCTATAGATTAGGGATAGGGTGATATTTCATATAGGGTGAGGGTTAGGATTAGGGCTAAGGTTTGGGTTCATTTTCAGGTAAGTGTGAAGGTGATGTTTAGGGTTAGGGTTAAGGTTACGGATTCTGTTTAGTTTTAGGGTTAGGGTTAGATTTTAGGTTAGGGTTTAGTTTTACGTTTAGGGTTAGGGTTCTGGTTGTGTTAGGCGTTGTGGTTGGGGTGAGGTTTAGGTTTAGGGTTAGGGTTGGGTAGGGTTAGGATTATGGTTATGGTAAGGTGTTAGGGGTGAGAGGTGTAGTTTAGGTTTAGGGTTTGGGTGAGGGTTCCAGTTAGGCATTGTGGTTCTGGTCATGGTTAGGTTTGGTTTAGGGTTAGGGTTAGGTGTGTGATTAGGTTTAGGGTTAGTGTTAGAGTTAGAGTGAGAGTTAGGGTTAGGCTTTGGTGTTAGGTGTTAGGTTTTGGGTTAGGGTTAGTGTTATCGTTAGGGCTTAGGGGTTCAGGTTAGTGTTAGTGTTAGGGTTAGAGATAGCGCTAGGGTTAGGTTTTGGGATACGCTTAGGGGTTAGAGTGAGGGTTACGGTTAGTTTTACAGTTAAGTTGAGGTTTTAGGGTATGTGTTACGATTGGGTTAGAGTTAGAGTTAGAGTTAGAGTTAGAGTTAGAGTTAGGGTTAGTGTTAGGTGTAGGGTAAGTTTTAGTTTTAAGTCCAGGTTCAGGGTTAGAATTAGTGCTCTATTTAGGGTCAAGGTTAGAGTTGGGGTTAGGGTTAGGATTAGGGCTAGGGTTAGGATTAGGATTAGGTTTAGGGTTAGGCTCAGGGCTATTGTAAGGCTTAGGTTTAGGGTAGCAGATGGACTAGCTTTATGGTTAGAGTCAGGTTTAAGGTTAGGGTTTGGGTTAGGTTTCGGTTTACGGTTAAGGTTAGGGTTAGGGTTTGGATGAAGTTTAGCATAAGGTGAGGGTTACTTTTAGGGTTAGGGCTGGATTTGGGGTTTGTGTTCGGGTTAGTGTTCAGGTTAGGTTTAGGGTCCAGTTTGGGGTTAGGGGATATGTTTAGTGTTAGGGTTAGTTTTCGGTTTACGGGGAGTGTGAAGTTTAGCTTAAGGGTGAGGGTTAGGATAACGGTTAGGATTTTAGTTAGTGTTAGAGTTTAGGTTTAGGGTGTTAGGGTTAGGTTTATGGTTAGGGTAGGGTTAAGTTTAGGGTTAATGTTAGGGTTAGTGTCAGATTAGGGTTACTGTTCGTGTTAGGGTCAGGGTTAGCGTTAGCGTTAGCTTTAAGGTTGGGAATACATTTAGGGGTTAGGGTGGCTGTTGGGGTTAGGGTGAGGTTAGGTTTAGGTTTACAGTTAATGTGAGGGTTTAGGGTAATTTCTATGGTTAGGGTTAGAGTTAGTGTCATGGTGAAGTTTCAGTTAATAGTGGGGGCTAGATTTGGGTTACAGTTAGGGTTAAGGTTAGTGTTAGGGTTAGGTTTAAGGTTAGGGTTTGGGTAGGGGTCAGGATAGGGTTAAGGCTAGGTTTACGGTAAAGTGTAGGGCTAGGTTAGGGTTAGGGTTAGAGTTAGTGCTAGGGTTTAGGGTTAGGGTTTGGGTCAGGTTTAGAGTTAATGTTAGGGTTAGGGTTAGGGTAGAGTTAAGGTTAGGGTTAAGTTTAGGGTTAGGGTAAGGGTTAGGTTTAGGTCAGGGTTAGGGTTAGGATGAGGGATAGGGTTAGGCTTCGGGAAAGGGTTAGGGGTTCGTGTGAGGGTTCGTGTTATTTTTACATTAAGCTGATGTTTTAGGGTCTTACGGTTAGGGTTAGCGTTAGAGTCAGCGTTAGGTTTAGGGTTAGGGTTAGAGTTTGGGGATGGGGGTTACGCTTAGGTTTAGGGTGAAGTTTAGGTTAGGGTTAGGTGTTTGGGTTAATGTTAGGGTCAGGTTTAGGGTTAGGGTTTAGGGTTCAGGTTAGAGTCAGCTTTAGGGTTAGGTTTAGGTTTAGGGTTAGGGTTAGGTTGAGTGTTAGTTTTGCTTAGGGTTACGGTTTGAATGAAGTTATGGTAGGTTTAGGGTTATGGTTCAGGTGAAATTTTGGTTAAGGGTTCGGGTTCGATTTCGGATTAGGGTTAGTGGTTAGGGTTCGTTTTAGGGTTAAGTTTAGGGTTAGGCTAAGTATTAGTTTTAGAGTGAGGTTTAGGGGTTAGTGTTTCAGTTAGGTTAAGGGTAGGGTTATAAGTCCGGTGAAGTTTAGGGTTAGGGTAAGAGTTAGATTTACATTTACTGTTAAGGTGAGGGTTTTGGGTAAGTGTTACGTTTAGGGTTAGGGCTAGGTTCAGGGTTAGAGTTTGGGTTAGGGGTTAGGGGTAGGTTTAAGTTGACGGTAGGCTTAAAGTTAGGGTTAAGGTGAGGTTAGGGTTAGGGTCAGGGTTAGGATTAGAATTAGGTTTAGGGCGAGGGTTAGTGTCAGAGTTATTGTAAGGGTTAGCTTTAGGGTTACAGGTGGGCCAACGTTAAGGTTAGGGTTAGGTTTAGGGTGAAAGTTGCGGTTAGCTATAGATTAGGGATAGGGTGATATTTCATATAGGGTGAGGGTTAGGATTAGGGCTAAGGTTTGGGTTCATTTTCAGGTAAGTGTGAAGGTGATGTTTAGGGTTAGGGTTAAGGTTACGGATTCAGTTTAGTTTTAGGGTTAGGGTTAGATTTTAGGTTAGGGTTTAGTTTTACGTTTAGGGTTAGGGTTCTGGTTGTGTTAGGCGTTGTGGTTGGGGTGAGGTTTAGGTTTAGGGTTAGGGTTGGGTAGGGTTAGGATTATGGTTATGGTAAGGTGTTAGGGGTGAGAGGTGTAGTTTAGGTTTAGGGTTTGGGTGAGGGTTCCAGTTAGGCATTGTGGTTCTGGTCATGGTTAGGTTTGGTTTAGGGTTAGGGTTAGGTGTGTGATTAGGTTTAGGGTTAGTGTTAGAGTTAGAGTGAGAGTTAGGGTTAGGCTTTGGTGTTAGGTGTTAGGTTTTGGGTTAGGGTTAGTGTTATCGTTAGGGCTTAGGGGTTCAGGTTAGTGTTAGTGTTAGGGTTAGAGATAGCGCTAGGGTTAGGTTTTGGGATACGCTTAGGGGTTAGAGTGAGGGTTACGGTTAGTTTTACAGTTAAGTTGAGGTTTTAGGGTATGTGTTACGATTGGGTTAGAGTTAGAGTTAGAGTTAGAGTTAGAGTTAGAGTTAGAGTTAGGGTTAGTGTTAGGTGTAGGGTAAGTTTTAGTTTTAAGTCCAGGTTCAGGGTTAGAATTAGTGTTCTATTTAGGGTCAAGGTTAGAGTTGGGGTTAGGGTTAGGATTAGGGCTAGGGTTAGGATTAGGATTAGGTTTAGGGTTAGGCTCAGGGCTATTGTAAGGCTTAGGTTTAGGGTAGCAGATGGACTAGCTTTATGGTTAGAGTCAGGTTTAAGGTTAGGGTTTGGGTTAGGTTTCGGTTTACGGTTAAGGTTAGGGTTAGGGTTTGGATGAAGTTTAGCATAAGGTGAGGGTTACTTTTAGGGTTAGGGCTGGATTTGGGGTTTGTGTTCGGGTTAGTGTTCAGGTTAGGTTTAGGGTCCAGTTTGGGGTTAGGGGATATGTTTAGTGTTAGGGTTAGTTTTCGGTTTACGGGGAGTGTGAAGTTTAGCTTAAGGGTGAGGGTTAGGATAACGGTTAGGATTTTAGTTAGTGTTAGAGTTTAGGTTTAGGGTGTTAGGGTTAGGTTTATGGTTAGGGTAGGGTTAAGTTTAGGGTTAATGTTAGGGTTAGTGTCAGATTAGGGTTACTGTTCGTGTTAGGGTCAGGGTTAGCGTTAGCGTTAGCTTTAAGGTTGGGAATACATTTAGGGGTTAGGGTGGCTGTTGGGGTTAGGGTGAGGTTAGGTTTAGGTTTACAGTTAATGTGAGGGTTTAGGGTAATTTCTATGGTTAGGGTTAGAGTTAGTGTCATGGTGAAGTTTCAGTTAATAGTGGGGGCTAGATTTGGGTTACAGTTAGGGTTAAGGTTAGTGTTAGGGTTAGGTTTAAGGTTAGGGTTTGGGTAGGGGTCAGGTTAGGGTTAAGGCTAGGTTTACGGTAAAGTGTAGGGCTAGGTTAGGCTTAGGGTTAGAGTTAGTGCTAGGGTTTAGGGTTAGGGTTTGGGTCAGGTTTAGAGTTAATGTTAGGGTTAGGGTTAGGGTAGAGTTAAGGTTAGGGTTAAGTTTAGGGTTAGGGTAAGGGTTAGGTTTAGGTCAGGGTTAGGGTTAGGATGAGGGATAGGGTTAGGCTTCGGGAAAGGGTTAGGGGTTCGTGTGAGGGTTCGTGTTATTTTTACATTAAGCTGATGTTTTAGGGTCTTACGGTTAGGGTTAGCGTTAGAGTCAGCGTTAGGTTTAGGGTTAGGGTTAGAGTTTGGGGATGGGGGTTACGCTTAGGTTTAGGGTGAAGTTTAGGTTAGGGTTAGGTGTTCGGGTTAATGTTAGGGTCAGGTTTAGGGTTAGGGTTTAGGGTTCAGGTTAGAGTCAGCTTTAGGGTTAGGTTTAGGTTTAGGGTTAGGGTTAGGTTGAGTGTTAGTTTTGCTTAGGGTTACGGTTTGAATGAAGTTATGGTAGGTTTAGGGTTATGGTTCAGGTGAAATTTTGGTTAAGGGTTCGGGTTCGATTTCGGATTAGGGTTAGTGGTTAGGGTTCGTTTTAGGGTTAAGTTTAGGGTTAGGCTAAGTATTAGTTTTAGAGTGAGGTTTAGGGGTTAGTGTTTCAGTTAGGTTAAGGGTAGGGTTATAAGTCCGGTGAAGTTTAGGGTTAGGGTAAGAGTTAGATTTACATTTACTGTTAAGGTGAGGGTTTTGGGTAAGTGTTACGTTTAGGGTTAGGGCTAGGTTCAGGGTTAGAGTTTGGGTTAGGGGTTAGGGGTAGGTTTAAGTTGACGGTAGGCTTAAAGTTAGGGTTCAGGTGAGGTTAGGGTTAGGGTCAGGGTTAGGATTAGAATTAGGTTTAGGGCGAGGGTTAGTGTCAGAGTTATTGTAAGGGTTAGCTTTAGGGTTAGAGGTGGGCCAACGTTAAGGTTAGGGTTAGGTTTAGGGTGAAAGTTGCGGTTAGCTATAGATTAGGGATAGGGTGATATTTCATATAGGGTGAGGGTTAGGATTAGGGCTAAGGTTTGGGTTCATTTTCAGGTAAGTGTGAAGGTGATGTTTAGGGTTAGGGTTAAGGTTACGGATTCTGTTTAGTTTTAGGGTTAGGGTTAGATTTTAGGTTAGGGTTTAGTTTTACGTTTAGGGTTAGGGTTCTGGTTGTGTTAGGCGTTGTGGTTGGGGTGAGGTTTAGGTTTAGGGTTAGGGTTGGGTAGGGTTAGGATTATGGTTATGGTAAGGTGTTAGGGGTGAGAGGTGTAGTTTAGGTTTAGGGTTTGGGTGAGGGTTCCAGTTAGGCATTGTGGTTCTGGTCATGGTTAGGTTTGGTTTAGGGTTAGGGTTAGGTGTGTGATTAGGTTTAGGCTTAGTGTTAGAGTTAGAGTGAGAGTTAGGGTTAGGCTTTGGTGTTAGGTGTTAGGTTTTGGGTTAGGGTTAGTGTTATCGTTAGGGCTTAGGGGTTCAGGTTAGTGTTAGTGTTAGGGTTAGAGATAGCGCTAGGGTTAGGTTTTGGGATACGCTTAGGGGTTAGAGTGAGGGTTACGGTTAGTTTTACAGTTAAGTTGAGGTTTTAGGGTATGTGTTACGATTGGGTTAGAGTTAGAGTTAGAGTTAGGGTTAGTGTTAGGAGTAGGGTAAGTTTTAGTTTTAAGTCCAGGTTCAGGGTTAGAATTAGTGTTCTGTTTAGGGTCAAGGTTAGAGTTCGGGTTAGGGTTAGGATTAGGGCTAGGGTTAGGATTAGGATTAGGTTTAGGGTTAGGCTCAGGGCTATTGTAAGGCTTAGGTTTAGGGTAGCAGGTGGACTAGCTTTATGGTTAGAGTCAGGTTTAAGGTTAGGGTTTGGGTTAGGTTTCGGTTTACGGTTAAGGTTAGGGTTAGGGTTTGGATGAAGTTTAGCATAAGGTGAGGGTTACTTTTAGGGTTAGGGCTGGATTTGGGGTTTGTGTTCGGGTTAGTGTTCAGGTTAGGTTTAGGGTCCAGTTTGGGGTTAGGGGATATGTTTAGCGTTAGGGTTAGTTTTCGGTTTACGGGTAGTGTGAAGTTTAGCTTAAGGGTGAGGGTTAGGATAACGGTTAGGATTTTAGTTAGTGTTAGAGTTTAGGTTTAGGGTGTTAGGGTTAGGTTTATGGTTAGGGTAGGGTTAAGTTTAGGGTTAATGTTAGGGTTAGTGTCAGATTAGGGTTACTGTTCGTGTTAGGGTCAGGGTTAGCGTTAGCGTTAGCTTTAAGGTTGGGAATACATTTAGGGGTTAGGGTGGGTGTTGGGGTTAGGGTGAGGTTAGGTTTAGGTTTACAGTTAATGTGAGGGTTTAGGGTAATTTTTATGGTTAGGGTTAGAGTTAGTGTCATGGTGAAGTTTCAGTTAATAGTGGGGGCTAGATTTGGGTTACAGTTAGGGTTAAGGTTAGTGTTAGGGTTAGGTTTAAGGTTAGGGTTAGGGTAGGGGTCAGGTTAGGGTTAAGGCTAGGTTTACGGTAAAGTGTAGGGCTAGGTTAGGGTTAGGCTTAGGGTTAGAGTTAGTGCTAGGGTTTAGGGTTAGGGTTTGGGTCAGGTTTAGAGTTAATGTTAGGGTTAGGGTTAGGGTAGAGTTAAGGTTAGGGTTAAGTTTAGGGTTAGGGTAAGGGTTAGGTTTAGGTCAGGGTTAGGGTTAGGATGAGGGATAGGGTTAGGCTTCGGGAAAGGGTTAGGGGTTCGTGTGAGGGTTCGTGTTATTTTTACATTAAGCTGATGTTTTAGGGTCTTACGGTTAGGGTTAGCGTTAGAGTCAGCGTTAGGTTTAGGGTTAGGGTTAGAGTTTGGGGATGGGGTTACGCTTAGGTTTAGGGTGAAGTTTAGGTTAGGGTTAGGTGTTCGGGTTAATGTTAGGGTCAGGTTTAGGGTTAGGGTTTAGGGTTCAGGTTAGAGTCAGCTTTAGGGTTAGGTTTAGGTTTAGGGTTAGGGTTAGGTTGAGTGTTAGTTTTGCTTAGGGTTACGGTTTGAATGAACTTATGGTAGGTTTAGGGTTATGGTTCAGGTGAAATTTTGGTTAAGGGTTCTGGTTCGATTTCGGATTAGGGTTAGTGGTTAGGGTTCGTTTTAGGGTTAAGTTTAGGGTTAGGCTAAGTATTAGTTTTAGAGTGAGGTTTAGGGGTTAGTGTTTCAGTTAGGTTAAGGGTAGGGTTATAAGTCCGGTGAAGTTTAGGGTTAGGGTAAGAGTTAGATTTACATTTACTGTTAAGGTGAGGGTTTTGGGTAAGTGTTACGTCTAGGGTTAGGGCTAGGTTCAGGGTTAGAGTTTGGGTTAGGGGTTAGGGGTAGGTTTAAGTTGACGGTAGGCTTAAAGTTAGGGTTCAGGTGAGGTTAGGGTTAGGGTCAGGGTTAGGATTAGAATTAGGTTTAGGGCGAGGGTTAGTGTCAGAGTTATTGTAAGGGTTAGCTTTAGGGTTAGAGGTGGGCCAACGTTAAGGTTAGGGTTAGGTTTAGGGTGAAAGTTGCGGTTAGCTATAGATTAGGGATAGGGTGATATTTCATATAGGGTGAGGGTTAGGATTAGGGCTAAGGTTTGGGTTCATTTTCAGGTAAGTGTGAAGGTGATGTTTAGGGTTAGGGTTAAGGTTACGGATTCAGTTTAGTTTTAGGGTTAGGGTTAGATTTTAGGTTAGGGTTTAGTTTTACGTTTAGGGTTAGGGTTCTGGTTGTGTTAGGCGTTGTGGTTGGGGTGAGGTTTAGGTTTAGGGTTAGGGTTGGGTAGGGTTAGGATTATGGTTATGGTAAGGTGTTAGGGGTGAGAGGTGTAGTTTAGGTTTAGGGTTTGGGTGAGGGTTCCAGTTAGGCATTGTGGTTCTGGTCATGGTTAGGTTTGGTTTAGGGTTAGGGTTAGGTGTGTGATTAGGTTTAGGGTTAGTGTTAGAGTTAGAGTGAGAGTTAGGGTTAGGCTTTGGTGTTAGGTGTTAGGTTTTGGGTTAGGGTTAGTGTTATCGTTAGGGCTTAGGGGTTCAGGTTAGTGTTAGTGTTAGGGTTAGAGATAGCGCTAGGGTTAGGTTTTGGGATACGCTTAGGGGTTAGAGTGAGGGTTACGGTTAGTTTTACAGTTAAGTTGAGGTTTTAGGGTATGTGTTACGATTGGGTTAGAGTTAGAGTTAGAGTTAGGGTTAGTGTTAGGTGTAGGGTAAGTTTTAGTTTTAAGTCCAGGTTCAGGGTTAGAATTAGTGTTCTATTTAGGGTCAAGGTTAGAGTTCGGGTTAGGGTTAGGATTAGGGCTAGGGTTAGGATTAGGATTAGGTTTAGGGTTAGGCTCAGGGCTATTGTAAGGCTTAGGTTTAGGGTAGCAGGTGGACTAGCTTTATGGTTAGAGTCAGGTTTAAGGTTAGGGTTTGGGTTAGGTTTCGGTTTACGGTTAAGGTTAGGGTTAGGGTTTGGATGAAGTTTAGCATAAGGTGAGGGTTACTTTTAGGGTTAGGGCTGGATTTGGGGTTTGTGTTCGGGTTAGTGTTCAGGTTAGGTTTAGGGTCCAGTTTGGGGTTAGGGGATATGTTTAGCGTTAGGGTTAGTTTTCGGTTTACGGGTAGTGTGAAGTTTAGCTTAAGGGTGAGGGTTAGGATAACGGTTAGGATTTTAGTTAGTGTTAGAGTTTAGGTTTAGGGTGTTAGGGTTAGGTTTATGGTTAGGGTAGGGTTAAGTTTAGGGTTAATGTTAGGGTTAGTGTCAGATTAGGGTTACTGTTCGTGTTAGGGTCAGGGTTAGCGTTAGCGTTAGCTTTAAGGTTGGGAATACATTTAGGGGTTAGGGTGGGTGTTGGGGTTAGGGTGAGGTTAGGTTTAGGTTTACAGTTAATGTGAGGGTTTAGGGTAATTTTTATGGTTAGGGTTAGAGTTAGTGTCATGGTGAAGTTTCAGTTAATAGTGGGGGCTAGATTTGGGTTACAGTTAGGGTTAAGGTTAGTGTTAGGGTTAGGTTTAAGGTTAGGGTTAGGGTAGGGGTCAGGTTAGGGTTAAGGCTAGGTTTACGGTAAAGTGTAGGGCTAGGTTAGGGTTAGGCTTAGGGTTAGAGTTAGTGCTAGGGTTTAGGGTTAGGGTTTGGGTCAGGTTTAGAGTTAATGTTAGGGTTAGGGTTAGGGTAGAGTTAAGGTTAGGGTTAAGTTTAGGGTTAGGGTAAGGGTTAGGTTTAGGTCAGGGTTAGGGTTAGGATGAGGGATAGGGTTAGGCTTCGGGAAAGGGTTAGGGGTTCGTGTGAGGGTTCGTGTTATTTTTACATTAAGCTGATGTTTTAGGGTCTTACGGTTAGGGTTAGTGTTAGAGTCAGCGTTAGGTTTAGGGTTAGGGTTAGAGTTTGGGGATGGGGTTACGCTTAGGTTTAGGGTGAAGTTTAGGTTAGGGTTAGGTGTTCGGGTTAATGTTAGGGTCAGGTTTAGGGTTAGGGTTTAGGGTTCAGGTTAGAGTCAGCTTTAGGGTTAGGTTTAGGTTTAGGGTTAGGGTTAGGTTGAGTGTTAGTTTTGCTTAGGGTTACGGTTTGAATGAAGTTATGGTAGGTTTAGGGTTATGGTTCAGGTGAAATTTTGGTTAAGGGTTCGGGTTCGATTTCGGATTAGGGTTAGTGGTTAGGGTTCGTTTTAGGGTTAAGTTTAGGGTTAGGCTAAGTATTAGTTTTAGAGTGAGGTTTAGGGGTTAGTGTTTCAGTTAGGTTAAGGGTAGGGTTATAAGTCCGGTGAAGTTTAGGGTTAGGGTAAGAGTTAGATTTACATTTACTGTTAAGGTGAGGGTTTTGGGTAAGTGTTACGTCTAGGGTTAGGGCTAGGTTCAGGGTTAGAGTTTGGGTTAGGGGTTAGGGGTAGGTTTAAGTTGACGGTAGGCTTAAAGTTAGGGTTCAGGTGAGGTTAGGGTTAGGGTCAGGGTTAGGATTAGAATTAGGTTTAGGGCGAGGGTTAGTGTCAGAGTTATTGTAAGGGTTAGCTTTAGGGTTAGAGGTGGGCCAACGTTAAGGTTAGGGTTAGGTTTAGGGTGAAAGTTGCGGTTAGCTATAGATTAGGGATAGGGTGATATTTCATATAGGGTGAGGGTTAGGATTAGGGCTAAGGTTTGGGTTCATTTTCAGGTAAGTGTGAAGGTGATGTTTAGGGTTAGGGTTAAGGTTACGGATTCAGTTTAGTTTTAGGGTTAGGGTTAGATTTTAGGTTAGGGTTTAGTTTTACGTTTAGGGTTAGGGTTCTGGTTGTGTTAGGCGTTGTGGTTGGGGTGAGGTTTAGGTTTAGGGTTAGGGTTGGGTAGGGTTAGGATTATGGTTATGGTAAGGTGTTAGGGGTGAGAGGTGTAGTTTAGGTTTAGGGTTTGGGTGAGGGTTCCAGTTAGGCATTGTGGTTCTGGTCATGGTTAGGTTTGGTTTAGGGTTAGGGTTAGGTGTGTGATTAGGTTTAGGGTTAGTGTTAGAGTTAGAGTGAGAGTTAGGGTTAGGCTTTGGTGTTAGGTGTTAGGTTTTGGGTTAGGGTTAGTGTTATCGTTAGGGCTTAGGGGTTCAGGTTAGTGTTAGTGTTAGGGTTAGAGATAGCGCTAGGGTTAGGTTTTGGGATACGCTTAGGGGTTAGAGTGAGGGTTACGGTTAGTTTTACAGTTAAGTTGAGGTTTTAGGGTATGTGTTACGATTGGGTTAGAGTTAGAGTTAGAGTTAGAGTTAGAGTTAGAGTTAGGGTTAGTGTTAGGTATAGGGTAAGTTTTAGTTTTAAGTCCAGGTTCAGGGTTAGAATTAGTGCTCTATTTAGGGTCAAGGTTAGAGTTGGGGTTAGGGTTAGGATTAGGGCTAGGGTTAGGATTAGGATTAGGTTTAGGGTTAGGCTCAGGGCTATTGTAAGGCTTAGGTTTAGGGTAGCAGATGGACTAGCTTTATGGTTAGAGTCAGGTTTAAGGTTAGGGTTTGGGTTAGGTTTCGGTTTACGGTTAAGGTTAGGGTTAGGGTTTGGATGAAGTTTAGCATAAGGTGAGGGTTACTTTTAGGGTTAGGGCTGGATTTGGGGTTTGTGTTCGGGTTAGTGTTCAGGTTAGGTTCAGGGTCCAGTTTGGGGTTAGGGGATATGTTTAGCGTTAGGGTTAGTTTTCGGTTTACGGGGAGTGTGAAGTTTAGCTTAAGGGTGAGGGTTAGGATAACGGTTAGGATTTTAGTTAGTGTTAGAGTTTAGGTTTAGGGTGTTAGGGTTAGGTTTATGGTTAGGGTAGGGTTAAGTTTAGGGTTAATGTTAGGGTTAGTGTCAGATTAGGGTTACTGTTCGTGTTAGGGTCAGGGTTAGCGTTAGCGTTAGCTTTAAGGTTGGGAATACATTTAGGGGTTAGGGTGGGTGTTGGGGTTAGGGTGAGGTTAGGTTTAGGTTTACAGTTAATGTGAGGGTTTAGGGTAATTTTTATGGTTAGGGTTAGAGTTAGTGTCATGGTGAAGTTTCAGTTAATAGTGGGGGCTAGATTTGGGTTACAGTTAGGGTTAAGGTTAGTGTTAGGGTTAGGTTTAAGGTTAGGGTTAGGGTAGGGGTCAGGTTAGGGTTAAGGCTAGGTTTACGGTAAAGTGTAGGGCTAGGTTAGGGTTAGGCTTAGGGTTAGAGTTAGTGCTAGGGTTTAGGGTTAGGGTTTGGGTCAGGTTTAGAGTTAATGTTAGGGTTAGGGTTAGGGTAGAGTTAAGGTTAGGGTTAAGTTTAGGGTTAGGGTAAGGGTTAGGTTTAGGTCAGGGTTAGGGTTAGGATGAGGGATAGGGTTAGGCTTCGGGAAAGGGTTAGGGGTTCGTGTGAGGGTTCGTGTTATTTTTACATTAAGCTGATGTTTTAGGGTCTTACGGTTAGGGTTAGCGTTAGAGTCAGCGTTAGGTTTAGGGTTAGGGTTAGAGTTTGGGGATGGGGTTACGCTTAGGTTTAGGGTGAAGTTTAGGTTAGGGTTAGGTGTTCGGGTTAATGTTAGGGTCAGGTTTAGGGTTAGGGTTTAGGGTTCAGGTTAGAGTCAGCTTTAGGGTTAGGTTTAGGTTTAGGGTTAGGGTTAGGTTGAGTGTTAGTTTTGCTTAGGGTTACGGTTTGAATGAACTTATGGTAGGTTTAGGGTTATGGTTCAGGTGAAATTTTGGTTAAGGGTTCTGGTTCGATTTCGGATTAGGGTTAGTGGTTAGGGTTCGTTTTAGGGTTAAGTTTAGGGTTAGGCTAAGTATTAGTTTTAGAGTGAGGTTTAGGGGTTAGTGTTTCAGTTAGGTTAAGGGTAGGGTTATAAGTCCGGTGAAGTTTAGGGTTAGGGTAAGAGTTAGATTTACATTTACTGTTAAGGTGAGGGTTTTGGGTAAGTGTTACGTCTAGGGTTAGGGCTAGGTTCAGGGTTAGAGTTTGGGTTAGGGGTTAGGGGTAGGTTTAAGTTGACGGTAGGCTTAAAGTTAGGGTTCAGGTGAGGTTAGGGTTAGGGTCAGGGTTAGGATTAGAATTAGGTTTAGGGCGAGGGTTAGTGTCAGAGTTATTGTAAGGGTTAGCTTTAGGGTTAGAGGTGGGCCAACGTTAAGGTTAGGGTTAGGTTTAGGGTGAAAGTTGCGGTTAGCTATAGATTAGGGATAGGGTGATATTTCATATAGGGTGAGGGTTAGGATTAGGGCTAAGGTTTGGGTTCATTTTCAGGTAAGTGTGAAGGTGATGTTTAGGGTTAGGGTTAAGGTTACGGATTCAGTTTAGTTTTAGGGTTAGGGTTAGATTTTAGGTTAGGGTTTAGTTTTACGTTTAGGGTTAGGGTTCTGGTTGTGTTAGGCGTTGTGGTTGGGGTGAGGTTTAGGTTTAGGGTTAGGGTTGGGTAGGGTTAGGATTATGGTTATGGTAAGGTGTTAGGGGTGATAGGTGTAGTTTAGGTTTAGGGTTTGGGTGAGGGTTCCAGTTAGGCATTGTGGTTCTGGTCATGGTTAGGTTTGGTTTAGGGTTAGGGTTAGGTGTGTGATTAGGTTTAGGGTTAGTGTTAGAGTTAGAGTGAGAGTTAGGGTTAGGCTTTGGTGTTAGGTGTTAGGTTTTGGGTTAGGGTTAGTGTTATCGTTAGGGCTTAGGGGTTCAGGTTAGTGTTAGTGTTAGGGTTAGAGATAGCGCTAGGGTTAGGTTTTGGGATACGCTTAGGGGTTAGAGTGAGGGTTACGGTTAGTTTTACAGTTAAGTTGAGGTTTTAGGGTATGTGTTACGATTGGGTTAGAGTTAGAGTTAGAGTTAGGGTTAGTGTTAGGTGTAGGGTAAGTTTTAGTTTTAAGTCCAGGTTCAGGGTTAGAATTAGTGCTCTATTTAGGGTCAAGGTTAGAGTTGGGGTTAGGGTTAGGATTAGGGCTAGGGTTAGGATTAGGATTAGGTTTAGGGTTAGGCTCAGGGCTATTGTAAGGCTTAGGTTTAGGGTAGCAGATGGACTAGCTTTATGGTTAGAGTCAGGTTTAAGGTTAGGGTTTGGGTTAGGTTTCGGTTTACGGTTAAGGTTAGGGTTAGGGTTTGGATGAAGTTTAGCATAAGGTGAGGGTTACTTTTAGGGTTAGGGCTGGATTTGGGGTTTGTGTTCGGGTTAGTGTTCAGGTTAGGTTTAGGGTCCAGTTTGGGGTTAGGGGATATGTTTAGCGTTAGGGTTAGTTTTCGGTTTACGGGGAGTGTGAAGTTTAGCTTAAGGGTGAGGGTTAGGATAACGGTTAGGATTTTAGTTAGTGTTAGAGTTTAGGTTTAGGGTGTTAGGGTTAGGTTTATGGTTAGGGTAGGGTTAAGTTTAGGGTTAATGTTAGGGTTAGTGTCAGATTAGGGTTACTGTTCGTGTTAGGGTCAGGGTTAGCGTTAGCGTTAGCTTTAAGGTTGGGAATACATTTAGGGGTTAGGGTGGCTGTTGGGGTTAGGGTGAGGTTAGGTTTAGGTTTACAGTTAATGTGAGGGTTTAGGGTAATTTCTATGGTTAGGGTTAGAGTTAGTGTCATGGTGAAGTTTCAGTTAATAGTGGGGGCTAGATTTGGGTTACAGTTAGGGTTAAGGTTAGTGTTAGGGTTAGGTTTAAGGTTAGGGTTTGGGTAGGGGTCAGGATAGGGTTAAGGCTAGGTTTACGGTAAAGTGTAGGGCTAGGTTAGGGTTAGGGTTAGAGTTAGTGCTAGGGTTTAGGGTTAGGGTTTGGGTCAGGTTTAGAGTTAATGTTAGGGTTAGGGTTAGGGTAGAGTTAAGGTTAGGGTTAAGTTTAGGGTTAGGGTAAGGGTTAGGTTTAGGTCAGGGTTAGGGTTAGGATGAGGGATAGGGTTAGGCTTCGGGAAAGGGTTAGGGGTTCGTGTGAGGGTTCGTGTTATTTTTACATTAAGCTGATGTTTTAGGGTCTTACGGTTAGGGTTAGCGTTAGAGTCAGCGTTAGGTTTAGGGTTAGGGTTAGAGTTTGGGGATGGGGGTTACGCTTAGGTTTAGGGTGAAGTTTAGGTTAGGGTTAGGTGTTCGGGTTAATGTTAGGGTCAGGTTTAGGGTTAGGGTTTAGGGTTCAGGTTAGAGTCAGCTTTAGGGTTAGGTTTAGGTTTAGGGTTAGGGTTAGGTTGAGTGTTAGTTTTGCTTAGGGTTACGGTTTGAATGAAGTTATGGTAGGTTTAGGGTTATGGTTCAGGTGAAATTTTGGTTAAGGGTTCGGGTTCGATTTCGGATTAGGGTTAGTGGTTAGGGTTCGTTTTAGGGTTAAGTTTAGGGTTAGGCTAAGTATTAGTTTTAGAGTGAGGTTTAGGGGTTAGTGTTTCAGTTAGGTTAAGGGTAGGGTTATAAGTCCGGTGAAGTTTAGGGTTAGGGTAAGAGTTAGATTTACATTTACTGTTAAGGTGAGGGTTTTGGGTAAGTGTTACGTCTAGGGTTAGGGCTAGGTTCAGGGTTAGAGTTTGGGTTAGGGGTTAGGGGTAGGTTTAAGTTGACGGTAGGCTTAAAGTTAGGGTTCAGGTGAGGTTAGGGTTAGGGTCAGGGTTAGGATTAGAATTAGGTTTAGGGCGAGGGTTAGTGTCAGAGTTATTGTAAGGGTTAGCTTTAGGGTTAGAGGTGGGCCAACGTTAAGGTTAGGGTTAGGTTTAGGGTGAAAGTTGCGGTTAGCTATAGATTAGGGATAGGGTGATATTTCATATAGGGTGAGGGTTAGGATTAGGGCTAAGGTTTGGGTTCATTTTCAGGTAAGTGTGAAGGTGATGTTTAGGGTTAGGGTTAAGGTTACGGATTCTGTTTAGTTTTAGGGTTAGGGTTAGATTTTAGGTTAGGGTTTAGTTTTACGTTTAGGGTTAGGGTTCTGGTTGTGTTAGGCGTTGTGGTTGGGGTGAGGTTTAGGTTTAGGGTTAGGGTTGGGTAGGGTTAGGATTATGGTTATGGTAAGGTGTTAGGGGTGATAGGTGTAGTTTAGGTTTAGGGTTTGGGTGAGGGTTCCAGTTAGGCATTGTGGTTCTGGTCATGGTTAGGTTTGGTTTAGGGTTAGGGTTAGGTGTGTGATTAGGTTTAGGGTTAGTGTTAGAGTTAGAGTGAGAGTTAGGGTTAGGCTTTGGTGTTAGGTGTTAGGTTTTGGGTTAGGGTTAGTGTTATCGTTAGGGCTTAGGGGTTCAGGTTAGTGTTAGTGTTAGGGTTAGAGATAGCGCTAGGGTTAGGTTTTGGGATACGCTTAGGGGTTAGAGTGAGGGTTACGGTTAGTTTTACAGTTAAGTTGAGGTTTTAGGGTATGTGTTACGATTGGGTTAGAGTTAGAGTTAGAGTTAGGGTTAGTGTTAGGTGTAGGGTAAGTTTTAGTTTTAAGTCCAGGTTCAGGGTTAGAATTAGTGTTCTATTTAGGGTCAAGGTTAGAGTTCGGGTTAGGGTTAGGATTAGGGCTAGGGTTAGGATTAGGATTAGGTTTAGGGTTAGGCTCAGGGCTATTGTAAGGCTTAGGTTTAGGGTAGCAGGTGGACTAGCTTTATGGTTAGAGTCAGGTTTAAGGTTAGGGTTTGGGTTAGGTTTCGGTTTACGGTTAAGGTTAGGGTTAGGGTTTGGATGAAGTTTAGCATAAGGTGAGGGTTACTTTTAGGGTTAGGGCTGGATTTGGGGTTTGTGTTCGGGTTAGTGTTCAGGTTAGGTTTAGGGTCCAGTTTGGGGTTAGGGGATATGTTTAGCGTTAGGGTTAGTTTTCGGTTTACGGGTAGTGTGAAGTTTAGCTTAAGGGTGAGGGTTAGGATAACGGTTAGGATTTTAGTTAGTGTTAGAGTTTAGGTTTAGGGTGTTAGGGTTAGGTTTATGGTTAGGGTAGGGTTAAGTTTAGGGTTAATGTTAGGGTTAGTGTCAGATTAGGGTTACTGTTCGTGTTAGGGTCAGGGTTAGCGTTAGCGTTAGCTTTAAGGTTGGGAATACATTTAGGGGTTAGGGTGGGTGTTGGGGTTAGGGTGAGGTTAGGTTTAGGTTTACAGTTAATGTGAGGGTTTAGGGTAATTTTTATGGTTAGGGTTAGAGTTAGTGTCATGGTGAAGTTTCAGTTAATAGTGGGGGCTAGATTTGGGTTACAGTTAGGGTTAAGGTTAGTGTTAGGGTTAGGTTTAAGGTTAGGGTTAGGGTAGGGGTCAGGTTAGGGTTAAGGCTAGGTTTACGGTAAAGTGTAGGGCTAGGTTAGGGTTAGGCTTAGGGTTAGAGTTAGTGCTAGGGTTTAGGGTTAGGGTTTGGGTCAGGTTTAGAGTTAATGTTAGGGTTAGGGTTAGGGTAGAGTTAAGGTTAGGGTTAAGTTTAGGGTTAGGGTAAGGGTTAGGTTTAGGTCAGGGTTAGGGTTAGGATGAGGGATAGGGTTAGGCTTCGGGAAAGGGTTAGGGGTTCGTGTGAGGGTTCGTGTTATTTTTACATTAAGCTGATGTTTTAGGGTCTTACGGTTAGGGTTAGCGTTAGAGTCAGCGTTAGGTTTAGGGTTAGGGTTAGAGTTTGGGGATGGGGGTTACGCTTAGGTTTAGGGTGAAGTTTAGGTTAGGGTTAGGTGTTCGGGTTAATGTTAGGGTCAGGTTTAGGGTTAGGGTTTAGGGTTCAGGTTAGAGTCAGCTTTAGGGTTAGGTTTAGGTTTAGGGTTAGGCTTAGGTTGAGTGTTAGTTTTGCTTAGGGTTACGGTTTGAATGAAGTTATGGTAGGTTTAGGGTTATGGTTCAGGTGAAATTTTGGTTAAGGGTTCTGGTTCGATTTCGGATTAGGGTTAGTGGTTAGGGTTCGTTTTAGGGTTAAGTTTAGGGTTAGGCTAAGTATTAGTTTTAGAGTGAGGTTTAGGGGTTAGTGTTTCAGTTAGGTTAAGGGTAGGGTTATAAGTCCGGTGAAGTTTAGGGTTAGGGTAAGAGTTAGATTTACATTTACTGTTAAGGTGAGGGTTTTGGGTAAGTGTTACGCTTAGGGTTAGGGCTAGGTTCAGGGTTAGAGTTTGGGTTAGGGGTTAGGGGTAGGTTTAAGTTGACGGTAGGCTTAAAGTTAGGGTTAAGGTGAGGTTAGGGTTAGGGTCAGGGTTAGGATTAGAATTAGGTTTAGGGCGAGGGTTAGTGTCAGAGTTATTGTAAGGGTTAGCTTTAGGGTTAGAGGTGGGCCAACGTTAAGGTTAGGGTTAGGTTTAGGGTGAAAGTTGCGGTTAGCTATAGATTAGGGATAGGGTGATATTTCATATAGGGTGAGGGTTAGGATTAGGGCTAAGGTTTGGGTTCATTTTCAGGTAAGTGTGAAGGTGATGTTTAGGGTTAGGGTTAAGGTTACGGATTCTGTTTAGTTTTAGGGTTAGGGTTAGATTTTAGGTTAGGGTTTAGTTTTACGTTTAGGGTTAGGGTTCTGGTTGTGTTAGGCGTTGTGGTTGGGGTGAGGTTTAGGTTTAGGGTTAGGGTTGGGTAGGGTTAGGATTATGGTTATGGTAAGGTGTTAGGGGTGAGAGGTGTAGTTTAGGTTTAGGGTTTGGGTGAGGGTTCCAGTTAGGCATTGTGGTTCTGGTCATGGTTAGGTTTGGTTTAGGGTTAGGGTTAGGTGTGTGATTAGGTTTAGGGTTAGTGTTAGAGTTAGAGTGAGAGTTAGGGTTAGGCTTTGGTGTTAGGTGTTAGGTTTTGGGTTAGGGTTAGTGTTATCGTTAGGGCTTAGGGGTTCAGGTTAGTGTTAGTGTTAGGGTTAGAGATAGAGCTAGGGTTAGGTTTTGGGATACGCTTAGGGGTTAGAGTGAGGGTTACGGTTAGTTTTACAGTTAAGTTGAGGTTTTAGGGTATGTGTTACGATTGGGTTAGAGTTAGAGTTAGAGTTAGAGTTAGAGTTAGGGTTAGTGTTAGGTGTAGGGTAAGTTTTAGTTTTAAGTCCAGGTTCAGGGTTAGAATTAGTGTTCTATTTAGGGTCAAGGTTAGAGTTGGGGTTAGGGTTAGGATTAGGGCTAGGGTTAGGATTAGGATTAGGTTTAGGGTTAGGCTCAGGGCTATTGTAAGGCTTAGGTTTAGGGTAGCAGGTGGACTAGCTTTATGGTTAGAGTCAGGTTTAAGGTTAGGGTTTGGGTTAGGTTTCGGTTTACGGTTAAGGTTAGGGTTAGGGTTTGGATGAAGTTTAGCATAAGGTGAGGGTTACTTTTAGGGTTAGGGCTGGATTTGGGGTTTGTGTTCGGGTTAGTGTTCAGGTTAGGTTTAGGGTCCAGTTTGGGGTTAGGGGATATGTTTAGCGTTAGGGTTAGTTTTCGGTTTACGGGTAGTGTGAAGTTTAGCTGAAGGGTGAGGGTTAGGATAACGGTTAGGATTTTAGTTAGTGTTAGAGTTTAGGTTTAGGGTGTTAGGGTTAGGTTTATGGTTAGGGTAGGGTTAAGTTTAGGGTTAATGTTAGGGTTAGTGTCAGATTAGGGTTACTGTTCGTGTTAGGGTCAGGGTTAGCGTTAGCGTTAGCTTTAAGGTTGGGAATACATTTAGGGGTTAGGGTGGGTGTTGGGGTTAGGGTGAGGTTAGGTTTAGGTTTACAGTTAATGTGAGGGTTTAGGGTAATTTTTATGGTTAGGGTTAGAGTTAGTGTCATGGTGAAGTTTCAGTTAATAGTGGGGGCTAGATTTGGGTTACAGTTAGGGTTAAGGTTAGTGTTAGGGTTAGGTTTAAGGTTAGGGTTAGGGTAGGGGTCAGGTTAGGGTTAAGGCTAGGTTTACGGTAAAGTGTAGGGCTAGGTTAGGGTTAGGCTTAGGGTTAGAGTTAGTGCTAGGGTTTAGGGTTAGGGTTTGGGTCAGGTTTAGAGTTAATGTTAGGGTTAGGGTTAGGGTAGAGTTAAGGTTAGGGTTAAGTTTAGGGTTAGGGTAAGGGTTAGGTTTAGGTCAGGGTTAGGGTTAGGATGAGGGATAGGGTTAGGCTTCGGGAAAGGGTTAGGGGTTCGTGTGAGGGTTCGTGTTATTTTTACATTAAGCTGATGTTTTAGGGTCTTACGGTTAGGGTTAGCGTTAGAGTCAGCGTTAGGTTTAGGGTTAGGGTTAGAGTTTGGGGATGGGGGTTACGCTTAGGTTTAGGGTGAAGTTTAGGTTAGGGTTAGGTGTTCGGGTTAATGTTAGGGTCAGGTTTAGGGTTAGGGTTTAGGGTTCAGGTTAGAGTCAGCTTTAGGGTTAGGTTTAGGTTTAGGGTTAGGGTTAGGTTGAGTGTTAGTTTTGCTTAGGGTTACGGTTTGAATGAACTTATGGTAGGTTTAGGGTTATGGTTCAGGTGAAATTTTGGTTAAGGGTTCGGGTTCGATTTCGGATTAGGGTTAGTGGTTAGGGTTCGTTTTAGGGTTAAGTTTAGGGTTAGGCTAAGTATTAGTTTTAGAGTGAGGTTTAGGGGTTAGTGTTTCAGTTAGGTTAAGGGTAGGGTTATAAGTCCGGTGAAGTTTAGGGTTAGGGTAAGAGTTAGATTTACATTTACTGTTAAGGTGAGGGTTTTGGGTAAGTGTTACGTTTAGGGTTAGGGCTAGGTTCAGGGTTAGAGTTTGGGTTAGGGGTTAGGGGTAGGTTTAAGTTGACGGTAGGCTTAAAGTTAGGGTTCAGGTGAGGTTAGGGTTAGGGTCAGGGTTAGGATTAGAATTAGGTTTAGGGCGAGGGTTAGTGTCAGAATTATTGTAAGGGTTAGCTTTAGGGTTAGAGGTGGGCCAACGTTAAGGTTAGGGTTAGGTTTAGGGTGAAAGTTGCGGTTAGCTATAGATTAGGGATAGGGTGATATTTCATATAGGGTGAGGGTTAGGATTAGGGCTAAGGTTTGGGTTCATTTTCAGGTAAGTGTGAAGGTGATGTTTAGGGTTAGGGTTAAGGTTACGGATTCAGTTTAGTTTTAGGGTTAGGGTTAGATTTTAGGTTAGGGTTTAGTTTTACGTTTAGGGTTAGGGTTCTGGTTGTGTTAGGCGTTGTGGTTGGGGTGAGGTTTAGGTTTAGGGTTAGGGTTGGGTAGGGTTAGGATTATGGTTATGGTAAGGTGTTAGGGGTGAGAGGTGTAGTTTAGGTTTAGGGTTTGGGTGAGGGTTCCAGTTAGGCATTGTGGTTCTGGTCATGGTTAGGTTTGGTTTAGGGTTAGGGTTAGGTGTGTGATTAGGTTTAGGCTTAGTGTTAGAGTTAGAGTGAGAGTTAGGGTTAGGCTTTGGTGTTAGGTGTTAGGTTTTGGGTTAGGGTTAGTGTTATCGTTAGGGCTTAGGGGTTCAGGTTAGTGTTAGTGTTAGGGTTAGAGATAGCGCTAGGGTTAGGTTTTGGGATACGCTTAGGGGTTAGAGTGAGGGTTACGGTTAGTTTTACAGTTAAGTTGAGGTTTTAGGGTATGTGTTACGATTGGGTTAGAGTTAGAGTTAGAGTTAGAGTTAGGGTTAGTGTTAGGTGTAGGGTAAGTTTTAGTTTTAAGTCCAGGTTCAGGGTTAGAATTAGTGTTCTATTTAGGGTCAAGGTTAGAGTTCGGGTTAGGGTTAGGATTAGGGCTAGGGTTAGGATTAGGATTAGGTTTAGGGTTAGGCTCAGGGCTATTGTAAGGCTTAGGTTTAGGGTAGCAGATGGACTAGCTTTATGGTTAGAGTCAGGTTTAAGGTTAGGGTTTGGGTTAGGTTTCGGTTTACGGTTAAGGTTAGGGTTAGGGTTTGGATGAAGTTTAGCATAAGGTGAGGGTTACTTTTAGGGTTAGGGCTGGATTTGGGGTTTGTGTTCGGGTTAGTGTTCAGGTTAGGTTTAGGGTCCAGTTTGGGGTTAGGGGATATGTTTAGCGTTAGGGTTAGTTTTCGGTTTACGGGTAGTGTGAAGTTTAGCTGAAGGGTGAGGGTTAGGATAACGGTTAGGATTTTAGTTAGTGTTAGAGTTTAGGTTTAGGGTGTTAGGGTTAGGTTTATGGTTAGGGTAGGGTTAAGTTTAGGGTTAATGTTAGGGTTAGTGTCAGATTAGGGTTACTGTTCGTGTTAGGGTCAGGGTTAGCGTTAGCGTTAGCTTTAAGGTTGGGAATACATTTAGGGGTTAGGGTGGGTGTTGGGGTTAGGGTGAGGTTAGGTTTAGGTTTACAGTTAATGTGAGGGTTTAGGGTAATTTTTATGGTTAGGGTTAGAGTTAGTGTCATGGTGAAGTTTCAGTTAATAGTGGGGGCTAGATTTGGGTTACAGTTAGGGTTAAGGTTAGTGTTAGGGTTAGGTTTAAGGTTAGGGTTAGGGTAGGGGTCAGGTTAGGGTTAAGGCTAGGTTTACGGTAAAGTGTAGGGCTAGGTTAGGGTTAGGCTTAGGGTTAGAGTTAGTGCTAGGGTTTAGGGTTAGGGTTTGGGTCAGGTTTAGAGTTAATGTTAGGGTTAGGGTTAGGGTAGAGTTAAGGTTAGGGTTAAGTTTAGGGTTAGGGTAAGGGTTAGGTTTAGGTCAGGGTTAGGGTTAGGATGAGGGATAGGGTTAGGCTTCGGGAAAGGGTTAGGGGTTCGTGTGAGGGTTCGTGTTATTTTTACATTAAGCTGATGTTTTAGGGTCTTACGGTTAGGGTTAGCGTTAGAGTCAGCGTTAGGTTTAGGGTTAGGGTTAGAGTTTGGGGATGGGGGTTACGCTTAGGTTTAGGGTGAAGTTTAGGTTAGGGTTAGGTGTTCGGGTTAATGTTAGGGTCAGGTTTAGGGTTAGGGTTTAGGGTTCAGGTTAGAGTCAGCTTTAGGGTTAGGTTTAGGTTTAGGGTTAGGGTTAGGTTGAGTGTTAGTTTTGCTTAGGGTTACGGTTTGAATGAAGTTATGGTAGGTTTAGGGTTATGGTTCAGGTGAAATTTTGGTTAAGGGTTCGGGTTCGATTTCGGATTAGGGTTAGTGGTTAGGGTTCGTTTTAGGGTTAAGTTTAGGGTTAGGCTAAGTATTAGTTTTAGAGTGAGGTTTAGGGGTTAGTGTTTCAGTTAGGTTAAGGGTAGGGTTATAAGTCCGGTGAAGTTTAGGGTTAGGGTAAGAGTTAGATTTACATTTACTGTTAAGGTGAGGGTTTTGGGTAAGTGTTACGTTTAGGGTTAGGGCTAGGTTCAGGGTTAGAGTTGGGGTTAGGGGTTAGGGGTAGGTTTAAGTTGACGGTAGGCTTAAAGTTAGGGTTCAGGTGAGGTTAGGGTTAGGGTCAGGGTTAGGATTAGAATTAGGTTTAGGGCGAGGGTTAGTGTCAGAGTTATTGTAAGGGTTAGCTTTAGGGTTAGAGGTGGGCCAACGTTAAGGTTAGGGTTAGGTTTAGGGTGAAAATTGCGGTTAGCTATAGATTAGGGATAGGGTGATATTTCATATAGGGTGAGGGTTAGGATTAGGGCTAAGGTTTGGGTTCATTTTCAGGTAAGTGTGAAGGTGATGTTTAGGGTTAGGGTTAAGGTTACGGATTCAGTTTAGTTTTAGGGTTAGGGTTAGATTTTAGGTTAGGGTTTAGTTTTACGTTTAGGGTTAGGGTTCTGGTTGTGTTAGGCGTTGTGGTTGGGGTGAGGTTTAGGTTTAGGGTTAGGGTTGGGTAGGGTTAGGATTATGGTTATGGTAAGGTGTTAGGGGTGAGAGGTGTAGTTTAGGTTTAGGGTTTGGGTGAGGGTTCCAGTTAGGCATTGTGGTTCTGGTCATGGTTAGGTTTGGTTTAGGGTTAGGGTTAGGTGTGTGATTAGGTTTAGGGTTAGTGTTAGAGTTAGAGTGAGAGTTAGGGTTAGGCTTTGGTGTTAGGTGTTAGGTTTTGGGTTAGGGTTAGTGTTATCGTTAGGGCTTAGGGGTTCAGGTTAGTGTTAGTGTTAGGGTTAGAGATAGCGCTAGGGTTAGGTTTTGGGATACGCTTAGGGGTTAGAGTGAGGGTTACGGTTAGTTTTACAGTTAAGTTGAGGTTTTAGGGTATGTGTTACGATTGGGTTAGAGTTAGAGTTAGAGTTAGAGTTAGAGTTAGGGTTAGTGTTAGGTGTAGGGTAAGTTTTAGTTTTAAGTCCAGGTTCAGGGTTAGAATTAGTGTTCTATTTAGGGTCAAGGTTAGAGTTCGGGTTAGGGTTAGGATTAGGGCTAGGGTTAGGATTAGGATTAGGTTTAGGGTTAGGCTCAGGGCTATTGTAAGGCTTAGGTTTAGGGTAGCAGATGGACTAGCTTTATGGTTAGAGTCAGGTTTAAGGTTAGGGTTTGGGTTAGGTTTCGGTTTACGGTTAAGGTTAGGGTTAGGGTTTGGATGAAGTTTAGCATAAGGTGAGGGTTACTTTTAGGGTTAGGGCTGGATTTGGGGTTTGTGTTCGGGTTAGTGTTCAGGTTAGGTTTAGGGTCCAGTTTGGGGTTAGGGGATATGTTTAGCGTTAGGGTTAGTTTTCGGTTTACGGGGAGTGTGAAGTTTAGCTTAAGGGTGAGGGTTAGGATAACGGTTAGGATTTTAGTTAGTGTTAGAGTTTAGGTTTAGGGTGTTAGGGTTAGGTTTATGGTTAGGGTAGGGTTAAGTTTAGGGTTAATGTTAGGGTTAGTGTCAGATTAGGGTTACTGTTCGTGTTAGGGTCAGGGTTAGCGTTAGCGTTAGCTTTAAGGTTGGGAATACATTTAGGGGTTAGGGTGGGTGTTGGGGTTAGGGTGAGGTTAGGTTTAGGTTTACAGTTAATGTGAGGGTTTAGGGTAATTTTTATGGTTAGGGTTAGAGTTAGTGTCATGGTGAAGTTTCAGTTAATAGTGGGGGCTAGATTTGGGTTACAGTTAGGGTTAAGGTTAGTGTTAGGGTTAGGTTTAAGGTTAGGGTTAGGGTAGGGGTCAGGTTAGGGTTAAGGCTAGGTTTACGGTAAAGTGTAGGGCTAGGTTAGGGTTAGGCTTAGGGTTAGAGTTAGTGCTAGGGTTTAGGGTTAGGGTTTGGGTCAGGTTTAGAGTTAATGTTAGGGTTAGGGTTAGGGTAGAGTTAAGGTTAGGGTTAAGTTTAGGGTTAGGGTAAGGGTTAGGTTTAGGTCAGGGTTAGGGTTAGGATGAGGGATAGGGTTAGGCTTCGGGAAAGGGTTAGGGGTTCGTGTGAGGGTTCGTGTTATTTTTACATTAAGCTGATGTTTTAGGGTCTTACGGTTAGGGTTAGCGTTAGAGTCAGCGTTAGGTTTAGGGTTAGGGTTAGAGTTTGGGGATGGGGGTTACGCTTAGGTTTAGGGTGAAGTTTAGGTTAGGGTTAGGTGTTCGGGTTAATGTTAGGGTCAGGTTTAGGGTTAGGGTTTAGGGTTCAGGTTAGAGTCAGCTTTAGGGTTAGGTTTAGGTTTAGGGTTAGGGTTAGGTTGAGTGTTAGTTTTGCTTAGGGTTACGGTTTGAATGAAGTTATGGTAGGTTTAGGGTTATGGTTCAGGTGAAATTTTGGTTAAGGGTTCGGGTTCGATTTCGGATTAGGGTTAGTGGTTAGGGTTCGTTTTAGGGTTAAGTTTAGGGTTAGGCTAAGTATTAGTTTTAGAGTGAGGTTTAGGGGTTAGTGTTTCAGTTAGGTTAAGGGTAGGGTTATAAGTCCGGTGAAGTTTAGGGTTAGGGTAAGAGTTAGATTTACATTTACTGTTAAGGTGAGGGTTTTGGGTAAGTGTTACGTTTAGGGTTAGGGCTAGGTTCAGGGTTAGAGTTGGGGTTAGGGGTTAGGGGTAGGTTTAAGTTGACGGTAGGCTTAAAGTTAGGGTTCAGGTGAGGTTAGGGTTAGGGTCAGGGTTAGGATTAGAATTAGGTTTAGGGCGAGGGTTAGTGTCAGAGTTATTGTAAGGGTTAGCTTTAGGGTTAGAGGTGGGCCAACGTTAAGGTTAGGGTTAGGTTTAGGGTGAAAGTTGCGGTTAGCTATAGATTAGGGATAGGGTGATATTTCATATAGGGTGAGGGTTAGGATTAGGGCTAAGGTTTGGGTTCATTTTCAGGTAAGTGTGAAGGTGATGTTTAGGGTTAGGGTTAAGGTTACGGATTCAGTTTAGTTTTAGGGTTAGGGTTAGATTTTAGGTTAGGGTTTAGTTTTACGTTTAGGGTTAGGGTTCTGGTTGTGTTAGGCGTTGTGGTTGGGGTGAGGTTTAGGTTTAGGGTTAGGGTTGGGTAGGGTTAGGATTATGGTTATGGTAAGGTGTTAGGGGTGAGAGGTGTAGTTTAGGTTTAGGGTTTGGGTGAGGGTTCCAGTTAGGCATTGTGGTTCTGGTCATGGTTAGGTTTGGTTTAGGGTTAGGGTTAGGTGTGTGATTAGGTTTAGGGTTAGTGTTAGAGTTAGAGTGAGAGTTAGGGTTAGGCTTTGGTGTTAGGTGTTAGGTTTTGGGTTAGGGTTAGTGTTATCGTTAGGGCTTAGGGGTTCAGGTTAGTGTTAGTGTTAGGGTTAGAGATAGCGCTAGGGTTAGGTTTTGGGATACGCTTAGGGGTTAGAGTGAGGGTTACGGTTAGTTTTACAGTTAAGTTGAGGTTTTAGGGTATGTGTTACGATTGGGTTAGAGTTAGAGTTAGGGTTAGTGTTAGGTGTAGGGTAAGTTTTAGTTTTAAGTCCAGGTTCAGGGTTAGAATTAGTGTTCTATTTAGGGTCAAGGTTAGAGTTGGGGTTAGGGTTAGGATTAGGGCTAGGGTTAGGATTAGGATTAGGTTTAGGGTTAGGCTCAGGGCTATTGTAAGGCTTAGGTTTAGGGTAGCAGGTGGACTAGCTTTATGGTTAGAGTCAGGTTTAAGGTTAGGGTTTGGGTTAGGTTTCGGTTTACGGTTAAGGTTAGGGTTAGGGTTTGGATGAAGTTTAGCATAAGGTGAGGGTTACTTTTAGGGTTAGGGCTGGATTTGGGGTTTGTGTTCGGGTTAGTGTTCAGGTTAGGTTTAGGGTCCAGTTTGGGGTTAGGGGATATGTTTAGCGTTAGGGTTAGTTTTCGGTTTACGGGTAGTGTGAAGATTAGCTGAAGGGTGAGGGTTAGGATAACGGTTAGGATTTTAGTTAGTGTTAGAGTTTAGGTTTAGGGTGTTAGGGTTAGGTTTATGGTTAGGGTAGGGTTAAGTTTAGGGTTAATGTTAGGGTTAGTGTCAGATTAGGGTTACTGTTCGTGTTAGGGTCAGGGTTAGCGTTAGCGTTAGCTTTAAGGTTGGGAATACATTTAGGGGTTAGGGTGGGTGTTGGGGTTAGGGTGAGGTTAGGTTTAGGTTTACAGTTAATGTGAGGGTTTAGGGTAATTTTTATGGTTAGGGTTAGAGTTAGTGTCATGGTGAAGTTTCAGTTAATAGTGGGGGCTAGATTTGGGTTACAGTTAGGGTTAAGGTTAGTGTTAGGGTTAGGTTTAAGGTTAGGGTTAGGGTAGGGGTCAGGTTAGGGTTAAGGCTAGGTTTACGGTAAAGTGTAGGGCTAGGTTAGGGTTAGGCTTAGGGTTAGAGTTAGTGCTAGGGTTTAGGGTTAGGGTTTGGGTCAGGTTTAGAGTTAATGTTAGGGTTAGGGTTAGGGTAGAGTTAAGGTTAGGGTTAAGTTTAGGGTTAGGGTAAGGGTTAGGTTTAGGTCAGGGTTAGGGTTAGGATGAGGGATAGGGTTAGGCTTCGGGAAAGGGTTAGGGGTTCGTGTGAGGGTTCGTGTTATTTTTACATTAAGCTGATGTTTTAGGGTCTTACGGTTAGGGTTAGCGTTAGAGTCAGCGTTAGGTTTAGGGTTAGGGTTAGAGTTTGGGGATGGGGGTTACGCTTAGGTTTAGGGTGAAGTTTAGGTTAGGGTTAGGTGTTCGGGTTAATGTTAGGGTCAGGTTTAGGGTTAGGGTTTAGGGTTCAGGTTAGAGTCAGCTTTAGGGTTAGGTTTAGGTTTAGGGTTAGGGTTAGGTTGAGTGTTAGTTTTGCTTAGGGTTACGGTTTGAATGAAGTTATGGTAGGTTTAGGGTTATGGTTCAGGTGAAATTTTGGTTAAGGATAGAGAGATAGTATTGGATTAGGGTTAGTGGTTAGGGTTCGTTTTAGGGTTAAGTTTAGGGTTAGGCTAAGTATTAGTTTTAGAGTGAGGTTTAGGGGTTAGTGTTTCAGTTAGGTTAAGGGTAGGGTTATAAGTCCGGTGAAGTTTAGGGTTAGGGTAAGAGTTAGATTTACATTTACTGTTAAGGTGAGGGTTTTGGGTAAGTGTTACGTTTAGGGTTAGGGATAGGTTCAGGGTTAGAGTTGGGGTTAGGGGTTAGGGGTAGGTTTAAGTTGACGGTAGGCTTAAAGTTAGGGTTCAGGTGAGGTTAGGGTTAGGGTCAGGGTTAGGATTAGAATTAGGTTTAGGGCGAGGGTTAGTGTCAGAGTTATTGTAAGGGTTAGCTTTAGGGTTAGAGGTGGGCCAACGTTAAGGTTAGGGTTAGGTTTAGGGTGAAAGTTGCGGTTAGCTATAGATTAGGGATAGGGTGATATTTCATATAGGGTGAGGGTTAGGATTAGGGCTAAGGTTTGGGTTCATTTTCAGGTAAGTGTGAAGGTGATGTTTAGGGTTAGGGTTAAGGTTACGGATTCAGTTTAGTTTTAGGGTTAGGGTTAGATTTTAGGTTAGGGTTTAGTTTTACGTTTAGGGTTAGGGTTCTGGTTGTGTTAGGCGTTGTGGTTGGGGTGAGGTTTAGGTTTAGGGTTAGGGTTGGGTAGGGTTAGGATTATGGTTATGGTAAGGTGTTAGGGGTGAGAGGTGTAGTTTAGGTTTAGGGTTTGGGTGAGGGTTCCAGTTAGGCATTGTGGTTCTGGTCATGGTTAGGTTTGGTTTAGGGTTAGGGTTAGGTGTGTGATTAGGTTTAGGCTTAGTGTTAGAGTTAGAGTGAGAGTTAGGGTTAGGCTTTGGTGTTAGGTGTTAGGTTTTGGGTTAGGGTTAGTGTTATCGTTAGGGCTTAGGGGTTCAGGTTAGTGTTAGTGTTAGGGTTAGAGATAGCGCTAGGGTTAGGTTTTGGGATACGCTTAGGGGTTAGAGTGAGGGTTACGGTTAGTTTTACAGTTAAGTTGAGGTTTTAGGGTATGTGTTACGATTGGGTTAGAGTTAGAGTTAGAGTTAGAGTTAGGGTTAGTGTTAGGTGTAGGGTAAGTTTTAGTTTTAAGTCCAGGTTCAGGGTTAGAATTAGTGTTCTATTTAGGGTCAAGGTTAGAGTTCGGGTTAGGGTTAGGATTAGGGCTAGGGTTAGGATTAGGATTAGGTTTAGGGTTAGGCTCAGGGCTATTGTAAGGCTTAGGTTTAGGGTAGCAGGTGGACTAGCTTTATGGTTAGAGTCAGGTTTAAGGTTAGGGTTTGGGTTAGGTTTCGGTTTACGGTTAAGGTTAGGGTTAGGGTTTGGATGAAGTTTAGCATAAGGTGAGGGTTACTTTTAGGGTTAGGGCTGGATTTGGGGTTTGTGTTCGGGTTAGTGTTCAGGTTAGGTTTAGGGTCCAGTTTGGGGTTAGGGGATATGTTTAGCGTTAGGGTTAGTTTTCGGTTTACGGGTAGTGTGAAGTTTAGCTGAAGGGTGAGGGTTAGGATAACGGTTAGGATTTTAGTTAGTGTTAGAGTTTAGGTTTAGGGTGTTAGGGTTAGGTTTATGGTTAGGGTAGGGTTAAGTTTAGGGTTAATGTTAGGGTTAGTGTCAGATTAGGGTTACTGTTCGTGTTAGGGTCAGGGTTAGCGTTAGCGTTAGCTTTAAGGTTGGGAATACATTTAGGGGTTAGGGTGGGTGTTGGGGTTAGGGTGAGGTTAGGTTTAGGTTTACAGTTAATGTGAGGGTTTAGGGTAATTTTTATGGTTAGGGTTAGAGTTAGTGTCATGGTGAAGTTTCAGTTAATAGTGGGGGCTAGATTTGGGTTACAGTTAGGGTTAAGGTTAGTGTTAGGGTTAGGTTTAAGGTTAGGGTTAGGGTAGGGGTCAGGTTAGGGTTAAGGCTAGGTTTACGGTAAAGTGTAGGGCTAGGTTAGGGTTAGGCTTAGGGTTAGAGTTAGTGCTAGGGTTTAGGGTTAGGGTTTGGGTCAGGTTTAGATTTAATGTTAGGGTTAGGGTTAGGGTAGAGTTAAGGTTAGGGTTAAGTTTAGTGTTAGGGTAAGGGTTAGGTTTAGGTCAGGGTTAGGGTTAGGATGAGGGATAGGGTTAGGCTTCGGGAAAGGGTTAGGGGTTCGTGTGAGGGTTCGTGTTATTTTTACATTAAGCTGATGTTTTAGGGTCTTACGGTTAGGGTTAGCGTTAGAGTCAGCGTTAGGTTTAGGGTTAGGGTTAGAGTTTGGGGATGGGGGTTACGCTTAGGTTTAGGGTGAAGTTTAGGTTAGGGTTAGGTGTTCGGGTTAATGTTAGGGTCAGGTTTAGGGTTAGGGTTTAGGGTTCAGGTTAGAGTCAGCTTTAGGGTTAGGTTTAGGTTTAGGGTTAGGGTTAGGTTGAGTGTTAGTTTTGCTTAGGGTTACGGTTTGAATGAAGTTATGGTAGGTTTAGGGTTATGGTTCAGGTGAAATTTTGGTTAAGGGTTCTGGTTCGATTTCGGATTAGGGTTAGTGGTTAGGGTTCGTTTTAGGGTTAAGTTTAGGGTTAGGCTAAGTATTAGTTTTAGAGTGAGGTTTAGGGGTTAGTGTTTCAGTTAGGTTAAGGGTAGGGTTATAAGTCCGGTGAAGTTTAGGGTTAGGGTAAGAGTTAGATTTACATTTACTGTTAAGGTGAGGGTTTTGGGTAAGTGTTACGTTTAGGGTTAGGGCTAGGTTCAGGGTTAGAGTTGGGGTTAGGGGTTAGGGGTAGGTTTAAGTTGACGGTAGGCTTAAAGTTAGGGTTCAGGTGAGGTTAGGGTTAGGGTCAGGGTTAGGATTAGAATTAGGTTTAGGGCGAGGGTTAGTGTCAGAGTTATTGTAAGGGTTAGCTTTAGGGTTACAGGTGGGCCAACGTTAAGGTTAGGGTTAGGTTTAGGGTGAAAGTTGCGGTTAGCTATAGATTAGGGATAGGGTGATATTTCATATAGGGTGAGGGTTAGGATTAGGGCTAAGGTTTGGGTTCATTTTCAGGTAAGTGTGAAGGTGATGTTTAGGGTTAGGGTTAAGGTTACGGATTCAGTTTAGTTTTAGGGTTAGGGTTAGATTTTAGGTTAGGGTTTAGTTTTACGTTTAGGGTTAGGGTTCTGGTTGTGTTAGGCGTTGTGGTTGGGGTGAGGTTTAGGTTTAGGGTTAGGGTTGGGTAGGGTTAGGATTATGGTTATGGTAAGGTGTTAGGGGTGAGAGGTGTAG
Source organism: Loxodonta africana (assembly GCF_030014295.1). Taxonomy (NCBI): domain Eukaryota; kingdom Metazoa; phylum Chordata; class Mammalia; order Proboscidea; family Elephantidae; genus Loxodonta; species Loxodonta africana. Next base: position 3,502,229 of record NC_087370.1, read on the forward strand.
TTTAGGTTTAGGGTTTGGGTGAGGGTTCCAGTTAGGCATTGTGGTTCTGGTCATGGTTAGGTTTGGTTTAGGGTTAGGGTTAGGTGTGTGATTAGGTTTAGGCTTAGTGTTAGAGTTAGAGTGAGAGTTAGGGTTAGGCTTTGGTGTTAGGTGTTAGGTTTTGGGTTAGGGTTAGTGTTATCGTTAGGGCTTAGGGGTTCAGGTTAGTGTTAGTGTTAGGGTTAGAGATAGCGCTAGGGTTAGGTTTTGGGATACGCTTAGGGGTTAGAGTGAGGGTTACGGTTAGTTTTACAGTTAAGTTGAGGTTTTAGGGTATGTGTTACGATTGGGTTAGAGTTAGAGTTAGAGTTAGAGTTAGGGTTAGTGTTAGGTGTAGGGTAAGTTTTACTTTTAAGTCCAGGTTCAGGGTTAGAATTAGTGTTCTATTTAGGGTCAAGGTTAGAGTTCGGGTTAGGGTTAGGATTAGGGCTAGGGTTAGGATTAGGATTAGGTTTAGGGTTAGGCTCAGGTCTATTGTAAGGCTTAGGTTTAGGGTAGCAGGTGGACTAGCTTTATGGTTAGAGTCAGGTTTAAGGTTAGGGTTTGGGTTAGGTTTCGGTTTACGGTTAAGGTTAGGGTTAGGGTTTGGATGAAGTTTAGCATAAGGTGAGGGTTACTTTTAGGGTTAGGGCTGGATTTGGGGTTTGTGTTCGGGTTAGTGTTCAGGTTAGGTTTAGGGTCCAGTTTGGGGTTAGGGGATATGTTTAGCGTTAGGGTTAGTTTTCGGTTTACGGGTAGTGTGAAGTTTAGCTGAAGGGTGAGGGTTAGGATAACGGTTAGGATTTTAGTTAGTGTTAGAGTTTAGGTTTAGGGTGTTAGGGTTAGGTTTATGGTTAGGGTAGGGTTAAGTTTAGGGTTAATGTTAGGGTTAGTGTCAGATTAGGGTTACTGTTCGTGTTAGGGTCAGGGTTAGCGTTAGCGTTAGCTTTAAGGTTGGGAATACATTTAGGGGTTAGGGTGGGTGTTGGGGTTAGGGTGAGGTTAGGTTTAGGTTTACAGTTAATGTGAGGGTTTAGGGTAATTTTTATGGTTAGGGTTAGAGTTAGTGTCATGGTGAAGTTTCAGTTAATAGTGGGGGCTAGATTTGGGTTACAGTTAGGGTTAAGGTTAGTGTTAGGGTTAGGTTTAAGGTTAGGGTTAGGGTAGGGGTCAGGTTAGGGTTAAGGCTAGGTTTACGGTAAAGTGTAGGGCTAGGTTAGGGTTAGGCTTAGGGTTAGAGTTAGTGCTAGGGTTTAGGGTTAGGGTTTGGGTCAGGTTTAGAGTTAATGTTAGGGTTAGGGTTAGGGTAGAGTTAAGGTTAGGGTTAAGTTTAGGGTTAGGGTAAGGGTTAGGTTTAGGTCAGGTTTAGGGTTAGGATGAGGGATAGGGTTAGGCTTCGGGAAAGTGTTAGGGGTGCGTGTGAGGGTTCGTGTTATTTTTACATTAAGCTGATGTTTTAGGGTCTTACGGTTAGGGTTAGCGTTAGAGTCAGCGTTAGGTTTAGGGTTAGGGTTAGAGTTTGGGGATGGGGGTTACGCTTAGGTTTAGGGTGAAGTTTAGGTTAGGGTTAGGTGTTCGGGTTAATGTTAGGGTCAGGTTTAGGGTTAGGGTTTAGGGTTCAGGTTAGAGTCAGCTTTAGGGTTAGGTTTAGGTTTAGGGTTAGGGTTAGGTTGAGTGTTAGTTTTGCTTAGGGTTACGGTTTGAATGAACTTATGGTAGGTTTAGGGTTATGGTTCAGGTGAAATTTTGGTTAAGGGTTCGGGTTCGATTTCGGATTAGGGTTAGTGGTTAGGGTTCGTTTTAGGGTTAAGTTTAGGGTTAGGCTAAGTATTAGTTTTAGAGTGAGGTTTAGGGGTTAGTGTTTCAGTTAGGTTAAGGGTAGGGTTATAAGTCCGGTGAAGTTTAGGGTTAGGGTAAGAGTTAGATTTACATTTACTGTTAAGGTGAGGGTTTTGGGTAAGTGTTACGTTTAGGGTTAGGGCTAGGTTCAGGGTTAGAGTTTGGGTTAGGGGTTAGGGGTAGGTTTAAGTTGACGGTAGGCTTAAAGTTAGGGTTCAGGTGAGGTTAGGGTTAGGGTCAGGGTTAGGATTAGAATTAGGTTTAGGGCGAGGGTTAGTGTCAGAGTTATTGTAAGGGTTAGCTTTAGGGTTAGAGGTGGGCCAACGTTAAGGTTAGGGTTAGGTTTAGGGTGAAAGTTGCGGTTAGCTATAGATTAGGGATAGGGTGATATTTCATATAGGGTGAGGGTTAGGATTAGGGCTAAGGTTTGGGTTCATTTTCAGGTAAGTGTGAAGGTGATGTTTAGGGTTAGGGTTAAGGTTACGGATTCAGTTTAGTTTTAGGGTTAGGGTTAGATTTTAGGTTAGGGTTTAGTTTTACGTTTAGGGTTAGGGTTCTGGTTGTGTTAGGCGTTGTGGTTGGGGTGAGGTTTAGGTTTAGGGTTAGGGTTGGGTAGGGTTAGGATTATGGTTATGGTAAGGTGTTAGGGGTGAGAGGTGTAGTTTAGGTTTAGGGTTTGGGTGAGGGTTCCAGTTAGGCATTGTGGTTCTGGTCATGGTTAGGTTTGGTTTAGGGTTAGGGTTAGGTGTGTGATTAGGTTTAGGCTTAGTGTTAGAGTTAGAGTGAGAGTTAGGGTTAGGCTTTGGTGTTAGGTGTTAGGTTTTGGGTTAGGGTTAGTGTTATCGTTAGGGCTTAGGGGTTCAGGTTAGTGTTAGTGTTAGGGTTAGAGATAGCGCTAGGGTTAGGTTTTGGGATACGCTTAGGGGTTAGAGTGAGGGTTACGGTTAGTTTTACAGTTAAGTTGAGGTTTTAGGGTATGTGTTACGATTGGGTTAGAGTTAGAGTTAGAGTTAGGGTTAGTGTTAGGTGTAGGGTAAGTTTTAGTTTTAAGTCCAGGTTCAGGGTTAGAATTAGTGTTCTATTTAGGGTCAAGGTTAGAGTTCGGGTTAGGGTTAGGATTAGGGCTAGGGTTAGGATTAGGATTAGGTTTAGGGTTAGGCTCAGGGCTATTGTAAGGCTTAGGTTTAGGGTAGCAGGTGGACTAGCTTTATGGTTAGAGTCAGGTTTAAGGTTAGGGTTTGGGTTAGGTTTCGGTTTACGGTTAAGGTTAGGGTTAGGGTTTGGATGAAGTTTAGCATAAGGTGAGGGTTACTTTTAGGGTTAGGGCTGGATTTGGGGTTTGTGTTCGGGTTAGTGTTCAGGTTAGGTTTAGGGTCCAGTTTGGGGTTAGGGGATATGTTTAGCGTTAGGGTTAGTTTTCGGTTTACGGGTAGTGTGAAGTTTAGCTGAAGGGTGAGGGTTAGGATAACGGTTAGGATTTTAGTTAGTGTTAGAGTTTAGGTTTAGGGTGTTAGGGTTAGGTTTATGGTTAGGGTAGGGTTAAGTTTAGGGTTAATGTTAGGGTTAGTGTCAGATTAGGGTTACTGTTCGTGTTAGGGTCAGGGTTAGCGTTAGCGTTAGCTTTAAGGTTGGGAATACATTTAGGGGTTAGGGTGGGTGTTGGGGTTAGGGTGAGGTTAGGTTTAGGTTTACAGTTAATGTGAGGGTTTAGGGTAATTTTTATGGTTAGGGTTAGAGTTAGTGTCATGGTGAAGTTTCAGTTAATAGTGGGGGCTAGATTTGGGTTACAGTTAGGGTTAAGGTTAGTGTTAGGGTTAGGTTTAAGGTTAGGGTTAGGGTAGGGGTCAGGTTAGGGTTAAGGCTAGGTTTACGGTAAAGTGTAGGGCTAGGTTAGGGTTAGGCTTAGGGTTAGAGTTAGTGCTAGGGTTTAGGGTTAGGGTTTGGGTCAGGTTTAGAGTTAATGTTAGGGTTAGGGTTAGGGTAGAGTTAAGGTTAGGGTTAAGTTTAGGGTTAGGGTAAGGGTTAGGTTTAGGTCAGGGTTAGGGTTAGGATGAGGGATAGGGTTAGGCTTCGGGAAAGGGTTAGGGGTTCGTGTGAGGGTTCGTGTTATTTTTACATTAAGCTGATGTTTTAGGGTCTTACGGTTAGGGTTAGCGTTAGAGTCAGCGTTAGGTTTAGGGTTAGGGTTAGAGTTTGGGGATGGGGGTTACGCTTAGGTTTAGGGTGAAGTTTAGGTTAGGGTTAGGTGTTCGGGTTAATGTTAGGGTCAGGTTTAGGGTTAGGGTTTAGGGTTCAGGTTAGAGTCAGCTTTAGGGTTAGGTTTAGGTTTAGGGTTAGGGTTAGGTTGAGTGTTAGTTTTGCTTAGGGTTACGGTTTGAATGAAGTTATGGTAGGTTTAGGGTTATGGTTCAGGTGAAATTTTGGTTAAGGGTTCGGGTTCGATTTCGGATTAGGGTTAGTGGTTAGGGTTCGTTTTAGGGTTAAGTTTAGGGTTAGGCTAAGTATTAGTTTTAGAGTGAGGTTTAGGGGTTAGTGTTTCAGTTAGGTTAAGGGTAGGGTTATAAGTCCGGTGAAGTTTAGGGTTAGGGTAAGAGTTAGATTTACATTTACTGTTAAGGTGAGGGTTTTGGGTAAGTGTTACGTTTAGGGTTAGGGCTAGGTTCAGGGTTAGAGTTGGGGTTAGGGGTTAGGGGTAGGTTTAAGTTGACGGTAGGCTTAAAGTTAGGGTTCAGGTGAGGTTAGGGTTAGGGTCAGGGTTAGGATTAGAATTAGGTTTAGGGCGAGGGTTAGTGTCAGAGTTATTGTAAGGGTTAGCTTTAGGGTTAGAGGTGGGCCAACGTTAAGGTTAGGGTTAGGTTTAGGGTGAAAGTTGCGGTTAGCTATAGATTAGGGATAGGGTGATATTTCATATAGGGTGAGGGTTAGGATTAGGGCTAAGGTTTGGGTTCATTTTCAGGTAAGTGTGAAGGTGATGTTTAGGGTTAGGGTTAAGGTTACGGATTCAGTTTAGTTTTAGGGTTAGGGTTAGATTTTAGGTTAGGGTTTAGTTTTACGTTTAGGGTTAGGGTTCTGGTTGTGTTAGGCGTTGTGGTTGGGGTGAGGTTTAGGTTTAGGGTTAGGATTATGGTTATGGTAAGGTGTTAGGGGTGAGAGGTGTAGTTTAGGTTTAGGGTTTGGGTGAGGGTTCCAGTTAGGCATTGTGGTTCTGGTCATGGTTAGGTTTGGTTTAGGGTTAGGGTTAGGTGTGTGATTAGGTTTAGGCTTAGTGTTAGAGTTAGAGTGAGAGTTAGGGTTAGGCTTTGGTGTTAGGTGTTAGGTTTTGGGTTAGGGTTAGTGTTATCGTTAGGGCTTAGGGGTTCAGGTTAGTGTTAGTGTTAGGGTTAGAGATAGCGCTAGGGTTAGGTTTTGGGATACGCTTAGGGGTTAGAGTGAGGGTTACGGTTAGTTTTACAGTTAAGTTGAGGTTTTAGGGTATGTGTTACGATTGGGTTAGAGTTAGAGTTAGAGTTAGAGTTAGGGTTAGTGTTAGGTGTAGGGTAAGTTTTAGTTTTAAGTCCAGGTTCAGGGTTAGAATTAGTGTTCTATTTAGGGTCAAGGTTAGAGTTCGGGTTAGGGTTAGGATTAGGGCTAGGGTTAGGATTAGGATTAGGTTTAGGGTTAGGCTCAGGGCTATTGTAAGGCTTAGGTTTAGGGTAGCAGGTGGACTAGCTTTATGGTTAGAGTCAGGTTTAAGGTTAGGGTTTGGGTTAGGTTTCGGTTTACGGTTAAGGTTAGGGTTAGGGTTTGGATGAAGTTTAGCATAAGGTGAGGGTTACTTTTAGGGTTAGGGCTGGATTTGGGGTTTGTGTTCGGGTTAGTGTTCAGGTTAGGTTTAGGGTCCAGTTTGGGGTTAGGGGATATGTTTAGCGTTAGGGTTAGTTTTCGGTTTACGGGTAGTGTGAAGTTTAGCTGAAGGGTGAGGGTTAGGATAACGGTTAGGATTTTAGTTAGTGTTAGAGTTTAGGTTTAGGGTGTTAGGGTTAGGTTTATGGTTAGGGTAGGGTTAAGTTTAGGGTTAATGTTAGGGTTAGTGTCAGATTAGGGTTACTGTTCGTGTTAGGGTCAGGGTTAGCGTTAGCGTTAGCTTTAAGGTTGGGAATACATTTAGGGGTTAGGGTGGGTGTTGGGGTTAGGGTGAGGTTAGGTTTAGGTTTACAGTTAATGTGAGGGTTTAGGGTAATTTTTATGGTTAGGGTTAGAGTTAGTGTCATGGTGAAGTTTCAGTTAATAGTGGGGGCTAGATTTGGGTTACAGTTAGGGTTAAGGTTAGTGTTAGGGTTAGGTTTAAGGTTAGGGTTAGGGTAGGGGTCAGGTTAGGGTTAAGGCTAGGTTTACGGTAAAGTGTAGGGCTAGGTTAGGGTTAGGCTTAGGGTTAGAGTTAGTGCTAGGGTTTAGGGTTAGGGTTTGGGTCAGGTTTAGAGTTAATGTTAGGGTTAGGGTTAGGGTAGATTTAAGGTTAGGGTTAAGTTTAGGGTTAGGGTAAGGGTTAGGTTTAGGTCAGGTTTAGGGTTAGGATGAGGGATAGGGTTAGGCTTCGGGAAAGTGTTAGGGGTGCGTGTGAGGGTTCGTGTTATTTTTACATTAAGCTGATGTTTTAGGGTCTTACGGTTAGGGTTAGCGTTAGAGTCAGCGTTAGGTTTAGGGTTAGGGTTAGAGTTTGGGGATGGGGGTTACGCTTAGGTTTAGGGTGAAGTTTAGGTTAGGGTTAGGTGTTCGGGTTAATGTTAGGGTCAGGTTTAGGGTTAGGGTTTAGGGTTCAGGTTAGAGTCAGCTTTAGGGTTAGGTTTAGGTTTAGGGTTAGGGTTAGGTTGAGTGTTAGTTTTGCTTAGGGTTACGGTTTGAATGAAGTTATGGTAGGTTTAGGGTTATGGTTCAGGTGAAATTTTGGTTAAGGGTTCGGGTTCGATTTCGGATTAGGGTTAGTGGTTAGGGTTCGTTTTAGGGTTAAGTTTAGGGTTAGGCTAAGTATTAGTTTTAGAGTGAGGTTTAGGGGTTAGTGTTTCAGTTAGGTTAAGGGTAGGGTTATAAGTCCGGTGAAGTTTAGGGTTAGGGTAAGAGTTAGATTTACATTTACTGTTAAGGTGAGGGTTTTGGGTAAGTGTTACGTTTAGGGTTAGGGCTAGGTTCAGGGTTAGAGTTTGGGTTAGGGGTTAGGGGTAGGTTTAAGTTGACGGTAGGCTTAAAGTTAGGGTTCAGGTGAGGTTAGGGTTAGGGTCAGGGTTAGGATTAGAATTAGGTTTAGGGCGAGGGTTAGTGTCAGAGTTATTGTAAGGGTTAGCTTTAGGGTTAGAGGTGGGCCAACGTTAAGGTTAGGGTTAGGTTTAGGGTGAAAGTTGCGGTTAGCTATAGATTAGGGATAGGGTGATATTTCATATAGGGTGAGGGTTAGGATTAGGGCTAAGGTTTGGGTTCATTTTCAGGTAAGTGTGAAGGTGATGTTTAGGGTTAGGGTTAAGGTTACGGATTCTGTTTAGTTTTAGGGTTAGGGTTAGATTTTAGGTTAGGGTTTAGTTTTACGTTTAGGGTTAGGGTTCTGGTTGTGTTAGGCGTTGTGGTTGGGGTGAGGTTTAGGTTTAGGGTTAGGGTTGGGTAGGGTTAGGATTATGGTTATGGTAAGGTGTTAGGGGTGAGAGGTGTAGTTTAGGTTTAGGGTTTGGGTGAGGGTTCCAGTTAGGCATTGTGGTTCTGGTCATGGTTAGGTTTGGTTTAGGGTTAGGGTTAGGTGTGTGATTAGGTTTAGGGTTAGTGTTAGAGTTAGAGTGAGAGTTAGGGTTAGGCTTTGGTGTTAGGTGTTAGGTTTTGGGTTAGGGTTAGTGTTATCGTTAGGGCTTAGGGGTTCAGGTTAGTGTTAGTGTTAGGGTTAGAGATAGCGCTAGGGTTAGGTTTTGGGATACGCTTAGGGGTTAGAGTGAGGGTTACGGTTAGTTTTACAGTTAAGTTGAGGTTTTAGGGTATGTGTTACGATTGGGTTAGAGTTAGAGTTAGGGTTAGTGTTAGGTGTAGGGTAAGTTTTAGTTTTAAGTCCAGGTTCAGGGTTAGAATTAGTGTTCTATTTAGGGTCAAGGTTAGAGTTCGGGTTAGGGTTAGGATTAGGGCTAGGGTTAGGATTAGGATTAGGTTTAGGGTTAGGCTCAGGGCTATTGTAAGGCTTAGGTTTAGGGTAGCAGGTGGACTAGCTTTATGGTTAGAGTCAGGTTTAAGGTTAGGGTTTGGGTTAGGTTTCGGTTTACGGTTAAGGTTAGGGTTAGGGTTTGGATGAAGTTTAGCATAAGGTGAGGGTTACTTTTAGGGTTAGGGCTGGATTTGGGGTTTGTGTTCGGGTTAGTGTTCAGGTTAGGTATAGGGTCCAGTTTGGGGTTAGGGGATATGTTTAGCGTTAGGGTTAGTTTTCGGTTTACGGGTAGTGTGAAGTTTAGCTTAAGGGTGAGGGTTAGGATAACGGTTAGGATTTTAGTTAGTGTTAGAGTTTAGGTTTAGGGTGTTAGGGTTAGGTTTATGGTTAGGGTAGGGTTAAGTTTAGGGTTAATGTTAGGGTTAGTGTCAGATTAGGGTTACTGTTCGTGTTAGGGTCAGGGTTAGCGTTAGCGTTAGCTTTAAGGTTGGGAATACATTTAGGGGTTAGGGTGGGTGTTGGGGTTAGGGTGAGGTTAGGTTTAGGTTTACAGTTAATGTGAGGGTTTAGGGTAATTTTTATGGTTAGGGTTAGAGTTAGTGTCATGGTGAAGTTTCAGTTAATAGTGGGGGCTAGATTTGGGTTACAGTTAGGGTTAAGGTTAGTGTTAGGGTTAGGTTTAAGGTTAGGGTTAGGGTAGGGGTCAGGTTAGGGTTAAGGCTAGGTTTACGGTAAAGTGTAGGGCTAGGTTAGGGTTAGGCTTAGGGTTAGAGTTAGTGCTAGGGTTTAGGGTTAGGGTTTGGGTCAGGTTTAGAGTTAATGTTAGGGTTAGGGTTAGGGTAGAGTTAAGGTTAGGGTTAAGTTTAGGGTTAGGGTAAGGGTTAGGTTTAGGTCAGGGTTAGGGTTAGGATGAGGGATAGGGTTAGGCTTCGGGAAAGGGTTAGGGGTTCGTGTGAGGGTTCGTGTTATTTTTACATTAAGCTGATGTTTTAGGGTCTTACGGTTAGGGTTAGCGTTAGAGTCAGCGTTAGGTTTAGGGTTAGGGTTAGAGTTTGGGGATGGGGGTTACGCTTAGGTTTAGGGTGAAGTTTAGGTTAGGGTTAGGTGTTCGGGTTAATGTTAGGGTCAGGTTTAGGGTTAGGGTTTAGGGTTCAGGTTAGAGTCAGCTTTAGCTTTAGGTTTAAATTTAGGGTTAGGGTTAGGTTGAGTGTTAGTTTTGCTTAGGGTTACGGTTTGAATGAAGTTATGGTAGGTTTAGGGTTATGGTTCAGGTGAAATTTTGGTTAAGGGTTCTGGTTCGATTTCGGATTAGGGTTAGTGGTTAGGGTTCGTTTTAGGGTTAAGTTTAGGGTTAGGCTAAGTATTAGTTTTAGAGTGAGGTTTAGGGGTTAGTGTTTCAGTTAGGTTAAGGGTAGGGTTATAAGTCCGGTGAAGTTTAGGGTTAGGGTAAGAGTTAGATTTACATTTACTGTTAAGGTGAGGGTTTTGGGTAAGTGTTACGTTTAGGGTTAGGGCTAGGTTCAGGGTTAGAGTTTGGGTTAGGGGTTAGGGGTAGGTTTAAGTTGACGGTAGGCTTAAAGTTAGGGTTCAGGTGAGGTTAGGGTTAGGGTCAGGGTTAGGATTAGAATTAGGTTTAGGGCGAGGGTTAGTGTCCATAGTGGGAGAGATAGTATTGTTAGCTTTAGGGTTAGAGGTGGGCCAACGTTAAGGTTAGGGTTAGGTTTAGGGTGAAAGTTGCGGTTAGCTATAGATTAGGGATAGGGTGATATTTCATATAGGGTGAGGGTTAGGATTAGGGCTAAGGTTTGGGTTCATTTTCAGGTAAGTGTGAAGGTGATGTTTAGGTTAGGGTTAAGGTTACGGATTCTGTTTAGTTTTAGGGTTAGGGTTAGATTTTAGGTTAGGGTTTAGTTTTACGTTTAGGGTTAGGGTTCTGGTTGTGTTAGGCGTTGTGGTTGGGGTGAGGTTTAGGGTTAGGGTTGGGTAGGGTTAGGATTATGGTTATGGTAAGGTGTTAGGGGTGAGAGGTGTAGTTTAGGTTTAGGGTTTGGGTGAGGGTTCCAGTTAGGCATTGTGGTTCTGGTCATGGTTAGGTTTGGTTTAGGGTTAGGGTTAGGTGTGTGATTAGGTTTAGGGTTAGTGTTAGAGTTAGAGTGAGAGTTAGGGTTAGGCTTTGGTGTTAGGTGTTAGGTTTTGGGTTAGGGTTAGTGTTATCGTTAGGGCTTAGGGGTTCAGGTTAGTGTTAGTGTTAGGGTTAGAGATAGCGCTAGGGTTAGGTTTTGGGATACGCTTAGGGGTTAGAGTGAGGGTTACGGTTAGTTTTACAGTTAAGTTGAGGTTTTAGGGTATGTGTTACGATTGGGTTAGAGTTAGAGTTAGAGTTAGAGTTAGGGTTAGTGTTAGGTGTAGGGTAAGTTTACTTTTAAGTCCAGGTTCAGGGTTAGAATTAGTGTTCTATTTAGGGTCAAGGTTAGAGTTCGGGTTAGGGTTAGGATTAGGGCTAGGGTTAGGATTAGGATTAGGTTTAGGGTTAGGCTCAGGGCTATTGTAAGGCTTAGGTTTAGGGTAGCAGGTGGACTAGCTTTATGGTTAGAGTCAGGTTTAAGGTTAGGGTTTGGGTTAGGTTTCGGTTTACGGTTAAGGTTAGGGTTAGGGTTTGGATGAAGTTTAGCATAAGGTGAGGGTTACTTTTAGGGTTAGGGCTGGATTTGGGGTTTGTGTTCGGGTTAGTGTTCAGGTTAGGTTTAGGGTCCAGTTTGGGGTTAGGGGATATGTTTAGCGTTAGGGTTAGTTTTCGGTTTACGGGTAGTGTGAAGTTTAGCTGAAGGGTGAGGGTTAGGATAACGGTTAGGATTTTAGTTAGTGTTAGAGTTTAGGTTTAGGGTGTTAGGGTTAGGTTTATGGTTAGGGTAGGGTTAAGTTTAGGGTTAATGTTAGGGTTAGTGTCAGATTAGGGTTACTGTTCGTGTTAGGGTCAGGGTTAGCGTTAGCGTTAGCTTTAAGGTTGGGAATACATTTAGGGTTAGGGTGGGTGTTGGGGTTAGGGTGAGGTTAGGTTTAGGTTTACAGTTAATGTGAGGGTTTAGGGTAATTTTTATGGTTAGGGTTAGAGTTAGTGTCATGGTGAAGTTTCAGTTATAGTGGGGGCTAGATTTGGGTTACAGTTAGGGTTAAGGTTAGTGTTAGGGTTAGGTTTAAGGTTAGGGTTAGGGTAGGGGTCAGGTTAGGGTTAAGGCTAGGTTTACGGTAAAGTGTAGGGCTAGGTTAGGGTTAGGCTTAGGGTTAGAGTTAGTGCTAGGGTTTAGGGTTAGGGTTTGGGTCAGGTTTAGAGTTAATGTTAGGGTTAGGGTTAGGGTAGAGTTAAGGTTAGGGTTAAGTTTAGGGTTAGGGTAAGGGTTAGGTTTAGGTCAGGGTTAGGGTTAGGATGAGGGATAGGGTTAGGCTTCGGGAAAGGGTTAGGGGTTCGTGTGAGGGTTCGTGTTATTTTTACATTAAGCTGATGGTTTTAGGGTCTTACGGTTAGGGTTAGCGTTAGAGTCAGCGTTAGGTTTAGGGTTAGGGTTAGAGTTTGGGGATGGGGGTTACGCTTAGGTTTAGGGTGAAGTTTAGGTTAGGGTTAGGTGTTCGGGTTAATGTTAGGGTCAGGTTTAGGGTTAGGGTTTAGGGTTCAGGTTAGAGTCAGCTTTAGCTTTAGGTTTAAATTTAGGGTTAGGGTTAGGTTGAGTGTTAGTTTTGCTTAGGGTTACGGTTTGAATGAAGTTATGGTAGGTTTAGGTTATGGTTCAGGTGAAATTTTGGTTAAGGGTTCTGGTTCGATTTCGGATTAGGGTTAGTGGTTAGGGTTCGTTTTAGGGTTAAGTTTAGGGTTAGGCTAAGTATTAGTTTTAGAGTGAGGTTTAGGGTTAGTGTTTCAGTTAGGTTAAGGGTAGGGTTATAAGTCCGGTGAAGTTTAGGGTTAGGGTAAGAGTTAGATTTACATTTACTGTTAAGGTGAGGGTTTTGGGTAAGTGTTACGTTTAGGGTTAGGGCTAGGTTCAGGGTTAGAGTTTGGGTTAGGGGGTTAGGGTAGGTTTAAGTTGACGGTAGGCTTAAAGTTAGGGTTCAGGTGAGGTTAGGGTTAGGGTCAGGGTTAGGATTAGAATTAGGTTTAGGGCGAGGGTTAGTGTCAGATTTATTGTAAGGGTTAGCTTTAGGGTTAGAGGTGGGCCAACGTTAAGGTTAGGGTTAGGTTTAGGGTGAAAGTTGCGGTTAGCTATAGATTAGGGATAGGGTGATATTTCATATAGGGTGAGGGTTAGGATTAGGGCTAAGGTTTGGGTTCATTTTCAGGTAAGTGTGAAGGTGATGTTTAGGGTTAGGGTTAAGGTTACGGATTCTGTTTAGTTTTAGGGTTAGGGTTAGATTTTAGGTTAGGGTTTAGTTTTACGTTTAGGGTTAGGGTTCTGGTTGTGTTAGGCGTTGTGGTTGGGTGAGGTTTAGGGTTAGGGTTGGGTAGGGTTAGGATTATGGTTATGGTAAGGTGTTAGGGGTGAGAGGTGTAGTTTAGGTTTAGGGTTTGGGTGAGGGTTCCAGTTAGGCATTGTGGTTCTGGTCATGGTTAGGTTTGGTTTAGGGTTAGGGTTAGGTGTGTGATTAGGTTTAGGGTTAGTGTTAGAGTTAGAGTGAGAGTTAGGGTTAGGCTTTGGTGTTAGGTGTTAGGTTTTGGGTTAGGGTTAGTGTTATCGTTAGGGCTTAGGGGTTCAGGTTAGTGTTAGTGTTAGGGTTAGAGATAGCGCTAGGGTTAGGTTTTGGGATACGCTTAGGGGTTAGAGTGAGGGTTACGGTTAGTTTTACAGTTAAGTTGAGGTTTTAGGGTATGTGTTACGATTGGGTTAGAGTTAGAGTTAGAGTTAGAGTTAGGGTTAGTGTTAGGTGTAGGGTAAGTTTTACTTTTAAGTCCAGGTTCAGGGTTAGAATTAGTGTTCTATTTAGGGTCAAGGTTAGAGTTCGGGTTAGGGTTAGGATTAGGGCTAGGGTTAGGATTAGGATTAGGTTTAGGGTTAGGCTCAGGGCTATTGTAAGGCTTAGGTTTAGGGTAGCAGGTGGACTAGCTTTATGGTTAGAGTCAGGTTTAAGGTTAGGGTTTGGGTTAGGTTTCGGTTTACGGTTAAGGTTAGGGTTAGGGTTTGGATGAAGTTTAGCATAAGGTGAGGGTTACTTTTAGGGTTAGGGCTGGATTTGGGGTTTGTGTTCGGGTTAGTGTTCAGGTTAGGTTTAGGGTCCAGTTTGGGGTTAGGGGATATGTTTAGCGTTAGGGTTAGTTTTCGGTTTACGGGTAGTGTGAAGTTTAGCTGAAGGGTGAGGGTTAGGATAACGGTTAGGATTTTAGTTAGTGTTAGAGTTTAGGTTTAGGGTGTTAGGGTTAGGTTTATGGTTAGGGTAGGGTTAAGTTTAGGGTTAATGTTAGGGTTAGTGTCAGATTAGGGTTACTGTTCGTGTTAGGGTCAGGGTTAGCGTTAGCGTTAGCTTTAAGGTTGGGAATACATTTAGGGGTTAGGGTGGGTGTTGGGGTTAGGGTGAGGTTAGGTTTAGGTTTACAGTTAATGTGAGGGTTTAGGGTAATTTTTATGGTTAGGGTTAGAGTTAGTGTCATGGTGAAGTTTCAGTTAATAGTGGGGGCTAGATTTGGGTTACAGTTAGGGTTAAGGTTAGTGTTAGGGTTAGGTTTAAGGTTAGGGTTAGGGTAGGGGTCAGGTTAGGGTTAAGGCTAGGTTTACGGTAAAGTGTAGGGCTAGGTTAGGGTTAGGCTTAGGGTTAGAGTTAGTGCTAGGGTTTAGGGTTAGGGTTTGGGTCAGGTTTAGAGTTAATGTTAGGGTTAGGGTTAGGGTAGAGTTAAGGTTAGGGTTAAGTTTAGGGTTAGGGTAAGGGTTAGGTTTAGGTCAGGGTTAGGGTTAGGATGAGGGATAGGGTTAGGCTTCGGGAAAGTGTTAGGGGTGCGTGTGAGGGTTCGTGTTATTTTTACATTAAGCTGATGTTTTAGGGTCTTACGGTTAGGGTTAGCGTTAGAGTCAGCGTTAGGTTTAGGGTTAGGGTTAGAGTTTGGGGATGGGGGTTACGCTTAGGTTTAGGGTGAAGTTTAGGTTAGGGTTAGGTGTTCGGGTTAATGTTAGGGTCAGGTTTAGGGTTAGGGTTTAGGGTTCAGGTTAGAGTCAGCTTTAGGGTTAGGTTTAGGTTTAGGGTTAGGGTTAGGTTGAGTGTTAGTTTTGCTTAGGGTTACGGTTTGAATGAAGTTATGGTAGGTTTAGGGTTATGGTTCAGGTGAAATTTTGGTTAAGGGTTCGGGTTCGATTTCGGATTAGGGTTAGTGGTTAGGGTTCGTTTTAGGGTTAAGTTTAGGGTTAGGCTAAGTATTAGTTTTAGAGTGAGGTTTAGGGGTTAGTGTTTCAGTTAGGTTAAGGGTAGGGTTATAAGTCCGGTGAAGTTTAGGGTTAGGGTAAGAGTTAGATTTACATTTACTGTTAAGGTGAGGGTTTTGGGTAAGTGTTACGTTTAGGGTTAGGGCTAGGTTCAGGGTTAGAGTTGGGGTTAGGGGTTAGGGGTAGGTTTAAGTTGACGGTAGGCTTAAAGTTAGGGTTCAGGTGAGGTTAGGGTTAGGGTCAGGGTTAGGATTAGAATTAGGTTTAGGGCGAGGGTTAGTGTCAGAGTTATTGTAAGGGTTAGCTTTAGGGTTAGAGGTGGGCCAACGTTAAGGTTAGGGTTAGGTTTAGGGTGAAAGTTGCGGTTAGCTATAGATTAGGGATAGGGTGATATTTCATATAGGGTGAGGGTTAGGATTAGGGCTAAGGTTTGGGTTCATTTTCAGGTAAGTGTGAAGGTGATGTTTAGGGTTAGGGTTAAGGTTACGGATTCAGTTTAGTTTTAGGGTTAGGGTTAGATTTTAGGTTAGGGTTTAGTTTTACGTTTAGGGTTAGGGTTCTGGTTGTGTTAGGCGTTGTGGTTGGGGTGAGGTTTAGGTTTAGGGTTAGGATTATGGTTATGGTAAGGTGTTAGGGGTGAGAGGTGTAGTTTAGGTTTAGGGTTTGGGTGAGGGTTCCAGTTAGGCATTGTGGTTCTGGTCATGGTTAGGTTTGGTTTAGGGTTAGGGTTAGGTGTGTGATTAGGTTTAGGCTTAGTGTTAGAGTTAGAGTGAGAGTTAGGGTTAGGCTTTGGTGTTAGGTGTTAGGTTTTGGGTTAGGGTTAGTGTTATCGTTAGGGCTTAGGGGTTCAGGTTAGTGTTAGTGTTAGGGTTAGAGATAGCGCTAGGGTTAGGTTTTGGGATACGCTTAGGGGTTAGAGTGAGGGTTACGGTTAGTTTTACAGTTAAGTTGAGGTTTTAGGGTATGTGTTACGATTGGGTTAGAGTTAGAGTTAGAGTTAGAGTTAGGGTTAGTGTTAGGTGTAGGGTAAGTTTTAGTTTTAAGTCCAGGTTCAGGGTTAGAATTAGTGTTCTATTTAGGGTCAAGGTTAGAGTTCGGGTTAGGGTTAGGATTAGGGCTAGGGTTAGGATTAGGATTAGGTTTAGGGTTAGGCTCAGGGCTATTGTAAGGCTTAGGTTTAGGGTAGCAGGTGGACTAGCTTTATGGTTAGAGTCAGGTTTAAGGTTAGGGTTTGGGTTAGGTTTCGGTTTACGGTTAAGGTTAGGGTTAGGGTTTGGATGAAGTTTAGCATAAGGTGAGGGTTACTTTTAGGGTTAGGGCTGGATTTGGGGTTTGTGTTCGGGTTAGTGTTCAGGTTAGGTTTAGGGTCCAGTTTGGGGTTAGGGGATATGTTTAGCGTTAGGGTTAGTTTTCGGTTTACGGGTAGTGTGAAGTTTAGCTGAAGGGTGAGGGTTAGGATAACGGTTAGGATTTTAGTTAGTGTTAGAGTTTAGGTTTAGGGTGTTAGGGTTAGGTTTATGGTTAGGGTAGGGTTAAGTTTAGGGTTAATGTTAGGGTTAGTGTCAGATTAGGGTTACTGTTCGTGTTAGGGTCAGGGTTAGCGTTAGCGTTAGCTTTAAGGTTGGGAATACATTTAGGGGTTAGGGTGGGTGTTGGGGTTAGGGTGAGGTTAGGTTTAGGTTTACAGTTAATGTGAGGGTTTAGGGTAATTTTTATGGTTAGGGTTAGAGTTAGTGTCATGGTGAAGTTTCAGTTAATAGTGGGGGCTAGATTTGGGTTACAGTTAGGGTTAAGGTTAGTGTTAGGGTTAGGTTTAAGGTTAGGGTTAGGGTAGGGGTCAGGTTAGGGTTAAGGCTAGGTTTACGGTAAAGTGTAGGGCTAGGTTAGGGTTAGGCTTAGGGTTAGAGTTAGTGCTAGGGTTTAGGGTTAGGGTTTGGGTCAGGTTTAGAGTTAATGTTAGGGTTAGGGTTAGGGTAGAGTTAAGGTTAGGGTTAAGTTTAGGGTTAGGGTAAGGGTTAGGTTTAGGTCAGGTTTAGGGTTAGGATGAGGGATAGGGTTAGGCTTCGGGAAAGTGTTAGGGGTGCGTGTGAGGGTTCGTGTTATTTTTACATTAAGCTGATGTTTTAGGGTCTTACGGTTAGGGTTAGCGTTAGAGTCAGCGTTAGGTTTAGGGTTAGGGTTAGAGTTTGGGGATGGGGGTTACGCTTAGGTTTAGGGTGAAGTTTAGGTTAGGGTTAGGTGTTCGGGTTAATGTTAGGGTCAGGTTTAGGGTTAGGGTTTAGGGTTCAGGTTAGAGTCAGCTTTAGGGTTAGGTTTAGGTTTAGGGTTAGGGTTAGGTTGAGTGTTAGTTTTGCTTAGGGTTACGGTTTGAATGAAGTTATGGTAGGTTTAGGGTTATGGTTCAGGTGAAATTTTGGTTAAGGGTTCGGGTTCGATTTCGGATTAGGGTTAGTGGTTAGGGTTCGTTTTAGGGTTAAGTTTAGGGTTAGGCTAAGTATTAGTTTTAGAGTGAGGTTTAGGGGTTAGTGTTTCAGTTAGGTTAAGGGTAGGGTTATAAGTCCGGTGAAGTTTAGGGTTAGGGTAAGAGTTAGATTTACATTTACTGTTAAGGTGAGGGTTTTGGGTAAGTGTTACGTTTAGGGTTAGGGCTAGGTTCAGGGTTAGAGTTTGGGTTAGGGGTTAGGGGTAGGTTTAAGTTGACGGTAGGCTTAAAGTTAGGGTTCAGGTGAGGTTAGGGTTAGGGTCAGGGTTAGGATTAGAATTAGGTTTAGGGCGAGGGTTAGTGTCAGAGTTATTGTAAGGGTTAGCTTTAGGGTTAGAGGTGGGCCAACGTTAAGGTTAGGGTTAGGTTTAGGGTGAAAGTTGCGGTTAGCTATAGATTAGGGATAGGGTGATATTTCATATAGGGTGAGGGTTAGGATTAGGGCTAAGGTTTGGGTTCATTTTCAGGTAAGTGTGAAGGTGATGTTTAGGGTTAGGGTTAAGGTTACGGATTCTGTTTAGTTTTAGGGTTAGGGTTAGATTTTAGGTTAGGGTTTAGTTTTACGTTTAGGGTTAGGGTTCTGGTTGTGTTAGGCGTTGTGGTTGGGGTGAGGTTTAGGTTTAGGGTTAGGGTTGGGTAGGGTTAGGATTATGGTTATGGTAAGGTGTTAGGGGTGAGAGGTGTAGTTTAGGTTTAGGGTTTGGGTGAGGGTTCCAGTTAGGCATTGTGGTTCTGGTCATGGTTAGGTTTGGTTTAGGGTTAGGGTTAGGTGTGTGATTAGGTTTAGGGTTAGTGTTAGAGTTAGAGTGAGAGTTAGGGTTAGGCTTTGGTGTTAGGTGTTAGGTTTTGGGTTAGGGTTAGTGTTATCGTTAGGGCTTAGGGGTTCAGGTTAGTGTTAGTGTTAGGGTTAGAGATAGCGCTAGGGTTAGGTTTTGGGATACGCTTAGGGGTTAGAGTGAGGGTTACGGTTAGTTTTACAGTTAAGTTGAGGTTTTAGGGTATGTGTTACGATTGGGTTAGAGTTAGAGTTAGAGTTAGGGTTAGTGTTAGGTGTAGGGTAAGTTTTAGTTTTAAGTCCAGGTTCAGGGTTAGAATTAGTGTTCTATTTAGGGTCAAGGTTAGAGTTCGGGTTAGGGTTAGGATTAGGGCTAGGGTTAGGATTAGGATTAGGTTTAGGGTTAGGCTCAGGGCTATTGTAAGGCTTAGGTTTAGGGTAGCAGGTGGACTAGCTTTATGGTTAGAGTCAGGTTTAAGGTTAGGGTTTGGGTTAGGTTTCGGTTTACGGTTAAGGTTAGGGTTAGGGTTTGGATGAAGTTTAGCATAAGGTGAGGGTTACTTTTAGGGTTAGGGCTGGATTTGGGGTTTGTGTTCGGGTTAGTGTTCAGGTTAGGTATAGGGTCCAGTTTGGGGTTAGGGGATATGTTTAGCGTTAGGGTTAGTTTTCGGTTTACGGGTAGTGTGAAGTTTAGCTTAAGGGTGAGGGTTAGGATAACGGTTAGGATTTTAGTTAGTGTTAGAGTTTAGGTTTAGGGTGTTAGGGTTAGGTTTATGGTTAGGGTAGGGTTAAGTTTAGGGTTAATGTTAGGGTTAGTGTCAGATTAGGGTTACTGTTCGTGTTAGGGTCAGGGTTAGCGTTAGCGTTAGCTTTAAGGTTGGGAATACATTTAGGGGTTAGGGTGGGTGTTGGGGTTAGGGTGAGGTTAGGTTTAGGTTTACAGTTAATGTGAGGGTTTAGGGTAATTTTTATGGTTAGGGTTAGAGTTAGTGTCATGGTGAAGTTTCAGTTAATAGTGGGGGCTAGATTTGGGTTACAGTTAGGGTTAAGGTTAGTGTTAGGGTTAGGTTTAAGGTTAGGGTTAGGGTAGGGGTCAGGTTAGGGTTAAGGCTAGGTTTACGGTAAAGTGTAGGGCTAGGTTAGGGTTAGGCTTAGGGTTAGAGTTAGTGCTAGGGTTTAGGGTTAGGGTTTGGGTCAGGTTTAGAGTTAATGTTAGGGTTAGGGTTAGGGTAGAGTTAAGGTTAGGGTTAAGTTTAGGGTTAGGGTAAGGGTTAGGTTTAGGTCAGGGTTAGGGTTAGGATGAGGGATAGGGTTAGGCTTCGGGAAAGGGTTAGGGGTTCGTGTGAGGGTTCGTGTTATTTTTACATTAAGCTGATGTTTTAGGGTCTTACGGTTAGGGTTAGCGTTAGAGTCAGCGTTAGGTTTAGGGTTAGGGTTAGAGTTTGGGGATGGGGGTTACGCTTAGGTTTAGGGTGAAGTTTAGGTTAGGGTTAGGTGTTCGGGTTAATGTTAGGGTCAGGTTTAGGGTTAGGGTTTAGGGTTCAGGTTAGAGTCAGCTTTAGCTTTAGGTTTAAATTTAGGGTTAGGGTTAGGTTGAGTGTTAGTTTTGCTTAGGGTTACGGTTTGAATGAAGTTATGGTAGGTTTAGGGTTATGGTTCAGGTGAAATTTTGGTTAAGGGTTCTGGTTCGATTTCGGATTAGGGTTAGTGGTTAGGGTTCGTTTTAGGGTTAAGTTTAGGGTTAGGCTAAGTATTAGTTTTAGAGTGAGGTTTAGGGGTTAGTGTTTCAGTTAGGTTAAGGGTAGGGTTATAAGTCCGGTGAAGTTTAGGGTTAGGGTAAGAGTTAGATTTACATTTACTGTTAAGGTGAGGGTTTTGGGTAAGTGTTACGTTTAGGGTTAGGGCTAGGTTCAGGGTTAGAGTTTGGGTTAGGGGTTAGGGGTAGGTTTAAGTTGACGGTAGGCTTAAAGTTAGGGTTCAGGTGAGGTTAGGGTTAGGGTCAGGGTTAGGATTAGAATTAGGTTTAGGGCGAGGGTTAGTGTCAGATTTATTGTAAGGGTTAGCTTTAGGGTTAGAGGTGGGCCAACGTTAAGGTTAGGGTTAGGTTTAGGGTGAAAGTTGCGGTTAGCTATAGATTAGGGATAGGGTGATATTTCATATAGGGTGAGGGTTAGGATTAGGGCTAAGGTTTGGGTTCATTTTCAGGTAAGTGTGAAGGTGATGTTTAGGGTTAGGGTTAAGGTTACGGATTCTGTTTAGTTTTAGGGTTAGGGTTAGATTTTAGGTTAGGGTTTAGTTTTACGTTTAGGGTTAGGGTTCTGGTTGTGTTAGGCGTTGTGGTTGGGGTGAGGTTTAGGGTTAGGGTTGGGTAGGGTTAGGATTATGGTTATGGTAAGGTGTTAGGGGTGAGAGGTGTAGTTTAGGTTTAGGGTTTGGGTGAGGGTTCCAGTTAGGCATTGTGGTTCTGGTCATGGTTAGGTTTGGTTTAGGGTTAGGGTTAGGTGTGTGATTAGGTTTAGGGTTAGTGTTAGAGTTAGAGTGAGAGTTAGGGTTAGGCTTTGGTGTTAGGTGTTAGGTTTTGGGTTAGGGTTAGTGTTATCGTTAGGGCTTAGGGGTTCAGGTTAGTGTTAGTGTTAGGGTTAGAGATAGCGCTAGGGTTAGGTTTTGGGATACGCTTAGGGGTTAGAGTGAGGGTTACGGTTAGTTTTACAGTTAAGTTGAGGTTTTAGGGTATGTGTTACGATTGGGTTAGAGTTAGAGTTAGAGTTAGAGTTAGGGTTAGTGTTAGGTGTAGGGTAAGTTTTACTTTTAAGTCCAGGTTCAGGGTTAGAATTAGTGTTCTATTTAGGGTCAAGGTTAGAGTTCGGGTTAGGGTTAGGATTAGGGCTAGGGTTAGGATTAGGATTAGGTTTAGGGTTAGGCTCAGGGCTATTGTAAGGCTTAGGTTTAGGGTAGCAGGTGGACTAGCTTTATGGTTAGAGTCAGGTTTAAGGTTAGGGTTTGGGTTAGGTTTCGGTTTACGGTTAAGGTTAGGGTTAGGGTTTGGATGAAGTTTAGCATAAGGTGAGGGTTACTTTTAGGGTTAGGGCTGGATTTGGGGTTTGTGTTCGGGTTAGTGTTCAGGTTAGGTTTAGGGTCCAGTTTGGGGTTAGGGGATATGTTTAGCGTTAGGGTTAGTTTTCGGTTTACGGGTAGTGTGAAGTTTAGCTGAAGGGTGAGGGTTAGGATAACGGTTAGGATTTTAGTTAGTGTTAGAGTTTAGGTTTAGGGTGTTAGGGTTAGGTTTATGGTTAGGGTAGGGTTAAGTTTAGGGTTAATGTTAGGGTTAGTGTCAGATTAGGGTTACTGTTCGTGTTAGGGTCAGGGTTAGCGTTAGCGTTAGCTTTAAGGTTGGGAATACATTTAGGGGTTAGGGTGGGTGTTGGGGTTAGGGTGAGGTTAGGTTTAGGTTTACAGTTAATGTGAGGGTTTAGGGTAATTTTTATGGTTAGGGTTAGAGTTAGTGTCATGGTGAAGTTTCAGTTAATAGTGGGGGCTAGATTTGGGTTACAGTTAGGGTTAAGGTTAGTGTTAGGGTTAGGTTTAAGGTTAGGGTTAGGGTAGGGGTCAGGTTAGGGTTAAGGCTAGGTTTACGGTAAAGTGTAGGGCTAGGTTAGGGTTAGGCTTAGGGTTAGAGTTAGTGCTAGGGTTTAGGGTTAGGGTTTGGGTCAGGTTTAGAGTTAATGTTAGGGTTAGGGTTAGGGTAGAGTTAAGGTTAGGGTTAAGTTTAGGGTTAGGGTAAGGGTTAGGTTTAGGTCAGGGTTAGGGTTAGGATGAGGGATAGGGTTAGGCTTCGGGAAAGGGTTAGGGGTTCGTGTGAGGGTTCGTGTTATTTTTACATTAAGCTGATGTTTTAGGGTCTTACGGTTAGGGTTAGCGTTAGAGTCAGCGTTAGGTTTAGGGTTAGGGTTAGAGTTTGGGGATGGGGGTTACGCTTAGGTTTAGGGTGAAGTTTAGGTTAGGGTTAGGTGTTCGGGTTAATGTTAGGGTCAGGTTTAGGGTTAGGGTTTAGGGTTCAGGTTAGAGTCAGCTTTAGCTTTAGGTTTAAATTTAGGGTTAGGGTTAGGTTGAGTGTTAGTTTTGCTTAGGGTTACGGTTTGAATGAAGTTATGGTAGGTTTAGGGTTATGGTTCAGGTGAAATTTTGGTTAAGGGTTCTGGTTCGATTTCGGATTAGGGTTAGTGGTTAGGGTTCGTTTTAGGGTTAAGTTTAGGGTTAGGCTAAGTATTAGTTTTAGAGTGAGGTTTAGGGGTTAGTGTTTCAGTTAGGTTAAGGGTAGGGTTATAAGTCCGGTGAAGTTTAGGGTTAGGGTAAGAGTTAGATTTACATTTACTGTTAAGGTGAGGGTTTTGGGTAAGTGTTACGTTTAGGGTTAGGGCTAGGTTCAGGGTTAGAGTTTGGGTTAGGGGTTAGGGGTAGGTTTAAGTTGACGGTAGGCTTAAAGTTAGGGTTCAGGTGAGGTTAGGGTTAGGGTCAGGGTTAGGATTAGAATTAGGTTTAGGGCGAGGGTTAGTGTCAGATTTATTGTAAGGGTTAGCTTTAGGGTTAGAGGTGGGCCAACGTTAAGGTTAGGGTTAGGTTTAGGGTGAAAGTTGCGGTTAGCTATAGATTAGGGATAGGGTGATATTTCATATAGGGTGAGGGTTAGGATTAGGGCTAAGGTTTGGGTTCATTTTCAGGTAAGTGTGAAGGTGATGTTTAGGGTTAGGGTTAAGGTTACGGATTCTGTTTAGTTTTAGGGTTAGGGTTAGATTTTAGGTTAGGGTTTAGTTTTACGTTTAGGGTTAGGGTTCTGGTTGTGTTAGGCGTTGTGGTTGGGGTGAGGTTTAGGGTTAGGGTTGGGTAGGGTTAGGATTATGGTTATGGTAAGGTGTTAGGGGTGAGAGGTGTAGTTTAGGTTTAGGGTTTGGGTGAGGGTTCCAGTTAGGCATTGTGGTTCTGGTCATGGTTAGGTTTGGTTTAGGGTTAGGGTTAGGTGTGTGATTAGGTTTAGGGTTAGTGTTAGAGTTAGAGTGAGAGTTAGGGTTAGGCTTTGGTGTTAGGTGTTAGGTTTTGGGTTAGGGTTAGTGTTATCGTTAGGGCTTAGGGGTTCAGGTTAGTGTTAGTGTTAGGGTTAGAGATAGCGCTAGGGTTAGGTTTTGGGATACGCTTAGGGGTTAGAGTGAGGGTTACGGTTAGTTTTACAGTTAAGTTGAGGTTTTAGGGTATGTGTTACGATTGGGTTAGAGTTAGAGTTAGAGTTAGAGTTAGGGTTAGTGTTAGGTGTAGGGTAAGTTTTACTTTTAAGTCCAGGTTCAGGGTTAGAATTAGTGTTCTATTTAGGGTCAAGGTTAGAGTTCGGGTTAGGGTTAGGATTAGGGCTAGGGTTAGGATTAGGATTAGGTTTAGGGTTAGGCTCAGGGCTATTGTAAGGCTTAGGTTTAGGGTAGCAGGTGGACTAGCTTTATGGTTAGAGTCAGGTTTAAGGTTAGGGTTTGGGTTAGGTTTCGGTTTACGGTTAAGGTTAGGGTTAGGGTTTGGATGAAGTTTAGCATAAGGTGAGGGTTACTTTTAGGGTTAGGGCTGGATTTGGGGTTTGTGTTCGGGTTAGTGTTCAGGTTAGGTTTAGGGTCCAGTTTGGGGTTAGGGGATATGTTTAGCGTTAGGGTTAGTTTTCGGTTTACGGGTAGTGTGAAGTTTAGCTGAAGGGTGAGGGTTAGGATAACGGTTAGGATTTTAGTTAGTGTTAGAGTTTAGGTTTAGGGTGTTAGGGTTAGGTTTATGGTTAGGGTAGGGTTAAGTTTAGGGTTAATGTTAGGGTTAGTGTCAGATTAGGGTTACTGTTCGTGTTAGGGTCAGGGTTAGCGTTAGCGTTAGCTTTAAGGTTGGGAATACATTTAGGGGTTAGGGTGGGTGTTGGGGTTAGGGTGAGGTTAGGGTTAGGTTTACAGTTAATGTGAGGGTTTAGGGTAATTTTTATGGTTAGGGTTAGAGTTAGTGTCATGGTGAAGTTTCAGTTAATAGTGGGGGCTAGATTTGGGTTACAGTTAGGGTTAAGGTTAGTGTTAGGGTTAGGTTTAAGGTTAGGGTTAGGGTAGGGGTCAGGTTAGGGTTAAGGCTAGGTTTACGGTAAAGTGTAGGGCTAGGTTAGGGTTAGGCTTAGGGTTAGAGTTAGTGCTAGGGTTTAGGGTTAGGGTTTGGGTCAGGTTTAGAGTTAATGTTAGGGTTAGGGTTAGGGTAGAGTTAAGGTTAGGGTTAAGTTTAGGGTTAGGGTAAGGGTTAGGTTTAGGTCAGGGTTAGGGTTAGGATGAGGGATAGGGTTAGGCTTCGGGAAAGGGTTAGGGGTTCGTGTGAGGGTTCGTGTTATTTTTACATTAAGCTGATGTTTTAGGGTCTTACGGTTAGGGTTAGCGTTAGAGTCAGCGTTAGGTTTAGGGTTAGGGTTAGAGTTTGGGGATGGGGGTTACGCTTAGGTTTAGGGTGAAGTTTAGGTTAGGGTTAGGTGTTCGGGTTAATGTTAGGGTCAGGTTTAGGGTTAGGGTTTAGGGTTCAGGTTAGAGTCAGCTTTAGCTTTAGGTTTAAATTTAGGGTTAGGGTTAGGTTGAGTGTTAGTTTTGCTTAGGGTTACGGTTTGAATGAAGTTATGGTAGGTTTAGGGTTATGGTTCAGGTGAAATTTTGGTTAAGGGTTCTGGTTCGATTTCGGATTAGGGTTAGTGGTTAGGGTTCGTTTTAGGGTTAAGTTTAGGGTTAGGCTAAGTATTAGTTTTAGAGTGAGGTTTAGGGGTTAGTGTTTCAGTTAGGTTAAGGGTAGGGTTATAAGTCCGGTGAAGTTTAGGGTTAGGGTAAGAGTTAGATTTACATTTACTGTTAAGGTGAGGGTTTTGGGTAAGTGTTACGTTTAGGGTTAGGGCTAGGTTCAGGGTTAGAGTTTGGGTTAGGGGTTAGGGGTAGGTTTAAGTTGACGGTAGGCTTAAAGTTAGGGTTCAGGTGAGGTTAGGGTTAGGGTCAGGGTTAGGATTAGAATTAGGTTTAGGGCGAGGGTTAGTGTCAGATTTATTGTAAGGGTTAGCTTTAGGGTTAGAGGTGGGCCAACGTTAAGGTTAGGGTTAGGTTTAGGGTGAAAGTTGCGGTTAGCTATAGATTAGGGATAGGGTGATATTTCATATAGGGTGAGGGTTAGGATTAGGGCTAAGGTTTGGGTTCATTTTCAGGTAAGTGTGAAGGTGATGTTTAGGGTTAGGGTTAAGGTTACGGATTCTGTTTAGTTTTAGGGTTAGGGTTAGATTTTAGGTTAGGGTTTAGTTTTACGTTTAGGGTTAGGGTTCTGGTTGTGTTAGGCGTTGTGGTTGGGGTGAGGTTTAGGGTTAGGGTTGGGTAGGGTTAGGATTATGGTTATGGTAAGGTGTTAGGGGTGAGAGGTGTAGTTTAGGTTTAGGGTTTGGGTGAGGGTTCCAGTTAGGCATTGTGGTTCTGGTCATGGTTAGGTTTGGTTTAGGGTTAGGGTTAGGTGTGTGATTAGGTTTAGGGTTAGTGTTAGAGTTAGAGTGAGAGTTAGGGTTAGGCTTTGGTGTTAGGTGTTAGGTTTTGGGTTAGGGTTAGTGTTATCGTTAGGGCTTAGGGGTTCAGGTTAGTGTTAGTGTTAGGGTTAGAGATAGCGCTAGGGTTAGGTTTTGGGATACGCTTAGGGGTTAGAGTGAGGGTTACGGTTAGTTTTACAGTTAAGTTGAGGTTTTAGGGTATGTGTTACGATTGGGTTAGAGTTAGAGTTAGAGTTAGAGTTAGGGTTAGTGTTAGGTGTAGGGTAAGTTTTACTTTTAAGTCCAGGTTCAGGGTTAGAATTAGTGTTCTATTTAGGGTCAAGGTTAGAGTTCGGGTTAGGGTTAGGATTAGGGCTAGGGTTAGGATTAGGATTAGGTTTAGGGTTAGGCTCAGGGCTATTGTAAGGCTTAGGTTTAGGGTAGCAGGTGGACTAGCTTTATGGTTAGAGTCAGGTTTAAGGTTAGGGTTTGGGTTAGGTTTCGGTTTACGGTTAAGGTTAGGGTTAGGGTTTGGATGAAGTTTAGCATAAGGTGAGGGTTACTTTTAGGGTTAGGGCTGGATTTGGGGTTTGTGTTCGGGTTAGTGTTCAGGTTAGGTTTAGGGTCCAGTTTGGGGTTAGGGGATATGTTTAGCGTTAGGGTTAGTTTTCGGTTTACGGGTAGTGTGAAGTTTAGCTGAAGGGTGAGGGTTAGGATAACGGTTAGGATTTTAGTTAGTGTTAGAGTTTAGGTTTAGGGTGTTAGGGTTAGGTTTATGGTTAGGGTAGGGTTAAGTTTAGGGTTAATGTTAGGGTTAGTGTCAGATTAGGGTTACTGTTCGTGTTAGGGTCAGGGTTAGCGTTAGCGTTAGCTTTAAGGTTGGGAATACATTTAGGGGTTAGGGTGGGTGTTGGGGTTAGGGTGAGGTTAGGTTTAGGTTTACAGTTAATGTGAGGGTTTAGGGTAATTTTTATGGTTAGGGTTAGAGTTAGTGTCATGGTGAAGTTTCAGTTAATAGTGGGGGCTAGATTTGGGTTACAGTTAGGGTTAAGGTTAGTGTTAGGGTTAGGTTTAAGGTTAGGGTTAGGGTAGGGGTCAGGTTAGGGTTAAGGCTAGGTTTACGGTAAAGTGTAGGGCTAGGTTAGGGTTAGGCTTAGGGTTAGAGTTAGTGCTAGGGTTTAGGGTTAGGGTTTGGGTCAGGTTTAGAGTTAATGTTAGGGTTAGGGTTAGGGTAGAGTTAAGGTTAGGGTTAAGTTTAGGGTTAGGGTAAGGGTTAGGTTTAGGTCAGGGTTAGGGTTAGGATGAGGGATAGGGTTAGGCTTCGGGAAAGGGTTAGGGGTTCGTGTGAGGGTTCGTGTTATTTTTACATTAAGCTGATGTTTTAGGGTCTTACGGTTAGGGTTAGCGTTAGAGTCAGCGTTAGGTTTAGGGTTAGGGTTAGAGTTTGGGGATGGGGGTTACGCTTAGGTTTAGGGTGAAGTTTAGGTTAGGGTTAGGTGTTCGGGTTAATGTTAGGGTCAGGTTTAGGGTTAGGGTTTAGGGTTCAGGTTAGAGTCAGCTTTAGCTTTAGGTTTAAATTTAGGGTTAGGGTTAGGTTGAGTGTTAGTTTTGCTTAGGGTTACGGTTTGAATGAAGTTATGGTAGGTTTAGGGTTATGGTTCAGGTGAAATTTTGGTTAAGGGTTCTGGTTCGATTTCGGATTAGGGTTAGTGGTTAGGGTTCGTTTTAGGGTTAAGTTTAGGGTTAGGCTAAGTATTAGTTTTAGAGTGAGGTTTAGGGGTTAGTGTTTCAGTTAGGTTAAGGGTAGGGTTATAAGTCCGGTGAAGTTTAGGGTTAGGGTAAGAGTTAGATTTACATTTACTGTTAAGGTGAGGGTTTTGGGTAAGTGTTACGTTTAGGGTTAGGGCTAGGTTCAGGGTTAGAGTTTGGGTTAGGGGTTAGGGGTAGGTTTAAGTTGACGGTAGGCTTAAAGTTAGGGTTCAGGTGAGGTTAGGGTTAGGGTCAGGGTTAGGATTAGAATTAGGTTTAGGGCGAGGGTTAGTGTCAGATTTATTGTAAGGGTTAGCTTTAGGGTTAGAGGTGGGCCAACGTTAAGGTTAGGGTTAGGTTTAGGGTGAAAGTTGCGGTTAGCTATAGATTAGGGATAGGGTGATATTTCATATAGGGTGAGGGTTAGGATTAGGGCTAAGGTTTGGGTTCATTTTCAGGTAAGTGTGAAGGTGATGTTTAGGGTTAGGGTTAAGGTTACGGATTCTGTTTAGTTTTAGGGTTAGGGTTAGATTTTAGGTTAGGGTTTAGTTTTACGTTTAGGGTTAGGGTTCTGGTTGTGTTAGGCGTTGTGGTTGGGGTGAGGTTTAGGGTTAGGGTTGGGTAGGGTTAGGATTATGGTTATGGTAAGGTGTTAGGGGTGAGAGGTGTAGTTTAGGTTTAGGGTTTGGGTGAGGGTTCCAGTTAGGCATTGTGGTTCTGGTCATGGTTAGGTTTGGTTTAGGGTTAGGGTTAGGTGTGTGATTAGGTTTAGGGTTAGTGTTAGAGTTAGAGTGAGAGTTAGGGTTAGGCTTTGGTGTTAGGTGTTAGGTTTTGGGTTAGGGTTAGTGTTATCGTTAGGGCTTAGGGGTTCAGGTTAGTGTTAGTGTTAGGGTTAGAGATAGCGCTAGGGTTAGGTTTTGGGATACGCTTAGGGGTTAGAGTGAGGGTTACGGTTAGTTTTACAGTTAAGTTGAGGTTTTAGGGTATGTGTTACGATTGGGTTAGAGTTAGAGTTAGAGTTAGAGTTAGGGTTAGTGTTAGGTGTAGGGTAAGTTTTACTTTTAAGTCCAGGTTCAGGGTTAGAATTAGTGTTCTATTTAGGGTCAAGGTTAGAGTTCGGGTTAGGGTTAGGATTAGGGCTAGGGTTAGGATTAGGATTAGGTTTAGGGTTAGGCTCAGGGCTATTGTAAGGCTTAGGTTTAGGGTAGCAGGTGGACTAGCTTTATGGTTAGAGTCAGGTTTAAGGTTAGGGTTTGGGTTAGGTTTCGGTTTACGGTTAAGGTTAGGGTTAGGGTTTGGATGAAGTTTAGCATAAGGTGAGGGTTACTTTTAGGGTTAGGGCTGGATTTGGGGTTTGTGTTCGGGTTAGTGTTCAGGTTAGGTTTAGGGTCCAGTTTGGGGTTAGGGGATATGTTTAGCGTTAGGGTTAGTTTTCGGTTTACGGGTAGTGTGAAGTTTAGCTTAAGGGTGAGGGTTAGGATAACGGTTAGGATTTTAGTTAGTGTTAGAGTTTAGGTTTAGGGTGTTAGGGTTAGGTTTATGGTTAGGGTAGGGTTAAGTTTAGGGTTAATGTTAGGGTTAGTGTCAGATTAGGGTTACTGTTCGTGTTAGGGTCAGGGTTAGCGTTAGCGTTAGCTTTAAGGTTGGGAATACATTTAGGGGTTAGGGTGGGTGTTGGGGTTAGGGTGAGGTTAGGTTTAGGTTTACAGTTAATGTGAGGGTTTAGGGTAATTTTTATGGTTAGGGTTAGAGTTAGTGTCATGGTGAAGTTTCAGTTAATAGTGGGGGCTAGATTTGGGTTACAGTTAGGGTTAAGGTTAGTGTTAGGGTTAGGTTTAAGGTTAGGGTTAGGGTAGGGGTCAGGTTAGGGTTAAGGCTAGGTTTACGGTAAAGTGTAGGGCTAGGTTAGGGTTAGGCTTAGGGTTAGAGTTAGTGCTAGGGTTTAGGGTTAGGGTTTGGGTCAGGTTTAGAGTTAATGTTAGGGTTAGGGTTAGGGTAGAGTTAAGGTTAGGGTTAAGTTTAGGGTTAGGGTAAGGGTTAGGTTTAGGTCAGGTTTAGGGTTAGGATGAGGGATAGGGTTAGGCTTCGGGAAAGTGTTAGGGGTGCGTGTGAGGGTTCGTGTTATTTTTACATTAAGCTGATGTTTTAGGGTCTTACGGTTAGGGTTAGCGTTAGAGTCAGCGTTAGGTTTAGGGTTAGGGTTAGAGTTTGGGGATGGGGGTTACGCTTAGGTTTAGGGTGAAGTTTAGGTTAGGGTTAGGTGTTCGGGTTAATGTTAGGGTCAGGTTTAGGGTTAGGGTTTAGGGTTCAGGTTAGAGTCAGCTTTAGGGTTAGGTTTAGGTTTAGGGTTAGGGTTAGGTTGAGTGTTAGTTTTGCTTAGGGTTACGGTTTGAATGAAGTTATGGTAGGTTTAGGGTTATGGTTCAGGTGAAATTTTGGTTAAGGGTTCGGGTTCGATTTCGGATTAGGGTTAGTGGTTAGGGTTCGTTTTAGGGTTAAGTTTAGGGTTAGGCTAAGTATTAGTTTTAGAGTGAGGTTTAGGGGTTAGTGTTTCAGTTAGGTTAAGGGTAGGGTTATAAGTCCGGTGAAGTTTAGGGTTAGGGTAAGAGTTAGATTTACATTTACTGTTAAGGTGAGGGTTTTGGGTAAGTGTTACGTTTAGGGTTAGGGCTAGGTTCAGGGTTAGAGTTGGGGTTAGGGGTTAGGGGTAGGTTTAAGTTGACGGTAGGCTTAAAGTTAGGGTTCAGGTGAGGTTAGGGTTAGGGTCAGGGTTAGGATTAGAATTAGGTTTAGGGCGAGGGTTAGTGTCAGAGTTATTGTAAGGGTTAGCTTTAGGGTTAGAGGTGGGCCAACGTTAAGGTTAGGGTTAGGTTTAGGGTGAAAGTTGCGGTTAGCTATAGATTAGGGATAGGGTGATATTTCATATAGGGTGAGGGTTAGGATTAGGGCTAAGGTTTGGGTTCATTTTCAGGTAAGTGTGAAGGTGATGTTTAGGGTTAGGGTTAAGGTTACGGATTCAGTTTAGTTTTAGGGTTAGGGTTAGATTTTAGGTTAGGGTTTAGTTTTACGTTTAGGGTTAGGGTTCTGGTTGTGTTAGGCGTTGTGGTTGGGGTGAGGTTTAGGTTTAGGGTTAGGGTTGGGTAGGGTTAGGATTATGGTTATGGTAAGGTGTTAGGGGTGAGAGGTGTAGTTTAGGTTTAGGGTTTGGGTGAGGGTTCCAGTTAGGCATTGTGGTTCTGGTCATGGTTAGGTTTGGTTTAGGGTTAGGGTTAGGTGTGTGATTAGGTTTAGGCTTAGTGTTAGAGTTAGAGTGAGAGTTAGGGTTAGGCTTTGGTGTTAGGTGTTAGGTTTTGGGTTAGGGTTAGTGTTATCGTTAGGGCTTAGGGGTTCAGGTTAGTGTTAGTGTTAGGGTTAGAGATAGCGCTAGGGTTAGGTTTTGGGATACGCTTAGGGGTTTGAGTGAGGGTTACGGTTAGTTTTACAGTTAAGTTGAGGTTTTAGGGTATGTGTTACGATTGGGTTAGAGTTAGAGTTAGAGTTAGAGTTAGGGTTAGTGTTAGGTGTAGGGTAAGTTTTAGTTTTAAGTCCAGGTTCAGGGTTAGAATTAGTGTTCTATTTAGGGTCAAGGTTAGAGTTCGGGTTAGGGTTAGGATTAGGGCTAGGGTTAGGATTAGGATTAGGTTTAGGGTTAGGCTCAGGGCTATTGTAAGGCTTAGGTTTAGGGTAGCAGGTGGACTAGCTTTATGGTTAGAGTCAGGTTTAAGGTTAGGGTTTGGGTTAGGTTTCGGTTTACGGTTAAGGTTAGGGTTAGGGTTTGGATGAAGTTTAGCATAAGGTGAGGGTTACTTTTAGGGTTAGGGCTGGATTTGGGGTTTGTGTTCGGGTTAGTGTTCAGGTTAGGTTTAGGGTCCAGTTTGGGGTTAGGGGATATGTTTAGCGTTAGGGTTAGTTTTCGGTTTACGGGTAGTGTGAAGTTTAGCTGAAGGGTGAGGGTTAGGATAACGGTTAGGATTTTAGTTAGTGTTAGAGTTTAGGTTTAGGGTGTTAGGGTTAGGTTTATGGTTAGGGTAGGGTTAAGTTTAGGGTTAATGTTAGGGTTAGTGTCAGATTAGGGTTACTGTTCGTGTTAGGGTCAGGGTTAGCGTTAGCGTTAGCTTTAAGGTTGGGAATACATTTAGGGGTTAGGGTGGGTGTTGGGGTTAGGGTGAGGTTAGGTTTAGGTTTACAGTTAATGTGAGGGTTTAGGGTAATTTTTATGGTTAGGGTTAGAGTTAGTGTCATGGTGAAGTTTCAGTTAATAGTGGGGGCTAGATTTGGGTTACAGTTAGGGTTAAGGTTAGTGTTAGGGTTAGGTTTAAGGTTAGGGTTAGGGTAGGGGTCAGGTTAGGGTTAAGGCTAGGTTTACGGTAAAGTGTAGGGCTAGGTTAGGGTTAGGCTTAGGGTTAGAGTTAGTGCTAGGGTTTAGGGTTAGGGTTTGGGTCAGGTTTAGAGTTAATGTTAGGGTTAGGGTTAGGGTAGAGTTAAGGTTAGGGTTAAGTTTAGGGTTAGGGTAAGCGTTAGGTTTAGGTCAGGGTTAGGGTTAGGATGAGGGATAGGGTTAGGCTTCGGGAAAGGGTTAGGGGTTCGTGTGAGGGTTCGTGTTATTTTTACATTAAGCTGATGTTTTAGGGTCTTACGGTTAGGGTTAGCGTTAGAGTCAGCGTTAGGTTTAGGGTTAGGGTTAGAGTTTGGGGATGGGGGTTACGCTTAGGTTTAGGGTGAAGTTTAGGTTAGGGTTAGGTGTTCGGGTTAATGTTAGGGTCAGGTTTAGGGTTAGGGTTTAGGGTTCAGGTTAGAGTCAGCTTTAGGGTTAGGTTTAGGTTTAGGGTTAGGGTTAGGTTGAGTGTTAGTTTTGCTTAGGGTTACGGTTTGAATGAAGTTATGGTAGGTTTAGGGTTATGGTTCAGGTGAAATTTTGGTTAAGGGTTCGGGTTCGATTTCGGATTAGGGTTAGTGGTTAGGGTTCGTTTTAGGGTTAAGTTTAGGGTTAGGCTAAGTATTAGTTTTAGAGTGAGGTTTAGGGGTTAGTGTTTCAGTTAGGTTAAGGGTAGGGTTATAAGTCCGGTGAAGTTTAGGGTTAGGGTAAGAGTTAGATTTACATTTACTGTTAAGGTGAGGGTTTTGGGAAAGTGTTACGTTTAGGGTTAGGGCTAGGTTCAGGGTTAGAGTTGGGGTTAGGGGTTAGGGGTAGGTTTAAGTTGACGGTAGGCTTAAAGTTAGGGTTCAGGTGAGGTTAGGGTTAGGGTCAGGGTTAGGATTAGAATTAGGTTTAGGGCGAGGGTTAGTGTCAGAGTTATTGTAAGGGTTAGCTTTAGGGTTAGAGGTGGGCCAACGTTAAGGTTAGGGTTAGGTTTAGGGTGAAAGTTGCGGTTAGCTATAGATTAGGGATAGGGTGATATTTCATATAGGGTGAGGGTTAGGATTAGGGCTAAGGTTTGGGTTCATTTTCAGGTAAGTGTGAAGGTGATGTTTAGGGTTAGGGTTAAGGTTACGGATTCAGTTTAGTTTTAGGGTTAGGGTTAGATTTTAGGTTAGGGTTTAGTTTTACGTTTAGGGTTAGGGTTCTGGTTGTGTTAGGCGTTGTGGTTGGGGTGAGGTTTAGGTTTAGGGTTAGGGTTGGGTAGGGTTAGGATTATGGTTATGGTAAGGTGTTAGGGGTGAGAGGTGTAGTTTAGGTTTAGGGTTTGGGTGAGGGTTCCAGTTAGGCATTGTGGTTCTGGTCATGGTTAGGTTTGGTTTAGGGTTAGGGTTAGGTGTGTGATTAGGTTTAGGCTTAGTGTTAGAGTTAGAGTGAGAGTTAGGGTTAGGCTTTGGTGTTAGGTGTTAGGTTTTGGGTTAGGGTTAGTGTTATCGTTAGGGCTTAGGGGTTCAGGTTAGTGTTAGTGTTAGGGTTAGAGATAGCGCTAGGGTTAGGTTTTGGGATACGCTTAGGGGTTAGAGTGAGGGTTACGGTTAGTTTTACAGTTAAGTTGAGGTTTTAGGGTATGTGTTACGATTGGGTTAGAGTTAGAGTTAGAGTTAGGGTTAGTGTTAGGTGTAGGGTAAGTTTTAGTTTTAAGTCCAGGTTCAGGGTTAGAATTAGTGTTCTATTTAGGGTCAAGGTTAGAGTTCGGGTTAGGGTTAGGATTAGGGCTAGGGTTAGGATTAGGATTAGGTTTAGGGTTAGGCTCAGGGCTATTGTAAGGCTTAGGTTTAGGGTAGCAGGTGGACTAGCTTTATGGTTAGAGTCAGGTTTAAGGTTAGGGTTTGGGTTAGGTTTCGGTTTACGGTTAAGGTTAGGGTTAGGGTTTGGATGAAGTTTAGCATAAGGTGAGGGTTACTTTTAGGGTTAGGGCTGGATTTGGGGTTTGTGTTCGGGTTAGTGTTCAGGTTAGGTTTAGGGTCCAGTTTGGGGTTAGGGGATATGTTTAGCGTTAGGGTTAGTTTTCGGTTTACGGGTAGTGTGAAGTTTAGCTGAAGGGTGAGGGTTAGGATAACGGTTAGGATTTTAGTTAGTGTTAGAGTTTAGGTTTAGGGTGTTAGGGTTAGGTTTATGGTTAGGGTAGGGTTAAGTTTAGGGTTAATGTTAGGGTTAGTGTCAGATTAGGGTTACTGTTCGTGTTAGGGTCAGGGTTAGCGTTAGCGTTAGCTTTAAGGTTGGGAATACATTTAGGGGTTAGGGTGGGTGTTGGGGTTAGGGTGAGGTTAGGTTTAGGTTTACAGTTAATGTGAGGGTTTAGGGTAATTTTTATGGTTAGGGTTAGAGTTAGTGTCATGGTGAAGTTTCAGTTAATAGTGGGGGCTAGATTTGGGTTACAGTTAGGGTTAAGGTTAGTGTTAGGGTTAGGTTTAAGGTTAGGGTTAGGGTAGGGGTCAGGTTAGGGTTAAGGCTAGGTTTACGGTAAAGTGTAGGGCTAGGTTAGGGTTAGGCTTAGGGTTAGAGTTAGTGCTAGGGTTTAGGGTTAGGGTTTGGGTCAGGTTTAGAGTTAATGTTAGGGTTAGGGTTAGGGTAGAGTTAAGGTTAGGGTTAAGTTTAGGGTTAGGGTAAGCGTTAGGTTTAGGTCAGGGTTAGGGTTAGGATGAGGGATAGGGTTAGGCTTCGGGAAAGGGTTAGGGGTTCGTGTGAGGGTTCGTGTTATTTTTACATTAAGCTGATGTTTTAGGGTCTTACGGTTAGGGTTAGCGTTAGAGTCAGCGTTAGGTTTAGGGTTAGGGTTAGAGTTTGGGGATGGGGGTTACGCTTAGGTTTAGGGTGAAGTTTAGGTTAGGGTTAGGTGTTCGGGTTAATGTTAGGGTCAGGTTTAGGGTTAGGGTTTAGGGTTCAGGTTAGAGTCAGCTTTAGGGTTAGGTTTAGGTTTAGGGTTAGGGTTAGGTTGAGTGTTAGTTTTGCTTAGGGTTACGGTTTGAATGAAGTTATGGTAGGTTTAGGGTTATGGTTCAGGTGAAATTTTGGTTAAGGGTTCGGGTTCGATTTCGGATTAGGGTTAGTGGTTAGGGTTCGTTTTAGGGTTAAGTTTAGGGTTAGGCTAAGTATTAGTTTTAGAGTGAGGTTTAGGGGTTAGTGTTTCAGTTAGGTTAAGGGTAGGGTTATAAGTCCGGTGAAGTTTAGGGTTAGGGTAAGAGTTAGATTTACATTTACTGTTAAGGTGAGGGTTTTGGGTAAGTGTTACGTTTAGGGTTAGGGCTAGGTTCAGGGTTAGAGTTGGGGTTAGGGGTTAGGGGTAGGTTTAAGTTGACGGTAGGCTTAAAGTTAGGGTTCAGGTGAGGTTAGGGTTAGGGTCAGGGTTAGGATTAGAATTAGGTTTAGGGCGAGGGTTAGTGTCAGAGTTATTGTAAGGGTTAGCTTTAGGGTTAGAGGTGGGCCAACGTTAAGGTTAGGGTTAGGTTTAGGGTGAAAGTTGCGGTTAGCTATAGATTAGGGATAGGGTGATATTTCATATAGGGTGAGGGTTAGGATTAGGGCTAAGGTTTGGGTTCATTTTCAGGTAAGTGTGAAGGTGATGTTTAGGGTTAGGGTTAAGGTTACGGATTCAGTTTAGTTTTAGGGTTAGGGTTAGATTTTAGGTTAGGGTTTAGTTTTACGTTTAGGGTTAGGGTTCTGGTTGTGTTAGGCGTTGTGGTTGGGGTGAGGTTTAGGTTTAGGGTTAGGGTTGGGTAGGGTTAGGATTATGGTTATGGTAAGGTGTTAGGGGTGAGAGGTGTAGTTTAGGTTTAGGGTTTGGGTGAGGGTTCCAGTTAGGCATTGTGGTTCTGGTCATGGTTAGGTTTGGTTTAGGGTTAGGGTTAGGTGTGTGATTAGGTTTAGGCTTAGTGTTAGAGTTAGAGTGAGAGTTAGGGTTAGGCTTTGGTGTTAGGTGTTAGGTTTTGGGTTAGGGTTAGTGTTATCGTTAGGGCTTAGGGGTTCAGGTTAGTGTTAGTGTTAGGGTTAGAGATAGCGCTAGGGTTAGGTTTTGGGATACGCTTAGGGGTTTGAGTGAGGGTTACGGTTAGTTTTACAGTTAAGTTGAGGTTTTAGGGTATGTGTTACGATTGGGTTAGAGTTAGAGTTAGAGTTAGAGTTAGGGTTAGTGTTAGGTGTAGGGTAAGTTTTAGTTTTAAGTCCAGGTTCAGGGTTAGAATTAGTGTTCTATTTAGGGTCAAGGTTAGAGTTCGGGTTAGGGTTAGGATTAGGGCTAGGGTTAGGATTAGGATTAGGTTTAGGGTTAGGCTCAGGGCTATTGTAAGGCTTAGGTTTAGGGTAGCAGGTGGACTAGCTTTATGGTTAGAGTCAGGTTTAAGGTTAGGGTTTGGGTTAGGTTTCGGTTTACGGTTAAGGTTAGGGTTAGGGTTTGGATGAAGTTTAGCATAAGGTGAGGGTTACTTTTAGGGTTAGGGCTGGATTTGGGGTTTGTGTTCGGGTTAGTGTTCAGGTTAGGTTTAGGGTCCAGTTTGGGGTTAGGGGATATGTTTAGCGTTAGGGTTAGTTTTCGGTTTACGGGTAGTGTGAAGTTTAGCTGAAGGGTGAGGGTTAGGATAACGGTTAGGATTTTAGTTAGTGTTAGAGTTTAGGTTTAGGGTGTTAGGGTTAGGTTTATGGTTAGGGTAGGGTTAAGTTTAGGGTTAATGTTAGGGTTAGTGTCAGATTAGGGTTACTGTTCGTGTTAGGGTCAGGGTTAGCGTTAGCGTTAGCTTTAAGGTTGGGAATACATTTAGGGGTTAGGGTGGGTGTTGGGGTTAGGGTGAGGTTAGGTTTAGGTTTACAGTTAATGTGAGGGTTTAGGGTAATTTTTATGGTTAGGGTTAGAGTTAGTGTCATGGTGAAGTTTCAGTTAATAGTGGGGGCTAGATTTGGGTTACAGTTAGGGTTAAGGTTAGTGTTAGGGTTAGGTTTAAGGTTAGGGTTAGGGTAGGGGTCAGGTTAGGGTTAAGGCTAGGTTTACGGTAAAGTGTAGGGCTAGGTTAGGGTTAGGCTTAGGGTTAGAGTTAGTGCTAGGGTTTAGGGTTAGGGTTTGGGTCAGGTTTAGAGTTAATGTTAGGGTTAGGGTTAGGGTAGAGTTAAGGTTAGGGTTAAGTTTAGGGTTAGGGTAAGCGTTAGGTTTAGGTCAGGGTTAGGGTTAGGATGAGGGATAGGGTTAGGCTTCGGGAAAGGGTTAGGGGTTCGTGTGAGGGTTCGTGTTATTTTTACATTAAGCTGATGTTTTAGGGTCTTACGGTTAGGGTTAGCGTTAGAGTCAGCGTTAGGTTTAGGGTTAGGGTTAGAGTTTGGGGATGGGGGTTACGCTTAGGTTTAGGGTGAAGTTTAGGTTAGGGTTAGGTGTTCGGGTTAATGTTAGGGTCAGGTTTAGGGTTAGGGTTTAGGGTTCAGGTTAGAGTCAGCTTTAGGGTTAGGTTTAGGTTTAGGGTTAGGGTTAGGTTGAGTGTTAGTTTTGCTTAGGGTTACGGTTTGAATGAAGTTATGGTAGGTTTAGGGTTATGGTTCAGGTGAAATTTTGGTTAAGGGTTCGGGTTCGATTTCGGATTAGGGTTAGTGGTTAGGGTTCGTTTTAGGGTTAAGTTTAGGGTTAGGCTAAGTATTAGTTTTAGAGTGAGGTTTAGGGGTTAGTGTTTCAGTTAGGTTAAGGGTAGGGTTATAAGTCCGGTGAAGTTTAGGGTTAGGGTAAGAGTTAGATTTACATTTACTGTTAAGGTGAGGGTTTTGGGAAAGTGTTACGTTTAGGGTTAGGGCTAGGTTCAGGGTTAGAGTTGGGGTTAGGGGTTAGGGGTAGGTTTAAGTTGACGGTAGGCTTAAAGTTAGGGTTCAGGTGAGGTTAGGGTTAGGGTCAGGGTTAGGATTAGAATTAGGTTTAGGGCGAGGGTTAGTGTCAGAGTTATTGTAAGGGTTAGCTTTAGGGTTAGAGGTGGGCCAACGTTAAGGTTAGGGTTAGGTTTAGGGTGAAAGTTGCGGTTAGCTATAGATTAGGGATAGGGTGATATTTCATATAGGGTGAGGGTTAGGATTAGGGCTAAGGTTTGGGTTCATTTTCAGGTAAGTGTGAAGGTGATGTTTAGGGTTAGGGTTAAGGTTACGGATTCAGTTTAGTTTTAGGGTTAGGGTTAGATTTTAGGTTAGGGTTTAGTTTTACGTTTAGGGTTAGGGTTCTGGTTGTGTTAGGCGTTGTGGTTGGGGTGAGGTTTAGGTTTAGGGTTAGGGTTGGGTAGGGTTAGGATTATGGTTATGGTAAGGTGTTAGGGGTGAGAGGTGTAGTTTAGGTTTAGGGTTTGGGTGAGGGTTCCAGTTAGGCATTGTGGTTCTGGTCATGGTTAGGTTTGGTTTAGGGTTAGGGTTAGGTGTGTGATTAGGTTTAGGCTTAGTGTTAGAGTTAGAGTGAGAGTTAGGGTTAGGCTTTGGTGTTAGGTGTTAGGTTTTGGGTTAGGGTTAGTGTTATCGTTAGGGCTTAGGGGTTCAGGTTAGTGTTAGTGTTAGGGTTAGAGATAGCGCTAGGGTTAGGTTTTGGGATACGCTTAGGGGTTAGAGTGAGGGTTACGGTTAGTTTTACAGTTAAGTTGAGGTTTTAGGGTATGTGTTACGATTGGGTTAGAGTTAGAGTTAGAGTTAGGGTTAGTGTTAGGTGTAGGGTAAGTTTTAGTTTTAAGTCCAGGTTCAGGGTTAGAATTAGTGTTCTATTTAGGGTCAAGGTTAGAGTTCGGGTTAGGGTTAGGATTAGGGCTAGGGTTAGGATTAGGATTAGGTTTAGGGTTAGGCTCAGGGCTATTGTAAGGCTTAGGTTTAGGGTAGCAGGTGGACTAGCTTTATGGTTAGAGTCAGGTTTAAGGTTAGGGTTTGGGTTAGGTTTCGGTTTACGGTTAAGGTTAGGGTTAGGGTTTGGATGAAGTTTAGCATAAGGTGAGGGTTACTTTTAGGGTTAGGGCTGGATTTGGGGTTTGTGTTCGGGTTAGTGTTCAGGTTAGGTTTAGGGTCCAGTTTGGGGTTAGGGGATATGTTTAGCGTTAGGGTTAGTTTTCGGTTTACGGGTAGTGTGAAGTTTAGCTGAAGGGTGAGGGTTAGGATAACGGTTAGGATTTTAGTTAGTGTTAGAGTTTAGGTTTAGGGTGTTAGGGTTAGGTTTATGGTTAGGGTAGGGTTAAGTTTAGGGTTAATGTTAGGGTTAGTGTCAGATTAGGGTTACTGTTCGTGTTAGGGTCAGGGTTAGCGTTAGCGTTAGCTTTAAGGTTGGGAATACATTTAGGGGTTAGGGTGGGTGTTGGGGTTAGGGTGAGGTTAGGTTTAGGTTTACAGTTAATGTGAGGGTTTAGGGTAATTTTTATGGTTAGGGTTAGAGTTAGTGTCATGGTGAAGTTTCAGTTAATAGTGGGGGCTAGATTTGGGTTACAGTTAGGGTTAAGGTTAGTGTTAGGGTTAGGTTTAAGGTTAGGGTTAGGGTAGGGGTCAGGTTAGGGTTAAGGCTAGGTTTACGGTAAAGTGTAGGGCTAGGTTAGGGTTAGGCTTAGGGTTAGAGTTAGTGCTAGGGTTTAGGGTTAGGGTTTGGGTCAGGTTTAGAGTTAATGTTAGGGTTAGGGTTAGGGTAGAGTTAAGGTTAGGGTTAAGTTTAGGGTTAGGGTAAGCGTTAGGTTTAGGTCAGGGTTAGGGTTAGGATGAGGGATAGGGTTAGGCTTCGGGAAAGGGTTAGGGGTTCGTGTGAGGGTTCGTGTTATTTTTACATTAAGCTGATGTTTTAGGGTCTTACGGTTAGGGTTAGCGTTAGAGTCAGCGTTAGGTTTAGGGTTAGGGTTAGAGTTTGGGGATGGGGGTTACGCTTAGGTTTAGGGTGAAGTTTAGGTTAGGGTTAGGTGTTCGGGTTAATGTTAGGGTCAGGTTTAGGGTTAGGGTTTAGGGTTCAGGTTAGAGTCAGCTTTAGGGTTAGGTTTAGGTTTAGGGTTAGGGTTAGGTTGAGTGTTAGTTTTGCTTAGGGTTACGGTTTGAATGAAGTTATGGTAGGTTTAGGGTTATGGTTCAGGTGAAATTTTGGTTAAGGGTTCGGGTTCGATTTCGGATTAGGGTTAGTGGTTAGGGTTCGTTTTAGGGTTAAGTTTAGGGTTAGGCTAAGTATTAGTTTTAGAGTGAGGTTTAGGGGTTAGTGTTTCAGTTAGGTTAAGGGTAGGGTTATAAGTCCGGTGAAGTTTAGGGTTAGGGTAAGAGTTAGATTTACATTTACTGTTAAGGTGAGGGTTTTGGGAAAGTGTTACGTTTAGGGTTAGGGCTAGGTTCAGGGTTAGAGTTGGGGTTAGGGGTTAGGGGTAGGTTTAAGTTGACGGTAGGCTTAAAGTTAGGGTTCAGGTGAGGTTAGGGTTAGGGTCAGGGTTAGGATTAGAATTAGGTTTAGGGCGAGGGTTAGTGTCAGAGTTATTGTAAGGGTTAGCTTTAGGGTTAGAGGTGGGCCAACGTTAAGGTTAGGGTTAGGTTTAGGGTGAAAGTTGCGGTTAGCTATAGATTAGGGATAGGGTGATATTTCATATAGGGTGAGGGTTAGGATTAGGGCTAAGGTTTGGGTTCATTTTCAGGTAAGTGTGAAGGTGATGTTTAGGGTTAGGGTTAAGGTTACGGATTCAGTTTAGTTTTAGGGTTAGGGTTAGATTTTAGGTTAGGGTTTAGTTTTACGTTTAGGGTTAGGGTTCTGGTTGTGTTAGGCGTTGTGGTTGGGGTGAGGTTTAGGTTTAGGGTTAGGGTTGGGTAGGGTTAGGATTATGGTTATGGTAAGGTGTTAGGGGTGAGAGGTGTAGTTTAGGTTTAGGGTTTGGGTGAGGGTTCCAGTTAGGCATTGTGGTTCTGGTCATGGTTAGGTTTGGTTTAGGGTTAGGGTTAGGTGTGTGATTAGGTTTAGGCTTAGTGTTAGAGTTAGAGTGAGAGTTAGGGTTAGGCTTTGGTGTTAGGTGTTAGGTTTTGGGTTAGGGTTAGTGTTATCGTTAGGGCTTAGGGGTTCAGGTTAGTGTTAGTGTTAGGGTTAGAGATAGCGCTAGGGTTAGGTTTTGGGATACGCTTAGGGGTTAGAGTGAGGGTTACGGTTAGTTTTACAGTTAAGTTGAGGTTTTAGGGTATGTGTTACGATTGGGTTAGAGTTAGAGTTAGAGTTAGGGTTAGTGTTAGGTGTAGGGTAAGTTTTAGTTTTAAGTCCAGGTTCAGGGTTAGAATTAGTGTTCTATTTAGGGTCAAGGTTAGAGTTCGGGTTAGGGTTAGGATTAGGGCTAGGGTTAGGATTAGGATTAGGTTTAGGGTTAGGCTCAGGGCTATTGTAAGGCTTAGGTTTAGGGTAGCAGGTGGACTAGCTTTATGGTTAGAGTCAGGTTTAAGGTTAGGGTTTGGGTTAGGTTTCGGTTTACGGTTAAGGTTAGGGTTAGGGTTTGGATGAAGTTTAGCATAAGGTGAGGGTTACTTTTAGGGTTAGGGCTGGATTTGGGGTTTGTGTTCGGGTTAGTGTTCAGGTTAGGTTTAGGGTCCAGTTTGGGGTTAGGGGATATGTTTAGCGTTAGGGTTAGTTTTCGGTTTACGGGTAGTGTGAAGTTTAGCTGAAGGGTGAGGGTTAGGATAACGGTTAGGATTTTAGTTAGTGTTAGAGTTTAGGTTTAGGGTGTTAGGGTTAGGTTTATGGTTAGGGTAGGGTTAAGTTTAGGGTTAATGTTAGGGTTAGTGTCAGATTAGGGTTACTGTTCGTGTTAGGGTCAGGGTTAGCGTTAGCGTTAGCTTTAAGGTTGGGAATACATTTAGGGGTTAGGGTGGGTGTTGGGGTTAGGGTGAGGTTAGGTTTAGGTTTACAGTTAATGTGAGGGTTTAGGGTAATTTTTATGGTTAGGGTTAGAGTTAGTGTCATGGTGAAGTTTCAGTTAATAGTGGGGGCTAGATTTGGGTTACAGTTAGGGTTAAGGTTAGTGTTAGGGTTAGGTTTAAGGTTAGGGTTAGGGTAGGGGTCAGGTTAGGGTTAAGGCTAGGTTTACGGTAAAGTGTAGGGCTAGGTTAGGGTTAGGCTTAGGGTTAGAGTTAGTGCTAGGGTTTAGGGTTAGGGTTTGGGTCAGGTTTAGAGTTAATGTTAGGGTTAGGGTTAGGGTAGAGTTAAGGTTAGGGTTAAGTTTAGGGTTAGGGTAAGCGTTAGGTTTAGGTCAGGGTTAGGGTTAGGATGAGGGATAGGGTTAGGCTTCGGGAAAGGGTTAGGGGTGCGTGTGAGGGTTCGTGTTATTTTTACATTAAGCTGATGTTTTAGGGTCTTACGGTTAGGGTTAGCGTTAGAGTCAGCGTTAGGTTTAGGGTTAGGGTTAGAGTTTGGGGATGGGGGTTACGCTTAGGTTTAGGGTGAAGTTTAGGTTAGGGTTAGGTGTTCGGGTTAATGTTAGGGTCAGGTTTAGGGTTAGGGTTTAGGGTTCAGGTTAGAGTCAGCTTTAGGGTTAGGTTTAGGTTTAGGGTTAGGGTTAGGTTGAGTGTTAGTTTTGCTTAGGGTTACGGTTTGAATGAAGTTATGGTAGGTTTAGGGTTATGGTTCAGGTGAAATTTTGGTTAAGGGTTCGGGTTCGATTTCGGATTAGGGTTAGTGGTTAGGGTTCGTTTTAGGGTTAAGTTTAGGGTTAGGCTAAGTATTAGTTTTAGAGTGAGGTTTAGGGGTTAGTGTTTCAGTTAGGTTAAGGGTAGGGTTATAAGTCCGGTGAAGTTTAGGGTTAGGGTAAGAGTTAGATTTACATTTACTGTTAAGGTGAGGGTTTTGGGAAAGTGTTACGTTTAGGGTTAGGGCTAGGTTCAGGGTTAGAGTTGGGGTTAGGGGTTAGGGGTAGGTTTAAGTTGACGGTAGGCTTAAAGTTAGGGTTCAGGTGAGGTTAGGGTTAGGGTCAGGGTTAGGATTAGAATTAGGTTTAGGGCGAGGGTTAGTGTCAGAGTTATTGTAAGGGTTAGCTTTAGGGTTAGAGGTGGGCCAACGTTAAGGTTAGGGTTAGGTTTAGGGTGAAAGTTGCGGTTAGCTATAGATTAGGGATAGGGTGATATTTCATATAGTGTGAGGGTTAGGATTAGGGCTAAGGTTTGGGTTCATTTTCAGGTAAGTGTGAAGGTGATGTTTAGGGTTAGGGTTAAGGTTACGGATTCAGTTTAGTTTTAGGGTTAGGGTTAGATTTTAGGTTAGGGTTTAGTTTTACGTTTAGGGTTAGGGTTCTGGTTGTGTTAGGCGTTGTGGTTGGGGTGAGGTTTAGGTTTAGGGTTAGGGTTGGGTAGGGTTAGGATTATGGTTATGGTAAGGTGTTAGGGGTGAGAGGTGTAGTTTAGGTTTAGGGTTTGGGTGAGGGTTCCAGTTAGGCATTGTGGTTCTGGTCATGGTTAGGTTTGGTTTAGGGTTAGGGTTAGGTGTGTGATTAGGTTTAGGCTTAGTGTTAGAGTTAGAGTGAGAGTTAGGGTTAGGCTTTGGTGTTAGGTGTTAGGTTTTGGGTTAGGGTTAGTGTTATCGTTAGGGCTTAGGGGTTCAGGTTAGTGTTAGTGTTAGGGTTAGAGATAGCGCTAGGGTTAGGTTTTGGGATACGCTTAGGGGTTAGAGTGAGGGTTACGGTTAGTTTTACAGTTAAGTTGAGGTTTTAGGGTATGTGTTACGATTGGGTTAGAGTTAGAGTTAGAGTTAGGGTTAGTGTTAGGTGTAGGGTAAGTTTTAGTTTTAAGTCCAGGTTCAGGGTTAGAATTAGTGTTCTATTTAGGGTCAAGGTTAGAGTTCGGGTTAGGGTTAGGATTAGGGCTAGGGTTAGGATTAGGATTAGGTTTAGGGTTAGGCTCAGGGCTATTGTAAGGCTTAGGTTTAGGGTAGCAGGTGGACTAGCTTTATGGTTAGAGTCAGGTTTAAGGTTAGGGTTTGGGTTAGGTTTCGGTTTACGGTTAAGGTTAGGGTTAGGGTTTGGATGAAGTTTAGCATAAGGTGAGGGTTACTTTTAGGGTTAGGGCTGGATTTGGGGTTTGTGTTCGGGTTAGTGTTCAGGTTAGGTTTAGGGTCCAGTTTGGGGTTAGGGGATATGTTTAGCGTTAGGGTTAGTTTTCGGTTTACGGGTAGTGTGAAGTTTAGCTGAAGGGTGAGGGTTAGGATAACGGTTAGGATTTTAGTTAGTGTTAGAGTTTAGGTTTAGGGTGTTAGGGTTAGGTTTATGGTTAGGGTAGGGTTAAGTTTAGGGTTAATGTTAGGGTTAGTGTCAGATTAGGGTTACTGTTCGTGTTAGGGTCAGGGTTAGCGTTAGCGTTAGCTTTAAGGTTGGGAATACATTTAGGGGTTAGGGTGGGTGTTGGGGTTAGGGTGAGGTTAGGTTTAGGTTTACAGTTAATGTGAGGGTTTAGGGTAATTTTTATGGTTAGGGTTAGAGTTAGTGTCATGGTGAAGTTTCAGTTAATAGTGGGGGCTAGATTTGGGTTACAGTTAGGGTTAAGGTTAGTGTTAGGGTTAGGTTTAAGGTTAGGGTTAGGGTAGGGGTCAGGTTAGGGTTAAGGCTAGGTTTACGGTAAAGTGTAGGGCTAGGTTAGGGTTAGGCTTAGGGTTAGAGTTAGTGCTAGGGTTTAGGGTTAGGGTTTGGGTCAGGTTTAGAGTTAATGTTAGGGTTAGGGTTAGGGTAGAGTTAAGGTTAGGGTTAAGTTTAGGGTTAGGGTAAGGGTTAGGTTTAGGTCAGGGTTAGGGTTAGGATGAGGGATAGGGTTAGGCTTCGGGAAAGGGTTAGGGGTTCGTGTGAGGGTTCGTGTTATTTTTACATTAAGCTGATGTTTTAGGGTCTTACGGTTAGGGTTAGCGTTAGAGTCAGCGTTAGGTTTAGGGTTAGGGTTAGAGTTTGGGGATGGGGGTTACGCTTAGGTTTAGGGTGAAGTTTAGGTTAGGGTTAGGTGTTCGGGTTAATGTTAGGGTCAGGTTTAGGGTTAGGGTTTAGGGTTCAGGTTAGAGTCAGCTTTAGGGTTAGGTTTAGGTTTAGGGTTAGGGTTAGGTTGAGTGTTAGTTTTGCTTAGGGTTACGGTTTGAATGAAGTTATGGTAGGTTTAGGGTTATGGTTCAGGTGAAATTTTGGTTAAGGGTTCGGGTTCGATTTCGGATTAGGGTTAGTGGTTAGGGTTCGTTTTAGGGTTAAGTTTAGGGTTAGGCTAAGTATTAGTTTTAGAGTGAGGTTTAGGGGTTAGTGTTTCAGTTAGGTTAAGG
This sequence comes from Loxodonta africana, assembly GCF_030014295.1. Taxonomy (NCBI): domain Eukaryota; kingdom Metazoa; phylum Chordata; class Mammalia; order Proboscidea; family Elephantidae; genus Loxodonta; species Loxodonta africana. The sequence continues at coordinate 3,546,832 of NC_087370.1, forward strand.
GTAGGGTTATAAGTCCGGTGAAGTTTAGGGTTAGGGTAAGAGTTAGATTTACATTTACTGTTAAGGTGAGGGTTTTGGGTAAGTGTTACGTTTAGGGTTAGGGCTAGGTTCAGGGTTAGAGTTTGGGTTAGGGGTTAGGGGTAGGTTTAAGTTGACGGTAGGCTTAAAGTTAGGGTTCAGGTGAGGTTAGGGTTAGGGTCAGGGTTAGGATTAGAATTAGGTTTAGGGCGAGGGTTAGTGTCAGAGTTATTGTAAGGGTTAGCTTTAGGGTTAGAGGTGGGCCAACGTTAAGGTTAGGGTTAGGTTTAGGGTGAAAGTTGCGGTTAGCTATAGATTAGGGATAGGGTGATATTTCATATAGGGTGAGGGTTAGGATTAGGGCTAAGGTTTGGGTTCATTTTCAGGTAAGTGTGAAGGTGATGTTTAGGGTTAGGGTTAAGGTTACGGATTCAGTTTAGTTTTAGGGTTAGGGTTAGATTTTAGGTTAGGGTTTAGTTTTACGTTTAGGGTTAGGGTTCTGGTTGTGTTAGGCGTTGTGGTTGGGGTGAGGTTTAGGTTTAGGGTTAGGGTTGGGTAGGGTTAGGATTATGGTTATGGTAAGGTGTTAGGGGTGAGAGGTGTAGTTTAGGTTTAGGGTTTGGGTGAGGGTTCCAGTTAGGCATTGTGGTTCTGGTCATGGTTAGGTTTGGTTTAGGGTTAGGGTTAGGTGTGTGATTAGGTTTAGGGTTAGTGTTAGAGTTAGAGTGAGAGTTAGGGTTAGGCTTTGGTGTTAGGTGTTAGGTTTTGGGTTAGGGTTAGTGTTATCGTTAGGGCTTAGGGGTTCAGGTTAGTGTTAGTGTTAGGGTTAGAGATAGCGCTAGGGTTAGGTTTTGGGATACGCTTAGGGGTTAGAGTGAGGGTTACGGTTAGTTTTACAGTTAAGTTGAGGTTTTAGGGTATGTGTTACGATTGGGTTAGAGTTAGAGTTAGAGTTAGGGTTAGTGTTAGGTGTAGGGTAAGTTTTAGTTTTAAGTCCAGGTTCAGGGTTAGAATTAGTGTTCTATTTAGGGTCAAGGTTAGAGTTCGGGTTAGGGTTAGGATTAGGGCTAGGGTTAGGATTAGGATTAGGTTTAGGGTTAGGCTCAGGGCTATTGTAAGGCTTAGGTTTAGGGTAGCAGGTGGACTAGCTTTATGGTTAGAGTCAGGTTTAAGGTTAGGGTTTGGGTTAGGTTTCGGTTTACGGTTAAGGTTAGGGTTAGGGTTTGGATGAAGTTTAGCATAAGGTGAGGGTTACTTTTAGGGTTAGGGCTGGATTTGGGGTTTGTGTTCGGGTTAGTGTTCAGGTTAGGTTTAGGGTCCAGTTTGGGGTTAGGGGATATGTTTAGCGTTAGGGTTAGTTTTCGGTTTACGGGTAGTGTGAAGTTTAGCTTAAGGGTGAGGGTTAGGATAACGGTTAGGATTTTAGTTAGTGTTAGAGTTTAGGTTTAGGGTGTTAGGGTTAGGTTTATGGTTAGGGTAGGGTTAAGTTTAGGGTTAATGTTAGGGTTAGTGTCAGATTAGGGTTACTGTTCGTGTTAGGGTCAGGGTTAGCGTTAGCGTTAGCTTTAAGGTTGGGAATACATTTAGGGGTTAGGGTGGGTGTTGGGGTTAGGGTGAGGTTAGGTTTAGGTTTACAGTTAATGTGAGGGTTTAGGGTAATTTTTATGGTTAGGGTTAGAGTTAGTGTCATGGTGAAGTTTCAGTTAATAGTGGGGGCTAGATTTGGGTTACAGTTAGGGTTAAGGTTAGTGTTAGGGTTAGGTTTAAGGTTAGGGTTAGGGTAGGGGTCAGGTTAGGGTTAAGGCTAGGTTTACGGTAAAGTGTAGGGCTAGGTTAGGGTTAGGCTTAGGGTTAGAGTTAGTGCTAGGGTTTAGGGTTAGGGTTTGGGTCAGGTTTAGAGTTAATGTTAGGGTTAGGGTTAGGGTAGAGTTAAGGTTAGGGTTAAGTTTAGGGTTAGGGTAAGGGTTAGGTTTAGGTCAGGGTTAGGGTTAGGATGAGGGATAGGGTTAGGCTTCGGGAAAGGGTTAGGGGTTCGTGTGAGGGTTCGTGTTATTTTTACATTAAGCTGATGTTTTAGGGTCTTACGGTTAGGGTTAGCGTTAGAGTCAGCGTTAGGTTTAGGGTTAGGGTTAGAGTTTGGGGATGGGGGTTACGCTTAGGTTTAGGGTGAAGTTTAGGTTAGGGTTAGGTGTTCGGGTTAATGTTAGGGTCAGGTTTAGGGTTAGGGTTTAGGGTTCAGGTTAGAGTCAGCTTTAGCTTTAGGTTTAAATTTAGGGTTAGGGTTAGGTTGAGTGTTAGTTTTGCTTAGGGTTACGGTTTGAATGAAGTTATGGTAGGTTTAGGGTTATGGTTCAGGTGAAATTTTGGTTAAGGGTTCTGGTTCGATTTCGGATTAGGGTTAGTGGTTAGGGTTCGTTTTAGGGTTAAGTTTAGGGTTAGGCTAAGTATTAGTTTTAGAGTGAGGTTTAGGGGTTAGTGTTTCAGTTAGGTTAAGGGTAGGGTTATAAGTCCGGTGAAGTTTAGGGTTAGGGTAAGAGTTAGATTTACATTTACTGTTAAGGTGAGGGTTTTGGGTAAGTGTTACGTTTAGGGTTAGGGCTAGGTTCAGGGTTAGAGTTTGGGTTAGGGGTTAGGGGTAGGTTTAAGTTGACGGTAGGCTTAAAGTTAGGGTTCAGGTGAGGTTAGGGTTAGGGTCAGGGTTAGGATTAGAATTAGGTTTAGGGCGAGGGTTAGTGTCAGATTTATTGTAAGGGTTAGCTTTAGGGTTAGAGGTGGGCCAACGTTAAGGTTAGGGTTAGGTTTAGGGTGAAAGTTGCGGTTAGCTATAGATTAGGGATAGGGTGATATTTCATATAGGGTGAGGGTTAGGATTAGGGCTAAGGTTTGGGTTCATTTTCAGGTAAGTGTGAAGGTGATGTTTAGGGTTAGGGTTAAGGTTACGGATTCTGTTTAGTTTTAGGGTTAGGGTTAGATTTTAGGTTAGGGTTTAGTTTTACGTTTAGGGTTAGGGTTCTGGTTGTGTTAGGCGTTGTGGTTGGGGTGAGGTTTAGGTTTAGGGTTAGGGTTGGGTAGGGTTAGGATTATGGTTATGGTAAGGTGTTAGGGGTGAGAGGTGTAGTTTAGGTTTAGGGTTTGGGTGAGGGTTCCAGTTAGGCATTGTGGTTCTGGTCATGGTTAGGTTTGGTTTAGGGTTAGGGTTAGGTGTGTGATTAGGTTTAGGGTTAGTGTTAGAGTTAGAGTGAGAGTTAGGGTTAGGCTTTGGTGTTAGGTGTTAGGTTTTGGGTTAGGGTTAGTGTTATCGTTAGGGCTTAGGGGTTCAGGTTAGTGTTAGTGTTAGGGTTAGAGATAGCGCTAGGGTTAGGTTTTGGGATACGCTTAGGGGTTAGAGTGAGGGTTACGGTTAGTTTTACAGTTAAGTTGAGGTTTTAGGGTATGTGTTACGATTGGGTTAGAGTTAGAGTTAGAGTTAGGGTTAGTGTTAGGTGTAGGGTAAGTTTTAGTTTTAAGTCCAGGTTCAGGGTTAGAATTAGTGTTCTATTTAGGGTCAAGGTTAGAGTTCGGGTTAGGGTTAGGATTAGGGCTAGGGTTAGGATTAGGATTAGGTTTAGGGTTAGGCTCAGGGCTATTGTAAGGCTTAGGTTTAGGGTAGCAGGTGGACTAGCTTTATGGTTAGAGTCAGGTTTAAGGTTAGGGTTTGGGTTAGGTTTCGGTTTACGGTTAAGGTTAGGGTTAGGGTTTGGATGAAGTTTAGCATAAGGTGAGGGTTACTTTTAGGGTTAGGGCTGGATTTGGGGTTTGTGTTCGGGTTAGTGTTCAGGTTAGGTTTAGGGTCCAGTTTGGGGTTAGGGGATATGTTTAGCGTTAGGGTTAGTTTTCGGTTTACGGGTAGTGTGAAGTTTAGCTGAAGGGTGAGGGTTAGGATAACGGTTAGGATTTTAGTTAGTGTTAGAGTTTAGGTTTAGGGTGTTAGGGTTAGGTTTATGGTTAGGGTAGGGTTAAGTTTAGGGTTAATGTTAGGGTTAGTGTCAGATTAGGGTTACTGTTCGTGTTAGGGTCAGGGTTAGCGTTAGCGTTAGCTTTAAGGTTGGGAATACATTTAGGGGTTAGGGTGGGTGTTGGGGTTAGGGTGAGGTTAGGTTTAGGTTTACAGTTAATGTGAGGGTTTAGGGTAATTTTTATGGTTAGGGTTAGAGTTAGTGTCATGGTGAAGTTTCAGTTAATAGTGGGGGCTAGATTTGGGTTACAGTTAGGGTTAAGGTTAGTGTTAGGGTTAGGTTTAAGGTTAGGGTTAGGGTAGGGGTCAGGTTAGGGTTAAGGCTAGGTTTACGGTAAAGTGTAGGGCTAGGTTAGGGTTAGGCTTAGGGTTAGAGTTAGTGCTAGGGTTTAGGGTTAGGGTTTGGGTCAGGTTTAGAGTTAATGTTAGGGTTAGGGTTAGGGTAGAGTTAAGGTTAGGGTTAAGTTTAGGGTTAGGGTAAGGGTTAGGTTTAGGTCAGGGTTAGGGTTAGGATGAGGGATAGGGTTAGGCTTCGGGAAAGGGTTAGGGGTTCGTGTGAGGGTTCGTGTTATTTTTACATTAAGCTGATGTTTTAGGGTCTTACGGTTAGGGTTAGCGTTAGAGTCAGCGTTAGGTTTAGGGTTAGGGTTAGAGTTTGGGGATGGGGGTTACGCTTAGGTTTAGGGTGAAGTTTAGGTTAGGGTTAGGTGTTCGGGTTAATGTTAGGGTCAGGTTTAGGGTTAGGGTTTAGGGTTCAGGTTAGAGTCAGCTTTAGGGTTAGGTTTAGGTTTAGGGTTAGGGTTAGGTTGAGTGTTAGTTTTGCTTAGGGTTACGGTTTGAATGAAGTTATGGTAGGTTTAGGGTTATGGTTCAGGTGAAATTTTGGTTAAGGGTTCTGGTTCGATTTCGGATTAGGGTTAGTGGTTAGGGTTCGTTTTAGGGTTAAGTTTAGGGTTAGGCTAAGTATTAGTTTTAGAGTGAGGTTTAGGGGTTAGTGTTTCAGTTAGGTTAAGGGTAGGGTTATAAGTCCGGTGAAGTTTAGGGTTAGGGTAAGAGTTAGATTTACATTTACTGTTAAGGTGAGGGTTTTGGGTAAGTGTTACGTTTAGGGTTAGGGCTAGGTTCAGGGTTAGAGTTTGGGTTAGGGGTTAGGGGTAGGTTTAAGTTGACGGTAGGCTTAAAGTTAGGGTTCAGGTGAGGTTAGGGTTAGGGTCAGGGTTAGGATTAGAATTAGGTTTAGGGCGAGGGTTAGTGTCAGAGTTATTGTAAGGGTTAGCTTTAGGGTTAGAGGTGGGCCAACGTTAAGGTTAGGGTTAGGTTTAGGGTGAAAGTTGCGGTTAGCTATAGATTAGGGATAGGGTGATATTTCATATAGGGTGAGGGTTAGGATTAGGGCTAAGGTTTGGGTTCATTTTCAGGTAAGTGTGAAGGTGATGTTTAGGGTTAGGGTTAAGGTTACGGATTCTGTTTAGTTTTAGGGTTAGGGTTAGATTTTAGGTTAGGGTTTAGTTTTACGTTTAGGGTTAGGGTTCTGGTTGTGTTAGGCGTTGTGGTTGGGGTGAGGTTTAGGTTTAGGGTTAGGGTTGGGTAGGGTTAGGATTATGGTTATGGTAAGGTGTTAGGGGTGAGAGGTGTAGTTTAGGTTTAGGGTTTGGGTGAGGGTTCCAGTTAGGCATTGTGGTTCTGGTCATGGTTAGGTTTGGTTTAGGGTTAGGGTTAGGTGTGTGATTAGGTTTAGGGTTAGTGTTAGAGTTAGAGTGAGAGTTAGGGTTAGGCTTTGGTGTTAGGTGTTAGGTTTTGGGTTAGGGTTAGTGTTATCGTTAGGGCTTAGGGGTTCAGGTTAGTGTTAGTGTTAGGGTTAGAGATAGCGCTAGGGTTAGGTTTTGGGATACGCTTAGGGGTTAGAGTGAGGGTTACGGTTCGTTTTACAGTTAAGTTGAGGTTTTAGGGTATGTGTTACGATTGGGTTAGAGTTAGAGTTAGAGTTAGGGTTAGTGTTAGGTGTAGGGTAAGTTTTAGTTTTAAGTCCAGGTTCAGGGTTAGAATTAGTGTTCTATTTAGGGTCAAGGTTAGAGTTCGGGTTAGGGTTAGGATTAGGGCTAGGGTTAGGATTAGGATTAGGTTTAGGGTTAGGCTCAGGGCTATTGTAAGGCTTAGGTTTAGGGTAGCAGGTGGACTAGCTTTATGGTTAGAGTCAGGTTTAAGGTTAGGGTTTGGGTTAGGTTTCGGTTTACGGTTAAGGTTAGGGTTAGGGTTTGGATGAAGTTTAGCATAAGGTGAGGGTTACTTTTAGGGTTAGGGCTGGATTTGGGGTTTGTGTTCGGGTTAGTGTTCAGGTTAGGTTTAGGGTCCAGTTTGGGGTTAGGGGATATGTTTAGCGTTAGGGTTAGTTTTCGGTTTACGGGTAGTGTGAAGTTTAGCTGAAGGGTGAGGGTTAGGATAACGGTTAGGATTTTAGTTAGTGTTAGAGTTTAGGTTTAGGTTGTTAGGGTTAGGTTTATGGTTAGGGTAGGGTTAAGTTTAGGGTTAATGTTAGGGTTAGTGTCAGATTAGGGTTACTGTTCGTGTTAGGGTCAGGGTTAGCGTTAGCGTTAGCTTTAAGGTTGGGAATACATTTAGGGGTTAGGGTGGGTGTTGGGGTTAGGGTGAGGTTAGGTTTAGGTTTACAGTTAATGTGAGGGTTTAGGGTAATTTTTATGGTTAGGGTTAGAGTTAGTGTCATGGTGAAGTTTCAGTTAATAGTGGGGGCTAGATTTGGGTTACAGTTAGGGTTAAGGTTAGTGTTAGGGTTAGGTTTAAGGTTAGGGTTAGGGTAGGGGTCAGGTTAGGGTTAAGGCTAGGTTTACGGTAAAGTGTAGGGCTAGGTTAGGGTTAGGCTTAGGGTTAGAGTTAGTGCTAGGGTTTAGGGTTAGGGTTTGGGTCAGGTTTAGAGTTAATGTTAGGGTTAGGGTTAGGGTAGAGTTAAGGTTAGGGTTAAGTTTAGGGTTAGGGTAAGGGTTAGGTTTAGGTCAGGGTTAGGGTTAGGATGAGGGATAGGGTTAGGCTTCGGGAAAGGGTTAGGGGTTCGTGTGAGGGTTCGTGTTATCTTTACATTAAGCTGATGTTTTAGGGTCTTACGGTTAGGGTTAGCGTTAGAGTCAGCGTTAGGTTTAGGGTTAGGGTTAGAGTTTGGGGATGGGGGTTACGCTTAGGTTTAGGGTGAAGTTTAGGTTAGGGTTAGGTGTTCGGGTTAATGTTAGGGTCAGGTTTAGGGTTAGGGTTTAGGGTTCAGGTTAGAGTCAGCTTTAGGGTTAGGTTTAGGTTTAGGGTTAGGGTTAGGTTGAGTGTTAGTTTTGCTTAGGGTTACGGTTTGAATGAAGTTATGGTAGGTTTAGGGTTATGGTTCAGGTGAAATTTTGGTTAAGGGTTCTGGTTCGATTTCGGATTAGGGTTAGTGGTTAGGGTTCGTTTTAGGGTTAAGTTTAGGGTTAGGCTAAGTATTAGTTTTAGAGTGAGGTTTAGGGGTTAGTGTTTCAGTTAGGTTAAGGGTAGGGTTATAAGTCCGGTGAAGTTTAGGGTTAGGGTAAGAGTTAGATTTACATTTACTGTTAAGGTGAGGGTTTTGGGTAAGTGTTACGTTTAGGGTTAGGGCTAGGTTCAGGGTTAGAGTTTGGGTTAGGGGTTAGGGGTAGGTTTAAGTTGACGGTAGGCTTAAAGTTAGGGTTCAGGTGAGGTTAGGGTTAGGGTCAGGGTTAGGATTAGAATTAGGTTTAGGGCGAGGGTTAGTGTCAGAGTTATTGTAAGGGTTAGCTTTAGGGTTACAGGTGGGCCAACGTTAAGGTTAGGGTTAGGTTTAGGGTGAAAGTTGCGGTTAGCTATAGATTAGGGATAGGGTGATATTTCATATAGGGTGAGGGTTAGGATTAGGGCTAAGGTTTGGGTTCATTTTCAGGTAAGTGTGAAGGTGATGTTTAGGGTTAGGGTTAAGGTTACGGATTCTGTTTAGTTTTAGGGTTAGGGTTAGATTTTAGGTTAGGGTTTAGTTTTACGTTTAGGGTTAGGGTTCTGGTTGTGTTAGGCGTTGTGGTTGGGGTGAGGTTTAGGTTTAGGGTTAGGGTTGGGTAGGGTTAGGATTATGGTTATGGTAAGGTGTTAGGGGTGAGAGGTGTAGTTTAGGTTTAGGGTTTGGGTGAGGGTTCCAGTTAGGCATTGTGGTTCTGGTCATGGTTAGGTTTGGTTTAGGGTTAGGGTTAGGTGTGTGATTAGGTTTAGGGTTAGTGTTAGAGTTAGAGTGAGAGTTAGGGTTAGGCTTTGGTGTTAGGTGTTAGGTTTTGGGTTAGGGTTAGTGTTATCGTTAGGGCTTAGGGGTTCAGGTTAGTGTTAGTGTTAGGGTTAGAGATAGCGCTAGGGTTAGGTTTTGGGATACGCTTAGGGGTTAGAGTGAGGGTTACGGTTAGTTTTACAGTTAAGTTGAGGTTTTAGGGTATGTGTTACGATTGGGTTAGAGTTAGAGTTAGAGTTAGGGTTAGTGTTAGGTGTAGGGTAAGTTTTAGTTTTAAGTCCAGGTTCAGGGTTAGAATTAGTGTTCTATTTAGGGTCAAGGTTAGAGTTCGGGTTAGGGTTAGGATTAGGGCTAGGGTTAGGATTAGGATTAGGTTTAGGGTTAGGCTCAGGGCTATTGTAAGGCTTAGGTTTAGGGTAGCAGGTGGACTAGCTTTATGGTTAGAGTCAGGTTTAAGGTTAGGGTTTGGGTTAGGTTTCGGTTTACGGTTAAGGTTAGGGTTAGGGTTTGGATGAAGTTTAGCATAAGGTGAGGGTTACTTTTAGGGTTAGGGCTGGATTTGGGGTTTGTGTTCGGGTTAGTGTTCAGGTTAGGTTTAGGGTCCAGTTTGGGGTTAGGGGATATGTTTAGCGTTAGGGTTAGTTTTCGGTTTACGGGTAGTGTGAAGTTTAGCTTAAGGGTGAGGGTTAGGATAACGGTTAGGATTTTAGTTAGTGTTAGAGTTTAGGTTTAGGGTGTTAGGGTTAGGTTTATGGTTAGGGTAGGGTTAAGTTTAGGGTTAATGTTAGGGTTAGTGTCAGATTAGGGTTACTGTTCGTGTTAGGGTCAGGGTTAGCGTTAGCGTTAGCTTTAAGGTTGGGAATACATTTAGGGGTTAGGGTGGGTGTTGGGGTTAGGGTGAGGTTAGGTTTAGGTTTACAGTTAATGTGAGGGTTTAGGGTAATTTTTATGGTTAGGGTTAGAGTTAGTGTCATGGTGAAGTTTCAGTTAATAGTGGGGGCTAGATTTGGGTTACAGTTAGGGTTAAGGTTAGTGTTAGGGTTAGGTTTAAGGTTAGGGTTAGGGTAGGGGTCAGGTTAGGGTTAAGGCTAGGTTTACGGTAAAGTGTAGGGCTAGGTTAGGGTTAGGCTTAGGGTTAGAGTTAGTGCTAGGGTTTAGGGTTAGGGTTTGGGTCAGGTTTAGAGTTAATGTTAGGGTTAGGGTTAGGGTAGAGTTAAGGTTAGGGTTAAGTTTAGGGTTAGGGTAAGGGTTAGGTTTAGGTCAGGGTTAGGGTTAGGATGAGGGATAGGGTTAGGCTTCGGGAAAGGGTTAGGGGTTCGTGTGAGGGTTCGTGTTATTTTTACATTAAGCTGATGTTTTAGGGTCTTACGGTTAGGGTTAGCGTTAGAGTCAGCGTTAGGTTTAGGGTTAGGGTTAGAGTTTGGGGATGGGGGTTACGCTTAGGTTTAGGGTGAAGTTTAGGTTAGGGTTAGGTGTTCGGGTTAATGTTAGGGTCAGGTTTAGGGTTAGGGTTTAGGGTTCAGGTTAGAGTCAGCTTTAGGGTTAGGTTTAGGTTTAGGGTTAGGGTTAGGTTGAGTGTTAGTTTTGCTTAGGGTTACGGTTTGAATGAAGTTATGGTAGGTTTAGGGTTATGGTTCAGGTGAAATTTTGGTTAAGGGTTCTGGTTCGATTTCGGATTAGGGTTAGTGGTTAGGGTTCGTTTTAGGGTTAAGTTTAGGGTTAGGCTAAGTATTAGTTTTAGAGTGAGGTTTAGGGGTTAGTGTTTCAGTTAGGTTAAGGGTAGGGTTATAAGTCCGGTGAAGTTTAGGGTTAGGGTAAGAGTTAGATTTACATTTACTGTTAAGGTGAGGGTTTTGGGTAAGTGTTACGTTTAGGGTTAGGGCTAGGTTCAGGGTTAGAGTTTGGGTTAGGGGTTAGGGGTAGGTTTAAGTTGACGGTAGGCTTAAAGTTAGGGTTCAGGTGAGGTTAGGGTTAGGGTCAGGGTTAGGATTAGAATTAGGTTTAGGGCGAGGGTTAGTGTCAGAGTTATTGTAAGGGTTAGCTTTAGGGTTAGAGGTGGGCCAACGTTAAGGTTAGGGTTAGGTTTAGGGTGAAAGTTGCGGTTAGCTATAGATTAGGGATAGGGTGATATTTCATATAGGGTGAGGGTTAGGATTAGGGCTAAGGTTTGGGTTCATTTTCAGGTAAGTGTGAAGGTGATGTTTAGGGTTAGGGTTAAGGTTACGGATTCTGTTTAGTTTTAGGGTTAGGGTTAGATTTTAGGTTAGGGTTTAGTTTTACGTTTAGGGTTAGGGTTCTGGTTGTGTTAGGCGTTGTGGTTGGGGTGAGGTTTAGGTTTAGGGTTAGGGTTGGGTAGGGTTAGGATTATGGTTATGGTAAGGTGTTAGGGGTGAGAGGTGTAGTTTAGGTTTAGGGTTTGGGTGAGGGTTCCAGTTAGGCATTGTGGTTCTGGTCATGGTTAGGTTTGGTTTAGGGTTAGGGTTAGGTGTGTGATTAGGTTTAGGCTTAGTGTTAGAGTTAGAGTGAGAGTTAGGGTTAGGCTTTGGTGTTAGGTGTTAGGTTTTGGGTTAGGGTTAGTGTTATCGTTAGGGCTTAGGGGTTCAGGTTAGTGTTAGTGTTAGGGTTAGAGATAGCGCTAGGGTTAAGTTTTGGGATACGCTTGGGGTTAGAGTGAGGGTTACGGTTAGTTTTACAGTTAAGTTGAGGTTTTAGGGTATGTGTTACGATTGGGTTAGAGTTAGAGTTAGAGTTAGGGTTAGTGTTAGGTGTAGGGTAAGTTTTAGTTTTAAGTCCAGGTTCAGGGTTAGAATTAGTGTTCTATTTAGGGTCAAGGTTAGAGTTCGGGTTAGGGTTAGGATTAAGGCTAGGGTTAGGATTAGGATTAGGTTTAGGGTTAGGCTCAGGGCTATTGTAAGGCTTAGGTTTAGGGTAGCAGATGGACTAGCTTTATGGTTAGAGTCAGGTTTAAGGTTAGGGTTTGGGTTAGGTTTCGGTTTACGGTTAAGGTTACGGTTAGGGTTTGGATGAAGTTTAGCATAAGGTGAGGGTTACTTTTAGGGTTAGGGCTGGATTTGGGGTTTGTGTTCGGGTTAGTGTTCAGGTTAGGTTTAGGGTCCAGTTTGGGGTTAGGGGATATGTTTAGCGTTAGGGTTAGTTTTCGGTTTACGGGTAGTGTGAAGTTTAGCTTAAGGGTGAGGGTTAGGATAACAGTTAGGATTTTAGTTAGTGTTAGAGTTTAGGTTTAGGGTGTTAGGGTTAGGTTTATGGTTAGGGTAGGGTTAAGTTTAGGGTTAATGTTAGGGTTAGTGTCAGATTAGGGTTACTGTTCGTGTTAGGGTCAGGGTTAGCGTTAGCGTTAGCTTTAAGGTTGGGAATACATTTAGGGGTTAGGGTGGGTGTTGGGGTTAGGGTGAGGTTAGGTTTAGGTATACAGTTAATGTGAGGGTTTAGGGTAATTTTTATGGTTAGGGTTAGAGTTAGTGTCATGGTGAAGTTTCAGTTAATAGTGGGGGCTAGATTTGGGTTACAGTTAGGGTTAAGGTTAGTGTTAGGGTTAGGTTTAAGGTTAGGGTTAGGGTAGGGGTCAGGTTAGGGTTAAGGCTAGGTTTACAGTAAAGTGTAGGGCTAGGTTAGGGTTAGGCTTAGGGTTAGAGTTAGTGCTAGGGTTTAGGGTTAGGGTTTGGGTCAGGTTTAGAGTTAATGTTAGGGTTAGGGTTAGGGTAGAGTTAAGGTTAGGGTTAAGTTTAGGGTTAGGGTAAGGGTTAGGTTTAGGTCAGGGTTAGGGTTAGGATGAGGGATAGGGTTAGGCTTCGGGAAAGGGTTAGGGGTTCGTGTGAGGGTTCGTGTTATTTTTACATTAAGCTGATGTTTTAGGGTCTTACGGTTAGGGTTAGCGTTAGAGTCAGCGTTAGGTTTAGGGTTAGGGTTAGAGTTTGGGGATGGGGGTTACGCTTAGGTTTAGGGTGAAGTTTAGGTTAGGGTTAGGTGTTCGGGTTAATGTTAGGGTCAGGTTTAGGGTTAGGGTTTAGGGTTCAAGTTAGAGTCAGCTTTAGGGTTAGGTTTAGGTTTAGGGTTAGGGTTAGGTTGAGTGTTAGTTTTGCTTAGGGTTACGGTTTGAATGAAGTTATGGTAGGTTTAGGGTTATGGTTCAGGTGAAATTTTGGTTAAGGGTTCTGGTTCGATTTCGGATTAGGGTTAGTGGTTAGGGTTCGTTTTAGGGTTAAGTTTAGGGTTAGGCTAAGTATTAGTTTTAGAGTGAGGTTTAGGGGTTAGTGTTTCAGTTAGGTTAAGGGTAGGGTTATAAGTCCGGTGAAGTTTAGGGTTAGGGTAAGAGTTAGATTTACATTTACTGTTAAGGTGAGGGTTTTGGGTAAGTGTTACGTTTAGGGTTAGGGCTAGGTTCAGGGTTAGAGTTTGGGTTAGGGGTTAGGGGTAGGTTTAAGTTGACGGTAGGCTTAAAGTTAGGGTTCAGGTGAGGTTAGGGTTAGGGTCAGGGTTAGGATTAGAATTAGGTTTAGGGCGAGGGTTAGTGTCAGAGTTATTGTAAGGGTTAGCTTTAGGGTTACAGGTGGGCCAACGTTAAGGTTAGGGTTAGGTTTAGGGTGAAAGTTGCGGTTAGCTATAGATTAGGGATAGGGTGATATTTCATATAGGGTGAGGGTTAGGATTAGGGCTAAGGTTTGGGTTCATTTTCAGGTAAGTGTGAAGGTGATGTTTAGGGTTAGGGTTAAGGTTAGGGATTCTGTTTAGTTTTAGGGTTAGGGTTAGATTTTAGGTTAGGGTTTAGTTTTACGTTTAGGGTTAGGGTTCTGGTTGTGTTAGGCGTTGTGGTTGGGGTGAGGTTTAGGTTTAGGGTTAGGGTTGGGTAGGGTTAGGATTATGGTTATGGTAAGGTGTTAGGGGTGAGAGGTGTAGTTTAGGTTTAGGGTTTGGGTGAGGGTTCCAGTTAGGCATTGTGGTTCTGGTCATGGTTAGGTTTGGTTTAGGGTTAGGGTTAGGTGTGTGATTAGGTTTAGGGTTAGTGTTAGAGTTAGAGTGAGAGTTAGGGTTAGGCTTTGGTGTTAGGTGTTAGGTTTTGGGTTAGGGTTAGTGTTATCGTTAGGGCTTAGGGGTTCAGGTTAGTGTTAGTGTTAGGGTTAGAGATAGCGCTAGGGTTAGGTTTTGGGATACGCTTAGGGGTTAGAGTGAGGGTTACGGTTAGTTTTACAGTTAAGTTGAGGTTTTAGGGTATGTGTTACGATTGGGTTAGAGTTAGAGTTAGAGTTAGGGTTAGTGTTAGGTGTAGGGTAAGTTTTAGTTTTAAGTCCAGGTTCAGGGTTAGAATTAGTGTTCTATTTAGGGTCAAGGTTAGAGTTCGGGTTAGGGTTAGGATTAGGGCTAGGGTTAGGATTAGGATTAGGTTTAGGGTTAGGCTCAGGGCTATTGTAAGGCTTAGGTTTAGGGTAGCAGATGGACTAGCTTTATGGTTAGAGTCAGGTTTAAGGTTAGGGTTTGGGTTAGGTTTCGGTTTACGGTTAAGGTTAGGGTTAGGGTTTGGATGAAGTTTAGCATAAGGTGAGGGTTACTTTTAGGGTTAGGGCTGGATTTGGGGTTTGTGTTCGGGTTAGTGTTCAGGTTAGGTTTAGGGTCCAGTTTGGGGTTAGGGGATATGTTTAGCGTTAGGGTTAGTTTTCGGTTTACGGGTAGTGTGAAGTTTAGCTGAAGGGTGAGGGTTAGGATAACGGTTAGGATTTTAGTTAGTGTTAGAGTTTAGGTTTAGGGTGTTAGGGTTAGGTTTATGGTTAGGGTAGGGTTAAGTTTAGGGTTAATGTTAGGGTTAGTGTCAGATTAGGGTTACTGTTCGTGTTAGGGTCAGGGTTAGCGTTAGCGTTAGCTTTAAGGTTGGGAATACATTTAGGGGTTAGGGTGGGTGTTGGGGTTAGGGTGAGGTTAGGTTTAGGTTTACAGTTAATGTGAGGGTTTAGGGTAATTTTTATGGTTAGGGTTAGAGTTAGTGTCATGGTGAAGTTTCAGTTAATAGTGGGGGCTAGATTTGGGTTACAGTTAGGGTTAAGGTTAGTGTTAGGGTTAGGTTTAAGGTTAGGGTTAGGGTAGGGGTCAGGTTAGGGTTAAGGCTAGGTTTACGGTAAAGTGTAGGGCTAGGTTAGGGTTAGGCTTAGGGTTAGAGTTAGTGCTAGGGTTTAGGGTTAGGGTTTGGGTCAGGTTTAGAGTTAATGTTAGGGTTAGGGTTAGGGTAGAGTTAAGGTTAGGGTTAAGTTTAGGGTTAGGGTAAGGGTTAGGTTTAGGTCAGGGTTAGGGTTAGGATGAGGGATAGGGTTAGGCTTCGGGAAAGGGTTAGGGGTTCGTGTGAGGGTTCGTGTTATTTTTACATTAAGCTGATGTTTTAGGGTCTTACGGTTAGGGTTAGCGTTAGAGTCAGCGTTAGGTTTAGGGTTAGGGTTAGAGTTTGGGGATGGGGGTTACGCTTAGGTTTAGGGTGAAGTTTAGGTTAGGGTTAGGTGTTCGGGTTAATGTTAGGGTCAGGTTTAGGGTTAGGGTTTAGGGTTCAAGTTAGAGTCAGCTTTAGGGTTAGGTTTAGGTTTAGGGTTAGGGTTAGGTTGAGTGTTAGTTTTGCTTAGGGTTACGGTTTGAATGAAGTTATGGTAGGTTTAGGGTTATGGTTCAGGTGAAATTTTGGTTAAGGGTTCTGGTTCGATTTCGGATTAGGGTTAGTGGTTAGGGTTCGTTTTAGGGTTAAGTTTAGGGTTAGGCTAAGTATTAGTTTTAGAGTGAGGTTTAGGGGTTAGTGTTTCAGTTAGGTTAAGGGTAGGGTTATAAGTCCGGTGAAGTTTAGGGTTAGGGTAAGAGTTAGATTTACATTTACTGTTAAGGTGAGGGTTTTGGGTAAGTGTTACGTTTAGGGTTAGGGCTAGGTTCAGGGTTAGAGTTTGGGTTAGGGGTTAGGGGTAGGTTTAAGTTGACGGTAGGCTTAAAGTTAGGGTTCAGGTGAGGTTAGGGTTAGGGTCAGGGTTAGGATTAGAATTAGGTTTAGGGCGAGGGTTAGTGTCAGAGTTATTGTAAGGGTTAGCTTTAGGGTTACAGGTGGGCCAACGTTAAGGTTAGGGTTAGGTTTAGGGTGAAAGTTGCGGTTAGCTATAGATTAGGGATAGGGTGATATTTCATATAGGGTGAGGGTTAGGATTAGGGCTAAGGTTTGGGTTCATTTTCAGGTAAGTGTGAAGGTGATGTTTAGGGTTAGGGTTAAGGTTAGGGATTCTGTTTAGTTTTAGGGTTAGGGTTAGATTTTAGGTTAGGGTTTAGTTTTACGTTTAGGGTTAGGGTTCTGGTTGTGTTAGGCGTTGTGGTTGGGGTGAGGTTTAGGTTTAGGGTTAGGGTTGGGTAGGGTTAGGATTATGGTTATGGTAAGGTGTTAGGGGTGAGAGGTGTAGTTTAGGTTTAGGGTTTGGGTGAGGGTTCCAGTTAGGCATTGTGGTTCTGGTCATGGTTAGGTTTGGTTTAGGGTTAGGGTTAGGTGTGTGATTAGGTTTAGGGTTAGTGTTAGAGTTAGAGTGAGAGTTAGGGTTAGGCTTTGGTGTTAGGTGTTAGGTTTTGGGTTAGGGTTAGTGTTATCGTTAGGGCTTAGGGGTTCAGGTTAGTGTTAGTGTTAGGGTTAGAGATAGCGCTAGGGTTAGGTTTTGGGATACGCTTAGGGGTTAGAGTGAGGGTTACGGTTAGTTTTACAGTTAAGTTGAGGTTTTAGGGTATGTGTTACGATTGGGTTAGAGTTAGAGTTAGAGTTAGGGTTAGTGTTAGGTGTAGGGTAAGTTTTAGTTTTAAGTCCAGGTTCAGGGTTAGAATTAGTGTTCTATTTAGGGTCAAGGTTAGAGTTGGGGTTAGGGTTAGGATTAGGGCTAGGGTTAGGATTAGGATTAGGTTTAGGGTTAGGCTCAGGGCTATTGTAAGGCTTAGGTTTAGGGTAGCAGATGGACTAGCTTTATGGTTAGAGTCAGGTTTAAGGTTAGGGTTTGGGTTAGGTTTCGGTTTACGGTTAAGGTTAGGGTTAGGGTTTGGATGAAGTTTAGCATAAGGTGAGGGTTACTTTTAGGGTTAGGGCTGGATTTGGGGTTTGTGTTCGGGTTAGTGTTCAGGTTAGGTTTAGGGTCCAGTTTGGGGTTAGGGGATATGTTTAGCGTTAGGGTTAGTTTTCGGTTTACGGGTAGTGTGAAGTTTAGCTGAAGGGTGAGGGTTAGGATAACGGTTAGGATTTTAGTTAGTGTTAGAGTTTAGGTTTAGGGTGTTAGGGTTAGGTTTATGGTTAGGGTAGGGTTAAGTTTAGGGTTAATGTTAGGGTTAGTGTCAGATTAGGGTTACTGTTCGTGTTAGGGTCAGGGTTAGCGTTAGCGTTAGCTTTAAGGTTGGGAATACATTTAGGGGTTAGGGTGGGTGTTGGGGTTAGGGTGAGGTTAGGTTTAGGTTTACAGTTAATGTGAGGGTTTAGGGTAATTTTTATGGTTAGGGTTAGAGTTAGTGTCATGGTGAAGTTTCAGTTAATAGTGGGGGCTAGATTTGGGTTACAGTTAGGGTTAAGGTTAGTGTTAGGGTTAGGTTTAAGGTTAGGGTTAGGGTAGGGGTCAGGTTAGGGTTAAGGCTAGGTTTACGGTAAAGTGTAGGGCTAGGTTAGGGTTAGGCTTAGGGTTAGAGTTAGTGCTAGGGTTTAGGGTTAGGGTTTGGGTCAGGTTTAGAGTTAATGTTAGGGTTAGGGTTAGGGTAGAGTTAAGGTTAGGGTTAAGTTTAGGGTTAGGGTAAGGGTTAGGTTTAGGTCAGGGTTAGGGTTAGGATGAGGGATAGGGTTAGGCTTCGGGAAAGGGTTAGGGGTTCGTGTGAGGGTTCGTGTTATTTTTACATTAAGCTGATGTTTTAGGGTCTTACGGTTAGGGTTAGCGTTAGAGTCAGCGTTAGGTTTAGGGTTAGGGTTAGAGTTTGGGGATGGGGGTTACGCTTAGGTTTAGGGTGAAGTTTAGGTTAGGGTTAGGTGTTCGGGTTAATGTTAGGGTCAGGTTTAGGGTTAGGGTTTAGGGTTCAGGTTAGAGTCAGCTTTAGGGTTAGGTTTAGGTTTAGGGTTAGGGTTAGGTTGAGTGTTAGTTTTGCTTAGGGTTACGGTTTGAATGAAGTTATGGTAGGTTTAGGGTTATGGTTCAGGTGAAATTTTGGTTAAGGGTTCGGGTTCGATTTCGGACATAGAGAGATAGTATTGGTTCGTTTTAGGGTTAAGTTTAGGGTTAGGCTAAGTATTAGTTTTAGAGTGAGGTTTAGGGGTTAGTGTTTCAGTTAGGTTAAGGGTAGGGTTATAAGTCCGGTGAAGTTTAGGGTTAGGGTAAGAGTTAGATTTACATTTACTGTTAAGGTGAGGGTTTTGGGTAAGTGTTACGTTTAGGGTTAGGGCTAGGTTCAGGGTTAGAGTTTGGGTTAGGGGTTAGGGGTAGGTTTAAGTTGACGGTAGGCTTAAAGTTAGGGTTCAGGTGAGGTTAGGGTTAGGGTCAGGGTTAGGATTAGAATTAGGTTTAGGGCGAGGGTTAGTGTCAGAGTTATTGTAAGGGTTAGCTTTAGGGTTACAGGTGGGCCAACGTTAAGGTTAGGGTTAGGTTTAGGGTGAAAGTTGCGGTTAGCTATAGATTAGGGATAGGGTGATATTTCATATAGGGTGAGGGTTAGGATTAGGGCTAAGGTTTGGGTTCATTTTCAGGTAAGTGTGAAGGTGATGTTTAGGGTTAGGGTTAAGGTTACGGATTCTGTTTAGTTTTAGGGTTAGGGTTAGATTTTAGGTTAGGGTTTAGTTTTACGTTTAGGGTTAGGGTTCTGGTTGTGTTAGGCGTTGTGGTTGGGGTGAGGTTTAGGTTTAGGGTTAGGGTTGGGTAGGGTTAGGATTATGGTTATGGTAAGGTGTTAGGGGTGAGAGGTGTAGTTTAGGTTTAGGGTTTGGGTGAGGGTTCCAGTTAGGCATTGTGGTTCTGGTCATGGTTAGGTTTGGTTTAGGGTTAGGGTTAGGTGTGTGATTAGGTTTAGGGTTAGTGTTAGAGTTAGAGTGAGAGTTAGGGTTAGGCTTTGGTGTTAGGTGTTAGGTTTTGGGTTAGGGTTAGTGTTATCGTTAGGGCTTAGGGGTTCAGGTTAGTGTTAGTGTTAGGGTTAGAGATAGCGCTAGGGTTAAGTTTTGGGATACGCTTGGGGTTAGAGTGAGGGTTACGGTTATTTTTACAGTTAAGTTGAGGTTTTAGGGTATGTGTTACGATTGGGTTAGAGTTAGAGTTAGAGTTAGGGTTAGTGTTAGGTGTAGGGTAAGTTTTAGTTTTAAGTCCAGGTTCAGGGTTAGAATTAGTGTTCTATTTAGGGTCAAGGTTAGAGTTCGGGTTAGGGTTAGGATTAAGGCTAGGGTTAGGATTAGGATTAGGATTAGGGTTAGGCTCAGGGCTATTGTAAGGCTTAGGTTTAGGGTAGCAGATGGACTAGCTTTATGGTTAGAGTCAGGTTTAAGGTTAGGGTTTGGGTTAGGTTTCGGTTTACGGTTAAGGTTAGGGTTAGGGTTTGGATGAAGTTTAGCATAAGGTGAGGGTTACTTTTAGGGTTAGGGCTGGATTTGGGGTTTGTGTTCGGGTTAGTGTTCAGGTTAGGTTTAGGGTCCAGTTTGGGGTTAGGGGATATGTTTAGCGTTAGGGTTAGTTTTCGGTTTACGGGTAGTGTGAAGTTTAGCTTAAGGGTGAGGGTTAGGATAACGGTTAGGATTTTAGTTAGTGTTAGAGTTTAGGTTTAGGGTGTTAGGGTTAGGTTTATGGTTAGGGTAGGGTTAAGTTTAGGGTTAATGTTAGGGTTAGTGTCAGATTAGGGTTACTGTTCGTGTTAGGGTCAGGGTTAGCGTTAGCGTTAGCTTTAAGGTTGGGAATACATTTAGGGGTTAGGGTGGGTGTTGGGGTTAGGGTGAGGTTAGGTTTAGGTTTACAGTTAATGTGAGGGTTTAGGGTAATTTTTATGGTTAGGGTTAGAGTTAGTGTCATGGTGAAGTTTCAGTTAATAGTGGGGGCTAGATTTGGGTTACAGTTAGGGTTAAGGTTAGTGTTAGGGTTAGGTTTAAGGTTAGGGTTAGGGTAGGGGTCAGGTTAGGGTTAAGGCTAGGTTTACAGTAAAGTGTAGGGCTAGGTTAGGGTTAGGCTTAGGGTTAGAGTTAGTGCTAGGGTTTAGGGTTAGGGTTTGGGTCAGGTTTAGAGTTAATGTTAGGGTTAGGGTTAGGGTAGAGTTAAGGTTAGGGTTAAGTTTAGGGTTAGGGTAAGGGTTAGGTTTAGGTCAGGGTTAGGGTTAGGATGAGGGATAGGGTTAGGCTTCGGGAAAGGGTTAGGGGTTCGTGTGAGGGTTCGTGTTATTTTTACATTAAGCTGATGTTTTAGGGTCTTACGGTTAGGGTTAGCGTTAGAGTCAGCGTTAGGTTTAGGGTTAGGGTTAGAGTTTGGGGATGGGGGTTACGCTTAGGTTTAGGGTGAAGTTTAGGTTAGGGTTAGGTGTTCGGGTTAATGTTAGGGTCAGGTTTAGGGTTAGGGTTTAGGGTTCAAGTTAGAGTCAGCTTTAGGGTTAGGTTTAGGTTTAGGGTTAGGGTTAGGTTGAGTGTTAGTTTTGCTTAGGGTTACGGTTTGAATGAAGTTATGGTAGGTTTAGGGTTATGGTTCAGGTGAAATTTTGGTTAAGGGTTCTGGTTCGATTTCGGATTAGGGTTAGTGGTTAGGGTTCGTTTTAGGGTTAAATTTAGGGTTAGGCTAAGTATTAGTTTTAGAGTGAGGTTTAGGGGTTAGTGTTTCCGTTAGGTTAAGGGTAGGGTTATAAGTCCGGTGAAGTTTAGGGTTAGGGTAAGAGTTAGATTTACATTTACTGTTAAGGTGAGGGTTTTGGGAAAGTGTTACGTTTAGGGTTAGGGCTAGGATCAGGGTTAGAGTTTGGGTTAGGGGTTAGGGGTAGGTTTAAGTTGATGGTAGGCTTAAAGTTAGGGTTAAGGTGAGGTTAGGGTTAGGGTCAGGGTTAGGATTAGAATTAGGTTTAGGGCGAGGGTTAGTGTCAGGGTTATTGTAAGGGTTAGCTTTAGGGTTACAGGTGGGCCAACGTTAAGGTTAGGGTTAGGTTTAGGGTGAAAGTTGCGGTTCGCTATAGATTAGGGATAGGGTGATATTTCATATAGGGTGAGGGTTAGGATTAGGGCTAAGGTTTGGGTTCATTTTCAGGTAAGTGTGAAGGTGATGTTTAGGGTTAGGGTTAAGGTTACGGATTCTGTTTAGTTTTAGGGTTAGGGTTAGATTTTAGGTTAGGGTTTAGTTTTACGTTTAGGGTTAGGGTTCTGGTTGTGTTAGGCGTTGTGGTTGGGGTGAGGTTTAGGTTTAGGGTTAGGGTTGGGTAGGGTTAGGATTATGGTTATGGTAAGGTGTTAGGGGTGAGAGGTGTAGTTTAGGTTTAGGGTTTGGGTGAGGGTTCCAGTTAGGCATTGTGGTTCTGGTCATGGTTAGGTTTGGTTTAGGGTTAGGGTTAGGTGTGTGATTAGGTTTAGGGTTAGTGTTAGAGTTAGAGTGAGAGTTAGGGTTAGGCTTTGGTGTTAGGTGTTAGGTTTTGGGTTAGGGTTAGTGTTATCGTTAGGGCTTAGGGGTTCAGGTTAGTGTTAGTGTTAGGGTTAGAGATAGCGCTAGGGTTAGGTTTTGGGATACGCTTAGGGGTTAGAGTGAGGGTTACGGTTAGTTTTACAGTTAAGTTGAGGTTTTAGGGTATGTGTTACGATTGGGTTAGAGTTAGAGTTAGAGTTAGGATTAGTGTTAGGTGTAGGGTAAGTTTTAGTTTTAAGTCCAGGTTCAGGGTTAGAATTAGTGTTCTATTTAGGGTCAAGGTTAGAGTTGGGGTTAGGGTTAGGATTAGGGCTAGGGTTAGGATTAGGATTAGGTTTAGGGTTAGGCTCAGGGCTATTGTAAGGCTTAGGTTTAGGGTAGCAGATGGACTAGCTTTATGGTTAGAGTCAGGTTTAAGGTTAGGGTTTGGGTTAGGTTTCGGTTTACGGTTAAGGTTAGAGTTAGGGTTTGGATGAAGTTTAGCATAAGGTGAGGGTTACTTTTAGGGTTAGGGCTGGATTTGGGGTTTGTGTTCGGGTTAGTGTTCAGGTTAGGTTTAGGGTCCAGTTTGGGGTTAGGGGATATGTTTAGCGTTAGGGTTAGTTTTCGGTTTACGGGTAGTGTGAAGTTTAGCTGAAGGGTGAGGGTTAGGATAACGGTTAGGATTTTAGTTAGTGTTAGAGTTTAGGTTTAGGGTGTTAGGGTTAGGTTTATGGTTAGGGTAGGGTTAAGTTTAGGGTTAATGTTAGGGTTAGTGTCAGATTAGGGTTACTGTTCGTGTTAGGGTCAGGGTTAGCGTTAGCGTTAGCTTTAAGGTTGGGAATACATTTAGGGGTTAGGGTGGGTGTTGGGGTTAGGGTGAGGTTAGGTTTAGGTTTACAGTTAATGTGAGGGTTTAGGGTAATTTTTATGGTTAGGGTTAGAGTTAGTGTCATGGTGAAGTTTCAGTTAATAGTGGGGGCTAGATTTGGGTTACAGTTAGGGTTAAGGTTAGTGTTAGGGTTAGGTTTAAGGTTAGGGTTAGGGTAGGGGTCAGGTTAGGGTTAAGGCTAGGTTTACGGTAAAGTGTAGGGCTAGGTTAGGGTTAGGCTTAGGGTTAGAGTTAGTGCTAGGGTTTAGGGTTAGGGTTTGGGTCAGGTTTAGAGTTAATGTTAGGGTTAGGGTTAGGGTAGAGTTAAGGTTAGGGTTAAGTTTAGGGTTAGGGTAAGGGTTAGGTTTAGGTCAGGGTTAGGGTTAGGATGAGGGATAGGGTTAGGCTTCGGGAAAGGGTTAGGGGTTCGTGTGAGGGTTCGTGTTATTTTTACATTAAGCTGATGTTTTAGGGTCTTACGGTTAGGGTTAGCGTTAGAGTCAGCGTTAGGTTTAGGGTTAGGGTTAGAGTTTGGGGATGGGGGTTACGCTTAGGTTTAGGGTGAAGTTTAGGTTAGGGTTAGGTGTTCGGGTTAATGTTAGGGTCAGGTTTAGGGTTAGGGTTTAGGGTTCAAGTTAGAGTCAGCTTTAGGGTTAGGTTTAGGTTTAGGGTTAGGGTTAGGTTGAGTGTTAGTTTTGCTTAGGGTTACGGTTTGAATGAAGTTATGGTAGGTTTAGGGTTATGGTTCAGGTGAAATTTTGGTTAAGGGTTCTGGTTCGATTTCGGATTAGGGTTAGTGGTTAGGGTTCGTTTTAGGGTTAAATTTAGGGTTAGGCTAAGTATTAGTTTTAGAGTGAGGTTTAGGGGTTAGTGTTTCAGTTAGGTTAAGGGTAGGGTTATAAGTCCGGTGAAGTTTAGGGTTAGGGTAAGAGTTAGATTTACATTTACTGTTAAGGTGAGGGTTTTGGGAAAGTGTTACGTTTAGGGTTAGGGCTAGGTTCAGGGTTAGAGTTTGGGTTAGGGGTTAGGGGTAGGTTTAAGTTGATGGTAGGCTTAAAGTTAGGGTTAAGGTGAGGTTAGGGTTAGGGTCAGGGTTAGCATTAGAATTAGGTTTAGGGCGAGGGTTAGTGTCAGGGTTATTGTAAGGGTTAGCTTTAGGGTTACAGGTGGGCCAACGTTAAGGTTAGGGTTAGGTTTAGGGTGAAAGTTGCGGTTCGCTATAGATTAGGGATAGGGTGATATTTCATATAGGGTGAGGGTTAGGATTAGGGCTAAGGTTTGGGTTCATTTTCAGGTAAGTGTGAAGGTGATGTTTAGGGTTAGGGTTAAGGTTACGGATTCTGTTTAGTTTTAGGGTTAGGGTTAGATTTTAGGTTAGGGTTTAGTTTTACGTTTAGGGTTAGGGTTCTGGTTGTGTTAGGCGTTGTGGTTGGGGTGAGGTTTAGGTTTAGGGTTAGGGTTGGGTAGGGTTAGGATTATGGTTATGGTAAGGTGTTAGGGGTGAGAGGTGTAGTTTAGGTTTAGGGTTTGGGTGAGGGTTCCAGTTAGGCATTGTGGTTCTGGTCATGGTTAGGTTTGGTTTAGGGTTAGGGTTAGGTGTGTGATTAGGTTTAGGGTTAGTGTTAGAGTTAGAGTGAGAGTTAGGGTTAGGCTTTGGTGTTAGGTGTTAGGTTTTGGGTTAGGGTTAGTGTTATCGTTAGGGCTTAGGGGTTCAGGTTAGTGTTAGTGTTAGGGTTAGAGATAGCACTAGGGTTAGGTTTTGGGATACGCTTAGGGGTTAGAGTGAGGGTTACGGTTAGTTTTACAGTTAAGTTGAGGTTTTAGGGTATGTGTTACGATTGGGTTAGAGTTAGAGTTAGAGTTAGGATTAGTGTTAGGTGTAGGGTAAGTTTTAGTTTTAAGTCCAGGTTCAGGGTTAGAATTAGTGTTCTATTTAGGGTCAAGGTTAGAGTTGGGGTTAGGGTTAGGATTAGGGCTAGGGTTAGGATTAGGATTAGGTTTAGGGTTAGGCTCAGGGCTATTGTAAGGCTTAGGTTTAGGGTAGCAGATGGACTAGCTTTATGGTTAGAGTCAGGTTTAAGGTTAGGGTTTGGGTTAGGTTTCGGTTTACGGTTAAGGTTAGAGTTAGGGTTTGGATGAAGTTTAGCATAAGGTGAGGGTTACTTTTAGGGTTAGGGCTGGATTTGGGGTTTGTGTTCGGGTTAGTGTTCAGGTTAGGTTTAGGGTCCAGTTTGGGGTTAGGGGATATGTTTAGCGTTAGGGTTAGTTTTCGGTTTACGGGTAGTGTGAAGTTTAGCTTAAGGGTGAGGGTTAGGATAACGGTTAGGATTTTAGTTAGTGTTAGAGTTTAGGTTTAGGGTGTTAGGGTTAGGTTTATGGTTAGGGTAGGGTTAAGTTTAGGGTTAATGTTAGGGTTAGTGTCAGATTAGGGTTACTGTTCGTGTTAGGGTCAGGGTTAGCGTTAGCGTTAGCTTTAAGGTTGGGAATACATTTAGGGGTTAGGGTGGGTGTTGGGGTTAGGGTGAGGTTAGGTTTAGGTTTACAGTTAATGTGAGGGTTTAGGGTAATTTTTATGGTTAGGGTTAGAGTTAGTGTCATGGTGAAGTTTCAGTTAATAGTGGGGGCTAGATTTGGGTTACAGTTAGGGTTAAGGTTAGTGTTAGGGTTAGGTTTAAGGTTAGGGTTAGGGTAGGGGTCAGGTTAGGGTTAAGGCTAGGTTTACGGTAAAGTGTAGGGCTAGGTTAGGGTTAGGCTTAGGGTTAGAGTTAGTGCTAGGGTTTAGGGTTAGGGTTTGGGTCAGGTTTAGAGTTAATGTTAGGGTTAGGGTTAGGGTAGAGTTAAGGTTAGGGTTAAGTTTAGGGTTAGGGTAAGGGTTAGGTTTAGGTCAGGGTTAGGGTTAGGATGAGGGATAGGGTTAGGCTTCGGGAAAGGGTTAGGGGTTCGTGTGAGGGTTCGTGTTATTTTTACATTAAGCTGATGTTTTAGGGTCTTACGGTTAGGGTTAGCGTTAGAGTCAGCGTTAGGTTTAGGGTTAGGGTTAGAGTTTGGGGATGGGGGTTACGCTTAGGTTTAGGGTGAAGTTTAGGTTAGGGTTAGGTGTTCGGGTTAATGTTAGGGTCAGGTTTAGGGTTAGGGTTTAGGGTTCAAGTTAGAGTCAGCTTTAGGGTTAGGTTTAGGTTTAGGGTTAGGGTTAGGTTGAGTGTTAGTTTTGCTTAGGGTTACGGTTTGAATGAAGTTATGGTAGGTTTAGGGTTATGGTTCAGGTGAAATTTTGGTTAAGGGTTCTGGTTCGATTTCGGATTAGGGTTAGTGGTTAGGGTTCGTTTTAGGGTTAAATTTAGGGTTAGGCTAAGTATTAGTTTTAGAGTGAGGTTTAGGGGTTAGTGTTTCAGTTAGGTTAAGGGTAGGGTTATAAGTCCGGTGAAGTTTAGGGTTAGGGTAAGAGTTAGATTTACATTTACTGTTAAGGTGAGGGTTTTGGGAAAGTGTTACGTTTAGGGTTAGGGCTAGGTTCAGGGTTAGAGTTTGGGTTAGGGGTTAGGGGTAGGTTTAAGTTGATGGTAGGCTTAAAGTTAGGGTTAAGGTGAGGTTAGGGTTAGGGTCAGGGTTAGGATTAGAATTAGGTTTAGGGCGAGGGTTAGTGTCAGGGTTATTGTAAGGGTTAGCTTTAGGGTTACAGGTGGGCCAACGTTAAGGTTAGGGTTAGGTTTAGGGTGAAAGTTGCGGTTCGCTATAGATTAGGGATAGGGTGATATTTCATATAGGGTGAGGGTTAGGATTAGGACTAAGGTTTGGGTTCATTTTCAGGTAAGTGTGAAGGTGATGTTTAGGGTTAGGGTTAAGGTTACGGATTCTGTTTAGTTTTAGGGTTAGGGTTAGATTTTAGGTTAGGGTTTAGTTTTACGTTTAGGGTTAGGGTTCTGGTTGTGTTAGGCGTTGTGGTTGGGGTGAGGTTTAGGTTTAGGGTTAGGGTTGGGTAGGGTTAGGATTATGGTTATGGTAAGGTGTTAGGGGTGAGAGGTGTAGTTTAGGTTTAGGGTTTGGGTGAGGGTTCCAGTTAGGCATTGTGGTTCTGGTCATGGTTAGGTTTGGTTTAGGGTTAGGGTTAGGTGTGTGATTAGGTTTAGGGTTAGTGTTAGAGTTAGAGTGAGAGTTAGGGTTAGGCTTTGGTGTTAGGTGTTAGGTTTTGGGTTAGGGTTAGTGTTATCGTTAGGGCTTAGGGGTTCAGGTTAGTGTTAGTGTTAGGGTTAGAGATAGCGCTAGGGTTAGGTTTTGGGATACGCTTAGGGGTTAGAGTGAGGGTTACGGTTAGTTTTACAGTTAAGTTGAGGTTTTAGGGTATGTGTTACGATTGGGTTAGAGTTAGAGTTAGAGTTAGGGTTAGTGTTAGGTGTAGGGTAAGTTTTAGTTTTAAGTCCAGGTTCAGGGTTAGAATTAGTGTTCTATTTAGGGTCAAGGTTAGAGTTGGGGTTAGGGTTAGGATTAGGGCTAGGGTTAGGATTAGGATTAGGTTTAGGGTTAGGCTCAGGGCTATTGTAAGGCTTAGGTTTAGGGTAGCAGATGGACTAGCTTTATGGTTAGAGTCAGGTTTAAGGTTAGGGTTTGGGTTAGGTTTCGGTTTACGGTTAAGGTTAGGGTTAGGGTTTGGATGAAGTTTAGCATAAGGTGAGGGTTACTTTTAGGGTTAGGGCTGGATTTGGGGTTTGTGTTCGGGTTAGTGTTCAGGTTAGGTTTAGGGTCCAGTTTGGGGTTAGGGGATATGTTTAGCGTTAGGGTTAGTTTTCGGTTTACGGGTAGTGTGAAGTTTAGCTGAAGGGTGAGGGTTAGGATAACGGTTAGGATTTTAGTTAGTGTTAGAGTTTAGGTTTAGGGTGTTAGGGTTAGGTTTATGGTTAGGGTAGGGTTAAGTTTAGGGTTAATGTTAGGGTTAGTGTCAGATTAGGGTTACTGTTCGTGTTAGGGTCAGGGTTAGCGTTAGCGTTAGCTTTAAGGTTGGGAATACATTTAGGGGTTAGGGTGGGTGTTGGGGTTAGGGTGAGGTTAGGTTTAGGTTTACAGTTAATGTGAGGGTTTAGGGTAATTTTTATGGTTAGGGTTAGAGTTAGTGTCATGGTGAAGTTTCAGTTAATAGTGGGGGCTAGATTTGGGTTACAGTTAGGGTTAAGGTTAGTGTTAGGGTTAGGTTTAAGGTTAGGGTTAGGGTAGGGGTCAGGTTAGGGTTAAGGCTAGGTTTACGGTAAAGTGTAGGGCTAGGTTAGGGTTAGGCTTAGGGTTAGAGTTAGTGCTAGGGTTTAGGGTTAGGGTTTGGGTCAGGTTTAGAGTTAATGTTAGGGTTAGGGTTAGGGTAGAGTTAAGGTTAGGGTTAAGTTTAGGGTTAGGGTAAGGGTTAGGTTTAGGTCAGGGTTAGGGTTAGGATGAGGGATAGGGTTAGGCTTCGGGAAAGGGTTAGGGCTTCGTGTGAGGGTTCGTGTTATTTTTACATTAAGCTGATGTTTTAGGGTCTTACGGTTAGGGTTAGCGTTAGAGTCAGCGTTAGGTTTAGGGTTAGGGTTAGAGTTTGGGGATGGGGGTTACGCTTAGGTTTAGGGTGAAGTTTAGGTTAGGGTTAGGTGTTCGGGTTAATGTTAGGGTCAGGTTTAGGGTTAGGGTTTAGGGTTCAGGTTAGAGTCAGCTTTAGGGTTAGGTTTAGGTTTAGGGTTAGGGTTAGGTTGAGTGTTAGTTTTGCTTAGGGTTACGGTTTGAATGAAGTTATGGTAGGTTTAGGGTTATGGTTCAGGTGAAATTTTGGTTAAGGGTTCGGGTTCGATTTCGGATTAGGGTTAGTGGTTAGGGTTCGTTTTAGGGTTAAGTTTAGGGTTAGGCTAAGTATTAGTTTTAGAGTGAGGTTTAGGGGTTAGTGTTTCAGTTAGGTTAAGGGTAGGGTTATAAGTCCGGTGAAGTTTAGGGTTAGGGTAAGAGTTAGATTTACATTTACTGTTAAGGTGAGGGTTTTGGGTAAGTGTTACGTTTAGGGTTAGGGCTAGGTTCAGGGTTAGAGTTTGGGTTAGGGGTTAGGGGTAGGTTTAAGTTGACGGTAGGCTTAAAGTTAGGGTTCAGGTGAGGTTAGGGTTAGGGTCAGGGTTAGGATTAGAATTAGGTTTAGGGCGAGGGTTAGTGTCAGAGTTATTGTAAGGGTTAGCTTTAGGGTTACAGGTGGGCCAACGTTAAGGTTAGGGTTAGGTTTAGGGTGAAAGTTGCGGTTAGCTATAGATTAGGGATAGGGTGATATTTCATATAGGGTGAGGGTTAGGATTAGGGCTAAGGTTTGGGTTCATTTTCAGGTAAGTGTGAAGGTGATGTTTAGGGTTAGGGTTAAGGTTACGGATTCTGTTTAGTTTTAGGGTTAGGGTTAGATTTTAGGTTAGGGTTTAGTTTTACGTTTAGGGTTAGGGTTCTGGTTGTGTTAGGCGTTGTGGTTGGGGTGAGGTTTAGGTTTAGGGTTAGGGTTGGGTAGGGTTAGGATTATGGTTATGGTAAGGTGTTAGGGGTGAGAGGTGTAGTTTAGGTTTAGGGTTTGGGTGAGGGTTCCAGTTAGGCATTGTGGTTCTGGTCATGGTTAGGTTTGGTTTAGGGTTAGGGTTAGGTGTGTGATTAGGTTTAGGGTTAGTGTTAGAGTTAGAGTGAGAGTTAGGGTTAGGCTTTGGTGTTAGGTGTTAGGTTTTGGGTTAGGGTTAGTGTTATCGTTAGGGCTTAGGGGTTCAGGTTAGTGTTAGTGTTAGGGTTAGAGATAGCGCTAGGGTTAAGTTTTGGGATACGCTTGGGGTTAGAGTGAGGGTTACGGTTATTTTTACAGTTAAGTTGAGGTTTTAGGGTATGTGTTACGATTGGGTTAGAGTTAGAGTTAGAGTTAGGGTTAGTGTTAGGTGTAGGGTAAGTTTTAGTTTTAAGTCCAGGTTCAGGGTTAGAATTAGTGTTCTATTTAGGGTCAAGGTTAGAGTTCGGGTTAGGGTTAGGATTAAGGCTAGGGTTAGGATTAGGATTAGGATTAGGGTTAGGCTCAGGGCTATTGTAAGGCTTAGGTTTAGGGTAGCAGATGGACTAGCTTTATGGTTAGAGTCAGGTTTAAGGTTAGGGTTTGGGTTAGGTTTCGGTTTACGGTTAAGGTTAGGGTTAGGGTTTGGATGAAGTTTAGCATAAGGTGAGGGTTACTTTTAG
This sequence comes from Loxodonta africana, assembly GCF_030014295.1. Classification (NCBI taxonomy): domain Eukaryota; kingdom Metazoa; phylum Chordata; class Mammalia; order Proboscidea; family Elephantidae; genus Loxodonta; species Loxodonta africana. Next base: position 3,575,751 of record NC_087370.1, read on the forward strand.
GGTTAGGGCTGGATTTGGGGTTTGTGTTCGGGTTAGTGTTCAGGTTAGGTTTAGGGTCCAGTTTGGGGTTAGGGGATATGTTTAGCGTTAGGGTTAGTTTTCGGTTTACGGGTAGTGTGAAGTTTAGCTTAAGGGTGAGGGTTAGGATAACGGTTAGGATTTTAGTTAGTGTTAGAGTTTAGGTTTAGGGTGTTAGGGTTAGGTTTATGGTTAGGGTAGGGTTAAGTTTAGGGTTAATGTTAGGGTTAGTGTCAGATTAGGGTTACTGTTCGTGTTAGGGTCAGGGTTAGCGTTAGCGTTAGCTTTAAGGTTGGGAATACATTTAGGGGTTAGGGTGGGTGTTGGGGTTAGGGTGAGGTTAGGTTTAGGTTTACAGTTAATGTGAGGGTTTAGGGTAATTTTTATGGTTAGGGTTAGAGTTAGTGTCATGGTGAAGTTTCAGTTAATAGTGGGGGCTAGATTTGGGTTACAGTTAGGGTTAAGGTTAGTGTTAGGGTTAGGTTTAAGGTTAGGGTTAGGGTAGGGGTCAGGTTAGGGTTAAGGCTAGGTTTACAGTAAAGTGTAGGGCTAGGTTAGGGTTAGGCTTAGGGTTAGAGTTAGTGCTAGGGTTTAGGGTTAGGGTTTGGGTCAGGTTTAGAGTTAATGTTAGGGTTAGGGTTAGGGTAGAGTTAAGGTTAGGGTTAAGTTTAGGGTTAGGGTAAGGGTTAGGTTTAGGTCAGGGTTAGGGTTAGGATGAGGGATAGGGTTAGGCTTCGGGAAAGGGTTAGGGGTTCGTGTGAGGGTTCGTGTTATTTTTACATTAAGCTGATGTTTTAGGGTCTTACGGTTAGGGTTAGCGTTAGAGTCAGCGTTAGGTTTAGGGTTAGGGTTAGAGTTTGGGGATGGGGGTTACGCTTAGGTTTAGGGTGAAGTTTAGGTTAGGGTTAGGTGTTCGGGTTAATGTTAGGGTCAGGTTTAGGGTTAGGGTTTAGGGTTCAAGTTAGAGTCAGCTTTAGGGTTAGGTTTAGGTTTAGGGTTAGGGTTAGGTTGAGTGTTAGTTTTGCTTAGGGTTACGGTTTGAATGAAGTTATGGTAGGTTTAGGGTTATGGTTCAGGTGAAATTTTGGTTAAGGGTTCTGGTTCGATTTCGGATTAGGGTTAGTGGTTAGGGTTCGTTTTAGGGTTAAATTTAGGGTTAGGCTAAGTATTAGTTTTAGAGTGAGGTTTAGGGGTTAGTGTTTCCGTTAGGTTAAGGGTAGGGTTATAAGTCCGGTGAAGTTTAGGGTTAGGGTAAGAGTTAGATTTACATTTACTGTTAAGGTGAGGGTTTTGGGAAAGTGTTACGTTTAGGGTTAGGGCTAGGATCAGGGTTAGAGTTTGGGTTAGGGGTTAGGGGTAGGTTTAAGTTGATGGTAGGCTTAAAGTTAGGGTTAAGGTGAGGTTAGGGTTAGGGTCAGGGTTAGGATTAGAATTAGGTTTAGGGCGAGGGTTAGTGTCAGGGTTATTGTAAGGGTTAGCTTTAGGGTTACAGGTGGGCCAACGTTAAGGTTAGGGTTAGGTTTAGGGTGAAAGTTGCGGTTCGCTATAGATTAGGGATAGGGTGATATTTCATATAGGGTGAGGGTTAGGATTAGGGCTAAGGTTTGGGTTCATTTTCAGGTAAGTGTGAAGGTGATGTTTAGGGTTAGGGTTAAGGTTACGGATTCTGTTTAGTTTTAGGGTTAGGGTTAGATTTTAGGTTAGGGTTTAGTTTTACGTTTAGGGTTAGGGTTCTGGTTGTGTTAGGCGTTGTGGTTGGGGTGAGGTTTAGGTTTAGGGTTAGGGTTGGGTAGGGTTAGGATTATGGTTATGGTAAGGTGTTAGGGGTGAGAGGTGTAGTTTAGGTTTAGGGTTTGGGTGAGGGTTCCAGTTAGGCATTGTGGTTCTGGTCATGGTTAGGTTTGGTTTAGGGTTAGGGTTAGGTGTGTGATTAGGTTTAGGGTTAGTGTTAGAGTTAGAGTGAGAGTTAGGGTTAGGCTTTGGTGTTAGGTGTTAGGTTTTGGGTTAGGGTTAGTGTTATCGTTAGGGCTTAGGGGTTCAGGTTAGTGTTAGTGTTAGGGTTAGAGATAGCGCTAGGGTTAGGTTTTGGGATACGCTTAGGGGTTAGAGTGAGGGTTACGGTTAGTTTTACAGTTAAGTTGAGGTTTTAGGGTATGTGTTACGATTGGGTTAGAGTTAGAGTTAGAGTTAGGATTAGTGTTAGGTGTAGGGTAAGTTTTAGTTTTAAGTCCAGGTTCAGGGTTAGAATTAGTGTTCTATTTAGGGTCAAGGTTAGAGTTGGGGTTAGGGTTAGGATTAGGGCTAGGGTTAGGATTAGGATTAGGTTTAGGGTTAGGCTCAGGGCTATTGTAAGGCTTAGGTTTAGGGTAGCAGATGGACTAGCTTTATGGTTAGAGTCAGGTTTAAGGTTAGGGTTTGGGTTAGGTTTCGGTTTACGGTTAAGGTTAGAGTTAGGGTTTGGATGAAGTTTAGCATAAGGTGAGGGTTACTTTTAGGGTTAGGGCTGGATTTGGGGTTTGTGTTCGGGTTAGTGTTCAGGTTAGGTTTAGGGTCCAGTTTGGGGTTAGGGGATATGTTTAGCGTTAGGGTTAGTTTTCGGTTTACGGGTAGTGTGAAGTTTAGCTGAAGGGTGAGGGTTAGGATAACGGTTAGGATTTTAGTTAGTGTTAGAGTTTAGGTTTAGGGTGTTAGGGTTAGGTTTATGGTTAGGGTAGGGTTAAGTTTAGGGTTAATGTTAGGGTTAGTGTCAGATTAGGGTTACTGTTCGTGTTAGGGTCAGGGTTAGCGTTAGCGTTAGCTTTAAGGTTGGGAATACATTTAGGGGTTAGGGTGGGTGTTGGGGTTAGGGTGAGGTTAGGTTTAGGTTTACAGTTAATGTGAGGGTTTAGGGTAATTTTTATGGTTAGGGTTAGAGTTAGTGTCATGGTGAAGTTTCAGTTAATAGTGGGGGCTAGATTTGGGTTACAGTTAGGGTTAAGGTTAGTGTTAGGGTTAGGTTTAAGGTTAGGGTTAGGGTAGGGGTCAGGTTAGGGTTAAGGCTAGGTTTACGGTAAAGTGTAGGGCTAGGTTAGGGTTAGGCTTAGGGTTAGAGTTAGTGCTAGGGTTTAGGGTTAGGGTTTGGGTCAGGTTTAGAGTTAATGTTAGGGTTAGGGTTAGGGTAGAGTTAAGGTTAGGGTTAAGTTTAGGGTTAGGGTAAGGGTTAGGTTTAGGTCAGGGTTAGGGTTAGGATGAGGGATAGGGTTAGGCTTCGGGAAAGGGTTAGGGGTTCGTGTGAGGGTTCGTGTTATTTTTACATTAAGCTGATGTTTTAGGGTCTTACGGTTAGGGTTAGCGTTAGAGTCAGCGTTAGGTTTAGGGTTAGGGTTAGAGTTTGGGGATGGGGGTTACGCTTAGGTTTAGGGTGAAGTTTAGGTTAGGGTTAGGTGTTCGGGTTAATGTTAGGGTCAGGTTTAGGGTTAGGGTTTAGGGTTCAAGTTAGAGTCAGCTTTAGGGTTAGGTTTAGGTTTAGGGTTAGGGTTAGGTTGAGTGTTAGTTTTGCTTAGGGTTACGGTTTGAATGAAGTTATGGTAGGTTTAGGGTTATGGTTCAGGTGAAATTTTGGTTAAGGGTTCTGGTTCGATTTCGGATTAGGGTTAGTGGTTAGGGTTCGTTTTAGGGTTAAATTTAGGGTTAGGCTAAGTATTAGTTTTAGAGTGAGGTTTAGGGGTTAGTGTTTCAGTTAGGTTAAGGGTAGGGTTATAAGTCCGGTGAAGTTTAGGGTTAGGGTAAGAGTTAGATTTACATTTACTGTTAAGGTGAGGGTTTTGGGAAAGTGTTACGTTTAGGGTTAGGGCTAGGTTCAGGGTTAGAGTTTGGGTTAGGGGTTAGGGGTAGGTTTAAGTTGATGGTAGGCTTAAAGTTAGGGTTAAGGTGAGGTTAGGGTTAGGGTCAGGGTTAGCATTAGAATTAGGTTTAGGGCGAGGGTTAGTGTCAGGGTTATTGTAAGGGTTAGCTTTAGGGTTACAGGTGGGCCAACGTTAAGGTTAGGGTTAGGTTTAGGGTGAAAGTTGCGGTTCGCTATAGATTAGGGATAGGGTGATATTTCATATAGGGTGAGGGTTAGGATTAGGGCTAAGGTTTGGGTTCATTTTCAGGTAAGTGTGAAGGTGATGTTTAGGGTTAGGGTTAAGGTTACGGATTCTGTTTAGTTTTAGGGTTAGGGTTAGATTTTAGGTTAGGGTTTAGTTTTACGTTTAGGGTTAGGGTTCTGGTTGTGTTAGGCGTTGTGGTTGGGGTGAGGTTTAGGTTTAGGGTTAGGGTTGGGTAGGGTTAGGATTATGGTTATGGTAAGGTGTTAGGGGTGAGAGGTGTAGTTTAGGTTTAGGGTTTGGGTGAGGGTTCCAGTTAGGCATTGTGGTTCTGGTCATGGTTAGGTTTGGTTTAGGGTTAGGGTTAGGTGTGTGATTAGGTTTAGGGTTAGTGTTAGAGTTAGAGTGAGAGTTAGGGTTAGGCTTTGGTGTTAGGTGTTAGGTTTTGGGTTAGGGTTAGTGTTATCGTTAGGGCTTAGGGGTTCAGGTTAGTGTTAGTGTTAGGGTTAGAGATAGCACTAGGGTTAGGTTTTGGGATACGCTTAGGGGTTAGAGTGAGGGTTACGGTTAGTTTTACAGTTAAGTTGAGGTTTTAGGGTATGTGTTACGATTGGGTTAGAGTTAGAGTTAGAGTTAGGATTAGTGTTAGGTGTAGGGTAAGTTTTAGTTTTAAGTCCAGGTTCAGGGTTAGAATTAGTGTTCTATTTAGGGTCAAGGTTAGAGTTGGGGTTAGGGTTAGGATTAGGGCTAGGGTTAGGATTAGGATTAGGTTTAGGGTTAGGCTCAGGGCTATTGTAAGGCTTAGGTTTAGGGTAGCAGATGGACTAGCTTTATGGTTAGAGTCAGGTTTAAGGTTAGGGTTTGGGTTAGGTTTCGGTTTACGGTTAAGGTTAGAGTTAGGGTTTGGATGAAGTTTAGCATAAGGTGAGGGTTACTTTTAGGGTTAGGGCTGGATTTGGGGTTTGTGTTCGGGTTAGTGTTCAGGTTAGGTTTAGGGTCCAGTTTGGGGTTAGGGGATATGTTTAGCGTTAGGGTTAGTTTTCGGTTTACGGGTAGTGTGAAGTTTAGCTTAAGGGTGAGGGTTAGGATAACGGTTAGGATTTTAGTTAGTGTTAGAGTTTAGGTTTAGGGTGTTAGGGTTAGGTTTATGGTTAGGGTAGGGTTAAGTTTAGGGTTAATGTTAGGGTTAGTGTCAGATTAGGGTTACTGTTCGTGTTAGGGTCAGGGTTAGCGTTAGCGTTAGCTTTAAGGTTGGGAATACATTTAGGGGTTAGGGTGGGTGTTGGGGTTAGGGTGAGGTTAGGTTTAGGTTTACAGTTAATGTGAGGGTTTAGGGTAATTTTTATGGTTAGGGTTAGAGTTAGTGTCATGGTGAAGTTTCAGTTAATAGTGGGGGCTAGATTTGGGTTACAGTTAGGGTTAAGGTTAGTGTTAGGGTTAGGTTTAAGGTTAGGGTTAGGGTAGGGGTCAGGTTAGGGTTAAGGCTAGGTTTACGGTAAAGTGTAGGGCTAGGTTAGGGTTAGGCTTAGGGTTAGAGTTAGTGCTAGGGTTTAGGGTTAGGGTTTGGGTCAGGTTTAGAGTTAATGTTAGGGTTAGGGTTAGGGTAGAGTTAAGGTTAGGGTTAAGTTTAGGGTTAGGGTAAGGGTTAGGTTTAGGTCAGGGTTAGGGTTAGGATGAGGGATAGGGTTAGGCTTCGGGAAAGGGTTAGGGGTTCGTGTGAGGGTTCGTGTTATTTTTACATTAAGCTGATGTTTTAGGGTCTTACGGTTAGGGTTAGCGTTAGAGTCAGCGTTAGGTTTAGGGTTAGGGTTAGAGTTTGGGGATGGGGGTTACGCTTAGGTTTAGGGTGAAGTTTAGGTTAGGGTTAGGTGTTCGGGTTAATGTTAGGGTCAGGTTTAGGGTTAGGGTTTAGGGTTCAAGTTAGAGTCAGCTTTAGGGTTAGGTTTAGGTTTAGGGTTAGGGTTAGGTTGAGTGTTAGTTTTGCTTAGGGTTACGGTTTGAATGAAGTTATGGTAGGTTTAGGGTTATGGTTCAGGTGAAATTTTGGTTAAGGGTTCTGGTTCGATTTCGGATTAGGGTTAGTGGTTAGGGTTCGTTTTAGGGTTAAATTTAGGGTTAGGCTAAGTATTAGTTTTAGAGTGAGGTTTAGGGGTTAGTGTTTCAGTTAGGTTAAGGGTAGGGTTATAAGTCCGGTGAAGTTTAGGGTTAGGGTAAGAGTTAGATTTACATTTACTGTTAAGGTGAGGGTTTTGGGAAAGTGTTACGTTTAGGGTTAGGGCTAGGTTCAGGGTTAGAGTTTGGGTTAGGGGTTAGGGGTAGGTTTAAGTTGATGGTAGGCTTAAAGTTAGGGTTAAGGTGAGGTTAGGGTTAGGGTCAGGGTTAGGATTAGAATTAGGTTTAGGGCGAGGGTTAGTGTCAGGGTTATTGTAAGGGTTAGCTTTAGGGTTACAGGTGGGCCAACGTTAAGGTTAGGGTTAGGTTTAGGGTGAAAGTTGCGGTTCGCTATAGATTAGGGATAGGGTGATATTTCATATAGGGTGAGGGTTAGGATTAGGGCTAAGGTTTGGGTTCATTTTCAGGTAAGTGTGAAGGTGATGTTTAGGGTTAGGGTTAAGGTTACGGATTCTGTTTAGTTTTAGGGTTAGGGTTAGATTTTAGGTTAGGGTTTAGTTTTACGTTTAGGGTTAGGGTTCTGGTTGTGTTAGGCGTTGTGGTTGGGGTGAGGTTTAGGTTTAGGGTTAGGGTTGGGTAGGGTTAGGATTATGGTTATGGTAAGGTGTTAGGGGTGAGAGGTGTAGTTTAGGTTTAGGGTTTGGGTGAGGGTTCCAGTTAGGCATTGTGGTTCTGGTCATGGTTAGGTTTGGTTTAGGGTTAGGGTTAGGTGTGTGATTAGGTTTAGGGTTAGTGTTAGAGTTAGAGTGAGAGTTAGGGTTAGGCTTTGGTGTTAGGTGTTAGGTTTTGGGTTAGGGTTAGTGTTATCGTTAGGGCTTAGGGGTTCAGGTTAGTGTTAGTGTTAGGGTTAGAGATAGCGCTAGGGTTAGGTTTTGGGATACGCTTAGGGGTTAGAGTGAGGGTTACGGTTAGTTTTACAGTTAAGTTGAGGTTTTAGGGTATGTGTTACGATTGGGTTAGAGTTAGAGTTAGAGTTAGGATTAGTGTTAGGTGTAGGGTAAGTTTTAGTTTTAAGTCCAGGTTCAGGGTTAGAATTAGTGTTCTATTTAGGGTCAAGGTTAGAGTTGGGGTTAGGGTTAGGATTAGGGCTAGGGTTAGGATTAGGATTAGGTTTAGGGTTAGGCTCAGGGCTATTGTAAGGCTTAGGTTTAGGGTAGCAGATGGACTAGCTTTATGGTTAGAGTCAGGTTTAAGGTTAGGGTTTGGGTTAGGTTTCGGTTTACGGTTAAGGTTAGAGTTAGGGTTTGGATGAAGTTTAGCATAAGGTGAGGGTTACTTTTAGGGTTAGGGCTGGATTTGGGGTTTGTGTTCGGGTTAGTGTTCAGGTTAGGTTTAGGGTCCAGTTTGGGGTTAGGGGATATGTTTAGCGTTAGGGTTAGTTTTCGGTTTACGGGTAGTGTGAAGTTTAGCTGAAGGGTGAGGGTTAGGATAACGGTTAGGATTTTAGTTAGTGTTAGAGTTTAGGTTTAGGGTGTTAGGGTTAGGTTTATGGTTAGGGTAGGGTTAAGTTTAGGGTTAATGTTAGGGTTAGTGTCAGATTAGGGTTACTGTTCGTGTTAGGGTCAGGGTTAGCGTTAGCGTTAGCTTTAAGGTTGGGAATACATTTAGGGGTTAGGGTGGGTGTTGGGGTTAGGGTGAGGTTAGGTTTAGGTTTACAGTTAATGTGAGGGTTTAGGGTAATTTTTATGGTTAGGGTTAGAGTTAGTGTCATGGTGAAGTTTCAGTTAATAGTGGGGGCTAGATTTGGGTTACAGTTAGGGTTAAGGTTAGTGTTAGGGTTAGGTTTAAGGTTAGGGTTAGGGTAGGGGTCAGGTTAGGGTTAAGGCTAGGTTTACGGTAAAGTGTAGGGCTAGGTTAGGGTTAGGCTTAGGGTTAGAGTTAGTGCTAGGGTTTAGGGTTAGGGTTTGGGTCAGGTTTAGAGTTAATGTTAGGGTTAGGGTTAGGGTAGAGTTAAGGTTAGGGTTAAGTTTAGGGTTAGGGTAAGGGTTAGGTTTAGGTCAGGGTTAGGGTTAGGATGAGGGATAGGGTTAGGCTTCGGGAAAGGGTTAGGGGTTCGTGTGAGGGTTCGTGTTATTTTTACATTAAGCTGATGTTTTAGGGTCTTACGGTTAGGGTTAGCGTTAGAGTCAGCGTTAGGTTTAGGGTTAGGGTTAGAGTTTGGGGATGGGGGTTACGCTTAGGTTTAGGGTGAAGTTTAGGTTAGGGTTAGGTGTTCGGGTTAATGTTAGGGTCAGGTTTAGGGTTAGGGTTTAGGGTTCAAGTTAGAGTCAGCTTTAGGGTTAGGTTTAGGTTTAGGGTTAGGGTTAGGTTGAGTGTTAGTTTTGCTTAGGGTTACGGTTTGAATGAAGTTATGGTAGGTTTAGGGTTATGGTTCAGGTGAAATTTTGGTTAAGGGTTCTGGTTCGATTTCGGATTAGGGTTAGTGGTTAGGGTTCGTTTTAGGGTTAAATTTAGGGTTAGGCTAAGTATTAGTTTTAGAGTGAGGTTTAGGGGTTAGTGTTTCAGTTAGGTTAAGGGTAGGGTTATAAGTCCGGTGAAGTTTAGGGTTAGGGTAAGAGTTAGATTTACATTTACTGTTAAGGTGAGGGTTTTGGGAAAGTGTTACGTTTAGGGTTAGGGCTAGGTTCAGGGTTAGAGTTTGGGTTAGGGGTTAGGGGTAGGTTTAAGTTGATGGTAGGCTTAAAGTTAGGGTTAAGGTGAGGTTAGGGTTAGGGTCAGGGTTAGCATTAGAATTAGGTTTAGGGCGAGGGTTAGTGTCAGGGTTATTGTAAGGGTTAGCTTTAGGGTTACAGGTGGGCCAACGTTAAGGTTAGGGTTAGGTTTAGGGTGAAAGTTGCGGTTCGCTATAGATTAGGGATAGGGTGATATTTCATATAGGGTGAGGGTTAGGATTAGGGCTAAGGTTTGGGTTCATTTTCAGGTAAGTGTGAAGGTGATGTTTAGGGTTAGGGTTAAGGTTACGGATTCTGTTTAGTTTTAGGGTTAGGGTTAGATTTTAGGTTAGGGTTTAGTTTTACGTTTAGGGTTAGGGTTCTGGTTGTGTTAGGCGTTGTGGTTGGGGTGAGGTTTAGGTTTAGGGTTAGGGTTGGGTAGGGTTAGGATTATGGTTATGGTAAGGTGTTAGGGGTGAGAGGTGTAGTTTAGGTTTAGGGTTTGGGTGAGGGTTCCAGTTAGGCATTGTGGTTCTGGTCATGGTTAGGTTTGGTTTAGGGTTAGGGTTAGGTGTGTGATTAGGTTTAGGGTTAGTGTTAGAGTTAGAGTGAGAGTTAGGGTTAGGCTTTGGTGTTAGGTGTTAGGTTTTGGGTTAGGGTTAGTGTTATCGTTAGGGCTTAGGGGTTCAGGTTAGTGTTAGTGTTAGGGTTAGAGATAGCACTAGGGTTAGGTTTTGGGATACGCTTAGGGGTTAGAGTGAGGGTTACGGTTAGTTTTACAGTTAAGTTGAGGTTTTAGGGTATGTGTTACGATTGGGTTAGAGTTAGAGTTAGAGTTAGGATTAGTGTTAGGTGTAGGGTAAGTTTTAGTTTTAAGTCCAGGTTCAGGGTTAGAATTAGTGTTCTATTTAGGGTCAAGGTTAGAGTTGGGGTTAGGGTTAGGATTAGGGCTAGGGTTAGGATTAGGATTAGGTTTAGGGTTAGGCTCAGGGCTATTGTAAGGCTTAGGTTTAGGGTAGCAGATGGACTAGCTTTATGGTTAGAGTCAGGTTTAAGGTTAGGGTTTGGGTTAGGTTTCGGTTTACGGTTAAGGTTAGAGTTAGGGTTTGGATGAAGTTTAGCATAAGGTGAGGGTTACTTTTAGGGTTAGGGCTGGATTTGGGGTTTGTGTTCGGGTTAGTGTTCAGGTTAGGTTTAGGGTCCAGTTTGGGGTTAGGGGATATGTTTAGCGTTAGGGTTAGTTTTCGGTTTACGGGTAGTGTGAAGTTTAGCTTAAGGGTGAGGGTTAGGATAACGGTTAGGATTTTAGTTAGTGTTAGAGTTTAGGTTTAGGGTGTTAGGGTTAGGTTTATGGTTAGGGTAGGGTTAAGTTTAGGGTTAATGTTAGGGTTAGTGTCAGATTAGGGTTACTGTTCGTGTTAGGGTCAGGGTTAGCGTTAGCGTTAGCTTTAAGGTTGGGAATACATTTAGGGGTTAGGGTGGGTGTTGGGGTTAGGGTGAGGTTAGGTTTAGGTTTACAGTTAATGTGAGGGTTTAGGGTAATTTTTATGGTTAGGGTTAGAGTTAGTGTCATGGTGAAGTTTCAGTTAATAGTGGGGGCTAGATTTGGGTTACAGTTAGGGTTAAGGTTAGTGTTAGGGTTAGGTTTAAGGTTAGGGTTAGGGTAGGGGTCAGGTTAGGGTTAAGGCTAGGTTTACGGTAAAGTGTAGGGCTAGGTTAGGGTTAGGCTTAGGGTTAGAGTTAGTGCTAGGGTTTAGGGTTAGGGTTTGGGTCAGGTTTAGAGTTAATGTTAGGGTTAGGGTTAGGGTAGAGTTAAGGTTAGGGTTAAGTTTAGGGTTAGGGTAAGGGTTAGGTTTAGGTCAGGGTTAGGGTTAGGATGAGGGATAGGGTTAGGCTTCGGGAAAGGGTTAGGGGTTCGTGTGAGGGTTCGTGTTATTTTTACATTAAGCTGATGTTTTAGGGTCTTACGGTTAGGGTTAGCGTTAGAGTCAGCGTTAGGTTTAGGGTTAGGGTTAGAGTTTGGGGATGGGGGTTACGCTTAGGTTTAGGGTGAAGTTTAGGTTAGGGTTAGGTGTTCGGGTTAATGTTAGGGTCAGGTTTAGGGTTAGGGTTTAGGGTTCAAGTTAGAGTCAGCTTTAGGGTTAGGTTTAGGTTTAGGGTTAGGGTTAGGTTGAGTGTTAGTTTTGCTTAGGGTTACGGTTTGAATGAAGTTATGGTAGGTTTAGGGTTATGGTTCAGGTGAAATTTTGGTTAAGGGTTCTGGTTCGATTTCGGATTAGGGTTAGTGGTTAGGGTTCGTTTTAGGGTTAAATTTAGGGTTAGGCTAAGTATTAGTTTTAGAGTGAGGTTTAGGGGTTAGTGTTTCAGTTAGGTTAAGGGTAGGGTTATAAGTCCGGTGAAGTTTAGGGTTAGGGTAAGAGTTAGATTTACATTTACTGTTAAGGTGAGGGTTTTGGGAAAGTGTTACGTTTAGGGTTAGGGCTAGGTTCAGGGTTAGAGTTTGGGTTAGGGGTTAGGGGTAGGTTTAAGTTGATGGTAGGCTTAAAGTTAGGGTTAAGGTGAGGTTAGGGTTAGGGTCAGGGTTAGGATTAGAATTAGGTTTAGGGCGAGGGTTAGTGTCAGGGTTATTGTAAGGGTTAGCTTTAGGGTTACAGGTGGGCCAACGTTAAGGTTAGGGTTAGGTTTAGGGTGAAAGTTGCGGTTCGCTATAGATTAGGGATAGGGTGATATTTCATATAGGGTGAGGGTTAGGATTAGGACTAAGGTTTGGGTTCATTTTCAGGTAAGTGTGAAGGTGATGTTTAGGGTTAGGGTTAAGGTTACGGATTCTGTTTAGTTTTAGGGTTAGGGTTAGATTTTAGGTTAGGGTTTAGTTTTACGTTTAGGGTTAGGGTTCTGGTTGTGTTAGGCGTTGTGGTTGGGGTGAGGTTTAGGTTTAGGGTTAGGGTTGGGTAGGGTTAGGATTATGGTTATGGTAAGGTGTTAGGGGTGAGAGGTGTAGTTTAGGTTTAGGGTTTGGGTGAGGGTTCCAGTTAGGCATTGTGGTTCTGGTCATGGTTAGGTTTGGTTTAGGGTTAGGGTTAGGTGTGTGATTAGGTTTAGGGTTAGTGTTAGAGTTAGAGTGAGAGTTAGGGTTAGGCTTTGGTGTTAGGTGTTAGGTTTTGGGTTAGGGTTAGTGTTATCGTTAGGGCTTAGGGGTTCAGGTTAGTGTTAGTGTTAGGGTTAGAGATAGCGCTAGGGTTAGGTTTTGGGATACGCTTAGGGGTTAGAGTGAGGGTTACGGTTAGTTTTACAGTTAAGTTGAGGTTTTAGGGTATGTGTTACGATTGGGTTAGAGTTAGAGTTAGAGTTAGGATTAGTGTTAGGTGTAGGGTAAGTTTTAGTTTTAAGTCCAGGTTCAGGGTTAGAATTAGTGTTCTATTTAGGGTCAAGGTTAGAGTTGGGGTTAGGGTTAGGATTAGGGCTAGGGTTAGGATTAGGATTAGGTTTAGGGTTAGGCTCAGGGCTATTGTAAGGCTTAGGTTTAGGGTAGCAGATGGACTAGCTTTATGGTTAGAGTCAGGTTTAAGGTTAGGGTTTGGGTTAGGTTTCGGTTTACGGTTAAGGTTAGAGTTAGGGTTTGGATGAAGTTTAGCATAAGGTGAGGGTTACTTTTAGGGTTAGGGCTGGATTTGGGGTTTGTGTTCGGGTTAGTGTTCAGGTTAGGTTTAGGGTCCAGTTTGGGGTTAGGGGATATGTTTAGCGTTAGGGTTAGTTTTCGGTTTACGGGGAGTGTGAAGTTTAGCTTAAGGGTGAGGGTTAGGATAACGGTTAGGATTTTAGTTAGTGTTAGAGTTTAGGTTTAGGGTGTTAGGGTTAGGTTTATGGTTAGGGTAGGGTTAAGTTTAGGGTTAATGTTAGGGTTAGTGTCAGATTAGGGTTACTGTTCGTGTTAGGGTCAGGGTTAGCGTTAGCGTTAGCTTTAAGGTTGGGAATACATTTAGGGGTTAGGGTGGGTGTTGGGGTTAGGGAGAGGTTAGGTTTAGGTTTACAGTTAATGTGAGGGTTTAGGGTAATTTTTATGGTTAGGGTTAGAGTTAGTGTCATGGTGAAGTTTCAGTTAATAGTGGGGGCTAGATTTGGGTTACAGTTAGGGTTAAGGTTAGTGTTAGGGTTAGGTTTAAGGTTAGGGTTAGGGTAGGGGTCAGGTTAGGGTTAAGGCTAGGTTTACGGTAAAGTGTAGGGCTAGGTTAGGGTTAGGATTAGGGTTAGAGTTAGTGCTAGGGTTTAGGGTTAGGGTTTGGGTCAGGTTTAGAGTTAATGTTAGGGTTAGGGTTAGGGTAGAGTTAAGGTTAGGGTTAAGTTTAGGGTTAGGGTAAGGGTTAGGTTTAGGTCAGGGTTAGGGTTAGGATGAGGGATAGGGTTAGGCTTCGGGAAAGGGTTAGGGGTTCGTGTGAGGGTTCGTGTTATTTTTACATTAAGCTGATGTTTTAGGGTCTTACGGTTAGGGTAAGCGTTAGAGTCAGCGTTAGGTTTAGGGTTAGGGTTAGAGTTTGGGGATGGGGGTTACGCTTAGGTTTAAGGTGAAGTTTAGGTTAGGGTTAGGTGTTCGGCTTAATGTTAGGGTCAGGTTTAGGGTTAGGGTTTAGGGTTCAGGTTAGAGTCAGCTTTAGGGTTAGGTTTAGGTTTAGGGTTAGGGTTAGGTTGAGTGTTAGTTTTGCTTAGGGTTACGGTTTGAATGAAGTTATGGTAGGTTTAGGGTTATGGTTCAGGTGAAATTTTGGTTAAGGGTTCTGGTTCGATTTCGGATTAGGGTTAGTGGTTAGGGTTCGTTTTAGGGTTAAGTTTAGGGTTAGGCAAAGTATTAGTTTTAGAGTGAGGTTTAGGGGTTAGTGTTTCAGTTAGGTTAAGGGTAGGGTTATAAGTCCGGTGAAGTTTAGGGTTAGGGTAAGAGTTAGATTTACATTTACTGTTAAGGTGAGGGTTTTGGGTAAGTGTTACGTTTAGGGTTAGGGCTAGGTTCAGGGTTAGAGTTTGGGTTAGGGGTTAGGGGTAGGTTTAAGTTGACGGTAGGCTTAAAGTTAGGGTTCAGGTGAGGTTAGGGTTAGGGTCAGGGTTAGGATTAGAATTAGGTTTAGGGCGAGGGTTAGTGTCAGAGTTATTGTAAGGGTTAGCTTTAGGGTTACAGGTGGGCAAACGTTAAGGTTAGGGTTAGGTTTAGGGTGAAAGTTGCGGTTAGCTGTAGATTAGGGATAGGGTGATATTTCATATAGGGTGAGGGTTAGGATTAGGGCTAAGGTTTGGGTTCATTTTCAGGTAAGTGTGAAGGTGATGTTTAGGGTTAGGGTTAAGGTTACGGATTCTGTTTAGTTTTAGGGTTAGGGTTAGATTTTAGGTTAGGGTTTAGTTTTACGTTTAGGGTTAGGGTTCTGGTTGTGTTAGGCGTTGTGGTTGGGGTGAGGTTTAGGTTTAGGGTTAGGGTTGGGTAGGGTTAGGATTATGGTTATGGTAAGGTGTTAGGGGTTAGAGGTGTAGTTTAGGTTTAGGGTTTGGGTGAGGGTTCCAGTTAGGCATTGTGGTTCTGGTCATGGTTAGGTTTGGTTTAGGGTTAGGGTTAGGTGTGTGATTAGGTTTAGGCTTAGTGTTAGAGTTAGAGTGAGAGTTAGGGTTAGGCTTTGGTGTTAGGTGTTAGGTTTTGGGTTAGGGTTAGTGTTATCGTTAGGGCTTGGGGTTCAGGTTAGTGTTAGGGTTAGAGATAGCGCTAGGGTTAGGTTTTGGGATACGCTTAGGGGTTAGAGTGAGGGTTACGGTTAGTTTTACAGTTAAGTTGAGGTTTTAGGGTATGTGTTACGATTTGGTTAGAGTTAGAGTTAGGGTTAGCGTTAGGTGTAGGGTAAGTTTTAGTTTTAAGTCCAGGTTCAGGGTTAGAATTAGTGTTCTATTTAGGGTCAAGGTTAGAGTTGGGGTTAGGGTTAGGATTAGGGCTAGGGTTAGGATTAGGATTAGGTTTAGGGTTAGGCTCAGGGCTATTGTAAGGCTTAGGTTTAGGGTAGCAGATGGACTAGCTTTATGGTTAGAGTCAGGTTTAAGGTTAGGGTTTGGGTTAGGTTTCGGTTTACGGTTAAGGTTAGAGTTAGGGTTTGGATGAAGTTTAGCATAAGGTGAGGGTTACTTTTAGGGTTAGGGCTGGATTTGGGGTTTGTGTTCGGGTTAGTGTTCAGGTTAGGTTTAGGGTCCAGTTTGGGGTTAGGGGATATGTTTAGCGTTAGGGTTAGTTTTCGGTTTACGGGTAGTGTGAAGTTTAGCTGAAGGGTGAGGGTTAGGATAACGGTTAGGATTTTAGTTAGTGTTAGAGTTTAGGTTTAGGGTGTTAGGGTTAGGTTTATGGTTAGGGTAGGGTTAAGTTTAGGGTTAATGTTAGGGTTAGTGTCAGATTAGGGTTACTGTTCGTGTTAGGGTCAGGGTTAGCGTTAGCGTTAGCTTTAAGGTTGGGAATACATTTAGGGGTTAGGGTGGGTGTTGGGGTTAGGGTGAGGTTAGGTTTAGGTTTACAGTTAATGTGAGGGTTTAGGGTAATTTTTATGGTTAGGGTTAGAGTTAGTGTCATGGTGAAGTTTCAGTTAATAGTGGGGGCTAGATTTGGGTTACAGTTAGGGTTAAGGTTAGTGTTAGGGTTAGGTTTAAGGTTAGGGTTAGGGTAGGGGTCAGGTTAGGGTTAAGGCTAGGTTTACGGTAAAGTGTAGGGCTAGGTTAGGGTTAGGCTTAGGGTTAGAGTTAGTGCTAGGGTTTAGGGTTAGGGTTTGGGTCAGGTTTAGAGTTAATGTTAGGGTTAGGGTTAGGGTAGAGTTAAGGTTAGGGTTAAGTTTAGGGTTAGGGTAAGGGTTAGGTTTAGGTCAGGGTTAGGGTTAGGATGAGGGATAGGGTTAGGCTTCGGGAAAGGGTTAGGGGTTCGTGTGAGGGTTCGTGTTATTTTTACATTAAGCTGATGTTTTAGGGTCTTACGGTTAGGGTTAGCGTTAGAGTCAGCGTTAGGTTTAGGGTTAGGGTTAGAGTTTGGGGATGGGGGTTACGCTTAGGTTTAGGGTGAAGTTTAGGTTAGGGTTAGGTGTTCGGGTTAATGTTAGGGTCAGGTTTAGGGTTAGGGTTTAGGGTTCAAGTTAGAGTCAGCTTTAGGGTTAGGTTTAGGTTTAGGGTTAGGGTTAGGTTGAGTGTTAGTTTTGCTTAGGGTTACGGTTTGAATGAAGTTATGGTAGGTTTAGGGTTATGGTTCAGGTGAAATTTTGGTTAAGGGTTCTGGTTCGATTTCGGATTAGGGTTAGTGGTTAGGGTTCGTTTTAGGGTTAAATTTAGGGTTAGGCTAAGTATTAGTTTTAGAGTGAGGTTTAGGGGTTAGTGTTTCAGTTAGGTTAAGGGTAGGGTTATAAGTCCGGTGAAGTTTAGGGTTAGGGTAAGAGTTAGATTTACATTTACTGTTAAGGTGAGGGTTTTGGGAAAGTGTTACGTTTAGGGTTAGGGCTAGGTTCAGGGTTAGAGTTTGGGTTAGGGGTTAGGGGTAGGTTTAAGTTGATGGTAGGCTTAAAGTTAGGGTTAAGGTGAGGTTAGGGTTAGGGTCAGGGTTAGGATTAGAATTAGGTTTAGGGCGAGGGTTAGTGTCAGGGTTATTGTAAGGGTTAGCTTTAGGGTTACAGGTGGGCCAACGTTAAGGTTAGGGTTAGGTTTAGGGTGAAAGTTGCGGTTCGCTATAGATTAGGGATAGGGTGATATTTCATATAGGGTGAGGGTTAGGATTAGGACTAAGGTTTGGGTTCATTTTCAGGTAAGTGTGAAGGTGATGTTTAGGGTTAGGGTTAAGGTTACGGATTCTGTTTAGTTTTAGGGTTAGGGTTAGATTTTAGGTTAGGGTTTAGTTTTACGTTTAGGGTTAGGGTTCTGGTTGTGTTAGGCGTTGTGGTTGGGGTGAGGTTTAGGTTTAGGGTTAGGGTTGGGTAGGGTTAGGATTATGGTTATGGTAAGGTGTTAGGGGTGAGAGGTGTAGTTTAGGTTTAGGGTTTGGGTGAGGGTTCCAGTTAGGCATTGTGGTTCTGGTCATGGTTAGGTTTGGTTTAGGGTTAGGGTTAGGTGTGTGATTAGGTTTAGGGTTAGTGTTAGAGTTAGAGTGAGAGTTAGGGTTAGGCTTTGGTGTTAGGTGTTAGGTTTTGGGTTAGGGTTAGTGTTATCGTTAGGGCTTAGGGGTTCAGGTTAGTGTTAGTGTTAGGGTTAGAGATAGCGCTAGGGTTAGGTTTTGGGATACGCTTAGGGGTTAGAGTGAGGGTTACGGTTAGTTTTACAGTTAAGTTGAGGTTTTAGGGTATGTGTTACGATTGGGTTAGAGTTAGAGTTAGAGTTAGGATTAGTGTTAGGTGTAGGGTAAGTTTTAGTTTTAAGTCCAGGTTCAGGGTTAGAATTAGTGTTCTATTTAGGGTCAAGGTTAGAGTTGGGGTTAGGGTTAGGATTAGGGCTAGGGTTAGGATTAGGATTAGGTTTAGGGTTAGGCTCAGGGCTATTGTAAGGCTTAGGTTTAGGGTAGCAGATGGACTAGCTTTATGGTTAGAGTCAGGTTTAAGGTTAGGGTTTGGGTTAGGTTTCGGTTTACGGTTAAGGTTAGAGTTAGGGTTTGGATGAAGTTTAGCATAAGGTGAGGGTTACTTTTAGGGTTAGGGCTGGATTTGGGGTTTGTGTTCGGGTTAGTGTTCAGGTTAGGTTTAGGGTCCAGTTTGGGGTTAGGGGATATGTTTAGCGTTAGGGTTAGTTTTCGGTTTACGGGGAGTGTGAAGTTTAGCTTAAGGGTGAGGGTTAGGATAACGGTTAGGATTTTAGTTAGTGTTAGAGTTTAGGTTTAGGGTGTTAGGGTTAGGTTTATGGTTAGGGTAGGGTTAAGTTTAGGGTTAATGTTAGGGTTAGTGTCAGATTAGGGTTACTGTTCGTGTTAGGGTCAGGGTTAGCGTTAGCGTTAGCTTTAAGGTTGGGAATACATTTAGGGGTTAGGGTGGGTGTTGGGGTTAGGGAGAGGTTAGGTTTAGGTTTACAGTTAATGTGAGGGTTTAGGGTAATTTTTATGGTTAGGGTTAGAGTTAGTGTCATGGTGAAGTTTCAGTTAATAGTGGGGGCTAGATTTGGGTTACAGTTAGGGTTAAGGTTAGTGTTAGGGTTAGGTTTAAGGTTAGGGTTAGGGTAGGGGTCAGGTTAGGGTTAAGGCTAGGTTTACGGTAAAGTGTAGGGCTAGGTTAGGGTTAGGATTAGGGTTAGAGTTAGTGCTAGGGTTTAGGGTTAGGGTTTGGGTCAGGTTTAGAGTTAATGTTAGGGTTAGGGTTAGGGTAGAGTTAAGGTTAGGGTTAAGTTTAGGGTTAGGGTAAGGGTTAGGTTTAGGTCAGGGTTAGGGTTAGGATGAGGGATAGGGTTAGGCTTCGGGAAAGGGTTAGGGGTTCGTGTGAGGGTTCGTGTTATTTTTACATTAAGCTGATGTTTTAGGGTCTTACGGTTAGGGTAAGCGTTAGAGTCAGCGTTAGGTTTAGGGTTAGGGTTAGAGTTTGGGGATGGGGGTTACGCTTAGGTTTAAGGTGAAGTTTAGGTTAGGGTTAGGTGTTCGGCTTAATGTTAGGGTCAGGTTTAGGGTTAGGGTTTAGGGTTCAGGTTAGAGTCAGCTTTAGGGTTAGGTTTAGGTTTAGGGTTAGGGTTAGGTTGAGTGTTAGTTTTGCTTAGGGTTACGGTTTGAATGAAGTTATGGTAGGTTTAGGGTTATGGTTCAGGTGAAATTTTGGTTAAGGGTTCTGGTTCGATTTCGGATTAGGGTTAGTGGTTAGGGTTCGTTTTAGGGTTAAGTTTAGGGTTAGGCTAAGTATTAGTTTTAGAGTG
This sequence comes from Loxodonta africana, assembly GCF_030014295.1. Lineage (NCBI taxonomy): Eukaryota > Metazoa > Chordata > Mammalia > Proboscidea > Elephantidae > Loxodonta > Loxodonta africana. The sequence continues at coordinate 3,594,529 of NC_087370.1, forward strand.
AGGTTTAGGGGTTAGTGTTTCAGTTAGGTTAAGGGTAGGGTTATAAGTCCGGTGAAGTTTAGGGTTAGGGTAAGAGTTAGATTTACATTTACTGTTAAGGTGAGGGTTTTGGGTAAGTGTTACGTTTAGGGTTAGGGCTAGGTTCAGGGTTAGAGTTTGGGTTAGGGGTTAGGGGTAGGTTTAAGTTGACGGTAGGCTTAAAGTTAGGGTTCAGGTGAGGTTAGGGTTAGGGTCAGGGTTAGGATTAGAATTAGGTTTAGGGCGAGGGTTAGTGTCAGAGTTATTGTAAGGGTTAGCTTTAGGGTTACAGGTGGGCCAACGTTAAGGTTAGGGTTAGGTTTAGGGTGAAAGTTGCGGTTCGCTATAGATTAGGGATAGGGTGATATTTCATATAGGGTGAGGGTTAGGATTAGGGCTAAGGTTTGGGTTCATTTTCAGGTAAGTGTGAAGGTGATGTTTAGGGTTAGGGTTAAGGTTACGGATTCTGTTTAGTTTTAGGGTTAGGGTTAGATTTTAGGTTAGGGTTTAGTTTTACGTTTAGGGTTAGGGTTCTGGTTGTGTTAGGCGTTGTGGTTGGGGTGAGGTTTAGGTTTAGGGTTAGGGTTGGGTAGGGTTAGGATTATGGTTATGGTAAGGTGTTAGGGGTGAGAGGTGTAGTTTAGGTTTAGGGTTTGGGTGAGGGTTCCAGTTAGGCATTGTGGTTCTGGTCATGGTTAGGTTTGGTTTAGGGTTAGGGTTAGGTGTGTGATTAGGTTTAGGCTTAGTGTTAGAGTTAGAGTGAGAGTTAGGGTTAGGCTTTGGTGTTAGGTGTTAGGTTTTGGGTTAGGGTTAGTGTTATCGTTAGGGCTTAGGGGTTCAGGTTAGTGTTAGTGTTAGGGTTAGAGATAGCGCTAGGGTTAGGTTTTGGGATACGCTTAGGGGTTAGAGTGAGGGTTACGGTTAGTTTTACAGTTAAGTTGAGGTTTTAGGGTATGTGTTACGATTGGGTTAGAGTTAGAGTTAGAGTTAGGATTAGTGTTAGGTGTAGGGTAAGTTTTAGTTTTAAGTCCAGGTTCAGGGTTAGAATTAGTGTTCTATTTAGGGTCAAGGTTAGAGTTGGGGTTAGGGTTAGGATTAGGGCTAGGGTTAGGATTAGGATTAGGTTTAGGGTTAGGCTCAGGGCTATTGTAAGGCTTAGGTTTAGGGTAGCAGATGGACTAGCTTTATGGTTAGAGTCAGGTTTAAGGTTAGGGTTTGGGTTAGGTTTCGGTTTACGGTTAAGGTTAGAGTTAGGGTTTGGATGAAGTTTAGCATAAGGTGAGGGTTACTTTTAGGGTTAGGGCTGGATTTGGGGTTTGTGTTCGGGTTAGTGTTCAGGTTAGGTTTAGGGTCCAGTTTGGGGTTAGGGGATATGTTTAGCGTTAGGGTTAGTTTTCGGTTTACGGGTAGTGTGAAGTTTAGCTTAAGGGTGAGGGTTAGGATAACGGTTAGGATTTTAGTTAGTGTTAGAGTTTAGGTTTAGGGTGTTAGGGTTAGGTTTATGGTTAGGGTAGGGTTAAGTTTAGGGTTAATGTTAGGGTTAGTGTCAGATTAGGGTTACTGTTCGTGTTAGGGTCAGGGTTAGTGTTAGCGTTAGCTTTAAGGTTGGGAATACATTTAGGGGTTAGGGTGGGTGTTGGGGTTAGGGTGAGGTTAGGTTTAGGTTTACAGTTAATGTGAGGGTTTAGGGTAATTTTTATGGTTAGGGTTAGAGTTAGTGTCATGGTGAAGTTTCAGTTAATAGTGGGGGCTAGATTTGGGTTACAGTTAGGGTTAAGGTTAGTGTTAGGGTTAGGTTTAAGGTTAGGGTTAGGGTAGGGGTCAGGTTAGGGTTAAGGCTAGGTTTACGGTAAAGTGTAGGGCTAGGTTAGGGTTAGGCTTAGGGTTAGAGTTAGTGCTAGGGTTTAGGGTTAGGGTTTGGGTCAGGTTTAGAGTTAATGTTAGGGTTAGGGTTAGGGTAGAGTTAACGTTAGGGTTAAGTTTAGGGTTAGGGTAAGGGTTAGGTTTAGGTCAGGGTTAGGGTTAGGATGAGGGATAGGGTTAGGCTTCGGGAAAGGGTTAGGGGTTCGTGTGAGGGTTCGTGTTATTTTTACATTAAGCTGATGTTTTAGGGTCTTACGGTTAGGGTTAGCGTTAGAGTCAGCGTTAGGTTTAGGGTTAGGGTTAGAGTTTGGGGATGGGGGTTACGCTTAGGTTTAGGGTGAAGTTTAGGTTAGGGTTAGGTGTTCGGCTTAATGTTAGGGTCAGGTTTAGGGTTAGGGTTTAGGGTTCAGGTTAGAGTCAGCTTTAGGGTTAGGTTTAGGTTTAGGGTTAGGGTTAGGTTGAGTGTTAGTTTTGCTTAGGGTTACGGTTTGAATGAAGTTATGGTAGGTTTAGGGTTATGGTTCAGGTGAAATTTTGGTTAAGGGTTCTGGTTCGATTTCGGATTAGGGTTAGTGGTTAGGGTTCGTTTTAGGGTTAAGTTTAGGGTTAGGCTAAGTATTAGTTTTAGAGTGAGGTTTAGGGGTTAGTGTTTCAGTTAGGTTAAGGGTAGGGTTATAAGTCCGGTGAAGTTTAGGGTTAGGGTAAGAGTTAGATTTACATTTACTGTTAAGGTGAGGGTTTTGGGTAAGTGTTACGTTTAGGGTTAGGGCTAGGTTCAGGGTTAGAGTTTGGGTTAGGGGTTAGGGGTAGGTTTAAGTTGACGGTAGGCTTAAAGTTAGGGTTCAGGTGAGGTTAGGGTTAGGGTCAGGGTTAGGATTAGAATTAGGTTTAGGGCGAGGGTTAGTGTCAGAGTTATTGTAAGGGTTAGCTTTAGGGTTACAGGTGGGCCAACGTTAAGGTTAGGGTTAGGTTTAGGGTGAAAGTTGCAGTTAGCTATAGATTAGGGATAGGGTGATATTTCATATAGGGTGAGGGTTAGGATTAGGGCTAAGGTTTGGGTTCATTTTCAGGTAAGTGTGAAGGTGATGTTTAGGGTTAGGGTTAAGGTTACGGATTCTGTTTAGTTTTAGGGTTAGGGTTAGATTTTAGGTTAGGGTTTAGTTTTACGTTTAGGGTTAGGGTTCTGGTTGTGTTAGGCGTTGTGGTTGGGGTGAGGTTTAGGTTTAGGGTTAGGGTTGGGTAGGGTTAGGATTATGGTTATGGTAAGGTGTTAGGGGTGAGAGGTGTAGTTTAGGTTTAGGGTTTGGGTGAGGGTTCCAGTTAGGCATTGTGGTTCTGGTCATGGTTAGGTTTGGTTTAGGGTTAGGGTTAGGTGTGTGATTAGGTTTAGGGTTAGTGTTAGAGTTAGAGTGAGAGTTAGGGTTAGGCTTTGGTGTTAGGTGTTAGGTTTTGGGTTAGGGTTAGTGTTATCGTTAGGGCTTAGGGGTTCAGGTTAGTGTTAGTGTTAGGGTTAGAGATAGCGCTAGGGTTAAGTTTTGGGATACGCTTGGGGTTAGCGTGAGGGTTACGGTTAGTTTTACAGTTAAGTTGAGGTTTTAGGGTATGTGTTACGATTGGGTTAGAGTTAGAGTTAGAGTTAGGGTTAGTGTTAGGTGTAGGGTAAGTTTTAGTTTTAAGTCCAGGTTCAGGGTTAGAATTAGTGTTCTATTTAGGGTCAAGGTTAGAGATCGGGTTAGGGTTAGGATTAAGGCTAGGGTTAGGATTAGGATTAGGTTTAGGGTTAGGCTCAGGGCTATTGTAAGGCTTAGGTTTAGGGTAGCAGATGGACTAGCTTTATGGTTAGAGTCAGGTTTAAGGTTAGGGTTTGGGTTAGGTTTCGGTTTACGGTTAAGGTTACGGTTAGGGTTTGGATGAAGTTTAGCATAAGGTGAGGGTTACTTTTAGGGTTAGGGCTGGATTTGGGGTTTGTGTTCGGGTTAGTGTTCAGGTTAGGTTTAGGGTCCAGTTTGGGGTTAGGGGATATGTTTAGCGTTAGGGTTAGTTTTCGGTTTACGGGTAGTGTGAAGTTTAGCTTAAGGGTGAGGGTTAGGATAACGGTTAGGATTTTAGTTAGTGTTAGAGTTTAGGTTTAGGGTGTTAGGGTTAGGTTTATGGTTAGGGTAGGGTTAAGTTTAGGGTTAATGTTAGGGTTAGTGTCAGATTAGGGTTACTGTTCGTGTTAGGGTCAGGGTTAGCGTTAGCGTTAGCTTTAAGGTTGGGAATACATTTAGGGGTTAGGGTGGGTGTTGGGGTTAGGGTGAGGTTAGGTTTAGGTTTACAGTTAATGTGAGGGTTTAGGGTAATTTTTATGGTTAGGGTTAGAGTTAGTGTCATGGTGAAGTTTCAGTTAATAGTGGGGGCTAGATTTGGGTTACAGTTAGGGTTAAGGTTAGTGTTAGGGTTAGGTTTAAGGTTAGGGTTAGGGTAGGGGTCAGGTTAGGGTTAAGGCTAGGTTTACAGTAAAGTGTAGGGCTAGGTTAGGGTTAGGCTTAGGGTTAGAGTTAGTGCTAGGGTTTAGGGTTAGGGTTTGGGTCAGGTTTAGAGTTAATGTTAGGGTTAGGGTTAGGGTAGAGTTAAGGTTAGGGTTAAGTTTAGGGTTAGGGTAAGGGTTAGGTTTAGGTCAGGGTTAGGGTTAGGATGAGGGATAGGGTTAGGCTTCGGGAAAGGGTTAGGGGTTCGTGTGAGGGTTCGTGTTATTTTTACATTAAGCTGATGTTTTAGGGTCTTACGGTTAGGGTTAGCGTTAGAGTCAGCGTTAGGTTTAGGGTTAGGGTTAGAGTTTGGGGATGGGGGTTACGCTTAGGTTTAGGGTGAAGTTTAGGTTAGGGTTAGGTGTTCGGGTTAATGTTAGGGTCAGGTTTAGGGTTAGGGTTTAGGGTTCAAGTTAGAGTCAGCTTTAGGGTTAGGTTTAGGTTTAGGGTTAGGGTTAGGTTGAGTGTTAGTTTTGCTTAGGGTTACGGTTTGAATGAAGTTATGGTAGGTTTAGGGTTATGGTTCAGGTGAAATTTTGGTTAAGGGTTCTGGTTCGATTTCGGATTAGGGTTAGTGGTTAGGGTTCGTTTTAGGGTTAAATTTAGGGTTAGGCTAAGTATTAGTTTTAGAGTGAGGTTTAGGGGTTAGTGTTTCAGTTAGGTTAAGGGTAGGGTTATAAGTCCGGTGAAGTTTAGGGTTAGGGTAAGAGTTAGATTTACATTTACTGTTAAGGTGAGGGTTTTGGGAAAGTGTTACGTTTAGGGTTAGGGCTAGGTTCAGGGTTAGAGTTTGGGTTAGGGGTTAGGGGTAGGTTTAAGTTGATGGTAGGCTTAAAGTTAGGGTTAAGGTGAGGTTAGGGTTAGGGTCAGGGTTAGGATTAGAATTAGGTTTAGGGCGAGGGTTAGTGTCAGGGTTATTGTAAGGGTTAGCTTTAGGGTTACAGGTGGGCCAACGTTAAGGTTAGGGTTAGGTTTAGGGTGAAAGTTGCGGTTCGCTATAGATTAGGGATAGGGTGATATTTCATATAGGGTGAGGGTTAGGATTAGGGCTAAGGTTTGGGTTCATTTTCAGGTAAGTGTGAAGGTGATGTTTAGGGTTAGGGTTAAGGTTACGGATTCTGTTTAGTTTTAGGGTTAGGGTTAGATTTTAGGTTAGGGTTTAGTTTTACGTTTAGGGTTAGGGTTCTGGTTGTGTTAGGCGTTGTGGTTGGGGTGAGGTTTAGGTTTAGGGTTAGGGTTGGGTAGGGTTAGGATTATGGTTATGGTAAGGTGTTAGGGGTGAGAGGTGTAGTTTAGGTTTAGGGTTTGGGTGAGGGTTCCAGTTAGGCATTGTGGTTCTGGTCATGGTTAGGTTTGGTTTAGGGTTAGGGTTAGGTGTGTGATTAGGTTTAGGGTTAGTGTTAGAGTTAGAGTGAGAGTTAGGGTTAGGCTTTGGTGTTAGGTGTTAGGTTTTGGGTTAGGGTTAGTGTTATCGTTAGGGCTTAGGGGTTCAGGTTAGTGTTAGTGTTAGGGTTAGAGATAGCGCTAGGGTTAGGTTTTGGGATACGCTTAGGGGTTAGAGTGAGGGTTACGGTTAGTTTTACAGTTAAGTTGAGGTTTTAGGGTATGTGTTACGATTGGGTTAGAGTTAGAGTTAGAGTTAGGATTAGTGTTAGGTGTAGGGTAAGTTTTAGTTTTAAGTCCAGGTTCAGGGTTAGAATTAGTGTTCTATTTAGGGTCAAGGTTAGAGTTGGGGTTAGGGTTAGGATTAGGGCTAGGGTTAGGATTAGGATTAGGTTTAGGGTTAGGCTCAGGGCTATTGTAAGGCTTAGGTTTAGGGTAGCAGATGGACTAGCTTTATGGTTAGAGTCAGGTTTAAGGTTAGGGTTTGGGTTAGGTTTCGGTTTACGGTTAAGGTTACGGTTAGGGTTTGGATGAAGTTTAGCATAAGGTGAGGGTTACTTTTAGGGTTAGGGCTGGATTTGGGGTTTGTGTTCGGGTTAGTGTTCAGGTTAGGTTTAGGGTCCAGTTTGGGGTTAGGGGATATGTTTAGCGTTAGGGTTAGTTTTCGGTTTACGGGTAGTGTGAAGTTTAGCTTAAGGGTGAGGGTTAGGATAACGGTTAGGATTTTAGTTAGTGTTAGAGTTTAGGTTTAGGGTGTTAGGGTTAGGTTTATGGTTAGGGTAGGGTTAAGTTTAGGGTTAATGTTAGGGTTAGTGTCAGATTAGGGTTACTGTTCGTGTTAGGGTCAGGGTTAGCGTTAGCGTTAGCTTTAAGGTTGGGAATACATTTAGGGGTTAGGGTGGGTGTTGGGGTTAGGGTGAGGTTAGGTTTAGGTTTACAGTTAATGTGAGGGTTTAGGGTAATTTTTATGGTTAGGGTTAGAGTTAGTGTCATGGTGAAGTTTCAGTTAATAGTGGGGGCTAGATTTGGGTTACAGTTAGGGTTAAGGTTAGTGTTAGGGTTAGGTTTAAGGTTAGGGTTAGGGTAGGGGTCAGGTTAGGGTTAAGGCTAGGTTTATGGTAAAGTGTAGGGCTAGGTTAGGGTTAGGGTTAGGGTTAGAGATAGTGCTAGGGTTTAGGGTTAGGGTTTGGGTCAGGTTTAGAGTTAATGTTAGGGTTAGGGTTAGGGTAGAATTAAGGTTAGGGTTAAGTTTAGGGTTAGGGTAAGGGTTAGGTTTAGGTCAGGGTTAGGGTTAGGATGAGGGATAGGGTTAGGCTTCGGGAAAGGGTTAGGGGTTCGTGTGAGGGTTCGTGTTATTTTTACATTAAGCTGATGTTTTAGGGTCTTACGGTTAGGGTTAGCGTTAGAGTCAGCGTTAGGTTTAGGGTTAGGGTTAGAGTTTGGGGATGGGGGTTACGCTTAGGTTTAGGGTGAAGTTTAGGTTAGGGTTAGGTGTTCGGGTTAATGTTAGGGTCAGGTTTAGGGTTAGGGTTTAGGGTTCAAGTTAGAGTCAGCTTTAGGGTTAGGTTTAGGTTTAGGGTTAGGGTTAGGTTGAGTGTTAGTTTTGCTTAGGGTTACGGTTTGAATGAAGTTATGGTAGGTTTAGGGTTATGGTTCAGGTGAAATTTTGGTTAAGGGTTCTGGTTCGATTTCGGATTAGGGTTAGTGGTTAGGGTTCGTTTTAGGGTTAAATTTAGGGTTAGGCTAAGTATTAGTTTTAGAGTGAGGTTTAGGGGTTAGTGTTTCAGTTAGGTTAAGGGTAGGGTTATAAGTCCGGTGAAGTTTAGGGTTAGGGTAAGAGTTAGATTTACATTTACTGTTAAGGTGAGGGTTTTGGGAAAGTGTTACATTTAGGGTTAGGGCTAGGTTCAGGGTTAGAGTTTGGGTTAGGGGTTAGGGGTAGGTTTAAGTTGATGGTAGGCTTAAAGTTAGGGTTAAGGTGAGGTTAGGGTTAGGGTCAGGGTTAGCATTAGAATTAGGTTTAGGGCGAGGGTTAGTGTCAGGGTTATTGTAAGGGTTAGCTTTAGGGTTACAGGTGGGCCAACGTTAAGGTTAGGGTTAGGTTTAGGGTGAAAGTTGCGGTTCGCTATAGATTAGGGATAGGGTGATATTTCATATAGGGTGAGGGTTAGGATTAGGGCTAAGGTTTGGGTTCATTTTCAGGTAAGTGTGAAGGTGATGTTTAGGGTTAGGGTTAAGGTTACGGATTCTGTTTAGTTTTAGGGTTAGGGTTAGATTTTAGGTTAGGGTTTAGTTTTACGTTTAGGGTTAGGGTTCTGGTTGTGTTAGGCGTTGTGGTTGGGGTGAGGTTTAGGTTTAGGGTTAGGGTTGGGTAGGGTTAGGATTATGGTTATGGTAAGGTGTTAGGGGTGAGAGGTGTAGTTTAGGTTTAGGGTTTGGGTGAGGGTTCCAGTTAGGCATTGTGGTTCTGGTCATGGTTAGGTTTGGTTTAGGGTTAGGGTTAGGTGTGTGATTAGGTTTAGGGTTAGTGTTAGAGTTAGAGTGAGAGTTAGGGTTAGGCTTTGGTGTTAGGTGTTAGGTTTTGGGTTAGGGTTAGTGTTATCGTTAGGGCTTAGGGGTTCAGGTTAGTGTTAGTGTTAGGGTTAGAGATAGCGCTAGGGTTAGGTTTTGGGATACGCTTAGGGGTTAGAGTGAGGGTTACGGTTAGTTTTACAGTTAAGTTGAGGTTTTAGGGTATGTGTTACGATTGGGTTAGAGTTAGAGTTAGAGTTAGGATTAGTGTTAGGTGTAGGGTAAGTTTTAGTTTTAAGTCCAGGTTCAGGGTTAGAATTAGTGTTCTATTTAGGGTCAAGGTTAGAGTTGGGGTTAGGGTTAGGATTAGGGCTAGGGTTAGGATTAGGATTAGGTTTAGGGTTAGGCTCAGGGCTATTGTAAGGCTTAGGTTTAGGGTAGCAGATGGACTAGCTTTATGGTTAGAGTCAGGTTTAAGGTTAGGGTTTGGGTTAGGTTTCGGTTTACGGTTAAGGTTAGAGTTAGGGTTTGGATGAAGTTTAGCATAAGGTGAGGGTTACTTTTAGGGTTAGGGCTGGATTTGGGGTTTGTGTTCGGGTTAGTGTTCAGGTTAGGTTTAGGGTCCAGTTTGGGGTTAGGGGATATGTTTAGCGTTAGGGTTAGTTTTCGGTTTACGGGTAGTGTGAAGTTTAGCTTAAGGGTGAGGGTTAGGATAACGGTTAGGATTTTAGTTAGTGTTAGAGTTTAGGTTTAGGGTGTTAGGGTTAGGTTTATGGTTAGGGTAGGGTTAAGTTTAGGGTTAATGTTAGGGTTAGTGTCAGATTAGGGTTACTGTTCGTGTTAGGGTCAGGGTTAGCGTTAGCGTTAGCTTTAAGGTTGGGAATACATTTAGGGGTTAGGGTGGGTGTTGGGGTTAGGGTGAGGTTAGGTTTAGGTTTACAGTTAATGTGAGGGTTTAGGGTAATTTTTATGGTTAGGGTTAGAGTTAGTGTCATGGTGAAGTTTCAGTTAATAGTGGGGGCTAGATTTGGGTTACAGTTAGGGTTAAGGTTAGTGTTAGGGTTAGGTTTAAGGTTAGGGTTAGGGTAGGGGTCAGGTTAGGGTTAAGGCTAGGTTTACGGTAAAGTGTAGGGCTAGGTTAGGGTTAGGCTTAGGGTTAGAGTTAGTGCTAGGGTTTAGGGTTAGGGTTTGGGTCAGGTTTAGAGTTAATGTTAGGGTTAGGGTTAGGGTAGAGTTAAGGTTAGGGTTAAGTTTAGGGTTAGGGTAAGGGTTAGGTTTAGGTCAGGGTTAGGGTTAGGATGAGGGATAGGGTTAGGCTTCGGGAAAGGGTTAGGGGTTCGTGTGAGGGTTCGTGTTATTTTTACATTAAGCTGATGTTTTAGGGTCTTACGGTTAGGGTTAGCGTTAGAGTCAGCGTTAGGTTTAGGGTTAGGGTTAGAGTTTGGGGATGGGGGTTACGCTTAGGTTTAGGGTGAAGTTTAGGTTAGGGTTAGGTGTTCGGGTTAATGTTAGGGTCAGGTTTAGGGTTAGGGTTTAGGGTTCAAGTTAGAGTCAGCTTTAGGGTTAGGTTTAGGTTTAGGGTTAGGGTTAGGTTGAGTGTTAGTTTTGCTTAGGGTTACGGTTTGAATGAAGTTATGGTAGGTTTAGGGTTATGGTTCAGGTGAAATTTTGGTTAAGGGTTCTGGTTCGATTTCGGATTAGGGTTAGTGGTTAGGGTTCGTTTTAGGGTTAAATTTAGGGTTAGGCTAAGTATTAGTTTTAGAGTGAGGTTTAGGGGTTAGTGTTTCAGTTAGGTTAAGGGTAGGGTTATAAGTCCGGTGAAGTTTAGGGTTAGGGTAAGAGTTAGATTTACATTTACTGTTAAGGTGAGGGTTTTGGGAAAGTGTTACGTTTAGGGTTAGGGCTAGGTTCAGGGTTAGAGTTTGGGTTAGGGGTTAGGGGTAGGTTTAAGTTGATGGTAGGCTTAAAGTTAGGGTTAAGGTGAGGTTAGGGTTAGGGTCAGGGTTAGGATTAGAATTAGGTTTAGGGCGAGGGTTAGTGTCAGGGTTATTGTAAGGGTTAGCTTTAGGGTTACAGGTGGGCCAACGTTAAGGTTAGGGTTAGGTTTAGGGTGAAAGTTGCGGTTCGCTATAGATTAGGGATAGGGTGATATTTCATATAGGGTGAGGGTTAGGATTAGGGCTAAGGTTTGGGTTCATTTTCAGGTAAGTGTGAAGGTGATGTTTAGGGTTAGGGTTAAGGTTACGGATTCTGTTTAGTTTTAGGGTTAGGGTTAGATTTTAGGTTAGGGTTTAGTTTTACGTTTAGGGTTAGGGTTCTGGTTGTGTTAGGCGTTGTGGTTGGGGTGAGGTTTAGGTTTAGGGTTAGGGTTGGGTAGGGTTAGGATTATGGTTATGGTAAGGTGTTAGGGGTGAGAGGTGTAGTTTAGGTTTAGGGTTTGGGTGAGGGTTCCAGTTAGGCATTGTGGTTCTGGTCATGGTTAGGTTTGGTTTAGGGTTAGGGTTAGGTGTGTGATTAGGTTTAGGGTTAGTGTTAGAGTTAGAGTGAGAGTTAGGGTTAGGCTTTGGTGTTAGGTGTTAGGTTTTGGGTTAGGGTTAGTGTTATCGTTAGGGCTTAGGGGTTCAGGTTAGTGTTAGTGTTAGGGTTAGAGATAGCGCTAGGGTTAGGTTTTGGGATACGCTTAGGGGTTAGAGTGAGGGTTACGGTTAGTTTTACAGTTAAGTTGAGGTTTTAGGGTATGTGTTACGATTGGGTTAGAGTTAGAGTTAGAGTTAGGATTAGTGTTAGGTGTAGGGTAAGTTTTAGTTTTAAGTCCAGGTTCAGGGTTAGAATTAGTGTTCTATTTAGGGTCAAGGTTAGAGTTGGGGTTAGGGTTAGGATTAGGGCTAGGGTTAGGATTAGGATTAGGTTTACGGTTAGGCTCAGGGCTATTGTAAGGCTTAGGTTTAGGGTAGCAGATGGACTAGCTTTATGGTTAGAGTCAGGTTTAAGGTTAGGGTTTGGGTTAGGTTTCGGTTTACGGTTAAGGTTAGAGTTAGGGTTTGGATGAAGTTTAGCATAAGGTGAGGGTTACTTTTAGGGTTAGGGCTGGATTTGGGGTTTGTGTTCGGGTTAGTGTTCAGGTTAGGTTTAGGGTCCAGTTTGGGGTTAGGGGATATGTTTAGCGTTAGGGTTAGTTTTCGGTTTACGGGTAGTGTGAAGTTTAGCTTAAGGGTGAGGGTTAGGATAACGGTTAGGATTTTAGTTAGTGTTAGAGTTTAGGTTTAGGGTGTTAGGGTTAGGTTTATGGTTAGGGTAGGGTTAAGTTTAGGGTTAATGTTAGGGTTAGTGTCAGATTAGGGTTACTGTTCGTGTTAGGGTCAGGGTTAGCGTTAGCGTTAGCTTTAAGGTTGGGAATACATTTAGGGGTTAGGGTGGGTGTTGGGGTTAGGGAGAGGTTAGGTTTAGGTTTACAGTTAATGTGAGGGTTTAGGGTAATTTTTATGGTTAGGGTTAGAGTTAGTGTCATGGTGAAGTTTCAGTTAATAGTGGGGGCTAGATTTGGGTTACAGTTAGGGTTAAGGTTAGTGTTAGGGTTAGGTTTAAGGTTAGGGTTAGGGTAGGGGTCAGGTTAGGGTTAAGGCTAGGTTTACGGTAAAGTGTAGGGCTAGGTTAGGGTTAGGATTAGGGTTAGAGTTAGTGCTAGGGTTTAGGGTTAGGGTTTGGGTCAGGTTTAGAGTTAATGTTAGGGTTAGGGTTAGGGTAGAGTTAAGGTTAGGGTTAAGTTTAGGGTTAGGGTAAGGGTTAGGTTTAGGTCAGGGTTAGGGTTAGGATGAGGGATAGGGTTAGGCTTCGGGAAAGTGTTAGGGGTTCGTGTGAGGGTTCGTGTTATTTTTACATTAAGCTGATGTTTTAGGGTCTTACGGTTAGGGTAAGCGTTAGAGTCAGCGTTAGGTTTAGGGTTAGGGTTAGAGTTTGGGGATGGGGGTTACGCTTAGGTTTAAGGTGAAGTTTAGGTTAGGGTTAGGTGTTCGGCTTAATGTTAGGGTCAGGTTTAGGGTTAGGGTTTAGGGTTCAGGTTAGAGTCAGCTTTAGGGTTAGGTTTAGGTTTAGGGTTAGGGTTAGGTTGAGTGTTAGTTTTGCTTAGGGTTACGGTTTGAATGAAGTTATGGTAGGTTTAGGGTTATGGTTCAGGTGAAATTTTGGTTAAGGGTTCTGGTTCGATTTCGGATTAGGGTTAGTGGTTAGGGTTCGTTTTAGGGTTAAGTTTAGGGTTAGGCTAAGTATTAGTTTTAGAGTGAGGTTTAGGGGTTAGTGTTTCAGTTAGGTTAAGGGTAGGGTTATAAGTCCGGTGAAGTTTAGGGTTAGGGTAAGAGTTAGATTTACATTTACTGTTAAGGTGAGGGTTTTGGGTAAGTGTTACGTTTAGGGTTAGGACTAGGTTCAGGGTTAGAGTTTGGGTTAGGGGTTAGGGGTAGGTTTAAGTTGACGGTAGGCTTAAAGTTAGGGTTCAGGTGAGGTTAGGGTTAGGGTCAGGGTTAGGATTAGAATTAGGTTTAGGGCGAGGGTTAGTGTCAGAGTTATTGTAAGGGTTAGCTTTAGGGTTACAGGTGGGCCAACGTTAAGGTTAGGGTTAGGTTTAGGGTGAAAGTTGCGGTTAGCTATAGATTAGGGATAGGGTGATATTTCATATAGGGTGAGGGTTAGGATTAGGGCTAAGGTTTGGGTTCATTTTCAGGTAAGTGTGAAGTTGATGTTTAGGGTTAGGGTTAAGGTTACGGATTCTGTTTAGTTTTAGGGTTAGGGTTAGATTTTAGGTTAGGGTTTAGTTTTACGTTTAGGGTTAGGGTTCTGGTTGTGTTAGGCGTTGTGGTTGGGGTGAGGTTTAGGTTTAGGGTTAGGGTTGGGTAGGGTTAGGATTATGGTTATGGTAAGGTGTTAGGGGTTAGAGGTGTAGTTTAGGTTTAGGGTTTGGGTGAGGGTTCCAGTTAGGCATTGTGGTTCTGGTCATGGTTAGGTTTGGTTTAGGGTTAGGGTTAGGTGTGTGATTAGGTTTAGGGTTAGTGTTAGAGTTAGAGTGAGAGTTAGGGTTAGGCTTTGGTGTTAGGTGTTAGGTTTTGGGTTAGGGTTAGTGTTATCGTTAGGGCTTAGGGGTTCAGGTTAGTGTTAGGGTTAGAGATAGCGCTAGGGTTAGGTTTTGGGATACGCTTAGGGGTTAGAGTGAGGGTTACGGTTAGTTTTACAGTAAAGTTGAGGTTTTAGGGTATGTGTTACGATTGGGTTAGAGTTAGAGTTAGGGTTAGCGTTAGGTGTAGGGTAAGTTTTAGTTTTAAGTCCAGGTTCAGGGTTAGAATTAGTGTTCTATTTAGGGTCAAGGTTAGAGTTGGGGTTAGGGTTAGGATTAGGGCTAGGGTTAGGATTAGGATTAGGTTTAGGTTTAGGCTCAGGGCTATTGTAAGGCTTAGGTTTAGGGTAGCAGATGGACTAGGTTTATGGTTAGAGTCAGGTTTAAGGTTAGGGTTTGGGTTAGGTTTCGGTTTACGGTTAAGGTTAGGGTTAGGGTTTGGATGAAGTTTAGCATAAGGTGAGGGTTACTTTTAGGGTTAGGGCTGGATTTGGGGTTTGTGTTCGGGTTAGTGTTCAGGTTAGGTTTAGGGTCCAGTTTGGGGTTAGGGGATATGTTTAGCGTTAGGGTTAGTTTTCGGTTTACGGGTAGTGTGAAGTTTAGCTTAAGGGTGAGGGTTAGGATAACGGTTAGGATTTTAGTTAGTGTTAGAGTTTAGGTTTAGGGTGTTAGGGTTAGGTTTATGGTTAGGGTAGGGTTAAGTTTAGGGTTAATGTTAGGGTTAGTGTCAGATTAGGGTTACTGTTCGTGTTAGGGTCAGGGTTAGCGTTAGCGTTAGCTTTAAGGTTGGGAATACATTTAGGGGTTAGGGTGGGTGTTGGGGTTAGGGTGAGGTTAGGTTTAGGTTTACAGTTAATGTGAGGGTTTAGGGTAATTTTTATGGTTAGGGTTAGAGTTAGTGTCATGGTGAAGTTTCAGTTAATAGTGGGGGCTAGATTTGGGTTACAGTTAGGGTTAAGGTTAGTGTTAGGGTTAGGTTTAAGGTTAGGGTTAGGGTAGGGGTCAGGTTAGGGTTAAGGCTAGGTTTACGGTAAAGTGTAGGGCTAGGTTAGGGTTAGGCTTAGGGTTAGAGTTAGTGCTAGGGTTTAGGGTTAGGGTTTGGGTCAGGTTTAGAGTTAATGTTAGGGTTAGGGTTAGGGTAGAGTTAAGGTTAGGGTTAAGTTTAGGGTTAGGGTAAGGGTTAGGTTTAGGTCAGGGTTAGGGTTAGGATGAGGGATAGGGTTAGGCTTCGGGAAAGGGTTAGGGGTTCGTGTGAGGGTTCGTGTTATTTTTACATTAAGCTGATGTTTTAGGGTCTTACGGTTAGGGTTAGCGTTAGAGTCAGCGTTAGGTTTAGGGTTAGGGTTAGAGTTTGGGGATGGGGGTTACGCTTAGGTTTAGGGTGAAGTTTAGGTTAGGGTTAGGTGTTCGGCTTAATGTTAGGGTCAGGTTTAGGGTTAGGGTTTAGGGTTCAGGTTAGAGTCAGCTTTAGGGTTAGGTTTAGGTTTAGGGTTAGGGTTAGGTTGAGTGTTAGTTTTGCTTAGGGTTACGGTTTGAATGAAGTTATGGTAGGTTTAGGGTTATGGTTCAGGTGAAATTTTGGTTAAGGGTTCTGGTTCGATTTCGGATTAGGGTTAGTGGTTAGGGTTCGTTTTAGGGTTAAGTTTAGGGTTAGGCTAAGTATAAGTTTTAGAGTGAGGTTTAGGGGTTAGTGTTTCAGTTAGGTTAAGGGTAGGGTTATAAGTCCGGTGAAGTTTAGGGTTAGGGTAAGAGTTAGATTTACATTTACTGTTAAGGTGAGGGTTTTGGGTAAGTGTTACGTTTAGGGTTAGGGCTAGGTTCAGGGTTAGAGTTTGGGTTAGGGGTTAGGGGTAGGTTTAAGTTGACGGTAGGCTTAAAGTTAGGGTTCAGGTGAGGTTAGGGTTAGGGTCAGGGTTAGGATTAGAATTAGGTTTAGGGCGAGGGTTAGTGTCAGAGTTATTGTAAGGGTTAGCTTTAGGGTTACAGGTGGGCCAACGTTAAGGTTAGGGTTAGGTTTAGGGTGAAAGTTGCGGTTCGCTATAGATTAGGGATAGGGTGATATTTCATATAGGGTGAGGGTTAGGATTAGGGCTAAGGTTTGGGTTCATTTTCAGGTAAGTGTGAAGGTGATGTTTAGGGTTAGGGTTAAGGTTACGGATTCTGTTTAGTTTTAGGGTTAGGGTTAGATTTTAGGTTAGGGTTTAGTTTTACGTTTAGGGTTAGGGTTCTGGTTGTGTTAGGCGTTGTGGTTGGGGTGAGGTTTAGGTTTAGGGTTAGGGTTGGGTAGGGTTAGGATTATGGTTATGGTAAGGTGTTAGGGGTGAGAGGTGTAGTTTAGGTTTAGGGTTTGGGTGAGGGTTCCAGTTAGGCATTGTGGTTCTGGTCATGGTTAGGTTTGGTTTAGGGTTAGGGTTAGGTGTGTGATTAGGTTTAGGGTTAGTGTTAGAGTTAGAGTGAGAGTTAGGGTTAGGCTTTGGTGTTAGGTGTTAGGTTTTGGGTTAGGGTTAGTGTTATCGTTAGGGCTTAGGGGTTCAGGTTAGTGTTAGGGTTAGAGATAGCGCTAGGGTTAGGTTTTGGGATACGCTTAGGGGTTAGAGTGAGGGTTACGGTTAGTTTTACAGTTAAGTTGAGGTTTTAGGGTATGTGTTACGATTGGGTTAGAGTTAGAGTTAGGGTTAGCGTTAGGTGTAGGGTAAGTTTTAGTTTTAAGTCCAGGTTCAGGGTTAGAATTAGTGTTCTATTTAGGGTCAAGGTTAGAGTTGGGGTTAGGGTTAGGATTAGGGCTAGGGTTAGGATTAGGATTAGGTTTAGGTTTAGGCTCAGGGCTATTGTAAGGCTTAGGTTTAGGGTAGCAGATGGACTAGGTTTATGGTTAGAGTCAGGTTTAAGGTTAGGGTTTGGGTTAGGTTTCGGTTTACGGTTAAGGTTAGGGTTAGGGTTTGGATGAAGTTTAGCATAAGGTGAGGGTTACTTTTAGGGTTAGGGCTGGATTTGGGGTTTGTGTTCGGGTTAGTGTTCAGGTTAGGTTTAGGGTCCAGTTTGGGGTTAGGGGATATGTTTAGCGTTAGGGTTAGTTTTCGGTTTACGGGTAGTGTGAAGTTTAGCTTAAGGGTGAGGGTTAGGATAACGGTTAGGATTTTAGTTAGTGTTAGAGTTTAGGTTTAGGGTGTTAGGGTTAGGTTTATGGTTAGGGTAGGGTTAAGTTTAGGGTTAATGTTAGGGTTAGTGTCAGATTAGGGTTACTGTTCGTGTTAGGGTCAGGGTTAGCGTTAGCGTTAGCTTTAAGGTTGGGAATACATTTAGGGGTTAGGGTGGGTGTTGGGGTTAGGGTGAGGTTAGGTTTAGGTTTACAGTTAATGTGAGGGTTTAGGGTAATTTTTATGGTTAGGGTTAGAGTTAGTGTCATGGTGAAGTTTCAGTTAATAGTGGGGGCTAGATTTGGGTTACAGTTAGGGTTAAGGTTAGTGTTAGGGTTAGGTTTAAGGTTAGGGTTAGGGTAGGGGTCAGGTTAGGGTTAAGGCTAGGTTTACGGTAAAGTGTAGGGCTAGGTTAGGGTTAGGCTTAGGGTTAGAGTTAGTGCTAGGGTTTAGGGTTAGGGTTTGGGTCAGGTTTAGAGTTAATGTTAGGGTTAGGGTTAGGGTAGAGTTAAGGTTAGGGTTAAGTTTAGGGTTAGGGTAAGGGTTAGGTTTAGGTCAGGGTTAGGGTTAGGATGAGGGATAGGGTTAGGCTTCGGGAAAGGGTTAGGGCTTCGTGTGAGGGTTCGTGTTATTTTTACATTAAGCTGATGTTTTAGGGTCTTACGGTTAGGGTTAGCGTTAGAGTCAGCGTTAGGTTTAGGGTTAGGGTTAGAGTTTGGGGATGGGGGTTACGCTTAGGTTTAGGGTGAAGTTTAGGTTAGGGTTAGGTGTTCGGCTTAATGTTAGGGTCAGGTTTAGGGTTAGGGTTTAGGGTTCAGGTTAGAGTCAGCTTTAGGGTTAGGTTTAGGTTTAGGGTTAGGGTTAGGTTGAGTGTTAGTTTTGCTTAGGGTTACGGTTTGAATGAAGTTATGGTAGGTTTAGGGTTATGGTTCAGGTGAAATTTTGGTTAAGGGTTCTGGTTCGATTTCGGATTAGGGTTAGTGGTTAGGGTTCGTTTTAGGGTTAAGTTTAGGGTTAGGCTAAGTATTAGTTTTAGAGTGAGGTTTAGGGGTTAGTGTTTCAGTTAGGTTAAGGGTAGGGTTATAAGTCCGGTGAAGTTTAGGGTTAGGGTAAGAGTTAGATTTACATTTACTGTTAAGGTGAGGGTTTTGGGTAAGTGTTACGTTTAGGGTTAGGGCTAGGTTCAGGGTTAGAGTTTGGGTTAGGGGTTAGGGGTAGGTTTAAGTTGACGGTAGGCTTAAAGTTAGGGTTCAGGTGAGGTTAGGGTTAGGGTCAGGGTTAGGATTAGAATTAGGTTTAGGGCGAGGGTTAGTGTCAGAGTTATTGTAAGGGTTAGCTTTAGGGTTACAGGTGGGCCAACGTTAAGGTTAGGGTTAGGTTTAGGGTGAAAGTTGCGGTTAGCTATAGATTAGGGATAGGGTGATATTTCATATAGGGTGAGGGTTAGGATTAGGGCTAAGGTTTGGGTTCATTTTCAGGTAAGTGTGAAGGTGATGTTTAGGGTTAGGGTTAAGGTTACGGATTCTGTTTAGTTTTAGGGTTAGGGTTAGATTTTAGGTTAGGGTTTAGTTTTACGTTTAGGGTTAGGGTTCTGGTTGTGTTAGGCGTTGTGGTTGGGGTGAGGTTTAGGTTTAGGGTTAGGGTTGGGTAGGGTTAGGATTATGGTTATGGTAAGGTGTTAGGGGTGAGAGGTGTAGTTTAGGTTTAGGGTTTGGGTGAGGGTTCCAGTTAGGCATTGTGGTTCTGGTCATGGTTAGGTTTGGTTTAGGGTTAGGGTTAGGTGTGTGATTAGGTTTAGGGTTAGTGTTAGAGTTAGAGTGAGAGTTAGGGTTAGGCTTTGGTGTTAGGTGTTAGGTTTTGGGTTAGGGTTAGTGTTATCGTTAGGGCTTAGGGGTTCAGGTTAGTGTTAGGGTTAGAGATAGCGCTAGGGTTAGGTTTTGGGATACGCTTAGGGGTTAGAGTGAGGGTTACGGTTAGTTTTACAGTAAAGTTGAGGTTTTAGGGTATGTGTTACGATTGGGTTAGAGTTAGAGTTAGGGTTAGCGTTAGGTGTAGGGTAAGTTTTAGTTTTAAGTCCAGGTTCAGGGTTAGAATTAGTGTTCTATTTAGGGTCAAGGTTAGAGTTGGGGTTAGGGTTAGGATTAGGGCTAGGGTTAGGATTAGGATTAGGTTTAGGTTTAGGCTCAGGGCTATTGTAAGGCTTAGGTTTAGGGTAGCAGATGGACTAGGTTTATGGTTAGAGTCAGGTTTAAGGTTAGGGTTTGGGTTAGGTTTCGGTTTACGGTTAAGGTTAGGGTTAGGGTTTGGATGAAGTTTAGCATAAGGTGAGGGTTACTTTTAGGGTTAGGGCTGGATTTGGGGTTTGTGTTCGGGTTAGTGTTCAGGTTAGGTTTAGGGTCCAGTTTGGGGTTAGGGGATATGTTTAGCGTTAGGGTTAGTTTTCGGTTTACGGGTAGTGTGAAGTTTAGCTTAAGGGTGAGGGTTAGGATAACGGTTAGGATTTTAGTTAGTGTTAGAGTTTAGGTTTAGGGTGTTAGGGTTAGGTTTATGGTTAGGGTAGGGTTAAGTTTAGGGTTAATGTTAGGGTTAGTGTCAGATTAGGGTTACTGTTCGTGTTAGGGTCAGGGTTAGCGTTAGCGTTAGCTTTAAGGTTGGGAATACATTTAGGGGTTAGGGTGGGTGTTGGGGTTAGGGTGAGGTTAGGTTTAGGTTTACAGTTAATGTGAGGGTTTAGGGTAATTTTTATGGTTAGGGTTAGAGTTAGTGTCATGGTGAAGTTTCAGTTAATAGTGGGGGCTAGATTTGGGTTACAGTTAGGGTTAAGGTTAGTGTTAGGGTTAGGTTTAAGGTTAGGGTTAGGGTAGGGGTCAGGTTAGGGTTAAGGCTAGGTTTACGGTAAAGTGTAGGGCTAGGTTAGGGTTAGGCTTAGGGTTAGAGTTAGTGCTAGGGTTTAGGGTTAGGGTTTGGGTCAGGTTTAGAGTTAATGTTAGGGTTAGGGTTAGGGTAGAGTTAAGGTTAGGGTTAAGTTTAGGGTTAGGGTAAGGGTTAGGTTTAGGTCAGGGTTAGGGTTAGGATGAGGGATAGGGTTAGGCTTCGGGAAAGGGTTAGGGCTTCGTGTGAGGGTTCGTGTTATTTTTACATTAAGCTGATGTTTTAGGGTCTTACGGTTAGGGTTAGCGTTAGAGTCAGCGTTAGGTTTAGGGTTAGGGTTAGAGTTTGGGGATGGGGGTTACGCTTAGGTTTAGGGTGAAGTTTAGGTTAGGGTTAGGTGTTCGGCTTAATGTTAGGGTCAGGTTTAGGGTTAGGGTTTAGGGTTCAGGTTAGAGTCAGCTTTAGGGTTAGGTTTAGGTTTAGGGTTAGGGTTAGGTTGAGTGTTAGTTTTGCTTAGGGTTACGGTTTGAATGAAGTTATGGTAGGTTTAGGGTTATGGTTCAGGTGAAATTTTGGTTAAGGGTTCTGGTTCGATTTCGGATTAGGGTTAGTGGTTAGGGTTCGTTTTAGGGTTAAGTTTAGGGTTAGGCTAAGTATAAGTTTTAGAGTGAGGTTTAGGGGTTAGTGTTTCAGTTAGGTTAAGGGTAGGGTTATAAGTCCGGTGAAGTTTAGGGTTAGGGTAAGAGTTAGATTTACATTTACTGTTAAGGTGAGGGTTTTGGGTAAGTGTTACGTTTAGGGTTAGGGCTAGGTTCAGGGTTAGAGTTTGGGTTAGGGGTTAGGGGTAGGTTTAAGTTGACGGTAGGCTTAAAGTTAGGGTTCAGGTGAGGTTAGGGTTAGGGTCAGGGTTAGGATTAGAATTAGGTTTAGGGCGAGGGTTAGTGTCAGAGTTATTGTAAGGGTTAGCTTTAGGGTTACAGGTGGGCCAACGTTAAGGTTAGGGTTAGGTTTAGGGTGAAAGTTGCGGTTCGCTATAGATTAGGGATAGGGTGATATTTCATATAGGGTGAGGGTTAGGATTAGGGCTAAGGTTTGGGTTCATTTTCAGGTAAGTGTGAAGGTGATGTTTAGGGTTAGGGTTAAGGTTACGGATTCTGTTTAGTTTTAGGGTTAGGGTTAGATTTTAGGTTAGGGTTTAGTTTTACGTTTAGGGTTAGGGTTCTGGTTGTGTTAGGCGTTGTGGTTGGGGTGAGGTTTAGGTTTAGGGTTAGGGTTGGGTAGGGTTAGGATTATGGTTATGGTAAGGTGTTAGGGGTGAGAGGTGTAGTTTAGGTTTAGGGTTTGGGTGAGGGTTCCAGTTAGGCATTGTGGTTCTGGTCATGGTTAGGTTTGGTTTAGGGTTAGGGTTAGGTGTGTGATTAGGTTTAGGGTTAGTGTTAGAGTTAGAGTGAGAGTTAGGGTTAGGCTTTGGTGTTAGGTGTTAGGTTTTGGGTTAGGGTTAGTGTTATCGTTAGGGCTTAGGGGTTCAGGTTAGTGTTAGGGTTAGAGATAGCGCTAGGGTTAGGTTTTGGGATACGCTTAGGGGTTAGAGTGAGGGTTACGGTTAGTTTTACAGTTAAGTTGAGGTTTTAGGGTATGTGTTACGATTGGGTTAGAGTTAGAGTTAGGGTTAGCGTTAGGTGTAGGGTAAGTTTTAGTTTTAAGTCCAGGTTCAGGGTTAGAATTAGTGTTCTATTTAGGGTCAAGGTTAGAGTTGGGGTTAGGGTTAGGATTAGGGCTAGGGTTAGGATTAGGATTAGGTTTAGGTTTAGGCTCAGGGCTATTGTAAGGCTTAGGTTTAGGGTAGCAGATGGACTAGGTTTATGGTTAGAGTCAGGTTTAAGGTTAGGGTTTGGGTTAGGTTTCGGTTTACGGTTAAGGTTAGGGTTAGGGTT
The DNA here is from genome assembly GCF_030014295.1 of Loxodonta africana. Lineage (NCBI taxonomy): Eukaryota > Metazoa > Chordata > Mammalia > Proboscidea > Elephantidae > Loxodonta > Loxodonta africana. Next base: position 3,615,860 of record NC_087370.1, read on the forward strand.
TGGATGAAGTTTAGCATAAGGTGAGGGTTACTTTTAGGGTTAGGGCTGGATTTGGGGTTTGTGTTCGGGTTAGTGTTCAGGTTAGGTTTAGGGTCCAGTTTGGGGTTAGGGGATATGTTTAGCGTTAGGGTTAGTTTTCGGTTTACGGGTAGTGTGAAGTTTAGCTTAAGGGTGAGGGTTAGGATAACGGTTAGGATTTTAGTTAGTGTTAGAGTTTAGGTTTAGGGTGTTAGGGTTAGGTTTATGGTTAGGGTAGGGTTAAGTTTAGGGTTAATGTTAGGGTTAGTGTCAGATTAGGGTTACTGTTCGTGTTAGGGTCAGGGTTAGCGTTAGCGTTAGCTTTAAGGTTGGGAATACATTTAGGGGTTAGGGTGGGTGTTGGGGTTAGGGTGAGGTTAGGTTTAGGTTTACAGTTAATGTGAGGGTTTAGGGTAATTTTTATGGTTAGGGTTAGAGTTAGTGTCATGGTGAAGTTTCAGTTAATAGTGGGGGCTAGATTTGGGTTACAGTTAGGGTTAAGGTTAGTGTTAGGGTTAGGTTTAAGGTTAGGGTTAGGGTAGGGGTCAGGTTAGGGTTAAGGCTAGGTTTACGGTAAAGTGTAGGGCTAGGTTAGGGTTAGGCTTAGGGTTAGAGTTAGTGCTAGGGTTTAGGGTTAGGGTTTGGGTCAGGTTTAGAGTTAATGTTAGGGTTAGGGTTAGGGTAGAGTTAAGGTTAGGGTTAAGTTTAGGGTTAGGGTAAGGGTTAGGTTTAGGTCAGGGTTAGGGTTAGGATGAGGGATAGGGTTAGGCTTCGGGAAAGGGTTAGGGCTTCGTGTGAGGGTTCGTGTTATTTTTACATTAAGCTGATGTTTTAGGGTCTTACGGTTAGGGTTAGCGTTAGAGTCAGCGTTAGGTTTAGGGTTAGGGTTAGAGTTTGGGGATGGGGGTTACGCTTAGGTTTAGGGTGAAGTTTAGGTTAGGGTTAGGTGTTCGGCTTAATGTTAGGGTCAGGTTTAGGGTTAGGGTTTAGGGTTCAGGTTAGAGTCAGCTTTAGGGTTAGGTTTAGGTTTAGGGTTAGGGTTAGGTTGAGTGTTAGTTTTGCTTAGGGTTACGGTTTGAATGAAGTTATGGTAGGTTTAGGGTTATGGTTCAGGTGAAATTTTGGTTAAGGGTTCTGGTTCGATTTCGGATTAGGGTTAGTGGTTAGGGTTCGTTTTAGGGTTAAGTTTAGGGTTAGGCTAAGTATTAGTTTTAGAGTGAGGTTTAGGGGTTAGTGTTTCAGTTAGGTTAAGGGTAGGGTTATAAGTCCGGTGAAGTTTAGGGTTAGGGTAAGAGTTAGATTTACATTTACTGTTAAGGTGAGGGTTTTGGGTAAGTGTTACGTTTAGGGTTAGGGCTAGGTTCAGGGTTAGAGTTTGGGTTAGGGGTTAGGGGTAGGTTTAAGTTGACGGTAGGCTTAAAGTTAGGGTTCAGGTGAGGTTAGGGTTAGGGTCAGGGTTAGGATTAGAATTAGGTTTAGGGCGAGGGTTAGTGTCAGAGTTATTGTAAGGGTTAGCTTTAGGGTTACAGGTGGGCCAACGTTAAGGTTAGGGTTAGGTTTAGGGTGAAAGTTGCGGTTAGCTATAGATTAGGGATAGGGTGATATTTCATATAGGGTGAGGGTTAGGATTAGGGCTAAGGTTTGGGTTCATTTTCAGGTAAGTGTGAAGGTGATGTTTAGGGTTAGGGTTAAGGTTACGGATTCTGTTTAGTTTTAGGGTTAGGGTTAGATTTTAGGTTAGGGTTTAGTTTTACGTTTAGGGTTAGGGTTCTGGTTGTGTTAGGCGTTGTGGTTGGGGTGAGGTTTAGGTTTAGGGTTAGGGTTGGGTAGGGTTAGGATTATGGTTATGGTAAGGTGTTAGGGGTGAGAGGTGTAGTTTAGGTTTAGGGTTTGGGTGAGGGTTCCAGTTAGGCATTGTGGTTCTGGTCATGGTTAGGTTTGGTTTAGGGTTAGGGTTAGGTGTGTGATTAGGTTTAGGGTTAGTGTTAGAGTTAGAGTGAGAGTTAGGGTTAGGCTTTGGTGTTAGGTGTTAGGTTTTGGGTTAGGGTTAGTGTTATCGTTAGGGCTTAGGGGTTCAGGTTAGTGTTAGTGTTAGGGTTAGAGATAGCACTAGGGTTAGGTTTTGGGATAAGCTTAGGGGTTAGAGTGAGGGTTACGGTTAGTTTTACAGTTAAGTTGAGGTTTTAGGGTATGTGTTACGATTGGGTTAGAGTTAGAGTTAGAGTTAGGATTAGTGTTAGGTGTAGGGTAAGTTTTAGTTTTAAGTCCAGGTTCAGGGTTAGAATTAGTGTTCTATTTAGGGTCAAGGTTAGAGTTGGGGTTAGGGTTAGGATTAGGGCTAGGGTTAGGATTAGGATTAGGTTTAGGGTTAGGCTCAGGGCTATTGTAAGGCTTAGGTTTAGGGTAGCAGATGGACTAGCTTTATGGTTAGAGTCAGGTTTAAGGTTAGGGTTTGGGTTAGGTTTCGGTTTACGGTTAAGGTTAGAGTTAGGGTTTGGATGAAGTTTAGCATAAGGTGAGGGTTACTTTTAGGGTTAGGGCTGGATTTGGGGTTTGTGTTCGGGTTAGTGTTCAGGTTAGGTTTAGGGTCCAGTTTGGGGTTAGGGGATATGTTTAGCGTTAGGGTTAGTTTTCGGTTTACGGGTAGTGTGAAGTTTAGCTTAAGGGTGAGGGTTAGGATAACGGTTAGGATTTTAGTTAGTGTTAGAGTTTAGGTTTAGGGTGTTAGGGTTAGGTTTATGGTTAGGGTAGGGTTAAGTTTAGGGTTAATGTTAGGGTTAGTGTCAGATTAGGGTTACTGTTCGTGTTAGGGTCAGGGTTAGCGTTAGCGTTAGCTTTAAGGTTGGGAATACATTTAGGGGTTAGGGTGGGTGTTGGGGTTAGGGTGAGGTTAGGTTTAGGTTTACAGTTAATGTGAGGGTTTAGGGTAATTTTTATGGTTAGGGTTAGAGTTAGTGTCATGGTGAAGTTTCAGTTAATAGTGGGGGCTAGATTTGGGTTACAGTTAGGGTTAAGGTTAGTGTTAGGGTTAGGTTTAAGGTTAGGGTTAGGGTAGGGGTCAGGTTAGGGTTAAGGCTAGGTTTACGGTAAAGTGTAGGGCTAGGTTAGGGTTAGGCTTAGGGTTAGAGTTAGTGCTAGGGTTTAGGGTTAGGGTTTGGGTCAGGTTTAGAGTTAATGTTAGGGTTAGGGTTAGGGTAGAGTTAAGGTTAGGGTTAAGTTTAGGGTTAGGGTAAGGGTTAGGTTTAGGTCAGGGTTAGGGTTAGGATGAGGGATAGGGTTAGGCTTCGGGAAAGGGTTAGGGGTTCGTGTGAGGGTTCGTGTTATTTTTACATTAAGCTGATGTTTTAGGGTCTTACGGTTAGGGTTAGCGTTAGAGTCAGCGTTAGGTTTAGGGTTAGGGTTAGAGTTTGGGGATGGGGGTTACGCTTAGGTTTAGGGTGAAGTTTAGGTTAGGGTTAGGTGTTCGGGTTAATGTTAGGGTCAGGTTTAGGGTTAGGGTTTAGGGTTCAAGTTAGAGTCAGCTTTAGGGTTAGGTTTAGGTTTAGGGTTAGGGTTAGGTTGAGTGTTAGTTTTGCTTAGGGTTACGGTTTGAATGAAGTTATGGTAGGTTTAGGGTTATGGTTCAGGTGAAATTTTGGTTAAGGGTTCTGGTTCGATTTCGGATTAGGGTTAGTGGTTAGGGTTCGTTTTAGGGTTAAATTTAGGGTTAGGCTAAGTATTAGTTTTAGAGTGAGGTTTAGGGGTTAGTGTTTCAGTTAGGTTAAGGGTAGGGTTATAAGTCCGGTGAAGTTTAGGGTTAGGGTAAGAGTTAGATTTACATTTACTGTTAAGGTGAGGGTTTTGGGAAAGTGTTACGTTTAGGGTTAGGGCTAGGTTCAGGGTTAGAGTTTGGGTTAGGGGTTAGGGGTAGGTTTAAGTTGATGGTAGGCTTAAAGTTAGGGTTAAGGTGAGGTTAGGGTTAGGGTCAGGGTTAGGATTAGAATTAGGTTTAGGGCGAGGGTTAGTGTCAGGGTTATTGTAAGGGTTAGCTTTCGGGTTACAGGTGGGCCAACGTTAAGGTTAGGGTTAGGTTTAGGGTGAAAGTTGCGGTTCGATATAGATTAGGGATAGGGTGATATTTCATATAGGGTGAGGGTTAGGATTAGGGCTAAGGTTTGGGTTCATTTTCAGGTAAGTGTGAAGGTGATGTTTAGGGTTAGGGTTAAGGTTACGGATTCTGTTTAGTTTTAGGGTTAGGGTTAGATTTTAGGTTAGGGTTTAGTTTTACGTTTAGGGTTAGGGTTCTGGTTGTGTTAGGCGTTGTGGTTGGGGTGAGGTTTAGGTTTAGGGTTAGGGTTGGGTAGGGTTAGGATTATGGTTATGGTAAGGTGTTAGGGGTGAGAGGTGTAGTTTAGGTTTAGGGTTTGGGTGAGGGTTCCAGTTAGGCATTGTGGTTCTGGTCATGGTTAGGTTTGGTTTAGGGTTAGGGTTAGGTGTGTGATTAGGTTTAGGGTTAGTGTTAGAGTTAGAGTGAGAGTTAGGGTTAGGCTTTGGTGTTAGGTGTTAGGTTTTGGGTTAGGGTTAGTGTTATCGTTAGGGCTTAGGGGTTCAGGTTAGTGTTAGTGTTAGGGTTAGAGATAGCGCTAGGGTTAGGTTTTGGGATACGCTTAGGGGTTAGAGTGAGGGTTACGGTTAGTTTTACAGTTAAGTTGAGGTTTTAGGGTATGTGTTACGATTGGGTTAGAGTTAGAGTTAGAGTTAGGATTAGTGTTAGGTGTAGGGTAAGTTTTAGTTTTAAGTCCAGGTTCAGGGTTAGAATTAGTGTTCTATTTAGGGTCAAGGTTAGAGTTGGGGTTAGGGTTAGGATTAGGGCTAGGGTTAGGATTAGGATTAGGTTTAGGGTTAGGCTCAGGGCTATTGTAAGGCTTAGGTTTAGGGTAGCAGATGGACTAGCTTTATGGTTAGAGTCAGGTTTAAGGTTAGGGTTTGGGTTAGGTTTCGGTTTACGGTTAAGGTTAGAGTTAGGGTTTGGATGAAGTTTAGCATAAGGTGAGGGTTACTTTTAGGGTTAGGGCTGGATTTGGGGTTTGTGTTCGGGTTAGTGTTCAGGTTAGGTTTAGGGTCCAGTTTGGGGTTAGGGGATATGTTTAGCGTTAGGGTTAGTTTTCGGTTTACGGGTAGTGTGAAGTTTAGCTTAAGGGTGAGGGTTAGGATAACGGTTAGGATTTTAGTTAGTGTTAGAGTTTAGGTTTAGGGTGTTAGGGTTAGGTTTATGGTTAGGGTAGGGTTAAGTTTAGGGTTAATGTTAGGGTTAGTGTCAGATTAGGGTTACTGTTCGTGTTAGGGTCAGGGTTAGCGTTAGCGTTAGCTTTAAGGTTGGGAATACATTTAGGGGTTAGGGTGGGTGTTGGGGTTAGGGAGAGGTTAGGTTTAGGTTTACAGTTAATGTGAGGGTTTAGGGTAATTTTTTGGTTAGGGTTAGAGTTAGTGTCATGGTGAAGTTTCAGTTAATAGTGGGGGCTAGATTTGGGTTACAGTTAGGGTTAAGGTTAGTGTTAGGGTTAGGTTTAAGGTTAGGGTTAGGGTAGGGGTCAGGTTAGGGTTAAGGCTAGGTTTACGGTAAAGTGTAGGGCTAGGTTAGGGTTAGGCTTAGGGTTAGAGTTAGTGCTAGGGTTTAGGGTTAGGGTTTGGGTCAGGTTTAGAGTTAATGTTAGGGTTAGGGTTAGGGTAGAGTTAAGGTTAGGGTTAAGTTTAGGGTTAGGGTAAGGGTTAGGTTTAGGTCAGGGTTAGGGTTAGGATGAGGGATAGGGTTAGGCTTCGGGAAAGGGTTAGGGGTTCGTGTGAGGGTTCGTGTTATTTTTACATTAAGCTGATGTTTTAGGGTCTTACGGTTAGGGTTAGCGTTAGAGTCAGCGTTAGGTTTAGGGTTAGGGTTAGAGTTTGGGGATGGGGGTTACGCTTAGGTTTAGGGTGAAGTTTAGGTTAGGGTTAGGTGTTCGGGTTAATGTTAGGGTCAGGTTTAGGGTTAGGGTTTAGGGTTCAAGTTAGAGTCAGCTTTAGGGTTAGGTTTAGGTTTAGGGTTAGGGTTAGGTTGAGTGTTAGTTTTGCTTAGGGTTACGGTTTGAATGAAGTTATGGTAGGTTTAGGGTTATGGTTCAGGTGAAATTTTGGTTAAGGGTTCTGGTTCGATTTCGGATTAGGGTTAGTGGTTAGGGTTCGTTTTAGGGTTAAATTTAGGGTTAGGCTAAGTATTAGTTTTAGAGTGAGGTTTAGGGGTTAGTGTTTCAGTTAGGTTAAGGGTAGGGTTATAAGTCCGGTGAAGTTTAGGGTTAGGGTAAGAGTTAGATTTACATTTACTGTTAAGGTGAGGGTTTTGGGAAAGTGTTACGTTTAGGGTTAGGGCTAGGTTCAGGGTTAGAGTTTGGGTTAGGGGTTAGGGGTAGGTTTAAGTTGATGGTAGGCTTAAAGTTAGGGTTAAGGTGAGGTTAGGGTTAGGGTCAGGGTTAGGATTAGAATTAGGTTTAGGGCGAGGGTTAGTGTCAGGGTTATTGTAAGGGTTAGCTTTAGGGTTACAGGTGGGCCAACGTTAAGGTTAGGGTTAGGTTTAGGGTGAAAGTTGCGGTTCGATATAGATTAGGGATAGGGTGATATTTCATATAGGGTGAGGGTTAGGATTAGGGCTAAGGTTTGGGTTCATTTTCAGGTAAGTGTGAAGGTGATGTTTAGGGTTAGGGTTAAGGTTACGGATTCTGTTTAGTTTTAGGGTTAGGGTTAGATTTTAGGTTAGGGTTTAGTTTTACGTTTAGGGTTAGGGTTCTGGTTGTGTTAGGCGTTGTGGTTGGGGTGAGGTTTAGGTTTAGGGTTAGGGTTGGGTAGGGTTAGGATTATGGTTATGGTAAGGTGTTAGGGGTGAGAGGTGTAGTTTAGGTTTAGGGTTTGGGTGAGGGTTCCAGTTAGGCATTGTGGTTCTGGTCATGGTTAGGTTTGGTTTAGGGTTAGGGTTAGGTGTGTGATTAGGTTTAGGCTTAGTGTTAGAGTTAGAGTGAGAGTTAGGGTTAGGCTTTGGTGTTAGGTGTTAGGTTTTGGGTTAGGGTTAGTGTTATCGTTAGGGCTTAGGGGTTCAGGTTAGTGTTAGTGTTAGGGTTAGAGATAGCGCTAGGGTTAGGTTTTGGGATACGCTTAGGGGTTAGAGTGAGGGTTACGGTTAGTTTTACAGTTAAGTTGAGGTTTTAGGGTATGTGTTACGATTGGGTTAGAGTTAGAGTTAGAGTTAGGATTAGTGTTAGGTGTAGGGTAAGTTTTAGTTTTAAGTCCAGGTTCAGGGTTAGAATTAGTGTTCTATTTAGGGTCAAGGTTAGAGTTGGGGTTAGGGTTAGGATTAGGGCTAGGGTTAGGATTAGGATTAGGTTTAGGGTTAGGCTCAGGGCTATTGTAAGGCTTAGGTTTAGGGTAGAGGATGGACTAGCTTTATGGTTAGAGTCAGGTTTAAGGTTAGGGTTTGGATTAGGTTTCGGTTTACGGTTAAGGTTAGAGTTAGGGTTTGGATGAAGTTTAGCATAAGGTGAGGGTTACTTTTAGGGTTAGGGCTGGATGTGGGGTTTGTGTTCGGGTTAGTGTTCAGGTTAGGTTTAGGGTCCAGTTTGGGGTTAGGGGATATGTTTAGCGTTAGGGTTAGTTTTCGGTTTACGGGTAGTGTGAAGTTTAGCTTAAGGGTGAGGGTTAGGATAACGGTTAGGATTTTAGTTAGTGTTAGAGTTTAGGTTTAGGGTGTTAGGGTTAGGTTTATGGTTAGGGTAGGGTTAAGTTTAGGGTTAATGTTAGGGTTAGTGTCAGATTAGGGTTACTGTTCGTGTTAGGGTCAGGGTTAGCGTTAGCGTTAGCTTTAAGGTTGGGAATACATTTAGGGGTTAGGGTGGGTGTTGGGGTTAGGGAGAGGTTAGGTTTAGGTTTACAGTTAATGTGAGTGTTTAGGGTAATTTTTATCGTTAGGGTTAGAGTTAGTGTCATGGTGAAGTTTCAGTTAATAGTGGGGGCTAGATTTGGGTTACAGTTAGGGTTAAGGTTAGTGTTAGGGTTAGGTTTAAGGTTAGGGTTAGGGTAGGGGTCAGGTTAGGGTTAAGGCTAGGTTTACGGTAAAGTGTAGGGCTAGGTTAGGGTTAGGCTTAGGGTTAGAGTTAGTGCTAGGGTTTAGGGTTAGGGTTTGGGTCAGGTTTAGAGTTAATGTTAGGGTTAGGGTTAGGGTAGAGTTAAGGTTAGGGTTAAGTTTAGGGTTAGGGTAAGGGTTAGGTTTAGGTCAGGGTTAGGGTTAGGATGAGGGATAGGGTTAGGCTTCGGGAAAGGGTTAGGGGTTCGTGTGAGGGTTCGTGTTATTTTTACATTAAGCTGATGTTTTAGGGTCTTACGGTTAGGGTAAGCGTTAGAGTCAGCGTTAGGTTTAGGGTTAGGGTTAGAGTTTGGGGATGGGGGTTACGCTTAGGTTTAAGGTGAAGTTTAGGTTAGGGTTAGGTGTTCGGCTTAATGTTAGGGTCAGGTTTAGGGTTAGGGTTTAGGGTTCAGGTTAGAGTCAGCTTTAGGGTTAGGTTTAGGTTTAGGGTTAGGGTTAGGTTGAGTGTTAGTTTTGCTTAGGGTTACGGTTTGAATGAAGTTATGGTAGGTTTAGGGTTATGGTTCAGGTGAAATTTTGGTTAAGGGTTCTGGTTCGATTTCGGATTAGGGTTAGTGGTTAGGGTTCGTTTTAGGGTTAAGTTTAGGGTTAGGCTAAGTATTAGTTTTAGAGTGAGGTTTAGGGGTTAGTGTTTCAGTTAGGTTAAGGGTAGGGTTATAAGTCCGGTGAAGTTTAGGGTTAGGGTAAGAGTTAGATTTACATTTACTGTTAAGGTGAGGGTTTTGGGTAAGTGTTACGTTTAGGGTTAGGGCTAGGTTCAGGGTTAGAGTTTGGGTTAGGGGTTAGGGGTAGGTTTAAGTTGACGGTAGGCTTAAAGTTAGGGTTAAGGTGAGGTTAGGGTTAGGGTCAGGGTTAGGATTAGAATTAGGTTTAGGGCGAGGGTTAGTGTCAGAGTTATTGTAAGGGTTAGCTTTCGGGTTACAGGTGGGCCAACGTTAAGGTTAGGGTTAGGTTTAGGGTGAAAGTTGCGGTTAGCTATAGATTAGGGATAGGGTGATATTTCATATAGGGTGAGGGTTAGGATTAGGGCTAAGGTTTGGGTTCATTTTCAGGTAAGTGTGAAGGTGATGTTTAGGGTTAGGGTTAAGGTTAGGGATTCTGTTTAGTTTTAGGGTTAGGGTTAGATTTTAGGTTAGGGTTTAGTTTTACGTTTAGGGTTAGGGTTCTGGTTGTGTTAGGCGTTGTGGTTGGGGTGAGGTTTAGGTTTAGGGTTAGGGTTGGGTAGGGTTAGGATTATGGTTATGGTAAGGTGTTAGGGGTTAGAGGTGTAGTTTAGGTTTAGGGTTTGGGTGAGGGTTCCAGTTAGGCATTGTGGTTCTGGTCATGGTTAGGTTTGGTTTAGGGTTAGGGTTAGGTGTGTGATTAGGTTTAGGGTTAGTGTTAGAGTTAGAGTGAGAGTTAGGGTTAGGCTTTGGTGTTAGGTGTTAGGTTTTGGGTTAGGGTTAGTGTTATCGTTAGGGCTTAGGGGTTCAGGTTAGTGTTAGGGTTAGAGATAGCGCTAGGGTTAGGTTTTGGGATACGCTTAGGGGTTAGAGTGAGGGTTACGGTTAGTTTTACAGTTAAGTTGAGGTTTTAGGGTGTGTGTTACGATTGGGTTAGAGTTAGAGTTAGGGTTAGCGTTAGGTGTAGGGTAAGTTTTAGTTTTAAGTCCAGGTTCAGGGTTAGAATTAGTGTTCTATTTAGGGTCAAGGTTAGAGTTCGGGTTAGGGTTAGGATTAGGGCTAGGGTTAGGATTAGGATTAGGTTTAGGTTTAGGCTCAGGGCTATTGTAAGGCTTAGGTTTAGGGTAGCAGATGGACTAGCTTTATGGTTAGAGTCAGGTTTAAGGTTAGGGTTTGGGTTAGGTTTCGGTTTACGGTTAAGGTTAGGGTTAGGGTTTGGATGAAGTTTAGCATAAGGTGAGGGTTACTTTTAGGGTTAGGGCTGGATTTGGGGTTTGTGTTCGGGTTAGTGTTCAGGTTAGGTTTAGGGTCCAGTTTGGGGTTAGGGGATATGTTTAGCGTTAGGGTTAGTTTTCGGTTTACGGGTAGTGTGAAGTTTAGCTTAAGGGTGAGGGTTAGGATAACGGTTAGGATTTTAGTTAGTGTTAGAGTTTAGGTTTAGGGTGTTAGGGTTAGGTTTATGGTTAGGGTAGGGTTAAGTTTAGGGTTAATGTTAGGGTTAGTGTCAGATTAGGGTTACTGTTCGTGTTAGGGTCAGGGTTAGCGTTAGCGTTAGCTTTAAGGTTGGGAATACATTTAGGGGTTAGGGTGGGTGTTGGGGTTAGGGTGAGGTTAGGTTTAGGTTTACAGTTAATGTGAGGGTTTAGGGTAATTTTTATGGTTAGGGTTAGAGTTAGTGTCATGGTGAAGTTTCAGTTAATAGTGGGGGCTAGATTTGGGTTACAGTTAGGGTTAAGGTTAGTGTTAGGGTTAGGTTTAAGGTTAGGGTTAGGGTAGGGGTCAGGTTAGGGTTAAGGCTAGGTTTACGGTAAAGTGTAGGGCTAGGTTAGGGTTAGGCTTAGGGTTAGAGTTAGTGCTAGGGTTTAGGGTTAGGGTTTGGGTCAGGTTTAGAGTTAATGTTAGGGTTAGGGTTAGGGTAGAGTTAAGGTTAGGGTTAAGTTTAGGGTTAGGGTAAGGGTTAGGTTTAGGTCAGGGTTAGGGTTAGGATGAGGGATAGGGTTAGGCTTCGGGAAAGGGTTAGGGGTTCGTGTGAGGGTTCGTGTTATTTTTACATTAAGCTGATGTTTTAGGGTCTTACGGATAGGGTTAGCGTTAGAGTCAGCGTTAGGTTTAGGGTTAGGGTTAGAGTTTGGGGATGGGGGTTACGCTTAGGTTTAGGGTGAAGTTTAGGTTAGGGTTAGGTGTTCGGGTTAATGTTAGGGTCAGGTTTAGGGTTAGGTTTTAGGGTTCAAGTTAGAGTCAGCTTTAGGGTTAGGTTTAGGTTTAGGGTTAGGGTTAGGTTGAGTGTTAGTTTTGCTTAGGGTTACGGTTTGAATGAAGTTATGGTAGGTTTAGGGTTATGGTTCAGGTGAAATTTTGGTTAAGGGTTCTGGTTCGATTTCGGATTAGGGTTAGTGGTTAGGGTTCGTTTTAGGGTTAAGTTTAGGGTTAGGCTAAGTATTAGTTTTAGAGTGAGGTTTAGGGGTTAGTGTTTCAGTTAGGTTAAGGGTAGGGTTATAAGTCCGGTGAAGTTTAGGGTTAGGGTAAGAGTTAGATTTACATTTACTGTTAAGGTGAGGGTTTTGGGTAAGTGTTACGTTTAGGGTTAGGGCTAGGTTCAGGGTTAGAGTTTGGGTTAGGGGTTAGGGGTAGGTTTAAGTTGACGGTAGGCTTAAAGTTAGGGTTCAGGTGAGGTTAGGGTTAGGGTCAGGGTTAGGATTAGAATTAGGTTTAGGGCGAGGGTTAGTGTCAGAGTTATTGTAAGGGTTAGCTTTAGGGTTACAGGTGGGCCAACGTTAAGGTTAGGGTTAGGTTTAGGGTGAAAGTTGCGGTTAGCTATAGATTAGGGATAGGGTGATATTTCATATAGGGTGAGGGTTAGGATTAGGGCTAAGGTTTGGGTTCATTTTCAGGTAAGTGTGAAGGTGATGTTTAGGGTTAGGGTTAAGGTTAGGGATTCTGTTTAGTTTTAGGGTTAGGGTTAGATTTTAGGTTAGGGTTTAGTTTTACGTTTAGGGTTAGGGTTCTGGTTGTGTTAGGCGTTGTGGTTGGGGTGAGGTTTAGGTTTAGGGTTAGGGTTGGGTAGGGTTAGGATTATGGTTATGGTAAGGTGTTAGGGGTGAGAGGTGTAGTTTAGGTTTAGGGTTTGGGTGAGGGTTCCAGTTAGGCATTGTGGTTCTGGTCATGGTTAGGTTTGGTTTAGGGTTAGGGTTAGGTGTGTGATTAGGTTTAGGGTTAGTGTTAGAGTTAGAGTGAGAGTTAGGGTTAGGCTTTGGTGTTAGGTGTTAGGTTTTGGGTTAGGGTTAGTGTTATCGTTAGGGCTTAGGGGTTCAGGTTAGTGTTAGTGTTAGGGTTAGAGATAGCGCTAGGGTTAGGTTTTGGGATACGCTTAGGGGTTAGAGTGAGGGTTACGGTTAGTTTTACAGTTAAGTTGAGGTTTTAGGGTATGTGTTACGATTGGGTTAGAGTTAGAGTTAGAGTTAGGGTTAGTGTTAGGTGTAGGGTAAGTTTTAGTTTTAAGTCCAGGTTCAGGGTTAGAATTAGTGTTCTATTTAGGGTCAAGGTTAGAGTTCGGGTTAGGGTTAGGATTAGGGCTAGGGTTAGGATTAGGATTAGGTTTAGGGTTAGGCTCAGGGCTATTGTAAGGCTTAGGTTTAGGGTAGCAGATGGACTAGCTTTATGGTTAGAGTCAGGTTTAAGGTTAGGGTTTGGGTTAGGTTTCGGTTTACGGTTAAGGTTAGGGTTAGGGTTTGGATGAAGTTTAGCATAAGGTGAGGGTTACTTTTAGGGTTAGGGCTGGATTTGGGGTTTGTGTTCGGGTTAGTGTTCAGGTTAGGTTTAGGGTCCAGTTTGGGGTTAGGGGATATGTTTAGCGTTAGGGTTAGTTTTCGGTTTACGGGGAGTGTGAAGTTTAGCTTAAGGGTGAGGGTTAGGATAACGGTTAGGATTTTAGTTAGTGTTAGAGTTTAGGTTTAGGGTGTTAGGGTTAGGTTTATGGTTAGGGTAGGGTTAAGTTTAGGGTTAATGTTAGGGTTAGTGTCAGATTAGGGTTACTGTTCGTGTTAGGGTCAGGGTTAGCGTTAGCGTTAGCTTTAAGGTTGGGAATACATTTAGGGGTTAGGGTGGGTGTTGGGGTTAGGGTGAGGTTAGGTTTAGGTTTACAGTTAATGTGAGGGTTTAGGGTAATTTTTATGGTTAGGGTTAGAGTTAGTGTCATGGTGAAGTTTCAGTTAATAGTGGGGGCTAGATTTGGGTTACAGTTAGGGTTAAGGTTAGTGTTAGGGTTAGGTTTAAGGTTAGGGTTAGGGTAGGGGTCAGGTTAGGGTTAAGGCTAGGTTTACGGTAAAGTGTAGGGCTAGGTTAGGGTTAGGCTTAGGGTTAGAGTTAGTGCTAGGGTTTAGGGTTAGGGTTTGGGTCAGGTTTAGAGTTAATGTTAGGGTTAGGGTTAGGGTAGAGTTAAGGTTAGGGTTAAGTTTAGGGTTAGGGTAAGGGTTAGGTTTAGGTCAGGGTTAGGGTTAGGATGAGGGATAGGGTTAGGCTTCGGGAAAGGGTTAGGGGTTCGTGTGAGGGTTCGTGTTATTTTTACATTAAGCTGATGTTTTAGGGTCTTACGGTTAGGGTTAGCGTTAGAGTCAGCGTTAGGTTTAGGGTTAGGGTTAGAGTTTGGGGATGGGGGTTACGCTTAGGTTTAGGGTGAAGTTTAGGTTAGGGTTAGGTGTTCGGGTTAATGTTAGGGTCAGGTTTAGGGTTAGGGTTTAGGGTTCAGGTTAGAGTCAGCTTTAGGGTTAGGTTTAGGTTTAGGGTTAGGGTTAGGTTGAGTGTTAGTTTTGCTTAGGGTTACGGTTTGAATGAAGTTATGGTAGGTTTAGGGTTATGGTTCAGGTGAAATTTTGGTTAAGGGTTCTGGTTCGATTTCGGATTAGGGTTAGTGGTTAGGGTTCGTTTTAGGGTTAAGTTTAGGGTTAGGCTAAGTATTAGTTTTAGAGTGAGGTTTAGGGGTTAGTGTTTCAGTTAGGTTAAGGGTAGGGTTATAAGTCCGGTGAAGTTTAGGGTTAGGGTAAGAGTTAGATTTACATTTACTGTTAAGGTGAGGGTTTTGGGTAAGTGTTACGTTTAGGGTTAGGGCTAGGTTCAGGGTTAGAGTTTGGGTTAGGGGTTAGGGGTAGGTTTAAGTTGACGGTAGGCTTAAAGTTAGGGTTAAGGTGAGGTTAGGGTTAGGGTCAGGGTTAGGATTAGAATTAGGTTTAGGGCGAGGGTTAGTGTCAGAGTTATTGAAAGGGTTAGCTTTAGGGTTACAGGTGGGCCAACGTTAAGGTTAGGGTTAGGTTTAGGGTGAAAGTTGCGGTTAGCTATAGATTAGGGATAGGGTGATATTTCATATAGGGTGAGGGTTAGGATTAGGGCTAAGGTTTGGGTTCATTTTCAGGTAAGTGTGAAGGTGATGTTTAGGGTTAGGGTTAAGGTTACGGATTCTGTTTAGTTTTAGGGTTAGGGTTAGATTTTAGGTTAGGGTTTAGTTTTACGTTTAGGGTTAGGGTTCTGGTTGTGTTAGGCGTTGTGGTTGGGGTGAGGTTTAGGTTTAGGGTTAGGGTTGGGTAGGGTTAGGATTATGGTTATGGTAAGGTGTTAGGGGTTAGAGGTGTAGTTTAGGTTTAGGGTTTGGGTGAGGGTTCCAGTTAGGCATTGTGGTTCTGGTCATGGTTAGGTTTGGTTTAGGGTTAGGGTTAGGTGTGTGATTAGGTTTAGGGTTAGTGTTAGAGTTAGAGTGAGAGTTAGGGTTAGGCTTTGGTGTTAGGTGTTAGGTTTTGGGTTAGGGTTAGTGTTATCGTTAGGGCTTAGGGGTTCAGGTTAGTGTTAGTGTTAGGGTTAGAGATAGCGCTAGGGTTAGGTTTTGGGATACGCTTAGGGGTTAGAGTGAGGGTTACGGTTAGTTTTACAGTTAAGTTGAGGTTTTAGGGTATGTGTTACGATTGGGTTAGAGTTAGAGTTAGGGTTAGCGTTAGGTGTAGGGTAAGTTTTAGTTTTAAGTCCAGGTTCAGGGTTAGAATTAGTGTTCTATTTAGGGTCAAGGTTAGAGTTCGGGTTAGGGTTAGGATTAGGGCTAGGGTTAGGATTAGGATTAGGTTTAGGTTTAGGCTCAGGGCTATTGTAAGGCTTAGGTTTAGGGTAGCAGATGGACTAGGTTTATGGTTAGAGTCAGGTTTAAGGTTAGGGTTTGGGTTAGGTTTCGGTTTACGGTTAAGGTTAGGGTTAGGGTTTGGATGAAGTTTAGCATAAGGTGAGGGTTACTTTTAGGGTTAGGGCTGGATTTGGGGTTTGTGTTCGGGTTAGTGTTCAGGTTAGGTTTAGGGTCCAGTTTGGGGTTAGGGGATATGTTTAGCGTTAGGGTTAGTTTTCGGTTTACGGGTAGTGTGAAGTTTAGCTTAAGGGTGAGGGTTAGGATAACGGTTAGGATTTTAGTTAGTGTTAGAGTTTAGGTTTAGGGTGTTAGGGTTAGGTTTATGGTTAGGGTAGGGTTAAGTTTAGGGTTAATGTTAGGGTTAGTGTCAGATTAGGGTTACTGTTCGTGTTAGGGTCAGGGTTAGCGTTAGCGTTAGCTTTAAGGTTGGGAATACATTTAGGGGTTAGGGTGGGTGTTGGGGTTAGGGTGAGGTTAGGTTTAGGTTTACAGTTAATGTGAGGGTTTAGGGTAATTTTTATGGTTAGGGTTAGAGTTAGTGTCATGGTGAAGTTTCAGTTAATAGTGGGGGCTAGATTTGGGTTACAGTTAGGGTTAAGGTTAGTGTTAGGGTTAGGTTTAAGGTTAGGGTTAGGGTAGGGGTCAGGTTAGGGTTAAGGCTAGGTTTACGGTAAAGTGTAGGGCTAGGTTAGGGTTAGGCTTAGGGTTAGAGTTAGTGCTAGGGTTTAGGGTTAGGGTTTGGGTCAGGTTTAGAGTTAATGTTAGGGTTAGGGTTAGGGTAGAGTTAAGGTTAGGGTTAAGTTTAGGGTTAGGGTAAGGGTTAGGTTTAGGTCAGGGTTAGGGTTAGGATGAGGGATAGGGTTAGGCTTCGGGAAAGGGTTAGGGGTTCGTGTGAGGGTTCGTGTTATTTTTACATTAAGCTGATGTTTTAGGGTCTTACGGATAGGGTTAGCGTTAGAGTCAGCGTTAGGTTTAGGGTTAGGGTTAGAGTTTGGGGATGGGGGTTACGCTTAGGTTTAGGGTGAAGTTTAGGTTAGGGTTAGGTGTTCGGCTTAATGTTAGGGTCAGGTTTAGGGTTAGGGTTTAGGGTTCAGGTTAGAGTCAGCTTTAGGGTTAGGTTTAGGTTTAGGGTTAGGGTTAGGTTGAGTGTTAGTTTTGCTTAGGGTTACGGTTTGAATGAAGTTATGGTAGGTTTAGGGTTATGGTTCAGGTGAAATTTTGGTTAAGGGTTCGGGTTCGATTTCGGATTAGGGTTAGTGGTTAGGGTTCCTTTTAGGGTTAAGTTTAGGGTTAGGCTAAGTATTAGTTTTAGAGTGAGGTTTAGGGGTTAGTGTTTCAGTTAGGTTAAGGGTAGGGTTATAAGTCCGGTGAAGTTTAGGGTTAGGGTAAGAGTTAGATTTACATTTACTGTTAAGGTGAGGGTTTTGGGTAAGTGTTACGTTTAGGGTTAGGGCTAGGTTCAGGGTTAGAGTTTGGGTTAGGGGTTAGGGGTAGGTTTAAGTTGACGGTAGGCTTAAAGTTAGGGTTCAGGTGAGGTTAGGGTTAGGGTCAGGGTTAGGATTAGAACTAGGTTTAGGGCGAGGGTTAGTGTCAGAGTTATTGTAAGGGTTAGCTTTAGGGTTACAGGTGGGCCAACGTTAAGGTTAGGGTTAGGTTTAGGGTGAAAGTTGCGGTTAGCTATAGATTAGGGATAGGGTGATATTTCATATAGGGTGAGGGTTAGGATTAGGGCTAAGGTTTGGGTTCATTTTCAGGTAAGTGTGAAGGTGATGTTTAGGGTTAGGGTTAAGGTTAGGGATTCTGTTTAGTTTTAGGGTTAGGGTTAGATTTTAGGTTAGGGTTTAGTTTTACGTTTAGGGTTAGGGTTCTGGTTGTGTTAGGCGTTGTGGTTGGGGTGAGGTTTAGGTTTAGGGTTAGGGTTGGGTAGGGTTAGGATTATGGTTATGGTAAGGTGTTAGGGGTGAGAGGTGTAGTTTAGGTTTAGGGTTTGGGTGAGGGTTCCAGTTAGGCATTGTGGTTCTGGTCATGGTTAGGTTTGGTTTAGGGTTAGGGTTAGGTGTGTGATTAGGTTTAGGGTTAGTGTTAGAGTTAGAGTGAGAGTTAGGGTTAGGCTTTGGTGTTAGGTGTTAGGTTTTGGGTTAGGGTTAGTGTTATCGTTAGGGCTTAGGGGTTCAGGTTAGTGTTAGTGTTAGGGTTAGAGATAGCGCTAGGGTTAGGTTTTGGGATACGCTTAGGGGTTAGAGTGAGGGTTACGGTTAGTTTTACAGTTAAGTTGAGGTTTTAGGGTATGTGTTACGATTGGGTTAGAGTTAGAGTTAGAGTTAGGGTTAGTGTTAGGTGTAGGGTAAGTTTTAGTTTTAAGTCCAGGTTCAGGGTTAGAATTAGTGTTCTATTTAGGGTCAAGGTTAGAGTTGGGGTTAGGGTTAGGATTAGGGCTAGGGTTAGGATTAGGATTAGGTTTAGGGTTAGGCTCAGGGCTATTGTAAGGCTTAGGTTTAGGGTAGCAGATGGACTAGCTTTATGGTTAGAGTCAGGTTTAAGGTTAGGGTTTGGGTTAGGTTTCGGTTTACGGTTAAGGTTAGGGTTAGGGTTTGGATGAAGTTTAGCATAAGGTGAGGGTTACTTTTAGGGTTAGGGCTGGATTTGGGGTTTGTGTTCGGGTTAGTGTTCAGGTTAGGTTTAGGGTCCAGTTTGGGGTTAGGGGATATGTTTAGCGTTAGGGTTAGTTTTCGGTTTACGGGTAGTGTGAAGTTTAGCTTAAGGGTGAGGGTTAGGATAACGGTTAGGATTTTAGTTAGTGTTAGAGTTTAGGTTTAGGGTGTTAGGGTTAGGTTTATGGTTAGGGTAGGGTTAAGTTTAGGGTTAATGTTAGGGTTAGTGTCAGATTAGGGTTACTGTTCGTGTTAGGGTCAGGGTTAGCGTTAGCGTTAGCTTTAAGGTTGGGAATACATTTAGGGGTTAGGGTGGGTGTTGGGGTTAGGGTGAGGTTAGGTTTAGGTTTACAGTTAATGTGAGGGTTTAGGGTAATTTTTATGGTTAGGGTTAGAGTTAGTGTCATGGTGAAGTTTCAGTTAATAGTGGGGGCTAGATTTGGGTTACAGTTAGGGTTAAGGTTAGTGTTAGGGTTAGGTTTAAGGTTAGGGTTAGGGTAGGGGTCAGGTTAGGGTTAAGGCTAGGTTTACGGTAAAGTGTAGGGCTAGGTTAGGGTTAGGCTTAGAGTTAGTGCTAGGGTTTAGGGTTAGGGTTTGGGTCAGGTTTAGAGTTAATGTTAGGGTTAGGGTTAGGGTAGAGTTAAGGTTAGGGTTAAGTTTAGGGTTAGGGTAAGGGTTAGGTTTAGGTCAGGGTTAGCGTTAGGATGAGGGATAGGGTTAGGCTTCGGGAAAGGGTTAGGGGTTCGTGTTATTTTTACATTAAGCTGATGTTTTAGGGTGTTACGGTTAGGGTTAGCAGTAGAGTCAGCGTTAGGTTTAGGGTTAGGGTTAGAGTTTGGGGATGGGGGTTACGCTTAGGTTTAGGGTGAAGTTTAGGTTAGGGTTAGGTGTTTGGCTTAATGTTAGGGTCAGGTTTAGGGTTAGGGTTTAGGGTTCAGGTTAGAGTCAGCTTTAGGTTTAGGTTTAAATTTAGGGTTAGGGTTAGGTTGAGTGTTAGTTTTGCTTAGGGTTACGGTTTGAATGAAGTTATGGTAGGTTTAGGGTTATGGTTCAGGTGAAATTTTGGTTAAGGGTTCGGGTTCGATTTCGGATTAGGGTTAGTGGTTAGGGTTCGGTTTAGGGTTAATTTTAGGGTTAGGCTAAGTATTAGTTATAGAGTGAGGTTTAGGGGTTAGTGTTTCAGTTAGGTTAAGGGTAGGGTTATAAGTCCGGTGAAGTTTAGGGTTAGGGTAAGAGTTAGATTTACATTTACTGTTAAGGTGAGGGTTTTGGGTAAGTGTTACGTTTAGGGTTAGGGCTAGGTTCAGGGTTAGAGTTTGGGTTAGGGGTTAGGGGTAGGTTTAAGTTGACGGTAGGCTTAAAGTTAGGGTTAAGGTGAGGTTAGGGTTAGGGTCAGGGTTAGGATTAGAATTAGGTTTAGGGCGAGGGTTAGCGTCAGAGTTATTGTAAGGGTTAGCTTTAGGGTTACAGGTGGGCCAACGTTAAGGTTAGGGTTAGGTTTAGGGTGAAAGTTGCGGTTAGCTATAGATTAGGGATAGGGTGAAATTTCATATAGGGTGAGGGTTAGGATTAGGGCTAAGGTTTGGGTTCATTTTCAGGTAAGTGTGAAGGTGATGTTTAGGGTTAGGGTTAAGGTTAGGGATTCTGTTTAGTTTTAGGGTTAGGGTTAGATTTTAGGTTAGGGTTTAGTTTTACGTTTAGGGTTAGGGTTCTGGTTGTGTTAGGCGTTGTGGTTGGGGTGAGGTTTAGGTTTAGGAATAGGGTTGGGTAGGGTTAGGGTTGTGGTTATGGTAAGGTGTTAGGGGTTAGAGGTGTAGTTTAGGTTTAGGGTTTGGGTGAGGGTTCCAGTTAGGCATTGTGGTTCTGGTCATGGTTAGGTTTGGTTTAGGGTTAGGGTTAGGTGTGTGATTAGGTTTAGGGTTAGTGTTAGAGTTAGAGTGAGAGTTAGGGTTAGGCTTTGGTGTTAGGTGTTAGGTTTTGGGTTAGGGTTAGTGTTATCGTTAGGGCTTAGGGGTTCAGGTTAGTGTTAGTGTTAGGGTTAGAGATAGCGCTAGGGTTAGGTTTTGGGATATGCTTAGGGGTTAGAGTGAGGGTTACGGTTAGTTTTACACTTAAGTTGAGGTTTTAGGGTATGTGTTACGATTGGGTTAGAGTTAGAGTTAGGGTTAGTGTTAGGTGTAGGGTAAGTTTTAGTTTTAAGTCCAGGTTCAGGGTTAGAATTAGTGTTCTATTTAGGGTCAAGGTTAGAGTTCGGGTTAGGGTTAGGATTAGGGCTAGGGTTAGGATTAGGATTAGGTTTAGGGTTAGGCTCAGGGCTATTGTAAGGCTTATGTTTAGGGTAGCAGATGGACTAGCTTTATGGTTAGAGTCAGGTTTAAGGTTAGGGTTTGGGTTAGGTTTCAGTTTACGGTTAAGTTTAGGGTTAGGGTTTGGATGAAGTTTAGCATAAGGTGAGGGTTACTTTTAGGGTTAGGACTGGATTTAGGGTTTGTGTTCGGGTTAGTGTTCAGGTTAGGTTTAGGGTCCAGTTTGGGGTTAGGGGATATGTTTAGCATTAGGGTTAGTTTTCGGTTTACGAGTAGTGTGAAGTTTAGCTTAAGGGTGAGGGTTAGGATAACGGTTAGGATTTTAGTTAGTGTTAGAGTTTAGGTTTAGGGTGTTAGGGTTAGGTTTATGGTTAGGGTAGGGTTAAGTTTAGGGTTAATGTTAGGGTTCGTGTCAGATTAGGGTTACTGTTCGTGTTAGGGTCAGGGTTAGCGTTAGCTTTAAGGTTGGGAATACATTTAGGGGTTAGGGTGGGTGTTGGGGTTAGGGTGAGGTTAGGTTTAGGTTTACAGTTAATGTGAGGGTTTAGGGTAATTTTTATGGTTAGGGTTAGAGTTAGTGTCATGGTGAAGTTTCAGTTAATAGTGGGGGCAAGATTTGGGTTACAGTTAGGGTTAAGGTTAGTGTTAGGGTTAGGTTTAAGGTTAGGGTTAGGGTAGGGGTCAGGTTAGGGTTAAGGCTAGGTTTACGGTAAAGTGTAGGGCTAGGTTAGGGTTAGGGTTAGAGTTAGTGCTAGGGTTTAGGGTTAGGGTTTGGGTCAGGTTTAGAGTTAATGTTAGGGTTAGGGTTAGGGTAGAGTTAAGGTTAGGGTTAAGTTTAGGGTTAGGGTAAGCGTTAGGTTTAGGTCAGGGTTAGGGTTAGGATGAGGGATAGGGTTAGGCTTCGGGAAAGGGTTAGGGGTTCGTGTGAGGGTTCGTGTTATTTTTACATTAAGCTGATGTTTTAGGGTCTTACGGTTAGGGTTAGCGTTAGAGTCAGCGTTAGGTTTAGGGTTAGGGTTAGAGTTTGGGGATGGGGGTTACGCTTAGGTTTAGGGTGAAGTTTAGGTTAGGGTTAGGTGTTTGGCTTAATGTTAGGGTCAGGTTTAGGGTTAGGGTTTAGGGTTCAGGTTAGAGTCAGCTTTAGGGTTAGGTTTAAATTTAGGGTTAGGGTTAGGTTGAGTGTTAGTTTTGCTTAGGGTTACGGTTTGAATGAAGTTATGGTAGGTTTAGGGTTATGGTTCAGGTGAAATTTTGGTTAAGGGTTCTGGTTCGATTTCGGATTAGGGTTAGTGGTTAGGGTTCGTTTTAGGGTTAAGTTTAGGGTTAGGCAAAGTATTAGTTTTAGAGTGAGGTTTACGGGTTAGTGTTTCAGTTAGGTTAAGGGTAGGGTTATAAGTCCGGTGAAGTTTAGGGTTAGGGTAAGAGTTAGATTTACATTTACTGTTAAGGTGAGGGTTTTGGGTAAGTGTTACGTTTAGGGTTAGGGCTAGGTTCAGGGTTAGAGTTGGGGTTAGGGGTTAGGGGTAGGTTTAAGTTGACGGTAGGCTTAAAGTTAGGGTTAAGGTGAGGTTAGGGTTAGGGTCAGGGTTAGGATTAGAATTAGGTTTAGGGCGAGGGTTAGCGTCAAAGTTATTGTAAGGGTTAGCTTTAGGGTTACAGGTGGGCCAACGTTAAGGTTAGGGTTAGGTTTAGGGTGAAAGTTGCGGTTAGCTATAGATTAGGGATAGGGTGAAATTTCATATAGGGTGAGGGTTAGGATTAGGGCTAAGGTTTGGGTTCATTTTCAGGTAAGTGTGAAGGTGATGTTTAGGGTTAGGGTTAAGGTTACGGATTCTGTTTAGTTTTAGGGTTAGGGTTAGATTTTAGGTTAGGGTTTAGTTTTACGTTTAGGGTTAGGGTTCTGGTTGTGTTAGGCGTTGTGGTTGGGGTGAGGTTTAGGTTTAGGGTTAGGGTTGGGTAGGGTTAGGATTATGGTTATGGTAAGGTGTTAGGGGTTAGAGGTGTAGTTTAGGTTTAGGGTTTGGGTGAGGGTTCCAGTTAGGCATTGTGGTTCTGGTCATGGTTAGGTTTGGTTTAGGGTTAGGGTTAGGTGTGTGATTAGGTTTAGGGTTAGTGTTAGAGTTAGAGTGAGAGTTAGGGTTAGGCTTTGGTGTTAGGTGTTAGGTTTTGGGTTAGGGTTAGTGTTATCGTTAGGGCTTAGGGGTTCAGGTTAGTGTTAGTGTTAGGGTTAGAGATAGCGCTAGGGTTAGGTTTTGGGATACGCTTAGGGGTTAGAGTGAGGGTTACGGTTAGTTTTACAGTTAAGTTGAGGTTTTAGGGTATGTGTTACGATTGGGTTAGAGTTAGAGTTAGGGTTAGTGTTAGGTGTAGGGTAAGTTTTAGTTTTAAGTCCAGGTTCAGGGTTAGAATTAGTGTTCTATTTAGGGTCAAGGTTAGAGTTCGGGTTAGGGTTAGGATTAGGGCTAGGGTTAGGATTAGGATTAGGTTTAGGGTTAGGCTCAGGGCTATTGTAAGTCTTAGGTTTAGGGTAGCAGATAGACTAGCTTTATGGTTAGAGTCAGGTTTAAGGTTAGGGTTTGGGTTAGTTTTCGGTTTACGGTTAAGGTTAGGGTTAGGGTTTGGATGAAGTTTAGCATAAGGTGAGGGTTATTTTTAGGGTTAGGGCTGGATTTGGGGTTTGTGTTCGGGTTAGTGTTCAGGTTAGGTTTAGGGTCCAGTTTGGGGTTAGGGGATATGTTTAGCGTTAGGGTTAGTTTTCGGTTTACGAGTAGTGTGAAGTTTAGCTTAAGGGTGAGGGTTAGGATAACGGTTAGGATTATAGTTATTGTTAGAGGTTAGGTTTAGGGTGTTAGGGTTAGGTTTATGGTTAGGATAGGGTTAAGTTAAGGGTTAATGTTAGGGTTAGTGTCAGATTAGGGTTACTGTTCGTGTTAGGGTCAGGGTTAGCGTTAGCTCTAAGGTTGGGAATACATTTAGGGGTTAGGGTGGGTGTTGGGGTTAGGGTGAGGTTAGGTTTAGGTTTACAGTTAATGTGAGGGTTTAGGGTAATTTTTATGGTTAGGGTTGGAGTTAGTGTCATGGTGAAGTTTCAGTTAATAGTGGGGGCAAGATTTGGGCTACACTTAGGGTTAAGGTTAGTGTTAGGGTTAGGTTTAAGGTTAGGGTTAGGGTAGGGGTCAGGTTAGGGTTAAGGCTAGGTTTACGGTAAAGTGTAGGGCTAGGTTAGGGTTAGGGTTAGAGTTAGTACTAGGGTTTAGGGTTAGGGTTTGGGTCAGGTTTAGAGTTAATGTTAGGGTTAGGGTTAGGGTAGAGTTAAGGTTAGGGTTAAGTTTAGGGTTAGGGTAAGGGTTAGGTTTAGGTCAGGGTTAGGGTTAGGATGAGTGATAGGGTTAGGCTTCGGGAAAGGGTTAGGGGTTCGTGTTATTTTTACATTAAGCTGATGTTTTAGGGTCTTACGGTTAGGGTTAGCGTTAGAGTCAGCGTTAGGTTTAGGGTTAGGGTTAGAGTTTGGGGATGGGGGTTACGCTTAGGTTTAGGGTGAAGTTTAGGTTAGGGTTAGGTGTTCGGCTTAATGTTAGGGTCAGGTTTAGGGTTAGGGTTTAGGGTTCAGGTTAGAGTCAGCTTTAGGGTTAGGTTTAGGTTTAGTGTTAGGGTTAGGTTGAGTGTTAGTTTTGCTTAGGGTTACGGTTTGAATGAAGTTATGGTAGGTTTAGGGTTATGGTTCAGGTGAAATTTTGGTTAAGGGTTCGGGTTCGATTTCGGATTAGGGTTAGTGGTTAGGGTTCGGTTTAGGGTTAAGTTTAGGGTTAGGCTAAGTATTAGTTTTAGAGTGAGGTTTAGGGGTTAGTGTTTCAGTTAGGTTAAGGGTAGGGTTATAAGTCCGGTGAAGTTTAGGGTTAGGGTAAGAGTTAGATTTACATTTACTGTTAAGGTGAGGGTTTTGGGTAAGTGTTACGTTTAGGGTTAGGGCTAGGTTCAGGGTTAGAGTTTGGGTTAGGGGTTAGGGGTAGGTTTAAGTTGACGGTAGGCTTAAAGTTAGGGTTAAGGTGAGGTTAGGGTTAGGGTCAGGGTTAGGATTAGAATTAGGTTTAGGGCGAGGGTTAGCGTCAGAGTTATTGTAAGGGTTAGCTTTAGGGTTACAGGCGGGCCAACGTTAAGGTTACGGTTAGGTTTAGGGTGAAAGTTGCGGTTAGCGATAGATTAGGGATAGGGTGAAATTTCATATAGGGTGAGGGTTAGGATTAGGGCTAAGGTTTGGGTTCATTTTCAGGTAAGTGTGAAGGTGATGTTTAGGGTTAGGGTTAAGGTTACGGATTCTGTTTAGTTTTAGGGTTAGGGTTAGATTTTAGGTTAGGATTTAGTTTTACGTTTAGCGTAAGTGTTCTGGTTGTGTTAGGCGTTGTGGTTGGGGTGAGGTTTAGGTTTAGGGATAGGGTTGGGTAGAGTTAGGATTATGGTTATGGTAAGGTGTTAGGGGTTAGAGGTGTAGTTTAGGTTTAGGGTTTGGGTGAGGGTTCCAGTTAGGCATTGTGGTTCTGGTCATGGTTAGGTTTGGTTTAGGGTTAGGGTTAGGTGTGTGGTCAGGTTTAGGGTTAGTGTTAGAGTTAGAGTGAGAGTTAGGGTTAGGCTTTGGTGTTAGGTGTTAGGTTTTGGGTTAGGGTTAGTGTTATCGTTAGGGCTTAGGGGTTCAGATTAGTGTTAGTGTTAGGGTTAGAGATAGCGCTAGGGTTAGGTTTTGGGATACGCTTAGGGGTTAGAGTGAGGGTTACCGTTAGTTTTACAGTTAAGTTGAGGTTTTAGGGTATGTGTTACGATTGGGTTAGAGTTAGAGTTAGGGTTAGTGTTAGGTGTAGGGTAAGTTTTAGTTTTAAGTCCAGGTTCAGGGTTAGAATTAGTGTTCTATTTAGGGTCAAGGTTAGAGTTCGGGTTAGGGTTAGGATTAGGGCTAGGGTTAGGATTAGGATTAGGTTTAGGGTTAGGCTCAGGGCTATTGTAAGGCTTAGGTTTAGGGTAGCAGATAGACTAGCTTTATGGTTAGAGTCAGGTTTAAGGTTAGGGTTTGGGTTAGTTTTTGGTTTACGGTTAAGGTTAGGGTTAGGGTTTGGATGAAGTTTAGCATAAGGTGAGGGTTACTTTTAGGGTTAGGGCTGGATTTGGGGTTTGTGTTCGGGTTAGTGTTCAGGTTAGGTTTAGGGTCCAGTTTGGGGTTAGGGGATATGTTTAGCGTTAGGGTTAGTTTTCGGTTTACGGGTAGTGTGAAGTTTAGCTTAAGGGTGAGGGTTAGGATAACGGTTAGGATTATAGTTAGTGTTAGAGGTTAGGTTTAGGGTGTTAGGGTTAGGTTTATGGTTAGGGTAGGGTTATGTTTAGGGTTAATGTTAGGGTTAGTGTCAGATTAGGGTTACTGTTCGTGTTAGGGTCAGGGTTAGCGTTAGCGTTAGCTTTAAGGTTGGGAATACATTTAGGGGTCAGGGTGGGTGTTGGGGTTAGGGTGAGGTTAGGTTTAGGTTTACAGTTAATGTGAGGGTTTAGGGTAATTTTTATGGTTAGGGTTAGAGTTAGTGTCATGGTGAAGTTTCAGTTAATAGTGGGGGCAAGATTTGGGTTACAGTTAGGGTTAAGGTTAGTGTTAGGGTTAGGTTTAAGGTTAGGGTTAGGGTAGGGGTCAGGTTAGGGTTAAGGCTAGGTTTACGGTAAAGTGTAGGGCTAGGTTAGGGTTAGGGTTAGAGTTAGTGCTAGGGTTTAGGGTTAGGGTTTGGGTCAGGTTTAGAGTTAATGTTAGGGTTAGGGTTAGGGTAGAGTTAAGGTTAGGGTTAAGTTTAGGGTTAGGGTAAGGGTTAGGTTTAGGTCAGGGTTAGGGTTAGGATGAGGGATAGGGTTAGGCTTCGGGAAAGGGTTAGGGGTTCGTGTGAGGGTTCGTGTTATTTTTACATTAAGCTGATGTTTTAGGGTCTTACGGTTAGGGTTAGCGTTAGAGTCAGCGTTAGGTTTAGGGTTAGGGTTAGAGTTTGGGGATGGGGGTTACGCTTCGGTTTAGGGTGAAGTTTAGGTTAGGGTTAGGTGTTTGGCTTAATGTTAGGGTTAGGGTTTAGGGTTCAGGTTAGAGTCAGCTTTAGGGTTAGGTTTAGGTTTAGGGTTAGGGTTAGGTTGAGTGTTAGTTTTGCTTAGGGTTACGGTTTGAATGAAGTTATGGTAGGTTTAGGGTTATGGTTCAGGTGAAATTTTGGTTAAGGGTTCTGGTTCGATTTCGGATTAGGGTTCGTGGTTAGGGTTCGTTTTAGGGTTAAGTTTAGGGTTAGGCTAAGTATTAGTTTTAGAGTGAGGTTTAGGGGTTAGTGTTTCAGTTAGGTTAAGGGTAGGGTTATAAGTCCGGTGAAGTTTAGGGTTAGGGTAAGAGTTAGATTTACATTTACTGTTAAGGTGAGGGTTTTGGGTAAGTGTTACGTTTAGGGTTAGGGCTAGGTTCAGGGTTAGAGTTTGGGTTAGGGGTTAGGGGTAGGTTTAAGTTGACGGTAGGCTTAAAGTTAGGGTTCAGGTGAGGTTAGGGTTAGGGTCAGGGTTAGGATTAGAATTAGGTTTAGGGCGAGGGTTAGTGTCACAGTTATTGAAAGGGTTAGCTTTAGGGTTACAGGTGGGCCAACGTTAAGGTTAGGGTTAGGTTTAGGGTGAAAGTTGCGGTTAGCTATAGATTAGGGATAGGGTGATATTTCATATAGGGTGAGGGTTAGGATTAGGGCTAAGGTTTGGGTTCATTTTCAGGTAAGTGTGAAGGTGATGTTTAGGGTTAGGGTTAAGGTTACGGATTCTGTTTAGTTTTAGGGTTAGGGTTAGATTTTAGGTTAGGGTTTAGTTTTACGTTTAGGGTTAGGGTTCTGGTTGTGTTAGGCGTTGTGGTTGGGGTGAGGTTTAGGTTTAGGGTTAGGGTTGGGTAGGGTTAGGATTATGGTTATGGTAAGGTGTTAGGGGTTAGAGGTGTAGTTTAGGTTTAGGGTTTGGGTGAGGGTTCCAGTTAGGCATTGTGGTTCTGGTCATGGTTAGGTTTGGTTTAGGGTTAGGGTTAGGTGTGTGATTAGGTTTAGGGTTAGTGTTAGAGTTAGAGTGAGAGTTAGGGTTAGGCTTTGGTGTTAGGTGTTAGGTTTTGGGTTAGGGTTAGTGTTATCGTTAGGGCTTAGGGGTTCAGGTTAGTGTTAGGGTTAGAGATAGCGCTAGGGTTAGGTTTTGGGATACGCTTAGGGGTTAGAGTGAGGGTTACGGTTAGTTTTACAGTTAAGTTGAGGTTTTAGGGTATGTGTTACGATTGGGTTAGAGTTAGAGTTAGGGTTAGCGTTAGGTGTAGGGTAAGTTTTAGTTTTAAGTCCAGGTTCAGGGTTAGAATTAGTGTTCTATTTAGGGTCAAGGTTAGAGTTCGGGTTAGGGTTAGGATTAGGGCTAGGGTTAGGATTAGGATTAGGTTTAGGTTTAGGCTCAGGGCTATTGTAAGGCTTAGGTTTAGGGTAGCAGATGGACTAGGTTTATGGTTAGAGTCAGGTTTAAGGTTAGGGTTTGGGTTAGGTTTCGGTTTACGGTTAAGGTTAGGGTTAGGGTTTGGATGAAGTTTAGCATAAGGTGAGGGTTACTTTTAGGGTTAGGGCTGGATTTGGGGTTTGTGTTCGGGTTAGTGTTCAGGTTAGGTTTAGGGTCCAGTTTGGGGTTAGGGGATATGTTTAGCGTTAGGGTTAGTTTTCGGTTTACGGGTAGTGTGAAGTTTAGCTTAAGGGTGAGGGTTAGGATAACGGTTAGGATTTTAGTTAGTGTTAGAGTTTAGGTTTAGGGTGTTAGGGTTAGGTTTATGGTTAGGGTAGGGTTAAGTTTAGGGTTAATGTTAGGGTTAGTGTCAGATTAGGGTTACTGTTCGTGTTAGGGTCAGGGTTAGCGTTAGCGTTAGCTTTAAGGTTGGGAATACATTTAGGGGTTAGGGTGGGTGTTGGGGTTAGGGTGAGGTTAGGTTTAGGTTTACAGTTAATGTGAGGGTTTAGGGTAATTTTTATGGTTAGGGTTAGAGTTAGTGTCATGGTGAAGTTTCAGTTAATAGTGGGGGCTAGATTTGGGTTACAGTTAGGGTTAAGGTTAGTGTTAGGGTTAGGTTTAAGGTTAGGGTTAGGGTAGGGGTCAGGTTAGGGTTAAGGCTAGGTTTACGGTAAAGTGTAGGGCTAGGTTAGGGTTAGGCTTAGGGTTAGAGTTAGTGCTAGGGTTTAGGGTTAGGGTTTGGGTCAGGTTTAGAGTTAATGTTAGGGTTAGGGTTAGGGTAGAGTTAAGGTTAGGGTTAAGTTTAGGGTTAGGGTAAGGGTTAGGTTTAGGTCAGGGTTAGGGTTAGGATGAGGGATAGGGTTAGGCTTCGGGAAAGGGTTAGGGGTTCGTGTGAGGGTTCGTGTTATTTTTACATTAAGCTGATGTTTTAGGGTCTTACGGATAGGGTTAGCGTTAGAGTCAGCGTTAGGTTTAGGGTTAGGGTTAGAGTTTGGGGATGGGGGTTACGCTTAGGTTTAGGGTGAAGTTTAGGTTAGGGTTAGGTGTTCGGCTTAATGTTAGGGTCAGGTTTAGGGTTAGGGTTTAGGGTTCAGGTTAGAGTCAGCTTTAGGGTTAGGTTTAGGTTTAGGGTTAGGGTTAGGTTGAGTGTTAGTTTTGCTTAGGGTTACGGTTTGAATGAACCTATGGTAGGTTTAGGGTTATGGTTCAGGTGAAATTTTGGTTAAGGGTTCTGGTTCGATTTCGGATTAGGGTTAGTGGTTAGGGTTCGTTTTAGGGTTAAGTTTAGGGTTAGGCTAAGTATTAGTTTTAGAGTGAGGTTTAGGGGTTAGTGTTTCAGTTAGGTTAAGGGTAGGGTTATAAGTCCGGTGAAGTTTAGGGTTAGGGTAAGAGTTAGATTTACATTTACTGTTAAGGTGAGGGTTTTGGGTAAGTGTTACGTTTAGGGTTAGGGCTAGGTTCAGGGTTAGAGTTTGGGTTAGGGGTTGGGGTAGGTTTAAGTTGACGGTAGGGTTAACGTTAGGGTTAAGGTGAGGTTAGGGTTAGGGTCAGCGTTAGGATTAGAATTAGGTTTAAGGCGAGGGTTAGTGTCAGAGTTATTGTAAGGGTTAGGTTTAGGGTTACAGGTGGGCCAACGTTAAGGTTAGGGTTAGGTTTAGGGTGAAAGTTGCGGTTAGCTATAGATTAGGGATAGGGTGAAATTTCATATAGGGTGAGTTTTAGGATTAGGGCTAAGGTTTGGGTTCATTTTCAGGTAAGTGTGAAGGTGATGTTTAGGGTTAGGGTTAAGGTTACGGATTCTGTTTAGTTTTAGGGTTAGGGTTAGATTTTAGGTTAGGGTTTAGTTTTACGTTTAGGGTTAGGGTTCTGGTTGTGTTAAGCGTTGTGGTTGGGGTGAGGTTTAGGTTTAGAGTTGGGGTTGGGTAGGGTTAGGATTATGGTTATGGTAAGGTGTTAGGGGTTAGAGGTGTAGTTTAGGTTTAGGGTTTGGGTGAGGGTTCCAGTTAGGCATTGTGGTTCTGGTCATGGTTAGGTTTGGTTTAGGGTTAGGGTTAGGTGTGTGATTAGGTTTAGGGTTAGTGTTAGAGTTAGAGTGAGAGTTAGGGTTAGGCTTTGGTGTTAGATGTTAGGTTTTGGGTTAGGGTTAGTGTTGTTACGGCTTAGGGGTTCAGGTTAGTGTTAGTGTTAGGGTTAGAGATAGCGCTAGGGTTAGGTTTTGGGATACGCTTAGGGGTTAGAGTGAGGGTTACGGTTACTTTTACAGTTAAGTTGAGGTTTTAGGGTATGTGTTACGATTGGGTTAGAGTTAGAGTTAGGGTTAGTGTTAGGTGTAGGGTAAGTTTTAGTTTTAAGTCCAGGTTCAGGGTTAGAATTAGTGTTCTATTTAGGGTCAAGGTTAGAGTTCGGGTTAGGGTTAGGATTAGGGCTAGGGTTAGGATTAGGATTAGGTTTAGGGTTAGGCTCAGGGCTATTGTAAGGCTTATGTTTAGGGTAGCAGATGGACTAGCTTTATGGTTAGAGTCAGGTTTAATGTTAGGGTTTGGGTTAGGTTTCGGTTTACGGTTAAGGTTAGGGTTAGGGTTTGGATGAAGTTTAGCATAAGGTAGAGTTACTTTTAGGGTTAGGGCTGGATTTGGGGTTTGTGTTCGGGTTAGTGTTCAGGTTAGGTTTAGGGTCCAGTTTGGGGTTAGGGGATATGTTTAGCGTCAGGGTTAGTTTTCGGTTTACGGGTAGTGTGAAGTTTAGCTTAAGGGTGAGGGTTAGGATAACGGTTAGGATTACAGTTAGTGTTAGAGGTTAGGTTTAGGGTGTTAGGGTTAGGTTTATGGTTAGGGTAGGTTTAAGTTTAGGGTTAATGTTAGGGTTAGTGTCAGATTAGGGTTACTGTTCGTGTTAGGGTCAGGGTTAGCGTTAGCGTTAGCTTTAAGGTTGGGAATACATTTAGGGGTTAGGGTGGGTGTTGGGGTTAGGGTGAGGTTAGGTTTAGGTTTACAGTTAATGTAAGGGTTTAGGGTAATTTTTATGGTTAGGGTTAGAGTTAGTGTCATGGTGAAGTTTCAGTTAATAGTGGGGGCTAGATTTGGGTTACAGTTAGGGTTAAGGTTAGTGTTAGGGTTAGGTTTAAGGTTAGGGTTAGGGTAGGGGTCAGGTTAGGGTTAAGGCTAGGTTTACGGTAAAGTGTAGGGCTAGGTTAGGGTTAGGGTTAGAGTTAGTGCTAGGGTTTAGGGTTAGGGTTTGGGTCAGGTTTAGAGTTAATGTTAGGGTTAGGGTAGAGTTAAGGTTAGGGTTAAGTTTAGGGTTAGGGTAAGGGTTAGGTTTAGGTCAGGGTTAGGGTTAGGATGAGGGATAGGGTTAGGCTTCGGGAAAGGGTTAGGGGTTCGTGTGAGGGTTCGTGTTATTTTTACATTAAGCTGATGTTTTAGGGTGTTACGGTTAGGGTTAGCGTTAGAGTCAGTGTTAGGTTTAGGGTTAGGGTTAGAGTTTGGGGATGGGGTTACGCTTAGGTTTAGGGTGAAGTTTAGGTTAGGGTTAGGTGTTTGGCTTAATGTTAGGGTTAGGGTTTAGGGTTCAGGTTAGAGTCAGCTTTAGGGTTAGGTTTAGGGTTAGGGTTAGGGTTAGGTTGAGTGTTAGTTTTGCTTAGGGTTACGGTTTGAATGAAGTTATGGTAGGTTTAGGGTTATGGTTCAAGTGAAATTTTGGTTAAGGGTTCTGGTTCGATTTTGGATTAGGGTTAGTGGTTAGGGTTCGTTTTAGGGTTAAGTTTAGGGTTAGGCTAAGTATTAGTTTTAGAGTGAGGTTTAGGGGTTAGTGTTTCAGTTAGGTTAAGGGTAGGGTTATAAGTCCGGTGAAGTTTAGGGTTAGGGTAAGAGTTAGATTTACATTTACTGTTAAGGTGAGGGTTTTGGGTAAGTGTTACGTTTAGGGTTAGGGCTAGGTTCAGGGTTAGAGTTTGGGTTAGGGGTTAGGGGTAGGTTTAAGTTGACGGTAGGCTTAAAGTTAGGGTTAAGGTGAGGTTAGGGTTAGGGTCAGGGTTAGGATTAGAATTAGGTTTAGGGCGAGGGTTAGCGTCAGAGTTATTGTAGGGGTTAGGTTTAGGGTTACAGGTGGGCCAACGTTAAGGTTAGGGTTAGGTTTAGGGTGAAAGTTGCGGTTAGCTATAGATTAGGGATAAGGTGAATTTTCATATAGGGTGAGGGTTAGGATTAGGGCTAAGGTTTGGGTTCATTTTCAGGTAAGTGTGAAGGTGATGTTTAGGGTTAGGGTTAAGGTTACGGATTCTGTTTAGTTTTAGGGTTAGGGTTAGATTTTAGGTTAGGGTTTAGTTTTACGTTTAGGGTTAGGGTTCTGGTTGTGTTAGGCGTTGTGGTTGGGGTGAGGTTTAGGTTTAGGGTTAGGGTTGGGTAGGGTTAGGATTATGGTTATGGTAAGGTGTTAGGGGTTAGAGGTGTAGTTTAGGTTTAGGTTTTGGGTGAGAGTTCCAGTTAGGCATTGTGGTTCTGGTCATGGTTAGGTTTGGTTTAGGGTTAGGGTTAGGTGTGTGATTAGGTTTAGGCTTAGTGTTAGAGTTAGAGTGAGTGTTAGGGTTAGGCTTTAGTGTTAGGTGTTAGGTTTTGGGTTAGGGTTAGTGTTATCGCTAGGGCTTAGGGGTTCAGGTTAGTGTTAGTGTTAGGGTTAGAGATAGCGCTAGGGTTAGGTTTTGGGATACGCTTCGGGGTTAGAGTGAGGGTTACGGTTAGTTTCACAGTTAAGTTGAGGTTTTAGGGTATGTGTTACGATTGGGTTAGAGTTAGAGTTAGGGTTAGTGTTAGGTGTAGGGTAAGTTTTAGTTTTAAGTCCAGGTTCAGGGTTAGAATTAGTGTTCTATTTAGGGTCAAGGTTAGAGTTCGGGTTAGGGTTAGGATTAGGGCTAGGGTTAGGATTAGGATTAGGTTTAAGGTTAGGCTCAGGGCTATTGTAAGGCTTAGGTTTAGGGTAGCAGATGGACTAGCTTTATGGTTAGAGTCAGTTTTAAGGTTAGGGTTTGGGTTAGGTTTCGGTTTACGGTTAAGGTTAGGGTTAGGGTTTGGATGAAGTTTAGCATAAGGTGAGGGTTACTTTTAGGGTTAGGGCTGGATTTGGGGTTTTTGTTCGGGTTAGTGTTCAGGTTAGGTTTAGGGTCCAGTTTGGGGTTAGGGGATATGTTTAGCGTTAGGGTTAGTTTTCGGTTTACGGGTAGTGTGAAGTTTAGCTTAAGGGTGAGGGTTACGATAACTGTTACGATTATAGTTAGTGTTAGAGGTTAGGTTTAGGGTGTTAGGGTTAGGTTTATGGTTAGGGTAGGGTTAAGTTTAGGGTTAATGTTAGGGTTAGCGTCAGATTAGGGTTACTGTTCGTGTTAGGGTCAGGGTGAGCGTTAGCGTTAGCTTTAAGGTTGGGAATACATTTAGGGGTTAGGGTGGGTGTTGGGGTTAGGGTGAGGTTAGGTTTAGGTTTACAGTTAATGTGAGGGTTTAGGGTAATTTTTATGGTTAGGGTTAGAGTTAGTGTCATGGTGAAGTTTCAGTTAATAGTGGGGGCTAGATTTGGGTTACAGTTAGGGTTAAGGTTAGTGTTAGGGTTAGGTTTAAGGTTAGGGTTAGGGTAGGGGTCAGGTTAGGGTTAAGGCTAGGTTTACGGTAAAGTGTAGGGCTAGGTTAGGGTTAGGGTTAGCGTTAGGGTTAGAGTTAGTGCTAGGGTTTAGGGTTAGGGTTTGGGTCAGGTTTAGAGTTAATGTTAGGGTTAGGGTTAGGGTAGAGTTAAGGTTAGGGTTAAGTTTAGGGTTAGGGTAAGGGTTAGGTTTAGGTCAGGGTTAGGGTTAGGATGAGTGATAGGGTTAGGCTTCCGGAAAGGGTTAGGGGTTCGTGTGAGGATTCGTGTTATCTTACATTAAGCTGATGTTTTAGGGTGTTACGGTTAGGGTTAGCGTTAGAGTCAGCGTTAGGTTTAGGGTTAGGGTTAGAGTTTGGGGATGGGGGTTACGCTTAGGTTTAGGGTGAAGTTTAGGTTAGGGTTAGGTGTTTGGCTTAATGTTAGGGTCAGGTTTAGGGTTAGGGTTTAGGGTTCAGGTCAGAGTCAGCTTTAGGGTTAGGTTTAGGTTTAGGGTTAGGGTTAGGTTGAGTGTTAGTTTTGCTTAGGGTTACGGTTTGAATGAAGTTATGGTAGGTTTAGGGTTATGGTTCAGGTGAAATTTTGGTTAAGGGTTCGGGTTCGGTTTCGGATTAGGGTTAGTGGTTAGGGTTCGGTTTAGGGTTAAGTTTAGGGTTAGGCTAAGTATTAGTTTTAGAGTGAGGTTTAGGGGTTAGTGTTTCCGTTAGGTTAAGGGTAGGGTTATAAGTCCTGTGAAGTTTAGGGTTAGGGTAAGAGTTAGATTTACATTTACTGTTAAGGTGAGGGTTTTGGGTAAGTGTTACGTTTAGGGTTAGGGCTAGGTTCAGGGTTAGAGTTTGGGTTAGGGGTTAGGGGTAGGTTTAAGTTGACGGTAGGCTTAAAGTTAGGGTTAAGGTGAGGTTAGGGTTAATGTCAGGGTTAGGATTAGAACTAGGTTTAGGGCGAGGGTTAGTGTCAGAGTTATTGTAAGGGTTAGCTTTAGGGTTACAGGTGGGCCAACGTTAAGGTTAGGGTTAGGTTTAGCGTGAAAGTTGGGGTTAGCTATAGATTAGGGATAGGGTGAATTTTCATATAGGGTGAGGGTTAGGATTAGGGCTAAGGTTTGGGTTCATTTTCAGGTAAGTGTGAAGGTGATGTTTAGGGTTAGGGTTAAGGTTACGGATTCTGTTTAGTTTTAGGGTTAGGGTTAGATTTTAGGTTAGGGTTTAGTTTTACGTTTAGGGTTAGGGTTCTGGTTGTGTTAGGCGTTGTGGTTGGGGTGAGGTTTAGGTTTAGGGTTAGGGTTGGGTAGGGTTAGGATTATGGTTATGGTAAGGTGTTAGGGGTTAGAGGTGTAGTTTAGGTTTAGGGTTTGGGTGAGGGTTCCAGTTAGGCATTGTGGTTCTGGTCATGGTTAGGTTTGGTTTAGGGTTAGGGTTAGGTGTGTGATTAGGTTTAGGGTTAGTGTTAGAGTTAGAGTGAGAGTTAGGGTTAGGCTTTGGTGTTAGGTGTTAGGTTTTGGGTTAGGGTTAGTGTTATCGTTAGGGCTTAGGGGTTCAGGTTAGTGTTAGTGTTAGGGTTAGAGATAGCGCTAGGGTTAGGTTTTGGGATACGGCTAGGGGTTAGAGTGAGGGTTACGGTTAGTTTTACAGTTAAGTTGAGGTTTTAGGGTATGTGTTACGATTGGGTAGGAGTTAGAGTTAGGGTTAGTGTTAGGTGTAGGGTAAGTTTTAGTTTTAAGTCCAGGTTCAGGGTTAGAATTAGTGATCTATTTAGGGTCAAGGTTAGAGTTCGGGTTAGGGTTAGGATTAGGGCTAGGGTTAGGATTAGGATTAGGTTTAGGGTTAGGCTCAGGGCTATTGTAAGGCTTAGGTTTAGGGTAGCAGATGGACTAGCTTTATGGTTAGAGTCAGGTTTAAGGTTAGGGTTTGGGTTAGGTTTCGGTTTACGGTTAAGGTTAGGGTTAGGGTTTGGATGAAGTTTAGCATAAGGTGAGGGTTACTTTTAGGGTTAGGACTGGATTTGGGGTTTGTGTCGGGTCAGTGTTCAGGTTAGGTTTAGGGTCCAGTTTGGGGTTAGGGGATATGTTTAGCGTTAGGGTTAGTTTTCGGTTTACGGGTAGAGTGAAGTTTAGCTTAAGGGTGAGGGTTAGGATAACGGTTAGGATTATAGTTAGTGTTCGAGGTTAGGTTTAGGGTGTTAGGGTTAGGTTTATGGTTAGGGTAGGGTTAAGTTTAGGGTTAATGTTAGGGTTAGTGTCAGATTAGGGTTACTGTTCGTGTTAGGGTCAGGGTTAGCGTTAGCGTTAGCGTTAGCTTTAAGGTTGGGAATACATTTAGGGGTTAGGGTGGGTGTTGGGGTTAGGGTGAGGTTAGGTTTAGGTTTACAGTTAATGTGAGGGTTTAGGGTAATTTTTATGGTTAGGGTTAGAGTTAGTGTCATGGTGAAGTTTCCGTTAATAGTGGGGGCTAGATTTGGGTTACAGTTAGGGTTAAGGTTAGTGTTAGGGTTAGGTTTAAGGTTAGGGTTAGGGTAGGGGTCAGGTTAGGGTTAAGGCTAGGTTTACGGTAAAGTGTAGGGCTAGGTTAGGGTTAGGGTTAGGGTTAGAGTTAATGCTATGGTTTAGGGTTAGGGTTTGGGTCAGGTTTAGAGTTAATGTTAGGGTTAGGGTTAGGGTAGAGTTAAGGTTAGGGTTAAGTTTAGGGTTAGGGTAAGGGTTAGGTTTAGGTCAGGGTTAGGGTTAGGATGAGGGATAGGCTTAGGCTTCGGGAAAGGGTTAGGGGTTCGTGTGAGGGTTCGTGTTATTCTTACATTAAGCTGATGTTTTAGGGTGTTACGGTTAGGGTTAGCGTTAGAGTCAGCGTTAGGTTTAGGGTTAGGGTTAGAGTTTGGGGATGGGGGTTACGCTTAGGTTTAGGGTGAAGTTTAGGTTAGGGTTAGGTGTTTGGCTTAATGTTAGGGTCAGGTTTAGGGTTAGGGTTTAGGGTTCAGGTCAGAGTCAGCTTTAGGGTTAGGTTTAGCTTTAGGTTTAGGGTTAGGTTGAGTGTTAGTTTTGCTTAGGGTTACGGTTTGAATGAAGTTATGGTAGGTTTAGGGTTATGGTTCAGGTGAAATTCTGGTTAAGGGTTCGGTTTCTGATTAGGGTTAGTGGTTAGGGTTCGGTTTAGGGTTAAGTTTAGGGTTAGGCTAAGTATTAGTTTTAGAGTGAGGTTTAGGGGTTAGTGTTTCCGTTAGGTTAAGGGTAGGGTTATAAGTCCGGTGAAGTTTAGGGTTAGGGTAAGAGTTAGATTTACATTTACTGTTAAGGTGAGGGTTTTGGGTAAGTGTTACGTTTAGGGTTAGGGCTAGGTTCAGGGTTAGAGTTTGGGTTAGGGGTTAGGGGTAGGTTTAAGTTGACGGTAGGCTTAAAGTTAGGGTTAAGGTGAGGCTAGGGTTAGGGTCAGGGTTAGGATTAGAATTAGGTTTAGGGCGAGGGTTAGTGTCAGAGTTATTGTAAGGGTTAGGTTTAGGGTTACAGGTGGGCCAACGTTAAGGTTAGGGTTAGGTTTAGGGTGAAAGTTGTGGTTAGCTATAGATTAGGGATAGGGTGAATTTTCATATAGGGTGAGGGTTAGGATTAGGGCTAAGGTTTGGGTTCATTTTCAGGTAAGTGTGAAGGTGATGTTTAGGGTTAGGGTTAAGGTTACGGATTCTGTTTAGTTTTAGGGTTAGGGTTAGATTTTAGGTTAGGGTTTAGTTTTACGTTTAGGGTTAGGGTTCTGGTTGTGTTAGGCGTTGTGGTTGGGGTGAGGTTTAGGTTTAGGGTTAGGGTTGGGTAGGGTTAGGATTATGGTTATGGTAAGGTGTTAGGGGTTAGAGGTGTAGTTTAGGTTTAGGGTTTGGGTGAGGGTTCCAGTTAGGCATTGTGGTTCTGGTCATGGTTAGGTTTGGTTTAGGGTTAGGGTTAGGTGTGTGATTAGGTTTAGGGTTAGTGTTAGAGTTAGAGTGAGAGTTAGGGTTAGGCTTTGGTGTTAGGTGTTAGGTTTTGGGTTAGGGTTAGTGTTATCGTTAGGGCTTAGGGGTTCAGGTTAGTGTTAGTGTTAGGGTTAGAGATAGCGCTAGGGTTAGGTTTTGGGATACGGCTAGGGGTTAGAGTGAGGGTTACGGTTAGTTTTACAGTTAAGTTGAGGTTTTAGGGTATGTGTTACGATTGGGTAGGAGTTAGAGTTAGGGTTAGTGTTAGGTGTAGGGTAAGTTTTAGTTTTAAGTCCAGGTTCAGGGTTAGAATTAGTGTTCTATTTAGGGTCAAGTTTAGAGTTCGGGTTAGGGTTAGGATTAGGGCTAGGGTTAGGATTAGGATTAGGTTTAGGGTTAGGCTCAGGGCTATTGTAAGGCTTAGGTTTAGGGTAGCAGATAGACTAGCTTTATGGTTAGAGTCAGGTTTAAGGTTAGGGTTTGTGTTAGGTTTCGGTTTACGGTTAAGGTTAGGGTTAGGGTTTGGATGAAGTTTAGCATAAGGTGAGGGTTACTTTTAGGGTTAGGACTGGATTTGGGGTTTGTGTCGGGTTAGTGTTCAGGTTAGGTTTAGGGTCCAGTTTGGGGTTAGGGGATATGTTTAGCGTTAGGGTTAGTTTTCGGTTTACGGGTAGAGTGAAGTTTAGCTTAAGGGTGAGGGTTAGGATAACGGTTAGGATTATAGTTAGTGTTCGAGGTTAGGTTTAGGGTGTTAGGGTTAGGTTTATGGTTAGGGTAGGGTTAAGTTTAGGGTTAATGTTAGGGTTAGTGTCAGATTAGGGTTACTGTTCGTGTTAGGGTCAGGGTTAGCGTTAGCGTTAGCTTTAAGGTTGGGAATACATTTAGGGGTTAGGGTGGGTGTTGGGGTTAAGGTGAGGTTAGGTTTCGGTTTACAGTTAATGTGAGGGTTTAGGGTAATTTTTATGGTTAGGGTTAGAGTTAGTGTCATGGTGAAGTTTCAGTTAATAGTGGGGTCTAGATTTGGGTTACAGTTAGGGTTAACGTTAGTGTTAGGGTTAGGTTTAAGGTTAGGGTTAGGGTAGGGGTCAGGTTAGGGTTAAGGCTAGGTTTACGGTAAAGTGTAGGGCTAGGTTAGGGTTAGGGTTAGAGTTAGTGCTAGGGTTTCGGGTTAGGGTTTGGGTCAGGTTTAGAGTTAATGTTAGGGTTAGGGTTAGGGTAGAGTTAAGGTTAGGGTTAAGTTTAGGGTTAGGGTAAGGGTTAGGTTTAGGTCAGGGTTAGGGTTAGGATGAGGGATAGGGTTAGGCTTCGGGAAAGGGTTAGGGCTTCGCGTGAGGGTTCGTGTTATTCTTACATTAAGCTGATGTTTTAGGGTGTTACGGTTAGGGTTAGCGTTAGAGTCAGCGTTATGTATAGGGTTAGGGTTAGAGTTTGGGAATGGGAGTTACGCTTAGGTTTAGGGTGAAGTTTAGGTTAGGGTTAGGTGTTTGGCTTAATGTTAGGGTCAGGTTTAGGGTTAGGGTTTAGGGTTCAGGTTAGAGTCAGCTTTAGGGTTAGGTTTAGGTTTAGGGTTAGGGTTAGGTTGAGTATTAGTTTTGCTTAGGGTTACGGCTTGAATGAAGTTATGGTAGGTTTAGGGTTATGGTTCGGGTGAAATTTTGGTTAAGGGTTCGGGTTCGGTTTCGGATTAGGGTTAGTGGTTAGGGTTCGGTTTAGGGTTAAGTTTAGGGTTAGGCTAAGTATTAGTTTTAGAGTGAGGTTTAGGGGTTAGTGTTTCCGTTAGGTTAAGGGTAGGGTTATAAGTCCGGTGAAGTTTAGGGTTAGGGTAAGAGTTAGATTTACATTTACTGTTAAGGTGAGGGTTTTGGGTAAGTGTTACGTTTAGGGTTAGGGCTAGGTTCAGGGTTAGAGTTTGGGTTAGGGGTTAGGGGTAGGTTTAAGTTCACGGTAGGCTGAAAGTTAGGGTTCAGGTGAGGTTAGGGTTAGGGTCAGGGTTAGGATTAGAATTAGGTTTAGGGCGAGGGTTAGTGTCAGAGTTATTGTAAGGGTTAGCTTTAGGGTTACAGGTGGGCCAACGTTAAGGTTAGGGTTAGGTTTAGGGTGAAAGTTGCGGTTAGCTATAGATTAGGGATAGGGTGAAATTTCATATAGGGTGAGGGTTAGGATTAGGGCTAAGATTTGGGTTCATTTTCAGGTAAGTGTGAAGGTGATGTTTAGGGTTAGGGTTAAGGTTACGGATTCTGTTTAGTTTTAGGGTTAGGGTTAGATTTTAGGTTAGGGTTTAGTTTTACGTTTAGGGTTAGGGTTCTGGTTGTGTTAGGCGTTGTGGTTGGGGTGAGGTTTAGGTTTAGGGTTAGGGTTGTGTAGGGTTAGGATTATGGTTATGGTAAGGTGTTAGGGGTTAGAGGTGTAGTTTAGGTTTAGGGTTTGGGTGAGGGTTCCAGTTAGGCATTGTGGTTCTGGTCATGGTTAGGTTTGGTTTAGGGTTAGGGTTAGGTGTGTGATTAGGTTTAGGGTTAGTGTTAGAGCTAGAGTGAGAGTTAGGGTTAGGCTTTGGTGTTAGGTGTTAGGTTTTGGGTTAGGGTTAGTGTTATCGTTAGGGCTTAGGGGTTCAGGTTAGTGTTAGGGTTAGAGATAGCACTAGGGTTAGGTTTTGGGATACGCTTAGGGGTTAGAGTGAGGGTTACGGTTAGTTTTACAGTTAAGTTGAGGTTTTAGGGTATGTGTTACGATTGGGTTAGAGTTAGAGTTAGGGTTAGTGTTAGGTGTAGGGTAAGTTTTAGTTTTAAGTCCAGGTTCAGGGTTAGAATTAGTGTTCTATTTAGGGTCAAGGTTAGAGTTCGGGTTAGGGTTAGGATTAGGGCTAGGGTTAGGATTAGGATTAGGTTTAGGGTTAGGCTCAGGGCTATTGTAAGGCTTAGGTTTAGGGTAGCAGATGGACTAGCTTTATGGTTAGAGTCAGGTTTAAGGTTAGGGTTTGGGTTAGGTTTCGGTTTACGGTTAAGGTTAGGGTTAGGGTTTGGATGAAGTTTAGCATAAGGTGAGGGTTACTTTTAGGGTTAGGGCTGGATTTGGGGTTTGTGTTCGGGTTAGTGTTCAGGTTAGGTTTAGGGTCCAAGTTGGGGTTAGGGGATATGTTTAGCGTTAGGGTTAGTTTTCGGTTTACGGGTAGTGTGAAGTTTAGCTTAAGAGTGAGGGTTACGATAACGGTTAGGATTATAGTTAGTGTTAGAGGTTAGGTTTAGGGTGTTAGGGTTAGGTTTATGGTTAGGTTAGGGTTAAGTTTAGGGTTAATGTTAGGGTTAGTGTCAGATTAGGGTTACTGTTCGTGTTAGGGTCAGGGTTAGCGTTAGCTTTAAGGTTGGGAATATATTTAGGGGTTAAGGTGGGTGTTGGGGTTAGGGTGAGGTTAGGTTTAGGTTTACAGTTAACGTGAGGGTTTAGGGTAATTTTTATGGTTAGGGTTAGAGTTAGTGTCATGGTGAAGTTTCAGTTAATAGTGGGGTCTAGATTTGGGTTAAAGTTAGGGTTAAGGTTAGTGTTAGGGTTAGATTTAAGGTTAGGGTTAGGGTAGGGGTCAGGTTAGGGTTAAGGCTAGGTTTACGGTAAAGTGTAGGGCTAGGTTAGGGTTAGGGTTAGAGTTAGTGCTAGGGTTTAGGGTTAGGGTTTGGGTCAGGTTTAGAGTTAATGTTAGGGTTAGGGTTAGGGTAGAGTTAAGGTTAGGGTTAAGTTTAGGGTTAGGGTAAGGGTTAGGTTTAGGTCAGGGTTAGGGTTAGGATGAGGGATAGGCTTAGGCTTCGGGAAAGGGTTAGGGGTTCGTGTGAGGGTTCGTGTTATTCTTACATTAAGCTGATGTTTTAGGGTGTTACGGTTAGGGTTAGCGTTAGAGTCAGCGTTAGGTTTAGGGTTAGGGTTAGAGTTTGGGGATGGGGGTTACGCTTCGGTTTAGGGTGAAGTTTAGGTCAGGGTTAGGTGTTTGGCTTAATGTTAGGGTCAGGTTTAGGGTTAGGGTTTAGGGTTCAGGTCAGAGTCAGCTTTAGGGTTAGGTTTAGCTCTAGGGTTAGGGTTAGGTTGAGTGTTAGTTTTGCTTAGGGTTACGGTTTGAATGAAGTTATGGTAGGTTTAGGGTTATGGTTCAGGTGAAATTTTGGTTAAGGGTTCGGGTTCGGTTTCGGATTAGGGTTAGTGGTTAGGGTTCGGTTTAGGGTTAAGTTTAGGGTTAGGCTAAGTATTAGTTTTAGAGTGAGTTTTAGGGGTTAGTGTTTCCGTTAGGTTAAGGGTAGGGTTATAAGTCCGGTGAAGTTTAGGGTTAGGGTAAGAGTTAGATTTACATTTACTGTTAAGGTGAGGGTTTTGGGTAAGTGTTACGTTTAGGGTTAGGGCTAGGTTCAGGGTTAGAGTTTGGGTTAGGGGTTAGGGGTAGGTTTAAGTTGACGGTAGGCTTAAAGTTAGGGTTAAGGTGAGGTTAGGGTTAGGATCAGGGTTAGGATTAGAATTAGGTTTAGGGCGAGGGTTAGTGTCAGAGTTATTGTAAGGGTTAGCTTTAGGGTTACAGGTGGGCCAACGTTAAGGTTAGTGTTAGGTTTAGGGTGAAAGTTGCGGTTAGCTATAGATTAGGGATAGGGTGAATTTTCATATAGGGTGAGGGTTAGGATTAGGGCTAAGGTTTGGGTTCATTTTCAGGTAAGTGTGAAGGTGATGTTTAGGGTTAGGGTTAAGGTTACGGATTCTGTTTAGTTTTAGGGTTAGGGTTAGATTTTAGGTTAGGGTTTAGTTTTACGTTTAGGGTTAGGGTTCTGGTTGTGTTAGGCGTTGTGGTTGGGGTGAGGTTTAGGTTTAGGGTTAGGGTTGGGTAGGGTTAGGATTATGGTTATGGTAAGGTGTTAGGGGTTAGAGGTGTAGCTTAGGTTTAGGGTTTGGGTGAGCGTTCCAGTTACGCATTGTGGTTCTGGTCATGGTTAGGTTTGGTTTAGGGTTAGGGTTAGGTGTGTGATTAGGTTTAGGGTTAGTGTTAGAGTGAGAGTTAGGGTTAGGCTTTGGTGTTAGGTGTTAGGTTTTGGGTTAGGGTTAGTGCTATCGTTAGGGCTTAGGGGTTCAGGTTAGTGTTAGTGTTAGGGTTAGAGATAGCGCTAGGGTTAGGTTTTGGGATACGCTTAGGGGTTAGAGTGAGGGTTACGGTTAGTTTTACACTTAAGTTGAGCTTTTAGGGTATGTGTTACGATTGGGTAGGAGTTAGAGTTAGGGTTAGTGTTAGGTGTAGGGTAAGTCTTAGTTTTAAGTCCAGGTTCAGGGTTAGAATTAGTGTTCTATTTAGGGTTAAGGTTAGAGTTCGGGTTAGGGTTAGGATTAGGGCTAGGGTTAGGATTAGGATTAGGTTTAGGGTTAGGCTCAGGGCTATTGTAAGGCTTAGGTTTAGGGTAGCAGATGGACTAGCTTTATGGTTAGAGTCAGGTTTAAGGTTAGGGTTTGGGTTAGGTTTCGGTTTACGGTTAAGGTTAGGGTTAGGGTTTGGATGAAGTTTAGCATAAGGTGAGGGTTACTTTTAGGGTTAGGACTGGATTTGGGGTTTGTGTCGGGTTAGTGTTCAGGTTAGGTTTAGGGTTCAGTTTGGGGTTAGGGGATACGTTTAGCGTTAGGGTTAGTTTTCGTTTTACGGGTAGTGTGAAGTTTAGCTTAAGGGTGAGGGTTAGGATAACGGTTAGGATTATAGTTAGTGTTAGAGGTTAGGTTTAGGGTGTTAGGGTTAGGTTTATGGTTAGGGTAGGGTTAAGTTTAGGGTTAATGTTAGGGTTAGTGTCAGATTAGGGTTACTGTTCGTGTTAGGGTCAGGGTTAGCGTTAGCTTTAAGGTTGGGAATACATTTAGGGGTTAGGGTGGGTGTTGGGGTTAAGGTGAGGTTAGGTTTAGGTTTACAGTTAATGTGAGGGTTTAGGGTAATTTTTATGGTTAGGGTTAGAGTTAGTGTCATGGTGAAGTTTCCGTTAATAGTGGGGTCTAGATTTGGGTTACAGTTACGGTTAAGGTTAGTGTTAGGGTTAGGTTTAAGGTTAGGGTTAGGGTAGGGGTCAGGTTAGGGTTAAGGCTAGGTTTACGGTAAAGTGTAGGGCTAGGTTAGGGTTAGGGTTAGGGTTAGAGTTAGTGCTAGGGTTTAGGGTTAGGGTTTGGGTCAGGTTTAGAGTTAATGTTAGGGTTAGGGTTAGGGTAGAGTTAAGGTTAGGGTTAAGTTTAGGGTTAGGGTAAGGGTTAGGTTTAGGTCAGGGTTAGGGTTAGGATGAGGGACAGGGTTAGGCTTCGGGAAAGGGTTAGGGGTTCGTGTGAGGGTTCGTGTTATTCTTACATTAAGCTGATGTTTTAGGGTGTTACGGTTAGGGTTAGCGTTAGAGTCAGCGTTAGGTTTAGGGTTAGGGTTAGAGTTTGGGGATGGGGGTTACGCTTAGGTTTAGGGTGAAGTTTAGGTTAGGGTTAGGTGTTTGGCTTAATGTTAGGGTCAGGTTTAGGGTTAGGGTTTAGGGTTCAGGTCAGAGTCAGCTTTAGGGTTAGGTTTAGCTTTAGGTTTAGGGTTAGGTTGAGTGTTAGTTTTGCTTAGGGTTACGGTTTGAATGAAGTTATGGTAGGTTTAGGGTTATGGTTCAGGTGAAATTTTGGTTAAGGGTTCGGTTTCTGATTAGGGTTAGTGGTTAGGGTTCGGTTTAGGGTTAAGTTTAGGGTTAGGCTAAGTATTAGTTTTAGAGTGAGGTTTAGGGGTTAGTGTTTCCGTTAGGTTAAGGGTAGGGTTATAAGTCCGGTGAAGTTTAGGGTTAGGGTAAGAGTTAGATTTACATTTACTGTTAAGGTGAGGGTTTTGGGTAAGTGTTACGTTTAGGGTTAGGGCTAGGTTCAGGGTTAGAGTTTGGGTTAGGGGTTAGGGGTAGGTTTAAGTTGACGGTAGGCTTAAAGTTAGGGTTAAGGTGAGGCTAGGGTTAGGGTCAGGGTTAGGATTAGAATTAGGTTTAGGGAGAGTGTTAGTGTCAGAGTTATTGTAAGGGTTAGGTTTAGGGTTACAGGTGGG
Source organism: Loxodonta africana (assembly GCF_030014295.1). Lineage (NCBI taxonomy): Eukaryota > Metazoa > Chordata > Mammalia > Proboscidea > Elephantidae > Loxodonta > Loxodonta africana. The sequence continues at coordinate 3,659,906 of NC_087370.1, forward strand.
CAAACGTTAAGGTTAGGGTTAGGTTTAGGGTGAAAGTTGCGGTTAGCTATAGATTAGGGATAGGGTGAATTTTCATATAGGGTGAGGGTTAGGATTAGGGCTAAGGTTTGGGTTCATTTTCAGGTAAGTGTGAAGGTGATGTTTAGGGTTAGGGTTAAGGTTACGGATTCTGTTTAGTTTTAGGGTTAGGGTTAGATTTTAGGTTAGGGTTTAGTTTTACGTTTAGGGTTAGGGTTCTGGTTGTGTTAGGCGTTGTGGTTGGGGTGAGGTTTAGGTTTAGGGTTAGGGTTGGGTAGGGTTAGGATTATGGTTATGGTAAGGTGTTAGGGGTTAGAGGTGTAGTTTAGGTTTAGGGTTTGGGTGAGGGTTCCAGTTAGGCATTGTGGTTCTGGTCATGGTTAGGTTTGGTTTAGGGTTAGGGTTAGGTGTGTGATTAGGTTTAGGGTTAGTGTTAGAGTGAGAGTTAGGGTTAGGCTTTGGTGTTAGGTGTTAGGTTTTGGGTTAGGGTTAGTGTTATCGTTAGGGCTTAGGGGTTCAGGTTAGTGTTAGTGTTAGGGTTAGAGATAGCGCTAGGGTTAGGTTTTGGGATACGCTTAGGGGTTAGAGTGAGGGTCCCGGTTAGTTTTACAGTTAAGTTGAGGTTTTAGGGTATGTGTTACGATTGGGTTAGTGTTAGAGTTAGGGTTAGTGTTAGGTGTAGGGTAAGTTTTAGTTTTAAGTTCAGGTTCAGGGTTAGAATTAGTGTTCTATTTAGGGTCAAGGTTAGAGTTCGGGTTAGGGTTAGGATTAGGGCTAGGGTTAGGATTAGGATTAGGTTTAGGGTTAGGCTCAGGGCTATTGTAAGGCTTAGGTTTAGGGTAGCAGATGGACTAGCTTTATGGTTAGAGTCAGGTTTAAGATTAGGGTTTGGGTTAGGTTTTGGTTTACGGTTAAGGTTAGGGTTAGGGTTTGGATGAAGTTTAGCATAAGGTGAGGGTTACTTTTAGGGTTAGGGCTGGATTTGGGGTTTGTGTTCGGGTTAGTGTTCAGGTTAGGTTTAGGGTTCAGTTTGGGGTTAGGGGATACGTTTAGCGTTAGGGTTAGTTTTCGTTTTACGGGTAGTGTGAAGTTTAGCTTAAGGGTGAGGGTAAGGATAACGGTTAGGATTATAGTTAGTGTTAGAGGTTAGGTTTAGGGTGTTAGGGTTAGGTTTATGGTTAGGGTAGGGTTAAGTTTAGGGTTAATGTTAGGGTTAGTGTCAGATTAAGGTTACTGTTCGTGTTAGGGTCAGGGTTAGCGTTAGCTTTAAGGTTGGGAATACATTTAGGGGTTAGGGTGGGTGTTGGGGTTAAGGTGAGGTTAGGTTTAGGTTTACAGTTAACGTGAGGGTTTAGGGTAATTTTTATGGTTAGGGTTAGAGTTAGTGTCATGGTGAATTTTCAGTTAATAGTGGGGGCTAGATTTGGGTTACAGTTAGGGTTAAGGTCAGTGTTAGGGTTAGGTTTAAGGTTAGGGTTAGGGTAGGGGTCAGGTTAGGGTTAAGGCTAGGTTTACGGTAAAGTGTAGGGCTAGGTTAGGGTTAGGGTTAGGGTTAGAGTTAATGCTAGGGTTTAGGGTTAGGGTTTGGGTCAGGTTTACAGTTAAGGTTAGGGTTAGGGTTAGGGTAGAGTTAAGGTTAGGGTTAAGTTTAGGGTTAGGGTAAGGGTTAGGTTTAGGTCAGGGTTAGGGTTAGGATGAGGGATAGGGTTAGGCTTCGGGAAAGGGTTAGGGGTTCGTGTGAGGGTTCGTGTTATTCTTACATTAAGCTGATGTTTTAGGGTGTTACGGTTAGGGTTAGCGTTAGAGTCAGCGTTAGGTTTAGGGTTAGGGTTAAAGTTTGGGGATGGGGGTTACGCTTAGGTTTAGGGTGAAGTTTAGGTTAGGGTTAGGTGTTTGGCTTAATGTTAGGGTCAGGTTTAGGGTTAGGGTTTACGGTTCAGGTCAGAGTCAGCTTTAGGGTTAGGTTTAGGTTTAGGGTTAGGGTTAGGTTGAGTGTTAGTTTTGCTTAGGGTTACGGTTTGAATGAAGTTATCGTAGGTTTAGGGTTATGGTTCAGGTGAAATTTTGGTTAAGGGTTCGGGTTCGGTTTCGGATTAGGATTAGTGGTTAGGGTTCGGTTTAGGGTTAAGTTTATGGTTAGGCTAAGTATTAGTTTTAGAGTGAGGTTTAGGGGTTAGTGTTTCCGTTAGGTTAAGGGTAGGGTTATAAGTCCGGTGAAGTTTAGGGTTAGGGTAAGAGTTAGATTTACATTTACTGTTAAGGTGAGGGTTTTGGGTAAGTGTTACGTTTAGGGTTAGGTCTAGGTTCAGGGTTAGAGTTTGGGTTAGGGGTTAGGGGTAGGTTTAAGTTGACGGTAGGCTTAAAGTTAGGGTTAAGGTGAGGCTAGGGTTAGGGTCAGGGTTAGGATTAGAATTAGGTTTAGGGCGAGGGTTAGTGTCAGAGTTATTGTAAGGGTTAGCTTTAGGGTTACAGGTGGGCCAACGTTAAGGTTAGGGTTAGGTTTAGGGTGAAAGTTGCCGTTAGCTATAGATTAGGGATAGGGTGAAATTTCATATAGGGTGAGGGTTAGGATTAGGGCTAAGGTTTGGGTTCATTTTCAGGTAAGTGTGAAGGTGATGTTTAGGGTTAGGGTTAAGGTTACGGATTCTGTTTAGTTTTAGGGTTAGGGTTAGATTTTAGGTTAGGGATTAGTTTTACGTTTAGGGTTAGGGTTCTGGTTGTGTTAGGCGTTGTGGTTGGGGTGAGGTTTAGGTTTAGGGTTAGGGTTGGGTAGGGTTAGGATTATGGTTATGGTAAGGTGTTAGGGGTTAGAGGTGTAGTTTAGGTTTAGGGTTTGGGTGAGGGTTCCAGTTAGGCATTGTGGTTCTGGTCATGGTTAGGTTTGGTTTAGGGTTAGGGTTAGGTGTGTGATTAGGTTTAGGGTTAGTGTTAGAGTTAGAGTGAGAGTTAGGGTTAGGCTTTGGTGTTAGGTGTTAGGTTTTGGGTTAGGGTTAGTGTTATCGTTAGGGCTTAGGGGTTCAGGTTAGTGTTAGGGTTAGGGTTAGAGATAGCGCTAGGGTTAGGTTTTGGGATACGCTTAGGGGTTAGAGTGAGGGTTACGGTTAGTTTTACAGTAAAGTTGAGGTTTTAGGGTATGTGTTACGATTGGGTTAGAGTTAGAGTTAGGGTTAGTGTTAGGTGTAGGGTAAGTTTTAGTTTTAAGTCAGGTTCAGGGTTAGAATTAGTGTTCTATTTAGGGTCAAGGTTAGAGTTCGGGTTAGGGTTAGGATTAGGGCTAGGGTTAGGATTAGGATTAGGTTTAGGGTTAGGCTCAGGGCTATTGTAAGGCTTAGGTTTAGGGTAGCAGATGGACTAGCCTTATGGTTAGAGTCAGGTTTAAGGTTAGGGTTTGGGTTAGGTTTCGGTTTACGGTTAAGGTTAGGGTTAGGGTTTGGATGAAGTTTAGCATAAGGTGAGGGTTACTTTTAGGGTTAGGGCTGGATTTGGGGTTTGTGTTCGGGTTAGTGTTCAGGTGAGTTTTAGGGTCCAGTTTGGGGTTAGGGGATATGTTTAGCGTTAGGGTTAGTTTTCGGTTTACGGGTAGTGTGAAGTTTAGCTTAAGAGTGAGGGTTACGATAACGGTTAGGATTATAGTTAGTGTTCGAGGTTAGGTTTAGGGTGTTAAGGTTAGGTTTATGGTTAGGGTAGGGTTAAGTTTAGGGTTAATGTTAGGGTTAGTGTCAGATTAGGGTTACTGTTCGTGTTAGGGTCAGGGTTAGCGTTAGCTTTAAGGTTGGGAATACATTTAGGGGTTAGGGTGGGTGTTGGGGTTAGGGTGAGGTTAGGTTTAGGTTTACAGTTAACGTGAGGGTTTAGGGTAATTTTTATGGTTAGGGTTAGAGTTAGTGTCATGGTGAAGTTTCAGTTAATAGTGGGGTCTAGATTTGGGTTACAGTTAGGGTTAAGGTTAGTGTTAGGGTTAGGTTTAAGGTTAGGGTTAGGGTAGGGGTCAGGTTAGGGTTAAGGCTAGGTTTACGGTAAAGTGTAGGGCTAGGTTAGGGTTAGGGTTAGGGTTAGAGTTAGTGCTAGGGTTTAGGGTTAGGGTTTGGGTCAGGTTTAGAGTTAATGTTAGGGTTAGGGTTAGGGTAGAGTTAAGGTTAGGGTTAAGTTTAGGGTTAGGGTAAGGGTTAGGTTTAGGTCAGGGTTAGGGTTAGGATGAGGGACAGGGTTAGGCTTTGGGAAAGGGTTAGGGGTTCGTGTGAGGGTTCGTGTTATTCTTACATTAAGCTGATGTTTTAGGGTGTTACGGTTAGGGTTAGCGTTAGAGTCAGCGTTAGGTTTAGGGTTAGGGTTAGAGTTTGGGGATGGGGGTTACGCTTAGGTTTAGGGTGAAGTTTAGGTTAGGGTTAGGTGTTTGGCTTAATGTTAGGGTCAGGTTTAGGGTTAGGGTTTAGGGTTCAGGTCAGAGTCAGCTTTAGGGTTAGGTTTAGGTTTAGGGTTAGGGTTAGGTTGAGTGTTAGTTTTGCTTAGGGTTACGGTTTGAATGAAGTTATGGTAGGTTTAGGGTTATGGTTCGGGTGAAATTTTGGTTAAGGGTTCGGGTTCGGTTTCGGATTAGGGTTAGTGGTTAGGGTTCGGTTTAGGGTTAAGTTTAGGGTTAGGCTAAGTATTAGTTTTAGAGTGAGGTTTAGGGGTTAGTGTTTCCGTTAGGTTAAGGGTAGGGTTATAAGTCCGGTGAAGTTTAGGGTTAGGGTAAGAGTTAGATTTACATTTACTGTTAAGGTGAGGGTTTTGGGTAAGTGTTACGTTTAGGGTTAGGGCTAGGTTCAGGGTTAGAGTTTGGGTTAGGGGTTAGGGGTAGGTTTAAGTTGACGGTAGGCTTAAAGTTAGGGTTAAGGTGAGGCTAGGGTTACGGTCAGGGTTAGGATTAGAATTAGGTTTAGGGCGAGTGTTAGTGTCAGAGTTATTGTAAGGGTTAGGTTTAGGGTTACAGGTGGGCCAACGTTAAGGTTAGGGTTAGGTTTAGGGTGAAAGTTGCGGTTAGCTATAGATTAGGGATAGGGTGAATTTTCATATAGGGTGAGGGTTAGGATTAGGGCTAAGGTTTGGGTTCATTTTCAGGTAAGTGTGAAGGTGATGCTTAGGGTTAGGGTTAAGGTTACGGATTCTGTTTAGTTTTAGGGTTAGGGTTAGATTTTAGGTTAGGGTTTAGTTTTACGTTTAGGGTTAGGGTTCTGGTTGTGTTAGGCGTTGTGGTTGGGGTGAGGTTTAGGTTTAGGGTTAGGGTTGGGTAGGGTTAGGATTATGGTTATGGTAAGGTGTTAGGGGTTAGAGGTGTAGTTTAGGTTTAGGGTTTGGGTGAGGGTTCCAGTTAGGCATTGTGGTTCTGGTCATGGTTAGGTTTGGTTTAGGGTTAGGGTTAGGTGTGTGATTAGGTTTAGGGTTAGTGTTAGAGTTAGAGTGAGAGTTAGGGTTAGGCTTTGGTGTTAGGTGTTAGGTTTTGGGTTAGGGTTAGTGTTATCGTTAGGGCTTAGGGGTTCAGGTTAGTGTTAGGGTTAGGGTTAGAGATAGCGCTAGGGTTAGGTTTTGGGATACGGTTAGGGGTTAGAGTGAGGGTTACGGTAGGTTTACAGTTAAGTTGAGGTTTTAGGGTATGTGTTACGATTGGGTTAGAGTTAGAGTTAGGGTTAGTGTTAGGTGTAGGGTAAGTTTTAGTTTTAAGTCCAGGTTCAGGGTTAGAATTAGTGTTCTATTTAGGGTCAAGGTTAGAGTTCGGGTTAGGGTTAGGATTAGGGCTAGGGTTAGGATTAGGATTAGGTTTAGGGTTAGGCTCAGGGCTATTGTAAGGCTTAGGTTTAGGGTAGCAGATGGACTAGCTTCATGGTTAGAGTCAGGTTTAAGATTAGGGTTTGGGTTAGGTTTCGGTTTACGGTTAAGGTTAGGGTTTGGATGAAGTTTAGCATAAGGTGAGGGTTACTTTTAGGGTTAGGACTGGATTTGGGGTTTGTGTCGGGTCAGTGTTCAGGTTAGGTTTAGGGTCCAGTTTGGGGTTAGGGGATATGTTTAGCGTTAGGGTTAGTTTTCGGTTTACGGGTAGAGTGAAGTTTAGCTTAAGGGTGAGGGTTAGGATAACGGTTAGGATTATAGTTAGTGTTCGAGGTTAGGTTTAGGGTGTTAGGGTTAGGTTTATGGTTAGGGTAGGGTTAAGTTTAGGGTTAATGTTAGGGTTAGTGTCAGATTAGGGTTACTGTTCGTGTTAGGGTCAGGGTTAGCGATAGCGTTAGCTTTAAGGTTGGGAATATATTTAGGGGTTAGGGTGGGTGTTGGGGTTAGGGTGAGGTTAGGTTTAGGTTTACAGTTAACGTGAGGGTTTAGGGTAATTTTTATGGTTAGGGTTAGAGTTAGTGTCATGGTGAATTTTCAGTTAATAGTGGGGGCTAGATTTGGGTTACAGTTAGGGTTAAGGTTAGTGTTAGGGTTAGGTTTAAGGTTAGGGTTAGGGTAGGGGTCAGGTTAGGGTTAAGGCTAGGTTTACGGTAAAGTGTAGGGCTAGGTTAGGGTTAGGGTTAGAGTTAGTGCTAGGGTTTAGGGTTAGGGTTTGGGTCAGGTTTAGAGTTAATGTTAGGGTTAGGGTTAGGGTAGAGTTAAGGTTAGGGTTAAGTTTAGGGTTAGGGTAAGGGTTAGGTTTAGGTCAGGGTTAGGGTTAGGATGAGGGATACGGTTAGGCTTCGGGAAAGGGTTAGGGGTTCGTGTGAGGGTTCGTGTTATTCTTACATTAAGCTGATGTTTTAGGGTGTTACGGTTAGGGTTAGCGTTAGAGTCAGCGTTAGGTTTAGGGTTAGGGTTAGAGTTTGGGGATGGGGGTTACGCTTAGGTTTAGGGTGAAGTTTAGGTTAGGGTTAGGTGTTTGGCTTAATGTTAGGGTCAGGTTTAGGGTTAGGGTTTAGGGTTCAGGTTAGAGTCAGCTTTAGGGTTAGGTTTAGGTTTAGGGTTAGGGTTAGGTTGAGTGTTAGTTTTGCTTAGGGTTACGGTTTGAATGAAGTTATGGTAGGTTTAGGGTTATGGTTCGGGTGAAATTTTGGTTAAGAGTTCGGGTTCGGTTTCGGATTAGGGTTAGTGGTTAGGGTTCGGTTTAGGGTTAAGTTTAGGGTTAGGCTAAGTATTAGTTTTAGAGTGAGGTTTAGGGGTTAGTGTTTCCGTTAGGTTAAGGGTAGGGTTATAAGTCCGGTGAAGTTTAGGGTTAGGGTAAGAGTTAGATTTACATTTACTGTTAAGGTGAGGGTTTTGGGTAAGTGTTACGTTTAGGGTTAGGGCTAGGTTCAGGGTTAGAGTTTGGGTTAGGGGTTAGGGGTAGGTTTAAGTTGACGGTAGGCTTAAAGTTAGGGTTAAGGTGAGGTTAGGGTTAGGGTCAGGGTTAGGATTAGAATTAGGTTTAGGGCGAGGGTTAGTGTCAGAGTTATTGTAAGGGTTAGCTTTAGGGTTACAGGTGGGCCCACGTTAAGGTTAGGGTTAGGTTTAGGGTGAAAATTGCGGTTAGCTATAGATTAGGGATAGGGTGATATTTCATATAGGGTGAGGGTTAGGATTAGGGCTAAGGTTTGGGTTCATTTTCAGGTAAGTGTGAAGGTGATGTTTAGGGTTAGGGTTAAGGTTACGGATTCTGTTTAGTTTTAGGGTTAGGGTTAGATTTTAGGTTAGGGTTTAGTTTTACGTTTAGGGTTAGGGTTCTGGTTGTGTTAGGCGTTGTGGTTGGGGTGAGGTTTAGGTTTAGGGTTAGGGTTGGGTAGGGTTAGGATTATGGTTATGGTAAGGTGTTAGGGGTGAGAGGTGTAGTTTAGGTTTAGGGTTTGGGTGAGGGTTCCAGTTACGCATTGTGGTTCTGGTCATGGTTAGGTTTGGTTTAGGGTTAGGGTTAGGTGTGTGATTAGGTTTAGGGTTAGTGTTAGAGTTAGAGTGAGAGTTAGGGTTAGGCTTTGGTGTTAGGTGTTAGGTTTTGGGTTAGGGTTAGTGTTATCGTTAGGGCTTAGGGGTTCAGGTTAGTGTTAGGGTTAGGGTTAGAGATAGCGCTAGGGTTAGGTTTTGGGATACGCTTCGGGGTTAGAGTGAGGGTTACGGTTAGTTTTACAGTAAAGTTGAGGTTTTAGGGTATGTGTTACGATTGGGTTAGAGTTAGAGTTAGGGTTAGTGTTAGGTGTAGGGTAAGTTTTAGTTTTAAGTCCAGGTTCAGGGTTAGAATTAGTGTTCTATTTAGGGTCAAGGTTAGAGTTCGGGTTAGGGTTAGGATTAGGGCTAGGGTTAGGATTAGGATTAGGTTTAGGGTTAGGCTCAGGGCTATTGTAAGGCTTAGGTTTAGGGTAGCAGATGGACTAGCCTTATGGTTAGAGTCAGGTTTAAGGTTAGGGTTTGGGTTAGGTTTCGGTTTACGGTTAAGGTTAGGGTTAGGGTTTGGATGAAGTTTAGCATAAGGTGAGGGTTACTTTTAGGGTTAGGGCTGGATTTGGGGTTTGTGTTCGGGTTAGTGTTCAGGTGAGTTTTAGGGTCCAGTTTGGGGTTAGGGGATATGTTTAGCGTTAGGGTTAGTTTTCGGTTTACGGGTAGTGTGAAGTTTAGCTTAAGAGTGAGGGTTACGATAACGGTTAGGATTATAGTTAGTGTTCGAGGTTAGGTTTAGGGTGTTAGGGTTAGGTTTATGGTTAGGGTAGGGTTAAGTTTAGGGTTAATGTTAGGGTTAGTGTCAGATTAGGGTTACTGTTCGTGTTAGGGTCAGGGTTAGCGTTAGCTTTAAGGTTGGGAATACATTTAGGGGTTAGGGTGGGTGTTGGGGTTAGGGTGAGGTTAGGTTTAGGTTTACAGTTAACGTGAGGGTTTAGGGTAATTTTTATGGTTAGGGTTAGAGTTAGTGTCATGGTGAAGTTTCAGTTAATAGTGGGGTCTAGATTTGGGTTACAGTTAGGGTTAAGGTTAGTGTTAGGGTTAGGTTTAAGGTTAGGGTTAGGGTAGGGGTCAGGTTAGGGTTAAGGCTAGGTTTACGGTAAAGTGTAGGGCTAGGTTAGGGTTAGGGTTAGGGTTAGAGTTAGTGCTAGGGTTTAGGGTTAGGGTTTGGGTCAGGTTTAGAGTTAATGTTAGGGTTAGGGTTAGGGTAGAGTTAAGGTTAGGGTTAAGTTTAGGGTTAGGGTAAGGGTTAGGTTTAGGTCAGGGTTAGGGTTAGGATGAGGGACAGGGATAGGCTTTGGGAAAGGGTTAGGGGTTCGTGTGAGGGTTCGTGTTATTCTTACATTAAGCTGATGTTTTAGGGTGTTACGGTTAGGGTTAGCGTTAGAGTCAGCGTTATGTATAGGGTTAGGGTTAGAGTTTGGGGATGGGGGTTACGCTTAGGTTTAGGGTGAAGTTTAGGTTAGGGTTAGGTGTTTGGCTTAATGTTAGGGTCAGGTTTAGGGTTAGGGTTTAGGGTTCAGGTCAGAGTCAGCTTTAGGGTTAGGTTTAGGTTTAGGGTTAGGGTTAGGTTGAGTGTTAGTTTTGCTTAGGGTTACGGTTTGAATGAAGTTATGGTAGGTTTAGGGTTATGGTTCGGGTGAAATTTTGGTTAAGGGTTCGGGTTCGGTTTCGGATTAGGGTTAGTGGTTAGGGTTCGGTTTAGGGTTAAGTTTAGGGTTAGGCTAAGTATTAGTTTTAGAGTGAGGTTTAGGGGTTAGTGTTTCCGTTAGGTTAAGGGTAGGGTTATAAGTCCGGTGAAGTTTAGGGTTAGGGTAAGAGTTAGATTTACATTTACTGTTAAGGTGAGGGTTTTGGGTAAGTGTTACGTTTAGGGTTAGGGCTAGGTTCAGGGTTAGAGTTTGGGTTAGGGGTTAGGGGTAGGTTTAAGTTGACGGTAGGCTTAAAGTTAGGGTTAAGGTGAGGCTAGGGTTAGGGTCAGGGTTAGGATTAGAATTAGGTTTAGGGCGAGTGTTAGTGTCAGAGTTATTGTAAGGGTTAGGTTTAGGGTTACAGGTGGGCCAACGTTAAGGTTAGGGTTAGGTTTAGGGTGAAAGTTGCGGTTAGCTATAGATTAGGGATAGGGTGAATTTTCATATAGGGTGAGGGTTAGGATTAGGGCTAAGGTTTGGGTTCATTTTCAGGTAAGTGTGAAGGTGATGTTTAGGGTTAGGGTTAAGGTTACGGATTCTGTTTAGTTTTAGGGTTAGGGTTAGATTTTAGGTTAGGGTTTAGTTTTACGTTTAGGGTTAGGGTTCTGGTTGTGTTAGGCGTTGTGGTTGGGGTGAGGTTTAGGTTTAGGGTTAGGGTTGGGTAGGGTTAGGATTATGGTTATGGTAAGGTGTTAGGGGTTAGAGGTGTAGTTTAGGTTTAGGGTTTGGGTGAGGGTTCCAGTTAGGCATTGTGGTTCTGGTCATGGTTAGGTTTGGTTTAGGGTTAGGGTTAGGTGTGTGATTAGGTTTAGGGTTAGTGTTAGAGTTAGAGTGAGAGTTAGGGTTAGGCTTTGGTGTTAGGTGTTAGGTTTTGGGTTAGGGTTAGTGTTATCGTTAGGGCTTAGGGGTTCAGGTTAGTGTTAGGGTTAGGGTTAGAGATAGCGCTAGGGTTAGGTTTTGGGATACGGTTAGGGGTTAGAGTGAGGGTTACGGTAGGTTTACAGTTAAGTTGAGATTTTAGGGTATGTGTTACGATTGGGTTAGAGTTAGAGTTAGGGTTAGTGTTAGGTGTAGGGTAAGTTTTAGTTTTAAGTCCAGGTTCAGGGTTAGAATTAGTGTTCTATTTAGGGTCAAGGTTAGAGTTCGGGTTAGGGTTAGGATTAGGGCTAGGGTTAGGATTAGGATTAGGTTTAGGGTTAGGCTCAGGGCTATTGTAAGGCTTAGGTTTAGGGTAGCAGATGGACTAGCTTCATGGTTAGAGTCAGGTTTAAGATTAGGGTTTGGGTTAGGTTTCGGTTTACGGTTAAGGTTAGGGTTTGGATGAAGTTTAGCATAAGGTGAGGGTTACTTTTAGGGTTAGGACTGGATTTGGGGTTTGTGTCGGGTCAGTGTTCAGGTTAGGTTTAGGGTCCAGTTTGGGGTTAGGGGATATGTTTAGCGTTAGGGTTAGTTTTCGGTTTACGGGTAGAGTGAAGTTTAGCTTAAGGGTGAGGGTTAGGATAACGGTTAGGATTATAGTTAGTGTTCGAGGTTAGGTTTAGGGTGTTAGGGTTAGGTTTATGGTTAGGGTAGGGTTAAGTTTAGGGTTAATGTTAGGGTTAGTGTCAGATTAGGGTTACTGTTCGTGTTAGGGTCAGGGTTAGCGATAGCGTTAGCTTTAAGGTTGGGAATATATTTAGGGGTTAGGGTGGGTGTTGGGGTTAGGGTGAGGTTAGGTTTAGGTTTACAGTTAACGTGAGGGTTTAGGGTAATTTTTATGGTTAGGGTTAGAGTTAGTGTCATGGTGAATTTTCAGTTAATAGTGGGGGCTAGATTTGGGTTACAGTTAGGGTTAAGGTTAGTGTTAGGGTTAGGTTTAAGGTTAGGGTTAGGGTAGGGGTCAGGTTAGGGTTAAGGCTAGGTTTACGGTAAAGTGTAGGGCTAGGTTAGGGTTAGGGTTAGAGTTAGTGCTAGGGTTTAGGGTTAGGGTTTGGGTCAGGTTTAGAGTTAATGTTAGGGTTAGGGTTAGGGTAGAGTTAAGGTTAGGGTTAAGTTTAGGGTTAGGGTAAGGGTTAGGTTTAGGTCAGGGTTAGGGTTAGGATGAGGGATAGGGTTAGGCTTCGGGAAAGGGTTAGGGGTTCGTGTGAGGGTTCGTGTTATTCTTACATTAAGCTGATGTTTTAGGGTGTTACGGTTAGGGTTAGCGTTAGAGTCAGCGTTAGGTTTAGGGTTAGGGTTAGAGTTTGGGGATGGGGGTTACGCTTAGGTTTAGGGTGAAGTTTAGGTTAGGGTTAGGTGTTTGGCTTAATGTTAGGGTCAGGTTTAGGGTTAGGGTTTAGGGTTCAGGTTAGAGTCAGCTTTAGGGTTAGGTTTAGGTTTAGGGTTAGGGTTAGGTTGAGTGTTAGTTTTGCTTAGGGTTACGGTTTGAATGAAGTTATGGTAGGTTTAGGGTTATGGTTCGGGTGAAATTTTGGTTAAGAGTTCGGGTTCGGTTTCGGATTAGGGTTAGTGGTTAGGGTTCGGTTTAGGGTTAAGTTTAGGGTTAGGCTAAGTATTAGTTTTAGAGTGAGGTTTAGGGGTTAGTGTTTCAGTTAGGTTAAGGGTAGGGTTATAAGTCCGGTGAAGTTTAGGGTTAGGGTAAGAGTTAGATTTACATTTACTGTTAAGGTGAGGGTTTTGGGTAAGTGTTACGTTTAGGGTTAGGGCTAGGTTCAGGGTTAGAGTTTGGGTTAGGGGTTAGGGGTAGGTTTAAGTTGACGGTAGGCTTAAAGTTAGGGTTAAGGTGAGGTTAGGGTTAGGGTCAGGGTTAGGATTAGAATTAGGTTTAGGGCGAGGGTTAGTGTCAGAGTTATTGTAAGGGTTAGCTTTAGGGTTACAGGTGGGCCCACGTTAAGTTTAGGGTTAGGTTTAGGGTGAAAGTTGCGGTTAGCTATAGATTAGGGATAGGGTGAAATTTCATATAGGGTGAGGGTTAGGATTAGGGCTAAGGTTTGGGTTCATTTTCAGGTAAGTGTGAAGGTGATGTTTAGGGTTAGGGTTAAGGTTACGGATTCTGTTTAGTTTTAGGGTTAGGGTTAGATTTTAGGTTAGGGTTTAGTTTTACGTTTAGGGTTAGGGTTCTGGTTGTGTTAGGCGTTGTGGTTGGGGTGAGGTTTAGGTTTAGGGTTAGGGTTGGGTAGGGTTAGGATTATGGTTATGGTAAGGTGTTAGGGGTTAGAGGTGTAGTTTAGGTTTAGGGTTTGGGTGAGGGTTCCAGTTAGGCATTGTGGTTCTGGTCATGGTTAGGTTTGGTTTAGGGTTAGGGTTAGGTGTGTGATTAGGTTTAGGGTTAGTGTTAGAGTTAGAGTGAGAGTTAGGGTTAGGCTTTGGTGTTAGGTGTTAGGTTTTGGGTTAGGGTTAGTGTTATCGTTAGGGCTTAGGGGTTCAGGTTAGTGTTAGGGTTAGGGTTAGAGATAGCGCTAGGGTTAGGTTTTGGGATACGCTTCGGGGTTAGAGTGAGGGTTACGGTAGGTTTACAGTTAAGTTGAGATTTTAGGGTATGTGTTACGATTGGGTTAGAGTTAGAGTTAGGGTTAGTGTTAGGTGTAGGGTAAGTTTTAGTTTTAAGTCCAGGTTCAGGGTTAGAATTAGTGTTCTATTTAGGGTCAAGGTTAGAGTTCGGGTTAGGGTTAGGATTAGGGCTAGGGTTAGGATTAGGATTAGGTTTAGGGTTAGGCTCAGGGCTATTGTAAGGCTTAGGTTTAGGGTAGCAGATGGACTAGCTTCATGGTTAGAGTCAGGTTTAAGATTAGGGTTTGGGTTAGGTTTCGGTTTACGGTTAAGGTTAGGGTTTGGATGAAGTTTAGCATAAGGTGAGGGTTACTTTTAGGGTTAGGACTGGATTTGGGGTTTGTGTCGGGTCAGTGTTCAGGTTAGGTTTAGGGTCCAGTTTGGGGTTAGGGGATATGTTTAGCGTTAGGGTTAGTTTTCGGTTTACGGGTAGAGTGAAGTTTAGCTTAAGGGTGAGGGTTAGGATAACGGTTAGGATTATAGTTAGTGTTCGAGGTTAGGTTTAGGGTGTTAGGGTTAGGTTTATGGTTAGGGTAGGGTTAAGTTTAGGGTTAATGTTAGGGTTAGTGTCAGATTAGGGTTACTGTTCGTGTTAGGGTCAGGGTTAGCGATAGCGTTAGCTTTAAGGTTGGGAATATATTTAGGGGTTAGGGTGGGTGTTGGGGTTAGGGTGAGGTTAGGTTTAGGTTTACAGTTAACGTGAGGGTTTAGGGTAATTTTTATGGTTAGGGTTAGAGTTAGTGTCATGGTGAATTTTCAGTTAATAGTGGGGGCTAGATTTGGGTTACAGTTAGGGTTAAGGTTAGTGTTAGGGTTAGGTTTAAGGTTAGGGTTAGGGTAGGGGTCAGGTTAGGGTTAAGGCTAGGTTTACGGTAAAGTGTAGGGCTAGGTTAGGGTTAGGGTTAGAGTTAGTGCTAGGGTTTAGGGTTAGGGTTTGGGTCAGGTTTAGAGTTAATGTTAGGGTTAGGGTTAGGGTAGAGTTAAGGTTAGGGTTAAGTTTAGGGTTAGGGTAAGGGTTAGGTTTAGGTCAGGGTTAGGGTTAGGATGAGGGATACGGTTAGGCTTCGGGAAAGGGTTAGGGGTTCGTGTGAGGGTTCGTGTTATTCTTACATTAAGCTGATGTTTTAGGGTGTTACGGTTAGGGTTAGCGTTAGAGTCAGCGTTAGGTTTAGGGTTAGGGTTAGAGTTTGGGGATGGGGGTTACGCTTAGGTTTAGGGTGAAGTTTAGGTTAGGGTTAGGTGTTTGGCTTAATGTTAGGGTCAGGTTTAGGGTTAGGGTTTAGGGTTCAGGTTAGAGTCAGCTTTAGGGTTAGGTTTAGGTTTAGGGTTAGGGTTAGGTTGAGTGTTAGTTTTGCTTAGGGTTACGGTTTGAATGAAGTTATGGTAGGTTTAGGGTTATGGTTCGGGTGAAATTTTGGTTAAGAGTTCGGGTTCGGTTTCGGATTAGGGTTAGTGGTTAGGGTTCGGTTTAGGGTTAAGTTTAGGGTTAGGCTAAGTATTAGTTTTAGAGTGAGGTTTAGGGGTTAGTGTTTCAGTTAGGTTAAGGGTAGGGTTATAAGTCCGGTGAAGTTTAGGGTTAGGGTAAGAGTTAGATTTACATTTACTGTTAAGGTGAGGGTTTTGGGTAAGTGTTACGTTTAGGGTTAGGGCTAGGTTCAGGGTTAGAGTTTGGGTTAGGGGTTAGGGGTAGGTTTAAGTTGACGGTAGGCTTAAAGTTAGGGTTAAGGTGAGGTTAGGGTTAGGGTCAGGGTTAGGATTAGAATTAGGTTTAGGGCGAGGGTTAGTGTCAGAGTTATTGTAAGGGTTAGCTTTAGGGTTACAGGTGGGCCCACGTTAAGTTTAGGGTTAGGTTTAGGGTGAAAGTTGCGGTTAGCTATAGATTAGGGATAGGGTGAAATTTCATATAGGGTGAGGGTTAGGATTAGGGCTAAGGTTTGGGTTCATTTTCAGGTAAGTGTGAAGGTGATGTTTAGGGTTAGGGTTAAGGTTACGGATTCTGTTTAGTTTTAGGGTTAGGGTTAGATTTTAGGTTAGGGTTTAGTTTTACGTTTAGGGTTAGGGTTCTGGTTGTGTTAGGCGTTGTGGTTGGGGTGAGGTTTAGGTTTAGGGTTAGGGTTGGGTAGGGTTAGGATTATGGTTATGGTAAGGTGTTAGGGGTTAGAGGTGTAGTTTAGGTTTAGGGTTTGGGTGAGGGTTCCAGTTAGGCATTGTGGTTCTGGTCATGGTTAGGTTTGGTTTAGGGTTAGGGTTAGGTGTGTGATTAGGTTTAGGGTTAGTGTTAGAGTTAGAGTGAGAGTTAGGGTTAGGCTTTGGTGTTAGGTGTTAGGTTTTGGGTTAGGGTTAGTGTTATCGTTAGGGCTTAGGGGTTCAGGTTAGTGTTAGGGTTAGGGTTAGAGATAGCGCTAGGGTTAGGTTTTGGGATACGCTTCGGGGTTAGAGTGAGGGTTACGGTTAGTTTTACAGTAAAGTTGAGGTTTTAGGGTATGTGTTACGATTGGGTTAGAGTTAGAGTTAGGGTTAGTGTTAGGTGTAGGGTAAGTTTTAGTTTTAAGTCCAGGTTCAGGGTTAGAATTAGTGTTCTATTTAGGGTCAAGGTTAGAGTTCGGGTTAGGGTTAGGATTAGGGCTAGGGTTAGGATTAGGATTAGGTTTAGGGTTAGGCTCAGGGCTATTGTAAGGCTTAGGTTTTGGGTAGCAGATGGACTAGCCTTATGGTTAGAGTCAGGTTTAAGGTTAGGGTTTGGGTTAGGTTTCGGTTTACGGTTAAGGCTAGGGTTAGGGTTTGGATGAAGTTTAGCATAAGGTGAGGGTTACTTTTAGGGTTAGGGCTGGATTTGGGGTTTGTGTTCGGGTTAGTGTTCAGGTGAGTTTTAGGGTCCAGTTTGGGGTTAGGGGATATGTTTAGCGTTAGGGTTAGTTTTCGGTTTACGGGTAGTGTGAAGTTTAGCTTAAGAGTGAGGGTTACGATAACGGTTAGGATTATAGTTAGTGTTCGAGGTTAGGTTAGGGTGTTAAGGTTAGGTTTATGGTTAGGGTAGGGTTAAGTTTAGGGTTAATGTTAGGGTTAGTGTCAGATTAGGGTTACTGTTCGTGTTAGGGTCAGGGTTAGCGTTAGCTTTAAGGTTGGGAATACATTTAGGGGTTAGGGTGGGTGTTGGGGTTAGGGTGAGGTTAGGTTTAGGTTTACAGTTAACGTGAGGGTTTAGGGTAATTTTTATGGTTAGGGTTAGAGTTAGTGTCATGGTGAAGTTTCAGTTAATAGTGGGGTCTAGATTTGGGTTACAGTTAGGGTTAAGGTTAGTGTTAGGGTTAGGTTTAAGGTTAGGGTTAGGGTAGGGGTCAGGTTAGGGTTAAGGCTAGGTTTACGGTAAAGTGTAGGGCTAGGTTAGGGTTAGGGTTAGGGTTAGAGTTAGTGCTAGCGTTTAGGGTTAGGGTTTGGGTCAGGTTTAGAGTTAATGTTAGGGTTAGGGTTAGGGTAGAGTTAAGGTTAGGGTTAAGTTTAGGGTTAGGGTAAGGGTTAGGTTTAGGTCAGGGTTAGGGTTAGGATGAGGGACAGGGATAGGCTTTGGGAAAGGGTTAGGGGTTCGTGTGAGGGTTCGTGTTATTCTTACATTAAGCTGATGTTTTAGGGTGTTACGGTTAGGGTTAGCGTTAGAGTCAGCGTTATGTATAGGGTTAGGGTTAGAGTTTGGGGATGGGGGTTACGCTTAGGTTTAGGGTGAAGTTTAGGTTAGGGTTAGGTGATTGGCTTAATGTTAGGGTCAGGTTTAGGGTTAGGGTTTAGGGTTCAGGTCAGAGTCAGCTTTAGGGTTAGGTTTAGGTTTAGGGTTAGGGTTAGGTTGAGTGTTAGTTTTGCTTAGGGTTACGGTTTGAATGAAGTTATGGTAGGTTTAGGGTTATGGTTCGGGTTAAATTTTGGTTAAGGGTTCGGGTTCGGTTTCGGATTAGGGTTAGTGGTTAGGGTTCGGTTTAGGGTTAAGTTTAGGGTTAGGCTAAGTATTAGTTTTAGAGTGAGGTTTAGGGGTTAGTGTTTCCGTTAGGTTAAGGGTAGGGTTATAAGTCCGGTGAAGTTTAGGGTTAGGGTAAGAGTTAGATTTACATTTACTGTTAAGGTGAGGGTTTTGGGTAAGTGTTACGTTTAGGGTTAGGGCTATGTTCAGGGTTAGAGTTTGGGTTAGGGGTTAGGGGTAGGTTTAAGTTGACGGTAGGCTTAAAGTTAGGGTTAAGGTGAGGCTAGGGTTAGGGTCAGGGTTAGGATTAGAATTAGGTTTAGGGCGAGGGTTAGTGTCAGAGTTATTGTAAGGGTTAGCTTTAGGGTTACAGGTGGGCCAACGTTAAGGTTAGGGTTAGGTTTAGGGTGAAAGTTGCGGTTAGCTATAGATTAGGGATAGGGTGAATTTTCATATAGGGTGAGGGTTAGGATTAGGGCTAAGGTTTGGGTTCATTTTCAGGTAAGTGTGAAGGTGATGTTTAGGGTTAGGGTTAAGGTTACGGATTCTGTTTAGTTTTAGGGTTAGGGTTAGATTTTAGGTTAGGGTTTAGTTTTACGTTTAGGGTTAGGGTTCTGGTTGTGTTAGGCGTTGTGGTTGGGGTGAGGTTTAGGTTTAGGTTTAGGGTTGTGTAGGGTTAGGATTATGGTTATGGTAAGGTGTTAGGGGTTAGAGGTGTAGTTTAGGTTTAGGGTTTGGGTGAGGGTTCCAGTTAGGCATTGTGGTTCTGGTCATGGTTAGGTTTGGTTTAGGGTTAGGGTTAGGTGTGTGATTAGGTTTAGGGTTAGTGTTAGAGTTAGAGTGAGAGTTAGGGTTAGGCTTTGGTGTTAGGTGTTAGGTTTTGGGTTAGGGTTAGTGTTATCGTTAGGGCTTAGGGGTTCAGGTTAGTGTTAGGGTTAGGGTTAGAGATAGCGCTAGGGTTAGGTTTTGGGATACGGTTAGGGGTTAGAGTGAGGGTTACGGTAGGTTTACAGTTAAGTTGAGATTTTAGGGTATGTGTTACGATTGGGTTAGAGTTAGAGTTAGGGTTAGTGTTAGGTGTAGGGTAAGTTTTAGTTTTAAGTCCAGGTTCAGGGTTAGAATTAGTGTTCTATTTAGGGTCAAGGTTAGAGTTCGGGTTAGGGTTAGGATTAGGGCTAGGGTTAGGATTAGGATTAGGTTTAGGGTTAGGCTCAGGGCTATTGTAAGGCTTAGGTTTAGGGTAGCAGATGGACTAGCTTCATGGTTAGAGTCAGGTTTAAGATTAGGGTTTGGGTTAGGTTTCGGTTTACGGTTAAGGTTAGGGTTTGGATGAAGTTTAGCATAAGGTGAGGGTTACTTTTAGGGTTAGGACTGGATTTGGGGTTTGTGTCGGGTCAGTGTTCAGGTTAGGTTTAGGGTCCAGTTTGGGGTTAGGGGATATGTTTAGCGTTAGGGTTAGTTTTCGGTTTACGGGTAGAGTGAAGTTTAGCTTAAGGGTGAGGGTTAGGATAACGGTTAGGATTATAGTTAGTGTTCGAGGTTAGGTTTAGGGTGTTAGGGTTAGGTTTATGGTTAGGGTAGGGTTAAGTTTAGGGTTAATGTTAGGGTTAGTGTCAGATTAGGGTTACTGTTCGTGTTA
This sequence comes from Loxodonta africana, assembly GCF_030014295.1. Lineage (NCBI taxonomy): Eukaryota > Metazoa > Chordata > Mammalia > Proboscidea > Elephantidae > Loxodonta > Loxodonta africana. The sequence continues at coordinate 3,678,642 of NC_087370.1, forward strand.
GGGTCAGGGTTAGCGATAGCGTTAGCTTTAAGGTTGGGAATATATTTAGGGGTTAGGGTGGGTGTTGGGGTTAGGGTGAGGTTAGGTTTAGGTTTACAGTTAATGTGAGGGTTTAGGGTAATTTTTATGGTTAGGGTTAGAGTTAGTGTCATGGTGAATTTTCAGTTAATAGTGGGGGCTAGATTTGGGTTACAGTTAGGGTTAAGGTTAGTGTTAGGGTTAGGTTTAAGGTTAGGGTTAGGGTAGGGGTCAGGTTAGGGTTAAGGCTAGGTTTACGGTAAAGTGTAGGGCTAGGTTAGGGTTAGGGTTAGAGTTAGTGCTAGGGTTTAGGGTTAGGGTTTGGGTCAGGTTTAGAGTTAATGTTAGGGTTAGGGTTAGGGTAGAGTTAAGGTTAGGGTTAAGTTTAGGGTTAGGGTAAGGGTTAGGTTTAGGTCAGGGTTAGGGTTAGGATGAGGGATAGGGTTAGGCTTCGGGAAAGGGTTAGGGGTTCGTGTGAGGGTTCGTGTTATTCTTACATTAAGCTGATGTTTTAGGGTGTTACGGTTAGGGTTAGCGTTAGAGTCAGCGTTAGGTTTAGGGTTAGGGTTAGAGTTTGGGGATGGGGGTTACGCTTAGGTTTAGGGTGAAGTTTAGGTTAGGGTTAGGTGTTTGGCTTAATGTTAGGGTCAGGTTTAGGGTTAGGGTTTAGGGTTCAGGTTAGAGTCAGCTTTAGGGTTAGGTTTAGGTTTAGGGTTAGGGTTAGGTTGAGTGTTAGTTTTGCTTAGGGTTACGGTTTGAATGAAGTTATGGTAGGTTTAGGGTTATGGTTCGGGTGAAATTTTGGTTAAGAGATCGGGTTCGGTTTCGGATTAGGGTTAGTGGTTAGGGTTCGGTTTAGGGTTAAGTTTAGGGTTAGGCTAAGTATTAGTTTTAGAGTGAGGTTTAGGGGTTAGTGTTTCCGTTAGGTTAAGGGTAGGGTTATAAGTCCGGTGAAGTTTAGGGTTAGGGTAAGAGTTAGATTTACATTTACTGTTAAGGTGAGGGTTTTGGGTAAGTGTTACGTTTAGGGTTAGGGCTAGGTTCAGGGTTAGAGTTTGGGTTAGGGGTTAGGGGTAGGTTTAAGTTGACGGTAGGCTTAAAGTTAGGGTTAAGGTGAGGTTAGGGTTAGGGTCAGGGTTAGGATTAGAATTAGGTTTAGGGCGAGGGTTAGTGTCAGAGTTATTGTAAGGGTTAGCTTTAGGGTTACAGGTGGGCCCACGTTAAGGTTAGGGTTAGGTTTAGGGTGAAAATTGCGGTTAGCTATAGATTAGGGATAGGGTGATATTTCATATAGGGTGAGGGTTAGGATTAGGGCTAAGGTTTGGGTTCATTTTCAGGTAAGTGTGAAGGTGATGTTTAGGGTTAGGGTTAAGGTTACGGATTCTGTTTAGTTTTAGGGTTAGGGTTAGATTTTAGGTTAGGGTTTAGTTTTACGTTTAGGGTTAGGGTTCTGGTTGTGTTAGGCGTTGTGGTTGGGGTGAGGTTTAGGTTTAGGGTTAGGGTTGGGTAGGGTTAGGATTATGGTTATGGTAAGGTGTTAGGGGTTAGAGGTGTAGTTTAGGTTTAGGGTTTGGGTGAGGGTTCCAGTTAGGCATTGTGGTTCTGGTCATGGTTAGGTTTGGTTTAGGGTTAGGGTTAGGTGTGTGATGAGGTTTAGGGTTAGTGTTAGAGTTAGAGTGAGAGTTAGGGTTAGGCTTTGGTGTTAGGTGTTAGGTTTTGGGTTAGGGTTAGTGTTATCGTTAGGGCTTAGGGGTTCAGGTTAGTGTTAGGGTTAGGGTTAGAGATAGCGCTAGGGTTAGGTTTTGGGATACGCTTCGGGGTTAGAGTGAGGGTTACGGTTAGTTTTACAGTAAAGTTGAGGTTTTAGGGTATGTGTTACGATTGGGTTAGAGTTAGAGTTAGGGTTAGTGTTAGGTGTAGGGTAAGTTTTAGTTTTAAGTCCAGGTTCAGGGTTAGAATTAGTGTTCTATTTAGGGTCAAGGTTAGAGTTCGGGTTAGGGTTAGGATTAGGGCTAGGGTTAGGATTAGGATTAGGTTTAGGGTTAGGCTCAGGGCTATTGTAAGGCTTAGGTTTAGGGTAGCAGATGGACTAGCTTTATGGTTAGAGTCAGGTTTAAGATTAGGGTTTGGGTTAGGTTTCGGTTTACGGTTAAGGTTAGGGTTTGGATGAAGTTTAGCATAAGGTGAGGGTTACTTTTAGGGTTAGGGCTGGATTTGGGGTTTGTGTTCGGGTTAGTGTTCAGGTTAGGTTTAGGGTCCAGTTTGGGGTTAGGGGATATGTTTAGCGTTAGGGTTAGTTTTCGGTTTACGGGTAGAGTGAAGTTTAGCTTAAGGGTAAGGGTTAGGATAACGGTTAGGGTTATAGTTAGTGTTCGAGGTTAGGTTTAGGGTGTTAGGGTTAGGTTTATGGTTAGGGTAGGGTTAAGTTTAGGGTTAATGTTAGGGTTAGTGTCAGATTAGGGTTACTGTTCGTGTTAGGGTCAGGGTTAGCGTTAGCGTTAGCTTTAAGGTTGGGAATACATTTAGGGGTTAGGGTGGGTGTTGGGGTTAGGGTGAGGTTAGGTTTAGGTTTACAGTTAATGTGAGGGTTTAGGGTAATTTTATGGTTAGGGTTAGAGTTAGTGTCATGGTGAAGTTTCAGTTAATAGTGGGGGCTAGATTTGGGTTACAGTTAGGGTTAAGGTTAGTGTTAGGGTTAGGTTTAAGGTTAGGGTTAGGGTAGGGGTCAGGATAGGGTTAAGGCTAGGTTTACGGTAAAGTGTAGGGCTAGGTTAGGGTTAGGGTTAGGGTTAGAGTTAGTGCTAGGGTTTAGGGTTAGGGTAGAGTTAAGGTTAGGGTTAAGTTTAGGGTTAGGGTAAGGGTTAGGTTTAGGTCAGGGTTAGGGTTAGGATGAGGGATACGGTTAGGCTTCGGGAAAGGGTTAGGGGTTCGTGTGAGGGTTCGTGTTATTCTTACATTAAGCTGATGTTTTAGGGTGTTACGGTTAGGATTAGCGTTAGAGTCAGCGTTAGGTTTAGGGTTAGGGTTAGAGTTTGGGGATGGGGGTTACGCTTAGGTTTAGGGTGAAGTTTAGGTTAGGGTTAGGTGTTTGGGTTAATGTTAGGGTCAGGTTTAGGGTTAGGGTTTAGGGTTCAGGTCAGAGTCAGCTTTAGGGTTAGGTTTAGCTTTAGGGTTAGGGTTAGGTTGAGTGTTAGTTTTGCTTAGGGTTACGGTTTGAATGAAGTTATGGTAGGTTTAGGGTTATGGTTCAGGTGAAATTTTGCTTAAGGGTTCGGTTTCGGATTAGGGTTAGTGGTTAGGGTTCGGTTTAGGGTTAAGTTTAGGGTTAGGCTAAGTATTAGTTTTAGAGTGAGTTTTAGGGGTTAGTGTTTCAGTTAGGTTAAGGGTAGGGTTATAAGTCCGGTGAAGTTTAGGGTTAGGGTAAGAGTTAGATTTACATTTACTGTTAAGGTGAGGGTTTTGGGTAAGTGTTACGTTTAGGGTTAGGGCTAGGTTCAGGGTTAGAGTTGGGGTTAGGGGTTAGGGGTAGGTTTAAGTTGACGGTAGGCTTAAAGTTAGGGTTAAGGTGAGGTTAGGGTTAGGGTCAGGGTTAGGATTAGAATTAGGTTCAGGGCGAGGGTTAGTGTCAGAGTTATTGTAAGGGTTAGGTTTAGGGTTACAGGTGGGCCAACGTTAAGGTTAGGGTTAGGTTTAGGGTGAAAGTTGCGGTTAGCTATAGATTAGGGATAGGGTGAATTTTCATATAGGGTGAGGGTTAGGATTAGGGCTAAGGTTTGGGTTCATTTTCAGGTAAGTGTGAAGGTGATGTTTAGGGTTAGGGTTAAGGTTACGGATTCTGTTTAGTTTTAGGGTTAGGGTTAGATTTTAGGTTAGGGTTTAGTTTTACGTTTAGGGTTAGGGTTCTGGTTGTGTTAGGCGTTGTGGTTGGGGTGAGGTTTAGGTTTAGGGTTAGGGTTGGGTAGGGTTAGGATTATGGTTATGGTAAGGTGTTAGGGGTTAGAGGTGTAGTTTAGGTTTAGGGTTTGGGTGAGCGTTCCAGTTAGGCATTGTGGTTCTGGTCATGGGTAGGTTTGGTTTAGGGTTAGGGTTAGGTGTGTGATTAGGTTTAGGGTTAGTGTTAGAGTTAGAGTGAGAGTTAGGGTTAGGCTTTGGTGTTAGGTGTTAGATTTTGGGTTAGGGTTAGTGTTATCGTTAGGGCTTAGGGGTTCAGGTTAGTGTTAGGGTTAGGGTTAGAGATAGCGCTAGGGTTAGGTTTTGGGATACGCTTCGGGGTTAGAGTGAGGGTTACGGTTAGTTTTACAGTTAAGTTGAGGTTTTAGGGTATGTGTTACGATTGGGTTAGAGTTAGAGTTAGGGTTAGTGTTAGGTGTAGGGTAAGTTTTAGTTTTAAGTCCAGGTTCAGGGTTAGAATTAGTGTTCTATTTAGGGTCAAGGTTAGAGTTCGGGTTAGGGTTAGGATTAGGGCTAGGGTTAGGATTAGGATTAGGTTTAGGGTTAGGCTCAGGGCTATTGTAAGGCTTAGGTTTAGGGTAGCAGATGGACTAGCTTTATGGTTAGAGTCAGGTTTAAGATTAGGGTTTGGGTTAGGTTTCGGTTTACGGTTAAGGTTAGGGTTAGGGTTTGGATGAAGTTTAGCATAAGGTGAGGGTTACTTTTAGGGTTAGGACTGGATTTGGGGTTTGTGTCAGGTTAGTGTTCAGGTTAGGTTTAGGGTCCAGTTTGGGGTTAGGGGATATGTTTAGCGTTAGGGTTAGTTTTAGGTTTACGGGTAGAGTGAAGTTTAGCTTAAGGGTGAGGGTTAGAATAACGGTTAGGATTATAGTTAGTGTTAGAGGTTAGGTTTAGGGTGTTAGGGTTAGGTTTATGGTTAGGGTAGGGTTAAGTTTAGGGTTAATGTTAGGGTTAGTGTCAGATTAGGGTTACTGTTCGTGTTAGGGTCAGGGTTAGCGTTAGCTTTAAGGTTGGGAATACATTTAGGGGTTAGGGTGGGTGTTGGGGTTAGGGTGAGGTTAGGTTTAGGTTTACAGTTAACGTGAGGGTTTAGGGTAATTTTTATGGTTAGGGTTAGAGTTAGTGTCATGGTGAAGTTTCAGTTAATAGTGGGGTCTAGATTTGGTTTACAGTTAGGGTTAAGGTTAGTGTTAGGGTTAGGTTTAAGGTTAGGGTTAGGGTAGGGGTTAGGGTTAAGGCTAGGTTTACGGTAAAGTGTAGGGCTAGGTTAGGGTTAGGGTTAGAGTTAGTGCTAGGGTTTAGGGTTAGGGTTTGGGTCAGGTTTAGAGTTAATGTTAGGGTTAGGGTTAGGGTAGAGTTAAGGTTAGGGTTAAGTTTAGGGTTAGGGTAAGGGTTAGGTTTAGGTCAGGGTTAGGGTTAGGATGAGGGATAGGGTTAGGCTTCGGGAAAGGGTTAGGGGTTCGTGTGAGGGTTCGTGTTATTCTTACATTAAGCTGATGTTTTAGGGTGTTACGGTTAGGGTTAGCGTTAGAGTCAGCGTTAGGTTTAGGGTTAGAGTTTGGGGATGGGGGTTACGCTTAGGTTTAGGGTGAAGTTTAGGTTAGGGTTAGGTGTTTGGCTTAATGTTAGGGTCAGGTTTAGGGTTAGGGTTTAGGGTTCAGGTTAGAGTCAGCTTTAGGGTTAGGTTTAGGTTTAGGGTTAGGGTTAGGTTGAGTGTTAGTTTTGCTTAGGGTTACGGTTTGAATGAAGTTATCGTAGGTTTAGGGTTATGGTTCGGGTGAAATTTTGGTTAAGGGTTCGGGTTCGGTTTCGGATTAGGGTTAGTGGTTAGGGTTCGGTTTAGGGTTAAGTTTAGGGTTAGGCTAAGTATTAGTTTTAGAGTGAGGTTTAGGGGTTAGTGTTTCCGTTAGGTTAAGGGTAGGGTTATAAGTCCGGTGAAGTTTAGGGTTAGGGTAAGAGTTAGATTTACATTTACTGTTAAGGTGAGGGTTTTGGGTAAGTGTTACGTTTAGGGTTAGGGCTAGGTTCAGGGTTAGAGTTTGGGTTAGGGGTTAGGGGTAGGTTTAAGTTGACGGTAGGCTTAAAGTTAGGGTTAAGGTGAGGCTAGGGTTAGGGTCAGGGTTAGGATTAGAATTAGGTTTAGGGCGAGGGTTAGTGTCAGAGTTATTGTAAGGGTTAGGTTTAGGGTTACAGGTGGGCCAACGTTAAGGTTAGGGTTAGGTTTAGGGTGAAAGTTGCGCTTAGCTATAGATTAGGGATAGGGTGAATTTTCATATAGGGTGAGGGTTAGGATTAGGGCTAAGGTTTGGGTTCATTTTCAGGTAAGTGTGAAGGTGATGTCTAGGGTTAGGGTTAAGGTTACGGATTCTGTTTAGTTTTAGGGTTAGGGTTAGATTTTAGGTTAGGGTTTAGTTTTACGTTTAGGGTTAGGGTTCTGGTTGTGTTAGGCGTTGTGGTTGGGGTGAGGTTTAGGTTTAGGGTTAGGGTTGGGTAGGGTTAGGATTATGGTTATGGTAAGGTGTTAGGGGTTAGAGGTGTAGTTTAGGTTTAGGGTTTGGGTGAGGGTTCCAGTTAGGCATTGTGGTTCTGGTCATGGTTAGGTTTGGTTTAGGGTTAGGGTTAGGTGTGTGATTAGGTTTAGGGTTAGTGTTAGAGTTAGAGTGAGAGTTAGGGTTAGGCTTTGGTGTTAGGTGTTAGGTTTTGGGTTAGGGTTAGTGTTATCGTTAGGGCTTAGGGGTTCAGGTTAGTGTTAGTGTTAGGGTTAGAGATAGCGCTAGGGTTAGGTTTTGGGATACGCTTAGGGGTTAGAGTGAGGGTTACGGTAGGTATACAGTTAAGTTGAGGTTTTAGGGTATGTGTTACGATTGGGTTAGAGTTAGAGTTAGGGTTAGTGTTAGGTGTAGGGTAAGTTTTAGTTTTAAGTCCAGGTTCAGGGTTAGAATTAGTGTTCTATTTAGGGTCAAGGTTAGAGTTCGGGTTAGGGTTAGGATTAGGGCTAGGGTTAGGATTAGGATTAGGTTTAGGGTTAGGCTCAGGGCTATTGTAAGGCTTAGGTTTAGGGTAGCAGATGGACTAGTTTTATGGTTAGAGTCAGGTTTAAGATTAGGGTTTGGGTTAGGTTTCGGTTTACGGTTAAGGTTAGGGTTTGGATGAAGTTTAGCATAAGGTGAGGGTTACTTTTAGGGTTAGGACTGGATTTGGGGTTTGTGTCGGGTCAGTGTTCAGGTTAGGTTTAGGGTCCAGTTTGGGGTTAGGGGATATGTTTAGCGTTAGGGTTAGTTTTCGGTTTACGGGTAGAGTGAAGTTTAGCTTAAGGGTGAGGGTTAGGATAACGGTTAGGATTATAGTTAGTGTTCGAGGTTAGGTTTAGGGTGTTAGGGTTAGGTTTATGGTTAGGGTAGGGTTAAGTTTAGGGTTAATGTTAGGGTTAGTGTCAGATTAGGGTTACTGTTCGTGTTAGGGTCAGGGTTAGCGATAGCGTTAGCTTTAAGGTTGGGAATATATTTAGGGGTTAGGGTGGGTGTTGGGGTTAGGGTGAGGTTAGGTTTAGGTTTACAGTTAACGTGAGAGTTTAGGGTAATTTTTATGGTTAGGGTTAGAGTTAGTGTCATGGTGAATTATCAGTTAATAGTGGGGGCTAGATTTGGGTTACAGTTAGGGTTAAGGTTAGTGTTAGGGTTAGGTTTAAGGTTAGGGTTAGGGTAGGGGTCAGGTTAGGGTTAAGGCTAGGTTTACGGTAAAGTGTAGGGCTAGGTTAGGGTTAGGGTTAGGGTTAGAGTTAGTGCTAGGGTTTAGGGTTAGGGTTTGGGTCAGGTTTAGAGTTAATGTTAGGGTTAGGGTTAGGGTAGAGTTAAGGTTAGGGTTAAGTTTAGGGTTAGGGTAAGGGTTAGGTTTAGGTCAGGGTTAGGGTTAGGATGAGGGATAGGGTTAGGCTTCGGGAAAGGGTTAGGGGTTCGTGTGAGGGTTCGTGTTATTCTTACATTAAGCTGATGTTTTAGGGTGTTACGGTTAGGGTTAGCGTTAGAGTCAGCGTTAGGTTTAGGGTTAGGGTTAGAGTTTGGGGATGGGGGTTACGCTTAGGTTTAGGGTGAAGTTTAGGTTAGGGTTAGGTGTTTGGCTTAATGTTAGGGTCAGGTTTAGGGTTAGGGTTTAGGGTTCAGGTCAGAGTCAGCTTTAGGGTTAGGTTTAGCTTTAGGGTTAGGGTTAGGTTGAGTATTAGTTTTGCTTAGGGTTACGGTTTGAATGAAGTTATGGTAGGTTTAGGGTTATGGTTCAGGTGAAATTTTGCTTAAGGGTTCGGGTTCGGTTTCGGATTAGGGTTAGTGGTTAGGGTTCGGTTTAGGGTTAAGTTTAGGGTTAGGCTAAGTATTAGTTTTAGAGTGTGGTTTAGGGGTTAGTGTTTCAGTTAGGTTAAGGGTAGGGTTATAAGTCCGGTGAAGTTTAGGGTTAGGGTAAGAGTTAGATTTACATTTACTGTTAAGGTGAGGGTTTTGGGTAAGTGTTACGTTTAGGGTTAGGGCTAGGTTCAGGGTTAGAGTTTGGGTTAGGGGTTAGGGGTAGGTTTAAGTTGACGGTAGGCTTAAAGTTAGGGTTAAGGTGAGGTTAGGGTTAGGGTCAGGGTTAGGATTAGAATTAGGTTCAGTGCGAGGGTTAGTGTCAGAGTTATTGTAAGGGTTAGCTTTAGGGTTACAGGTGGGCCAACGTTAAGGTTAGGGTTAGGTTTAGGGTGAAAGTTGCGCTTAGCTATAGATTAGGGATAGGGTGAATTTTCATATAGGGTGAGGGTTAGGATTAGGGCTAAGGTTTGGGTTCATTTTCAGGTAAGTGTGAAGGTGATGTTTAGGGTTAGGGTTAAGGTTACGGATTCTGTTTAGTTTTAGGGTTAGGGTTAGATTTTAGGTTAGGGTTTAGTTTTACATTTAGAGTTAGGGTTCTGGTTGTGTTAGGCGTTGTGGTTGGGGTGAGGTTTAGGTTTAGGGTTAGGGTTGGGTAGAGTTAGGATTATGGTTATGGTAAGGTGTTAGGGGTTAGAGGTGTAGTTTAGGTTTAGGGTTTGGGTGAGGGTTCCAGTTAGGCATTGTGGTTCTGGTCATGGTTAGGTTTGGTTTAGGGTTAGGGTTAGGTGTGTGATTAGGTTTAGGGTTAGTGTTAGAGTTAGAGTGAGAGTTAGGGTTAGGCTTTGGTGTTAGGTGTTAGGTTTTGGGTTAGGGTTAGTTTTATCGTTAGGGCTTAGGGGTTCAGGTTAGTGTTAGGGTTAGAGATAGCACTAGGGTTAGGTTTTGGGATACGCTTAGGGGTTAGAGTGAGGGTTACGGTTAGTTTTACAGTTAAGTTGAGGTTTTAGGGTATGTGTTACGATTGGGTTAGAGTTAGAGTTAGGGTTAGTGTTAGGTGTAGGGTAAGTTTTAGTTTTAAGTCCAGGTTCAGGGTTAGAATTAGTGTTCTATTTAGGGTCAAGGTTAGAGTTCGGGTTAGGGTTAGGATTAGGGCTAGGGTTAGGATTAGGATTAGGTTTAGGGTTAGGCTCAGGGCTATTGTAAGGTTTAGGTTTAGGGTAGCAGATGGACTAGCTTTATGGTTAGAGTCAGGTTTAAGGTTAGGGTTTGGGTTAGGTTTCGGTTTACGGTTAAGGTTAGGGTTAGGGTTTGGATGAAGTTTAGCATAAGGTAAGGGTTACATTTAGGGTTAGGACTAGATTTGGGGTTTGTGTCGGGTTAGTGTTCAGGTTAGGTTTAGGGTTCAGTTTGGGGTTAGGGGATATGTTTAGCGTTAGGGTTAGTTTTCGGTTTACGGGTAGAGTGAAGTTTAGCTTAAGGGTAAGGGTTAGGATAACGGTTAGGGTTATAGTTAGTGTTCGAGGTTAGGTTTAGGGTGTTAGGGTTAGGTTTATGGTTAGGGTAGGGTTAAGTTTAGGGTTAATGTTAGGGTTAGTGTCAGATTAGGGTTACTGTTCGTGTTAGGGTCAGGGTTAGCGTTAGCGTTAGCTTTAAGGTTGGGAATACATTTAGGGGTTAGGGTGGGTGTTGGGGTTAGAGTGAGGTTAGGTTTAGGTTTACAGTTAATGTGAGGGTTTAGGGTAATTTTTATGGTTAGGGTTAGAGTTAGTGTCATGGTGAAGTTTCAGTTAATAGTCGGGGCTAGATTAGGGTTACAGTTAGGGTTAAGGTTAGTGTTAGGGTTAGGTTTAAGGTTAGGGTTAGGGTAGGGGTCAGGATAGGGTTAAGGCTAGGTTTACGGTAAAGTGTAGGGCTAGGTTAGGGTTAGGGTTAGGGTTAGAGTTAGTGCTAGGGTTTAGGGTTAGGGTAGAGTTAAGGTTAGTGATAAGTTTAGGGTTAGGGTAAGGGTTAGGTTTAGGTCAGGGTTAGGGTTAGGATGAGGGATACGGTTAGGCTTCGGGAAAGGGTTAGGGGTTCGTGTGAGGGTTCGTGTTATTCTTACATTAAGCTGATGTTTTAGGGTGTTACGGTTAGGATTAGCGTTAGAGTCAGCGTTAGGTTTAGGGTTAGGTTTAGAGTTTGGGGATGGGGGTTACGCTTATGTTTAGGGTGAAGTTTAGGTTAGGGTTAGGTGTTTGGCTTAATGTTAGGGTCAGGTTTAGGGTTAGGGTTTAGGGTTCAGGTCAGAGTCAGCTTTAGGGTTAGGTTTAGGTTTAGGGTTAGGGTTAGGTTGAGTGTTAGTTTTGCTTAGGGTTACGGTTTGAATGAAGTTATGGTAGGTTTAGGGTTATGGTTCAGGTGAAATTTTGCTTAAGGGTTCGGTTTCGGATTAGGGTTAGTGGTTAGGGTTCGGTTTAGGGTTAAGTTTAGGGTTAGGCTAAGTATTAGTTTTAGAGTGAGTTTTAGGGGTTAGTGTTTCAGTTAGGTTAAGGGTAGGGTTATAAGTCCGGTGAAGTTTAGGGTTAGGGTAAGAGTTAGATTTACATTTACTGTTAAGGTGAGGGTTTTGGGTAAGTGTTACGTTTAGGGTTAGGGCTAAGTTCAGGGTTAGAGTTGGGGTTAGGGGTTAGGGGTAGGTTTAAGTTGACGGTAGGCTTAAAGTTAGGGTTAAGGTGAGGTTAGGGTTAGGGTCAGGGTTAGGATTAGAATTAGGTTTAGGGCGAGGGTTAGTGTCAGAGTTATTGTAAGGGTTAGCTTTAGGGTTACAGGTGGGCCAACGTTAAGGTTAGGGTTAGGTTTAGGGTGAAAGTTGCGGTTAGCTATAGATTAGGGATAGGGTGAATTTTCATATAGGGTGAGGGTTAGGATTAGGGCTAAGGTTTGGGTTCATTTTCAGGTAAGTGTGAAGGTGATGTTTAGGGTTAGGGTTAAGGTTACGGATTCTGTTTAGTTTTAGGGTTAGGGTTAGATTTTAGGTTAGGGTTTAGTTTTACGTTTAGGGTTAGGGTTCTGGTTGTGTTAGGCGTTGTGGTTGGGGTGAGGTTTAGGTTTAGGGTTAGGGTTGGGTAGGGTTAGGATTATGGTTATGGTAAGGTGTTAGGGGTTAGAGGTGTAGTTTAGTTTTAGGGTTTGGGTGAGCGTTCCAGTTAGGCATTGTGGTTCTGGTCATGGTTAGGTTTGGTTTAGGGTTAGGGTTAGGTGTGTGATTAGGTTTAGGGTTAGTGTTAGAGTTAGAGTGAGAGTTAGGGTTAGGCTTTGGTGTTAGGTGTTAGGTTTTGGGTTAGGGTTAGTGTTATCGTTAGGGCTTAGGGGTTCAGGTTAGTGTTAGTGTTAGGGTTAGAGATAGCGCTAGGGTTAGGTTTTGGGATACGCTTAGGGGTTAGAGTGAGGGTTACGGTTAGTTTTACAGTTAAGTTGAGGTTTTAGGGTATGTGTTACGATTGGGTTAGAGTTAGAGTTAGGGTTAGTGTTAGGTGTAGGGTAAGTTTTAGTTTTAAGTCCAGGTTCAGGGTTAGAATTAGTGTTCTATTTAGGGTCAAGGTTAGAGTTCGGGTTAGGGTTAGGATTAGGGCTAGGGTTAGGATTAGGATTAGGTTTAGGGTTAGGCTCAGGGCTATTGTAAGGCTTAGGTTTAGGGTAGCAGATGGACTAGCTTTATGGTTAGAGTCAGGTTTAAGATTAGGGTTTGGGTTAGGTTTCGGTTTACGGTTAAGGTTAGGGTTAGGGTTTGGATGAAGTTTAGCATAAGGTGAGGGTTACTTTTAGGGTTAGGACTGGATTTGGGGTTTGTGTCAGGTTAGTGTTCAGGTTAGGTTTAGGGTCCAGTTTGGGGTTAGGGGATATGTTTAGCGTTAGGGTTAGTTTTCGGTTTACGGGTAGAGTGAAGTTTAGCTTAAGGGTGAGGGTTAGAATAACGGTTAGGATTATAGTTAGTGTTAGAGGTTAGGTTTAGGGTGTTAGGGTTAGGTTTATGGTTAGGGTAGGGTTAAGTTTAGGGTTAATGTTAGGGTTAGTGTCAGATTAGGGTTACTGTTCGTGTTAGGGTCAGGGTTAGCGTTAGCTTTAAGGTTGGGAATACATTTAGGGGTTAGGGTGGGTGTTGGGGTTAGGGTGAGGTTAGGTTTAGGTTTACAGTTAACGTGAGGGTTTAGGGTAATTTTTATGGCTAGGGTTAGAGTTAGTGTCATGTGAAGTTTCAGTTAATAGTGGGGTCTAGATTTGGTTTACAGTTAGGGTTAAGGTTCGTGTTAGGGTTAGGTTTAAGGTTAGGGTTAGGGTAGGGGTCAGGTTAGGGTTAAGGCTAGGTTTACGGTAAAGTGTAGGGCTAGGTTCGGGTTAGGGTTAGAGTTAGTGCTAGGGTTTAGGGTTAGGGTTTGGGTCAGGTTTAGAGTTAATGTTAGGGTTAGGGTTAGGGTAGAGTTAAGGTTAGGGTTAAGTTTAGGGTTAGGGTAAGGGTTAGGTTTAGGTCAGGGTTAGGGTTAGGATGAGGGATAGGGTTAGGCTTCGGGAAAGGGTTAGGGGTTCGTGTGAGGGTTCGTGTTATTCTTACATTAAGCTGATGTTTTAGGGTGTTACGGTTAGGGTTAGCGTTAGAGTCAGCGTTAGGTTTAGGGTTAGGGTTAGAGTTTGGGGATGGGGGTTACGCTTAGGTTTAGGGTGAAGTTTAGGTTAGGGTTAGGTGTTTGGCTTAATGTTAGGGTCAGGTTTAGGGTTAGGGTTTAGGGTTCAGGTTAGAGTCAGCTTTAGGGTTAGGTTTAGGTTTAGGGTTAGGGTTAGGTTGAGTGTTAGTTTTGCTTAGGGTTACGGTTTGAATGAAGTTATCGTAGGCTTAGGGTTATGGTTCGGGTGAAATTTTGGTTAAGAGTTCGTGTTCGGTTTCGGATTAGGGTTAGTGGTTAGGGTTCGGTTTAGGGTTAAGTTTAGGGTTAGGCCAAGTATTAGTTTTAGAGTGAGGTTTAGGGGTTAGTGTTTCCGTTAGGTTAAGGGTACGGTTATAAGTCCGGTGAAGTTTAGGGTTAGGGTAAGAGTTAGATTTACATTTACTGTTAAGGTGAGGGTTTTGGGTAAGTGTTACGTTTAGGGTTAGGGCTAGGTTCAGGGTTAGAGTTTGGGTTAGGGGTTAGGGGTAGGTTTAAGTTGACGGTAGGCTTAAAGTTAGGGTTAAGGTGAGGTTAGGGTTAGGGTCAGGGTTAGGATTAGAATTAGGTTTAGGGCGAGGGTTAGTGTCAGAGTTATTGTAAGAGTTAGCTTTAGGGTTACAGGTGGGCCCACGTTAAGGTTAGGGTTAGGTTTAGGGTGAAAATTGCGGTTAGCTATAGATTAGGGATAGGGTGATATTTCATATAGGGTGAGGGTTAGGATTAGGGCTAAGGTTTGGGTTCATTTTCAGGTAAGTGTGAAGGTGATGTTTAGGGTTAGGGTTAAGGTTACGGATTCTGTTTAGTTTTAGGGTTAGGGTTAGATTTTAGGTTAGGGTTTAGTTTTACGTTTAGGGTTAGGGTTCTGGTTGTGTTAGGCGTTGTGGTTGGGGTGAGGTTTAGGTTTAGGGTTAGGGTTGGGTAGGGTTAGGATTATGGTTATGGTATGGTGTTAGGGGTTAGAGATGTAGTTTAGGTTTAGGGTTTGGGTGAGGGTTCCAGTTAGGCATTGTGGTTCTGGTCATGGTTAGGTTTGGTTTAGGGTTAGGGTTAGGTGTGTGATTAGGTTTAGGGTTAGTGTTAGAGTTAGAGTGAGAGTTAGGGTTAGGCTTTGGTGTTAGGTGTTAGGTTTTGGGTTAGGGTTAGTGTTATCGTTAGGGCTTAGGGGTTCAGGTTAGTGTTAGTGTTAGGGTTAGAGATAGCGCTAGGATTAGGTTTTGGGATACGCTTCGGGGTTAGAGTGAGGGTTACGGTTAGTTTTACAGTAAAGTTGAGGTTTTAGGGTATGTGTTACGATTGGGTTAGAGTTAGGGTTAGTGTTAGGTGTAGGGTAAGTTTTAGTTTTAAGTCCAGGTTCAGGGTTAGAATTAGTGTTCTATTTAGGGTCAAGGTTAGAGTTGGGGTTAGGGTTAGGATTAGGGCTAGGGTTAGGATTAGGATTAGGTTTAGGGTTAGGCTGAGGGCTATTGTAAGGCTTAGGTTTAGGGTAGCAGATGGACTAGCCTTATGGTTAGAGTCAGGTTTAAGGTTAGGGTTTGGGTTAGGTTTCGTTTTACGGTTAAGGTTAGGGTTAGGGTTTGGATGAAGTTTAGCATAAGGTGAGGGTTACTTTTAGGGTTAGGGCTGGATTTGGGGTTTGTGTTCGGGTTAGTGTTCAGGTCAGGTTTAGGGTCCAGTTTGGGGTTAGGGGATATGTTTAGCGTTAGGGTTAGTTTTCGGTTTACGGGTAGTGTGAAGTTTAGCTTAAGGGGGAGGGTTAGGATAAGGGTTAGGATTATAGTTAGTGTTAGAGGTTAGGTTTAGGGTGTTAGGGTTAGGTTTATGGTTAGGGTAGGGTTAAGTTTAGGGTTAATGTTAGGGTTAGTGTCAGATTAGGGTTACTGTTCGTGTTAGGGTCAGGGTTAGCGTTAGCTTTAAGGTTGGGAATACATTTAGGGGTTAGGGTGGGTGTTGGGGTTAGGGTGAGGTGAGGTTTAGGTTTACAGTTAACGTGAGGGTTTAGGGTAATTTTTATGGTTAGGGTTAGAGTTAGTGTCATGGTGAAGTTTCAGTTAATAGTGGGGTCTAGATTTGGGTTACAGTTAGGGTTAAGGTTAGTGTTAGGGTTAGGTTTAAGGTTAGGGTTAGGGTAGGGGTCAGGTTAGGGTTAAGGCTAGGTTTACGGTAAAGTGTAGGGCTAGGTTAGGGTTAGGGTTAGGGTTAGAGTTAGTGCTAGGGTTTAGGGTTAGGGTTTGGGTCAGGTTTAGAGTTAATGTTAGGGTTAGGGTTAGGGTAGAGTTAAGGTTAGGTTTAAGTTTAGGGTTAGGGTAAGGGTTAGGTTTAGGTCAGGGTTAGGGTTAGGATGAGGGACAGGGTTAGGCTTTGGGAAAGGGTTAGGGGTTCGTGTGAGGGTTCGTGTTATTCTTACATTAAGCTGATGTTTTAGGATGTTACGGTTAGGGTTAGCGTTAGAGTCAGCGTTAGGTTTAGGGTTAGGGTTAGAGTTTGGGGATGGGGGTTACGCTTAGGTTTAGGGTGAAGTTTAGGTTAGGGTTAGGTGTTTGGCTTAATGTTAGGGTCAGGTTTAGGGTTAGGGTTTAGGGTTCAGGTCAGAGTCAGCTTTAGGGTTAGGTTTAGGTTTAGGGTTAGGGTTAGGTTGAGTGTTAGTTTTGCTTAGGGTTACGGTTTGAATGAAGTTATCGTAGGTTTAGGGTTATGGTTCGGGTGAAATTTTGGTTAAGGGTTCGGGTTCGGTTTCGGATTAGGGTTAGTGGTTAGGGTTCGGTTTAGGGTTAAGTTTAGGGTTAGGCTAAGTATTAGTTTTAGAGTGAGGTTTAGGGGTTAGTGTTTCCGTTAGGTTAAGGGTAGGGTTATAAGTCCGGTGAAGTTTAGGGTTAGGGTAAGAGTTAGATTTACATTTACTGTTAAGGTGAGGGTTTTGGGTAAGTGTTACGTTTAGGGTTAGGGCTAGGTTCAGGGTTAGAGTTTGGGTTAGGGGTTAGGGGTAGGTTTAAGTTGACGGTAGGCTTAAAGTTAGGGTTAAGGTGAGGCTAGGGTTAGGGTCAGGGTTAGGATTAGAATTAGGTTTAGGGCGAGGGTTAGTGTCAGAGTTATTGTAAGGGTTAGGTTTAGGGTTACAGGTGGGCCAACGTTAAGGTTAGGGTTAGGTTTAGGGTGAAAGTTGCGGTTAGCTATAGATTAGGGATAGGGTGAATTTTCATATAGGGTGAGGGTTAGGATTAGGGCTAAGGTTTGGGTTCATTTTCAGGTAAGTGTGAAGGTGATGTTTAGGGTTAGGGTTAAGGTTACGGATTCTGTTTAGTTTTAGGGTTAGGGTTAGATTTTAGGTTAGGGTTTAGTTTTACGTTTAGGGTTAGGGTTCTGGTTGTGTTAGGCGTTGTGGTTGGGGTGAGGTTTAGGTTTAGGGTTAGGGTTGGGTAGGGTTAGGATTATGGTTATGGTAAGGTGTTAGGGGTTAGAGGTGTAGTTTAGGTTTAGGGTTTGGGTGAGGGTTCCAGTTAGGCATTGTGGTTCTGGTCATGGTTAGGTTTGGTTTAGGGTTAGGGTTAGGTGTGTGATTAGGTTTAGGGTTAGTGTTAGAGTTAGAGTGAGAGTTAGGGTTAGGCTTTGGTGTTAGGTGTTAGGTTTTGGGTTAGGGTTAGTGTTATCGTTAGGGCTTAGGGGTTCAGGTTAGTGTTAGGGTTAGGGTTAGAGATAGCGCTAGGGTTAGGTTTTGGGATACGCTTAGGGGTTAGAGTGAGGGTTACGGTAGGTTTACAGTTAAGTTGAGGTTTTAGGGTATGTGTTACGATTGGGTTAGAGTTAGAGTTAGGGTTAGTGTTAGGTGTAGGGTAAGTTTTAGTTTTAAGTCCAGGTTCAGGGTTAGAATTAGTGTTCTATTTAGGGTCAAGGTTAGAGTTCGGGTTAGGGTTAGGATTAGGGCTAGGGTTAGGATTAGGATTAGGTTTAGGGTTAGGCTCAGGGCTATTGTAAGTCTTAGGTTTAGGGTAGCAGATGGACTAGTTTTATGGTTAGAGTCAGGTTTAAGATTAGGGTTTGGGTTAGGTTTCGGTTTACGGTTAAGGTTAGGGTTTGGATGAAGTTTAGCATAAGGTGAGGGTTACTTTTAGGGTTAGGACTGGATTTGGGGTTTGTGTCGGGTCAGTGTTCAGGTTAGGTTTAGGGTCCAGTTTGGGGTTAGGGGATATGTTTAGCGTTAGGGTTAGTTTTCGGTTTACGGGTAGAGTGAAGTTTAGCTTAAGGGTGAGGGTTAGGATAACGGTTAGGATTATAGTTAGTGTTCGAGGTTAGGTTTAGGGTGTTAGGGTTAGGTTTATGGTTAGGGTAGGGTTAAGTTTAGGGTTAATGTTAGGGTTAGTGTCAGATTAGGGTTACTGTTCGTGTTAGGGTCAGGGTTAGCGTTAGCGTTAGCTTTAAGGTTGGGAATACATTTAGGGGTTAGGGTGGGTGTTGGGGTTAGGGTGAGGTTAGGTTTAGGTTTACAGTTAACGTGAGGGTTTAGGGTAATTTTTATGGTTAGGGTTAGAGTTAGTGTCATGGTGAATTTTCAGTTAATAGTGGGGGCTAGATTTGGGTTACAGTTAGGGTTAAGGTTAGTGTTAGGGTTAGGTTTAAGGTTAGGGTTAGGGTAGGGGTCAGGTTAGGGTTAAGGCTAGGTTTACGGTAAAGTGTAGGGCTAGGTTAGGGTTAGGGTTAGGGTTAGAGTTAGTGCTAGGGTTTAGGGTTAGGGTTTGGGTCAGGTTTAGAGTTAATGTTAGGGTTAGGGTTAGGGTAGAGTTAAGGTTAGGGTTAAGTTTAGGGTTAGGGTAAGGGTTAGGTTTAGGTCAGGGTTAGGGTTAGGATGAGGGAAAGGGTTAGGGGTTCGTGTGAGGGTTCGTGTTATTCTTACATTAAGCTGATGTTTTAGGGTGTTACGGTTAGGGTTAGCGTTAGAGTCAGCGTTAGGTTTAGGGTTAGGGTTAGAGTTTGGGGATGGGGGTTACGCTTAGGTTTAGGGTGAAGTTTAGGTTAGGGTTAGGTGTTTGGCTTAATGTTAGGGTCAGGTTTAGGGTTAGGGTTTAGGGTTCAGGTCAGAGTCAGCTTTAGGGTTAGGTTTAGGTTTAGGGTTAGGGTTAGGTTGAGTGTTAGTTTTGCTTAGGGTTACGGTTTGAATGAAGTTATGGTAGGTTTAGGGTTATGGTCCGGGTGAAATTTTGGCTAAGAGTTCGGGTTCGGTTTCGGATTAGGGTTAGTGGTTAGGGTTCGGTTTAGGGTTAAGTTTAGGGTTAGGCTAAGTATTAGTTTTAGAGTGAGGTTTAGGGGTTAGTGTTTCCGTTAGGTTAAGGGTAGGGTTATAAGTCCGGTGAAGTTTAGGGTTAGGGTAAGAGTTAGATTTACATTTACTGTTAAGGTGAGGGTTTTGGGTAAGTGTTACGTTTAGGGTTAGGGCTAGGTTTAGGGTTAGAGTTTGCGTTAAGGGTTAGGGGTAGATTTAAGTTGACGATAGGCTGAAAGTTAGGGTTAAGGTGAGGTTAGGGTTAGGGTCAGGGTTAGGATTAGAATTAGGTTTAGGGCGAGGGTTAGTGTCAGAGTTATTATAAGGGTTAGCTTTAGGGTTACAGGTGGGCCAACGTTAAGGTTAGGGTTAGGTTTAGGGTGAAAATTGCGGTTAGCTATAGATTAGGGATAGGGTGATATTTCATATAGGGTGAGGGTTAGGATTAGGGCTAAGGTTTGGGTTCATTTTCAGGTAAGTGTGAAGGTGATGTTTAGGGTTAGGGTTAAGGTTAGGGATTCTGTTTAGTTTTAGGGTTAGGGTTAGATTTTAGGTTAGGGTTTAGTTTTACGTTTAGGGTTAGGGTTCTGGTTGTGTTAGGCGTTGTGGTTGGGGTGAGGTTTAGGTTTAGGGTTAGGGTTGGGTAGGGTTAGGATTATGGTTATGGTAAGGTGTTAGGGGTTAGAGGTGTAGTTTAGGTTTAGGGTTTGGGTGAGGATTCCAGTTAGGCATTGTGGTTCTGGTCATGGTTAGGTTTGGTTTAGGGTTAGGGTTAGGTGTGTGATTAGGTTTAGGGTTAGTGTTAGAGTTAGAGTGAGAGTTAGGGTTAGGCTTTGGTGTTAGGTGTTAGGTTTTGGGTTAGGGTTAGTTTTATCGTTAGGGCTTAGGGGTTCAGGTTAGTGTTAGGGTTAGAGATAGCACTAGGGTTAGGTTTTGGGATACGCTTAGGGGTTAGAGTGAGGGTTACGGTTAGTTTTACAGTTAAGTTGAGGTTTTAGGGTATGTGTTACGATTGGGTTAGAGTTAGAGTTAGGGTTAGTGTTAGGTGTAGGGTAAGTTTTAGTTTTAAGTCCAGGTTCAGGGTTAGAATTAGTGTTCTATTTAGGGTCAAGGTTAGAGTTCGGGTTAGGGTTAGGATTAGGGCTAGGGTTAGGATTAGGATTAGGTTTAGGGTTAGGCTCAGGGCTATTGTAAGGTTTAGGTTTAGGGTAGCAGATGGACTAGCTTTATGGTTAGAGTCAGGTTTAAGGTTAGGGTTTGGGTTAGGTTTCGGTTTACGGTTAAGGTTAGGGTTAGGGTTTGGATGAAGTTTAGCATAAGGTGAGGGTTACATTTAGGGTTAGGACTGGATTTGGGGTTTGTGTCGGGTTAGTGTTCAGGTTAGGTTTAGGGTTCAGTTTGGGGTTAGGGGATATGTTTAGCGTTAGTGTTAGTTTTCGGTTTACGGGTAGAGTGAAGTTTAGCTTAAGGGTAAGCGTTAGGATAACGGTTAGGGTTTTAGTTAGTGTTCGAGGTTAGGTTTAGGGTGTTAGGGTTAGGTTTATGGTTAGGGTAGGGTTAAGTTTAGGGTTAATGTTAGGGTTAGTGTCAGATTAGGGTTACTGTTCGTGTTAGGGTCAGGGTTAGCGTTAGCATTAGCTTTAAGGTTGGGAATACATTTAGGGGTTAGGGTGGGTGTTGGGGTTAGGGTGAGGTTAGGTTTAGGTTTACAGTTAATGTGAGGGTTTAGGGTAATTTTTATGGTTAGGGTTAGAGTTAGTGTCATGGTGAAGTTTCAGTTAATAGTGGGGGCTAGATTTGGGTTACAGCTAGGGTTAAGGTTAGTGTTAGGGTTAGGTTTAAGGTTAGGGTTAGGGTAGGGGTCAGGATAGGGTTAAGGCTAGGTTTACGGTAAAGTGTAGGGTTAGGTTAGGGTTAGGGTTAGGGTTAGAGTTAGTGCTAGGGTTTAGGGTTAGGGTTTGGGTAAGGTTTAGAGTTAATGTTAGGGTTAGGGTTAGGGTAGAGTTAAGGTTAGGGTTAAGTTTAGGGTTAGGGTAAGGGTTAGGTTTAGGTCAGGGTTAGGGTTAGGATGAGGGATAGGGTTAGGCTTCGGGAAAGGGTTAGGGGTTCGTGTGAGGGTTCGTGTTATTCTTACATTAAGCTGATGTTTTAGGGTGTTACGGTTAGGGTTAGCGTTAGAGTCAGCGTTAGGTTTAGGGTTAGGGTTAGAGTTTGGGGATGGGGGTTACGCTTAGGTTTAGGGTGAAATTTAGGTTAGGGTTAGGTGTTTGGCTTAATGTTAGGGTCAGGTTTAGGGTTAGGGTTTAGGGTTCAGGTTAGAGTCAGCTTTAGGGTTAGGTTTAGGTTTAGGGTTAGGGTTAGGTTGAGTGTTAGTTTTGCTTAGGGTTACGGTTTGAATGAAGTTATCGTAGGTTTAGGGTTATGGTTCGGGTGAAATTTTGGTTAAGAGTTCGGGTTCGGTTTCGGATTAGGGTTAGTGGTTAGGGTTCGGTTTAGGGTTAAGTTTAGGGTTAGGCTAAGTATTAGTTTTAGAGTGAGGTTTAGGGGTTAGTGTTTCCGTTAGGTTAAGGGTAGGGTTATAAGTCCGGTGAAGTTTAGGGTTAGGGTAAGAGTTAGATTTACATTTACTGTTAAGGTGAGGGTTTTGGGTAAGTGTTACGTTTAGGGTTAGGGCTAGGTTCAGGGTTAGAGTTTGGGTTAGGGGTTAGGGGTAGGTTTAAGTTGACGGTAGGCTTAAAGTTAGGGTTAAGGTGAGGTTAGGGTTAGGGTCAGGGTTAGGATTAGAATTAGGCTCAGGGCGAGTGTTAGTGTCAGAGTTATTGTAAGGGTTAGCTTTAGGGTTACAGGTGGGCCAACGTTAAGGTTAGGGTTAGGTTTAGGGTGAAAGTTGCGGTTAGCTATAGATTAGGGATAGGGTGAAATTTCATATAGGGTGAGGGTTAGGATTAGGGCTAAGGTTTGGGTTCATTTTCAGGTAAGTGTGAAGGTGATGTTTAGGGTTAGGGTTAAGGTTACGGATTCTGTTTAGTTTTAGGGTTAGGGTTAGATTTTAGGTTAGGGTTTAGTTTTACGTTTAGGGTTAGGGTTCTGGTTGTGTTAGGCGTTGTGGTTGGGGTGAGGTTTAGGTTTAGGGTTAGGGTTGGGTAGGGTTAGGATTATGGTTATGGTAAGGTGTTAGGGGTTAGAGGTGTAGTTTAGGTTTAGGGTTTGGGTGAGCGTTCCAGTTAGGCATTGTGGTTCTGGTCATGGGTAGGTTTGGTTTAGGGTTAGGGTTAGGTGTGTGATTAGGTTTAGGGTTAGTGTTAGAGTTAGAGTGAGAGTTAGGGTTAGGCTTTGGTGTTAGGTGTTAGGTTTTGGGTTAGGGTTAGTGTTATCGTTAGGGCTTAGGGGTTCAGGTTAGTGTTAGTGTTAGGGTTAGAGATAGCGCTAGGGTTAGGTTTTGGGATACGCTTCGGGGTTAGAGTGAGGGTTACGGTTAGTTTTACAGTAAAGTTGAGGTTTTAGGGTATGTGTTACGATTGGGTTAGAGTTAGAGTTAGGGTTAGTGTTAGGTGTAGGGTAAGTTTTAGTTTTAAGTCCAGGTTCAGGGTTAGAATTAGTGTTCTATTTAGGGTCAAGGATAGAGTTGGGGTTAGGGTTAGGATTAGGGCTAGGGTTAGGATTAGGATTAGGTTTAGGGTTAGGCTGAGGGCTATTGTAAGGCTTAGGTTTAGGGTAGCAGATGGACTAGCCTTATGGTTAGAGTCAGGTTTAAGGTTAGGGTTTGGGTTAGGTTTCGGTTTACGGTTAAGGTTAGGGTTAGGGTTTGGATGAAGTTTAGCATAAGGTGAGGGTTACTTTTAGGGTTAGGGCTGGATTTGGGGTTTGTGTTCGGGTTAGTGTTCAGGTCAGGTTTAGGGTCCAGTTTGGGGTTAGGGGATATGTTTAGCGTTAGGGTTAGTTTTAGTTTTACGGGTAGTGTGAAGTTTAGCTTAAGGGGGAGGGTTAGGATAAGGGTTAGGATTATAGTTAGTGTTCGAGGTTAGGTTTAGGGTGTTAGGGTTAGGTTTATGGTTAGGGTAGGGTTAAGTTTAGGGTTAATGTTAGGGTTAGTGTCAGATTAGGGTTACTGTTCGTGTTAGGGTCAGGGTTAGCGTTAGCATTAGCTTTAAGGTTGGGAATACATTTAGGGGTTAGGGTGGGTGTTGGGGTTAGGGTGAGGTTAGGTTTAGGTTTACAGTTAATGTGAGGGTTTAGGGTAATTTTTATGGTTAGGGTTAGAGTTAGTGTCATGGTGAAGTTTCAGTTAATAGTGGGGGCTAGATTTGGGTTACAGCTAGGGTTAAGGTTAGTGTTAGGGTTAGGTTTAAGGTTAGGGTTAGGGTAGGGGTCAGGATAGGGTTAAGGCTAGGTTTACGGTAAAGTGTAGGGCTAGGTTAGGGTTAGGGTTAGGGTTAGAGTTAGTGCTAGGGTTTAGGGTTAGGGTTTGGGTAAGGTTTAGAGTTAATGTTAGGGTTAGGGTTAGGGTAGAGTTAAGGTTAGGGTTAAGTTTAGGGTTAGGGTAAGGGTTAGGTTTAGGTCAGGGTTAGGGTTAGGATGAGGGATAGGGTTAGGCTTCGGGAAAGGGTTAGGGGTTCGTGTGAGGGTTCGTGTTATTCTTACATTAAGCTGATGTTTTAGGGTGTTACGGTTAGGGTTAGCGTTAGAGTCAGCGTTAGGTTTAGGGTTAGGGTTAGAGTTTGGGGATGAGGGTTACGCTTAGGTTTAGGGTGAAGTTTAGGTTAGGGTTAGGTGTTTGGCTTAATGTTAGGGTCAGGTTTAGGGTTAGGGTTTAGGGTTCAGGTTAGAGTCAGCTTTAGGGTTAGGTTTAGGTTTAGGGTTAGGGTTAGGTTGAGTGTTAGTTTTGCTTAGGGTTACGGTTTGAATGAAGTTATCGTAGGTTTAGGGTTATGGTTCGGGTGAAATTTTGGTTAAGAGTTCGGGTTCGGTTTCGGATTAGGGTTAGTGGTTAGGGTTCGGTTTAGGGTTAAGTTTAGGGTTAGGCTAAGTATTAGTTTTAGAGTGAGGTTTAGGGGTTAGTGTTTCCGTTAGGTTAAGGGTAGGGTTATAAGTCCGGTGAAGTTTAGGGTTAGGGTAAGAGTTAGATTTACATTTACTGTTAAGGTGAGGATTTTGGGTAAGTGTTACGTTTAGGGTTAGGGCTAGGTTCAGGGTTATAGTTTGGGTTAGGGTTTAGGGGTAGGTTTAAGTTGACGGTAGGCTTAAAGTTAGGGTTAAGGTGAGGTTAGGGTTAGGGTCAGGGTTAGGATTAGAATTAGGCTCAGGGCGAGTGTTAGTGTCAGAGTTATTGTAAGGGTTAGCTTTAGGGTTACAGGTGGGCCAACGTTAAGGTTAGGGTTAGGTTTAGGGTGAAAGTTGCGGTTAGCTATAGATTAGGGATAGGGTGAAATTTCATATAGGGTGAGGGTTAGGATTAGGGCTAAGGTTTGGGTTCATTTTCAGGTAAGTGTGAAGGTGATGTTTAGGGTTAGGGTTAAGGTTACGGATTCTGTTTAGTTTTAGGGTTAGGGTTAGATTTTAGGTTAGGGTTTAGTTTTACGTTTAGGGTTAGGGTTCTGGTTGTGTTAGGCGTTGTGGTTGGGGTGAGGTTTAGGTTTAGGGTTAGGGTTGGGTAGGGTTAGGATTATGGTTATGGTAAGGTGTTAGGGGTTAGAGGTGTAGTTTAGGTTTAGGGTTTGGGTGAGCGTTCCAGTTAGGCATTGTGGTTCTGGTCATGGGTAGGTTTGGTTTAGGGTTAGGGTTAGGTGTGTGATTAGGTTTAGGGTTAGTGTTAGAGTTAGAGTGAGAGTTAGGGTTAGGCTTTGGTGTTAGGTGTTAGGTTTTGGGTTAGGGTTAGTGTTATCGTTAGGGCTTAGGGGTTCAGGTTAGTGTTAGTGTTAGGGTTAGAGATAGCGCTAGGGTTAGGTTTTGGGATACGCTTCGGGGTTAGAGTGAGGGTTACGGTTAGTTTTACAGTAAAGTTGAGGTTTTAGGGTATGTGTTACGATTGGGTTAGAGTTAGAGTTAGGGTTAGTGTTAGGTGTAGGGTAAGTTTTAGTTTTAAGTCCAGGTTCAGGGTTAGAATTAGTGTTCTATTTAGGGTCAAGGATAGAGTTGGGGTTAGGGTTAGGATTAGGGCTAGGGTTAGGATTAGGATTAGGTTTAGGGTTAGGCTGAGGGCTATTGTAAGGCTTAGGTTTAGGGTAGCAGATGGACTAGCCTTATGGTTAGAGTCAGGTTTAAGGTTAGGGTTTGGGTTAGGTTTCGGTTTACGGTTAAGGTTAGGGTTAGGGTTTGGATGAAGTTTAGCATAAGGTGAGGGTTACTTTTAGGGTTAGGGCTGGATTTGGGGTTTGTGTTCGGGTTAGTGTTCAGGTCAGGTTTAGGGTCCAGTTTGGGGTTAGGGGATATGTTTAGCGTTAGGGTTAGTTTTAGTTTTACGGGTAGTGTGAAGTTTAGCTTAAGGGGGAGGGTTAGGATAAGGGTTAGGATTATAGTTAGTGTTCGAGGTTAGGTTTAGGGTGTTAGGGTTAGGTTTATGGTTAGGGTAGGGTTAAGTTTAGGGTTAATGTTAGGGTTAGTGTCAGATTAGGGTTACTGTTCGTGTTAGGGTCAGGGTTAGCGTTAGCGTTAGCTTTAAGGTTGGGAATACATTTAGGGGTTAGGGTGGGTGTTGGGGTTAGGGTGAGGTTAGGTTTAGGTTTACAGTTAACGTGAGGGTTTAGGGTAATTTTTATGGTTAGGGTTAGAGTTAGTGTCATGGTGAAGTTTCAGTTAATAGTGGGGTCTAGATTTGGGTTACAGTTAGGGTTAAGGTTAGTGTTAGGGTTAGGTTTAAGGTTAGGGTTAGGGTAGGGGTCAGGTTAGGGTTAAGGCTAGGTTTACGGTAAAGTGTAGGGCTAGGTTAGGGTTAGGGTTAGGGTTAGAGTTAGTGCTAGGGTTTAGGGTTAGGGTTTGGGTCAGGTTTAGAGTTAATGTTAGGGTTAGGGTTAGGGTAGAGTTAAGGTTAGGGTTAAGTTTAGGGTTAGGGTAAGGGTTAGGTTTAGGTCAGGGTTAGGGTTAGGATGAGGGATAGGGTTAGGCTTCGGGAAAGGGTTAGGGGTTCATGTGAGGGTTCGTGTTATTCTTACATTAAGCTGATGTTTTAGGGTGTTACGGTTAGGGTTAGCGTTAGAGTCAGCGTTAGGTTTAGGGTTAGGGATAGAGTTTGGGGATGGGGGTTACGCTTAGGTTTAGGGTGAAGTTTAGGTTAGGGTTAGGTGTTTGGCTTAATGTTAGGGTCAGTTTTAGGGTTAGGGTTTAGGGTTCAGGTCAGAGTCAGCTTTAGGGTTAGGTTTAGGTTTAGGGTTAGGGTTAGGTTGAGTGTTAGTTTTGCTTAGGGTTACGGTTTGAATGAAGTTATCGTAGGTTTAGGGTTATGGTTCGGGTGAAATTTTGGTTAAGGGTTCGGGTTCGGTTTCGGATTAGGGTTAGTGGTTAGGGTTCGGTTTAGGGTTAAGTTTAGGGTTAGGCTAAGTATTAGTTTTAGAGTGAGGTTTAGGGGTTAGTGTTTCCGTTAGGTTAAGGGTAGGGTTATAAGTCCGGTGAAGTTTAGGGTTAGGGTAAGAGTTAGATTTACATTTACTGTTAAGGTGAGGGTTTTGGGTAAGTGTTACGTTTAGGGTTAGGGCTAGGTTCAGGGTTAGAGTTTGGGTTAGGGGTTAGGGGTAGGTTTAAGTTGACGGTAGGCTTAAAGTTAGGGTTAAGGTGAGGCTAGGGTTAGGGTCAGTGTGAGGATTAGAATTAGGTTTAGGGCGAGTGTTAGTGTCAGAGTTATTGTAAGGGTTAGGTTTAGGGTTACAGGTGGGCCAACGTTAAGGTTAGGGTTAGGTTTAGGGTGAAAGTTGCGCTTAGCTATAGATTAGGGATAGGGTGAATTTTCATATAGGGTGAGGGTTAGGATTAGGGCTAAGGTTTGGGTTCATTTTCAGGTAAGTGTGAAGGTGATGTTTAGGGTTAGGGTTAAGGTTACGGATTCTGTTTAGTTTTAGGGTTAGGGTTAGATTTTAGGTTAGGGTTTAGTTTTACGTTTAGGGTTAGGGTTCTGGTTGTGTTAGGCGTTGTGGTTGGGGTGAGGTTTAGGTTTAGGGTTAGGGTTGTGTAGGGTTAGGATTATGGTTATGGTAAGGTGTTAGGGGTGAGAGGTGTAGTTTAGGTTTAGGGTTTGGGTGAGGGTTCCAGTTAGGCATTGTGGTTCTGGTCATGGTTAGGTTTGGTTTAGGGTTAGGGTTAGGTGTGTGATTAGGTTTAGGGTTAGTGTTAGAGTTAGAGTGAGAGTTAGGGTTAGGCTTTGGTGTTAGGTGTTAGGTTTTGGGTTAGGGTTAGTGTTATCGTTAGGGCTTAGGGGTTCAGGTTAGTGTTAGGGTTAGGGTTAGAGATAGCGCTAGGGTTAGGTTTTGGGATACGGTTAGGGGTTAGAGTGAGGGTTACGGTAGGTTTACAGTAAAGTTGAGGTTTTAGGGTATGTGTTACAATTGGGTTAGAGTTAGAGTTAGGGTTAGTGTTAGGTGTAGGGTAAGTTTTAGTTTTAAGTCCAGGTTCAGGGTTAGAATTAGTGTTCTATTTAGGGTCAAGGTTAGAGTTGGGGTTAGGGTTAGGATTAGGGCTAGGGTTAGGATTAGGATTAGGTTTAGGGTTAGGCTCAGGGCTATTGTAAGGCTTAGGTTTAGGGTAGCAGATGGACTAGTTTTATGGTTAGAGTCAGGTTTAAGATTAGGGTTTGGGTTAGGTTTCGGTTTACGGTTAAGGTTAGGGTTAGGGTTTGGATGAAGTTTAGCATAAGGTGAGGGTTACTTTTAGGGTTAGGACTGGATTTGGGGTTTGTGTCGGGTTAGTGTTCAGGTTAGGTTTAGGGTCCAGTTTGGGGTTAGGGGATATGTTTAGCGTTAGGGTTAGTTTTCGGTTTACGGGTAGAGTGAAGTTTAGCTTAAGGGTGAGGGTTAGGATAACGGTTAGGATTATAGTTAGTGTTCGAGGTTAGGTTTAGGGTGTTAGGGTTAGGTTTATGGTTAGGGTAGGGTTAAGTTTAGGGTTAATGTTAGGGTTAGTGTCAGATTAGGGTTACTGTTCGTGTTAGGGTCAGGGTTAGCGTTAGCTTTAAGGTTGGGAATACATTTAGGGGTTAGGGTGGGTGTTGGGGTTAGGGTGAGGTTAGGTTTAGGTTTACAGTTAATGTGAGGGTTTAGGGTAATTTTTATGGTTAGGGTTAGAGTTAGTGTCATGGTGAAGTTTCAGTTAATAGTAGGGTCTAGATTTGGATTACAGTTAGGGTTAAGGTTAGTGTTAGGGTTAGGTTTAAGGTTAGGGTTAGGGTAGGGGTCAGGTTAGGGTTAAGGCTAGGTTTACCGTAAAGTGTAGGGCTAGGTTAGGGTTAGGGTTAGAGTTAGTGCTAGGGTTTAGGTTTAGGGTTTGGGTCAGGTTTAGAGTTAATGTTAGGGTTAGGGTTAGGGTAGAGTTAAGGTTAGGGTTAAGTTTAGGGTTAGGGTAAGGGTTAGGTTTAGGTCAGGGTTAGGGTTAGGATGAGGGATAGGGTTAGGCTTCGGGAAAGGGTTAGGGGTTCGTGTGAGGGTTCGTGTTATTCTTACATTAAGCTGATGTTTTAGGGTGTTACGGTTAGGGTTAGCGTTAGAGTCAGCGTTAGGTTTAGGGTTAGGGTTAGAGTTTGGGGATGGGGGTTACGCTTAGGTTTAGGGTGAAGTTTAGGTTAGGGTTAGGTGTTTGGGTTAATGTCAGGGTCAGGTTTAGGGTTAGGGTTTAGGGTTCAGGTTAGAGTCAGCTTTAGGGTTAGGTTTAGGTTTAGGGTTAGGGTTAGGTTGAGTGTTAGTTTTGCTTAGGGTTACGGTTTGAATGAAGTTATGGTAGGTTTAGGGTTATGGTTCGGGTGAAATTTTGGTTAAGGGTTCGGGTTCGGTTTCGGATTAGGCTTAGTGGTTAGGGTTCGGTTTAGGGTTAAGTTTAGGGTTAGGCTAAGTATTAGTTTTAGAGTGAGGTTTAGGGGTTAGTGTTTCCGTTAGGTTAAGGGTAGGGTTATAAGTCCGATGAAGTTTAGGGTTAGGGTAAGAGTTAGATTTACATTTACTGTTAAGGTGAGGGTTTTGGGGAAGTGTTACGTTTAGGGTTAGGGCTAGGTTCAGGGTTAGAGTTGGGGTTAGGGGTTAGGGGTAGGTTTAAGTTGACGGTAGGCTTAAAGTTAGGGTTAAGGTGAGGTTAGGGTTAGGGTCAGGGTTAGGATTAGAATTAGGTTTAGGGCGAGGGTTAGTGTCAGAGTTATTGTAAGGGTTAGCTTTAGGGTTACAGGTGGGCCAACGTTAAGGTTAGGGTTAGGTTTAGGGTGAAAATTGCGGTTAGCTATAGATTAGGGATAGGGTGAATTTTCATATAGGGTGAGGGTTAGGATTAGGGCTAAGGTTTGGGTTCATTTTCAGGTAAGTGTGAAGGTGATGTCTAGGGTTAGGGTTAAGGTTACGGATTCTGTTTAGTTTTAGGGTTAGGGTTAGATTTTAGGTTAGGGTTTAGTTTTACGTTTAGGGTTAGGGTTCTGGTTGTGTTAGGCGTTGTGGTTGGGGTGAGGTTTAGGTTTAGGGTTAGGGTTGGGTAGGGTTAGGATTATGGTTATGGTAAGGTGTTAGGGGTTAGAGGTGTAGTTTAGGTTTAGGGTTTGGGTGACCGTTCCAGTTAGGCATTGTGGTTCTGGTCATGGTTAGGTTTGGTTTAGGGTTAGGGTTAGGTGTGTGATTAGGTTTAGGGTTAGTGTTAGAGTTAGAGTGAGTGTTAGGGTTAGGCTTTGGTGTTAGGTGTTAGGTTTTGGGTTAGGGTTAGTGTTATCGTTAGGGCTTAGGGGTTCAGGTTAGTGTTAGTGTTAGGGTTAGAGATAGCGCTAGGGTTAGGTTTTGGGATACGCTTAGGGGTTAGAGTGAGGGTTACGGTTAGTTTTACAGTTAAGTTGAGGTTTTAGGGTATGTGTTACGATTGGGTTAGAGTTAGAGTTAGAGTTAGGGTTAGTGTTAGGTGTAGGGTAAGTTTTAGTTTTAAGTCCAGGTTCAGGGTTAGAATTAGTGTTCTATTTAGGGTCAAGGTTAGAGTTGGGGTTAGGGTTAGGATTAGGGCTAGGGTTAGGATTAGGATTAGGTTTAGGGTTAGGCTCAGGGCTATTGTAAGGCTTAGGTTTAGGGTAGCAGATGGACTAGTTTTATGGTTAGAGTCAGGTTTAAGATTAGGGTTTGGGTTAGGTTTCGGTTTACGGTTAAGGTTAGGGTTAGGGTTTGGATGAAGTTTAGCATAAGGTGAGGGTTACTTTTAGGGTTAGGACTGGATTTGGGGTTTGTGTCGGGTTAGTGTTCAGGTTAGGTTTAGGGTCCAGTTTGGGGTTAGGGGATATGTTTAGCGTTAGGGTTAGTTTTCGGTTTACGGGTAGAGTGAAGTTTAGCTTAAGGGTGAGGGTTAGGATAACGGTTAGGATTATAGTTAGTGTTCGAGGTTAGGTTTAGGGTGTTAGGGTTAGGTTTATGGTTAGGGTAGGGTTAAGTTTAGGGTTAATGTTAGGGTTAGTGTCAGATTAGGGTTACTGTTCGTGTTAGGGTCAGGGTTAGCGTTAGCTTTAAGGTTGGGAATACATTTAGGGGTTAGGGTGGGTGTTGGGGTTAGGGTGAGGTTAGGTTTAGGTTTACAGTTAATGTGAGGGTTTAGGGTAATTTTTATGGTTAGGGTTAGAGTTAGTGTCATGGTGAAGTTTCAGTTAATAGTAGGGTCTAGATTTGGATTACAGTTAGGGTTAAGGTTAGTGTTAGGGTTAGGTTTAAGGTTAGGGTTAGGGTAGGGGTCAGGTTAGGGTTAAGGCTAGGTTTACCGTAAAGTGTAGGGCTAGGTTAGGGTTAGGGTTAGAGTTAGTGCTAGGGTTTAGGTTTAGGGTTTGGGTCAGGTTTAGAGTTAATGTTAGGGTTAGGGTTAGGGTAGAGTTAAGGTTAGGGTTAAGTTTAGGGTTAGGGTAAGGGTTAGGTTTAGGTCAGGGTTAGGGTTAGGATGAGGGATAGGGTTAGGCTTCGGGAAAGGGTTAGGGGTTCGTGTGAGGGTTCGTGTTATTCTTACATTAAGCTGATGTTTTAGGGTGTTACGGTTAGGGTTAGCGTTAGAGTCAGCGTTAGGTTTAGGGTTAGGGTTAGAGTTTGGGGATGGGGGTTACGCTTAGGTTTAGGGTGAAGTTTAGGTTAGGGTTAGGTGTTTGGGTTAATGTCAGGGTCAGGTTTAGGGTTAGGGTTTAGGGTTCAGGTTAGAGTCAGCTTTAGGGTTAGGTTTAGGTTTAGGGTTAGGGTTAGGTTGAGTGTTAGTTTTGCTTAGGGTTACGGTTTGAATGAAGTTATGGTAGGTTTAGGGTTATGGTTCGGGTGAAATTTTGGTTAAGGGTTCGGGTTCGGTTTCGGATTAGGCTTAGTGGTTAGGGTTCGGTTTAGGGTTAAGTTTAGGGTTAGGCTAAGTATTAGTTTTAGAGTGAGGTTTAGGGGTTAGTGTTTCCGTTAGGTTAAGGGTAGGGTTATAAGTCCGATGAAGTTTAGGGTTAGGGTAAGAGTTAGATTTACATTTACTGTTAAGGTGAGGGTTTTGGGGAAGTGTTACGTTTAGGGTTAGGGCTAGGTTCAGGGTTAGAGTTGGGGTTAGGGGTTAGGGGTAGGTTTAAGTTGACGGTAGGCTTAAAGTTAGGGTTAAGGTGAGGTTAGGGTTAGGGTCAGGGTTAGGATTAGAATTAGGTTTAGGGCGAGGGTTAGTGTCAGAGTTATTGTAAGGGTTAGCTTTAGGGTTACAGGTGGGCCAACGTTAAGGTTAGGGTTAGGTTTAGGGTGAAAATTGCGGTTAGCTATAGATTAGGGATAGGGTGAATTTTCATATAGGGTGAGGGTTAGGATTAGGGCTAAGGTTTGGGTTCATTTTCAGGTAAGTGTGAAGGTGATGTCTAGGGTTAGGGTTAAGGTTACGGATTCTGTTTAGTTTTAGGGTTAGGGTTAGATTTTAGGTTAGGGTTTAGTTTTACGTTTAGGGTTAGGGTTCTGGTTGTGTTAGGCGTTGTGGTTGGGGTGAGGTTTAGGTTTAGGGTTAGGGTTGGGTAGGGTTAGGATTATGGTTATGGTAAGGTGTTAGGGGTTAGAGGTGTAGTTTAGGTTTAGGGTTTGGGTGACCGTTCCAGTTAGGCATTGTGGTTCTGGTCATGGTTAGGTTTGGTTTAGGGTTAGGGTTAGGTGTGTGATTAGGTTTAGGGTTAGTGTTAGAGTTAGAGTGAGTGTTAGGGTTAGGCTTTGGTGTTAGGTGTTAGG
Source organism: Loxodonta africana (assembly GCF_030014295.1). NCBI lineage: Eukaryota > Metazoa > Chordata > Mammalia > Proboscidea > Elephantidae > Loxodonta > Loxodonta africana. Next base: position 3,710,236 of record NC_087370.1, read on the forward strand.
TTTTGGGTTAGGGTTAGTGTTATCGTTAGGGCTTAGGGGTTCAGGTTAGTGTTAGTGTTAGGGTTAGAGATAGCGCTAGGGTTAGGTTTTGGGATACGCTTAGGGGTTAGAGTGAGGGTTACGGTTAGTTTTACAGTTAAGTTGAGGTTTTAGGGTATGTGTTACGATTGGGTTAGAGTTAGAGTTAGAGTTAGGGTTAGTGTTAGGTGTAGGGTAAGTTTTAGTTTTAAGTCCAGGTTCAGGGTTAGAATTAGTGTTCTATTTAGGGTCAAGGTTAGAGTTCGGGTTAGGGTTAGGATTAGGGCTAGGTTTAGGATTAGGATTAGGTTTAGGGTTAGGCTCAGGGCTATTGTAAGGCTTAGGTTTAGGGTAGCAGATGGACTAGCTTTATGGTTAGAGTCAGGTTTAAAGTTAGGGTTTGGGTTAGGTTTCGCTTTACGGTTAAGGTTAGGGTTAGGGTTTGGATGAAGTTTAGCATAAGGTGAGGGTTACTTTTAGGGTTAGGACTGGATTTGGGGTTTGTGTCGGGTTAGAGTTCAGGTTAGGTTTAGGGTCCAGTTTGGGGTTAGGGGATATGTTTAGCGTTAGGGTTAGTTTTCGGTTTACGGGTAGTGTGAAGTTTAGCTTAAGAGTGAGGGTTAGGATAACGGTTAGGATTATAGTTAGTGTTAGAGGTTAGGTTTAGGGTGTTAGGGTTAGGTTTATGGTTAGGTTAGGGTTAAGTTTAGGGTTAATGTTAGGGTTAGTGTCAGATTAGGATTACTGTTCGTGTTAGGGTCAGGGTTACCGTTAGCTTTAAGGTTGGGAATACATTTAGGGGTTAGGGTGGGTGTTGGGGTTAGGGTGAGGTTAGGTTTAGGTTTACAGTTAACGTGAGGGTTTAGGGTAATTTTTATGGTTAGGGTTAGAGTTAGTGTCATGGTGAAGTTTCAGTTAATAGTGGGGGCTAGATTTGGGTTACAGTTAGGGTTAAGGTTAGTGTTAGGGTTAGATTTAAGGTTAGGGTTAGGGTAGGGGTCAGGTTAGGGTTAAGGCTAGGTTTACGGTAAAGTGTAGGGCTAGGTTAGGGTTAGGGTTAGGGTTAGAGTTAGTGCTTGGGTTTAGGGTTAGGGTTTGGGTCAGGTTTAGAGTTAATGTTAGGGTTAGGGTTAGGGTAGAGTTAAGGTTAGGGTTAAGTTTAGGGTTAGGGTAAGGGTTAGGTTTAGGTCAGGGTTAGGGTTAGGATGAGGGATAGGGTTAGGCTTCGGGAAAGGGTTAGGGGTTCGTGTGAGGGTTCGTGTTATTCTTACATTAAGCTGATGTTTTAGGGTGTTACGGTTAGGGTTAGCGTTAGAGTCAGCGTTAGGTTTAGGGTTAGGGTTAGAGTTTGGGGATGGGGGTTACGCTTAGGTTTAGGGTGAAGTTTAGGTTAGGGTTAGGTGTTTGGGTTAATGTCAGGGTCAGGTTTAGGGTTAGGGTTTAGGGTTCAGGTTAGAGTCAGCTTTAGGGTTAGGTTTAGGTTTAGGGTTAGGGTTAGGATGAGTGTTAGTTTTGCTTAGGGTTACGGTTTGAATGAAGTTATGGTAGGTTTAGGGTTATGGTTCAGGTGAAATTTTGGTTAAGGGTTCGGGTTCGGTTTTGGATTAGGGTTAGTGGTTAGGGTTCGGTTTAGGGTTAAGTTTCGGGTTAGGCTAAGTATTAGTTTTAGAGTGAGGTTTAGGGGTTAGTGTTTCCTTTAGGTTAAGGGTAGGGCTATAAGTCTGGTGAAGTTTAGGGTTAGGGTAAGAGTTAGATTTACATTTACTGTTAAGGTGAGGGTTTTGGGTAAGTGTTACGTTTAGGGTTAGGGCTAGGTTCAGGGTTAGAGTTTGGTTTAGGGGTTAGGGTTAGGTTTAAGTTGACGGTAGGCTTAAAGTTAGGGTTAAGGTGAGGTTAGGGTTAAGGTCAGGGTTAGGATTAGAACTAGGTTTAGGGCGAGGGTTAGTGTCAGAGTTATTGTAAGGATTAGCTTTAGGGTTACAGGTGGGCCAACGTTAAGGTTAGGGTTAGGTTTAGGGTGAAAGTTGCGCTTAGCTATAGATTAGGGATAGGGTGAATTTTCATATAGGGTGAGGGTTAGGATTAGGGCTAAGGTTTGGGTTCATTTTCAGGTAAGTGTGAAGGTGATGTTTAGGGTTAGGGTTAAGGTTACGGATTCTGTTTCGTTTTAGGGTTAGGGTTAGATTTTAGGTTAGGGTTTAGTTTTACGTTTAGGGTTAGGGTTCTGGTTGTGTTAGGCGTTGTGGTTGGGGTGAGGTTTAGGTTTAGGGTTAGGGTTGGGTAGGGATAGGATTATGGTTATGGTAAGGTGTTAGGGGTTAGAGGTGTAGTTTAGGTTTAGGGTTTGGGTGAGCGTTCCAGTTAGGCATTGTGGTTCTGGTCATGGTTAGGTTTGGTTTAGGGTTAGGGTTAGGTGTGAGATTAGGTTTAGGGTTAGTGTTAGAGTTAGAGTGAGAGTTAGGGTTAGGCTTTGGTGTTAGGTGTTAGGTTTTGGGTTAGGGTTAGTGTTATCGTTAGGGCTTAGGGGTTCAGGTTAGTGTTAATGTTAGGGTTAGAGATAGCGCTAGGGTTAGGTTTTGGGATACGCTTAGGGGTTAGAGTGAGGGTTACGGTTAGTTTTACAGTTAAGTTGAGGTTTTAGGGTATGTGTTACGATTGGGTTAGAGTTAGAGTTGAGTTAGGGTTAGTGTTAGGTGTAGGGTAAGTTTTAGTTTTAAGTCCAGGTTCAGGGTTAGAATTAGTGTTCTATTTAGGGTCAAGGTTAGAGTTCGGGTTAGGGTTAGGATTAGGGCTAGGGTTAGGATTAGGATTAGGTTTAGGGTTAGGCTCAGGGCTATTGTAAGGCTTAGGTTTAGGGTAGCAGATGGACTAGCTTTATGGTTAGAGTCAGGTTTAAGTTTAGGGTTTGGGTTAGGTTTCGGTTTACGGTTAAGGTTAGGGTTAGGGTTTGGATGAAGTTTAGCATAAGGTGAGGGTTACTTTTAGGGTTAGGGCTGGATTTGGGGTTTGTGTTCGGGTTAGTGTTCAGGTTAGGTTTAGGGTCCAGTTTGGGGTTAGGGGATATGTTTAGCGTTAGGGTTAGTTTTCGGTTTACGGGTAGAGTGAAGTTTAGCTTAAGGGTGAGGGTTAGGATAACGGTTAGGATTATAGTTAGTGTTCGAGGTTAGGTTTAGGGTGTTAGGGTTAGGTTTATGGTTAGGGTAGGGTTAAGTTTAGGGTTAATGTTAGGGTTAGTGTCAGATTAGGGTTACTGTTCGTGTTAGGGTCAGGGTTAGCGTTAGCGTTAGCTTTAAGGTTGGGAATACATTTAGGGGTTAGGGTGGGTGTTGGGGTTAGGGTGAGGTTAGGTTTAGGTTTACAGTTAACGTGAGGGTTTAGGGTAATTTTTATGGTTAGGGTTAGAGTTAGTGTCATGGTGAAGTTTCAGTTAATAGTGGGGGCTAGATTTGGGTTACAGTTAGGGTTAAGGTTAGTGTTAGGGTTAGGTTTAAGGTTAGGGTTAGGGTAGGGGTCAGGTTAGGGTTAAGGCTAGGTTTACGGTAAAGTGTAGGGCTAGGTTAGGGTTAGGGTTAGGGTTAGGGTTAGAGTTATTGCTAGGGTTTAGGTTTAGGGTTTGGGTCAGGTTTAGAGTTAATGTTAGGGTTAGGGTTAGGGTAGAGTTAAGGTTAGGGTTAAGTTTAGGGTTAGGGTAAGGGTTAGGTTTAGGTCAGGGTTAGGGTTAGGATGAGGGATAGGGTTAGGCTTCGGGAAAGGGTTAGGGGTTCGTGTGAGGGTTCGTGTTATTCTTACATTAAGCTGATGTTTTAGGGTGTTACGGTTAGGGTTAGCGTTAGAGTCAGCGTTAGGTTTAGGGTTAGGGTTAGAGTTTGGGGATGGGGGTTACGCTTGGGTTTAGGGTGAAGTTTAGGTTAGGGTTAGGTGTTTGGCTTAATGTTAGGGTCAGGTTTAAGGTTAGGGTTTAGGGTTCAGGTTAGAGTCAGCTTTAGGGTTAGGTTTAGGTTTAGGGTTAGGGTTAGGTTGAGTATTAGTTTTGCTTAGGGTTACGGTTTGAATGAAGTTATGGTAGGTTTAGGGTTATGGTTCAGGTGAAATTTTGGTTAAGGGTTCGGGTTCGGTTTCGGATTAGGGTTAGTGGTTAGGGTTCGGTTTCGGGTTAAGTTTAGGGTTAGGCTGAGTATTAGTTTTAGAGTGAGGTTTAGGGGTTAGTGTTTCCGTTAGGTTAAGGGTAGGGTTATAAGTCCGGTGAAGTTTAGGGTTAGGGTAAGAGTTAGATTTACATTTACTGTTAAGGTGAGGGTTTTGGGTAAGTGTTACGTTTAGGGTTAGGGCTAGGTTCAGGGTTAGAGTTTGGGTTAGGGGTTAGGGGAAGGTTTAAGTTCACGGCAGGCTTAAAGTTAGGGTTAAGGTGAGGATAGGGTTAGGGTCAGGGTTAGGATTAGAATTAGGTTCAGGGCGAGGGTTAGTGTCAGAGTTATTGTAAGGGTTAGCTTTAGGGTTACAGGTGGGCCAACGTTAAGGTTAGGGTTAGGTTTAGGGTGAAAGTTGCGCTTAGCTATAGATTAGGGATAGGGTGAATTTTCATATAGGGTGAGGGTTAGGATTAGGGCTAAGGTTTGGGTTCATTTTCAGGTAAGTGTGAAGGTGATGTTTAGGGTTAGGGTTAAGGTTACGGATTCTGTTTCGTTTTAGGGTTAGGGTTAGATTTTAGGTTAGGGTTTAGTTTTACGTTTAGGGTTAGGGTTCTGGTTGTGTTAGGCGTTGTGGTTGGGGTGAGGTTTAGGTTTAGGGTTAGGGTTGGGTAGGGATAGGATTATGGTTATGGTAAGGTGTTAGGGGTTAGAGGTGTAGTTTAGGTTTAGGGTTTGGGTGAGCGTTCCAGTTAGGCATTGTGGTTCTGGTCATGGTTAGGTTTGGTTTAGGGTTAGGGTTAGGTGTGTGATTAGGTTTAGGGTTAGTGTTAGAGTTAGAGTGAGAGTTAGGGTTAGGCTTTGGTGTTAGGTGTTAGGTTTTGGGTTAGGGTTAGTGTTATCGTTAGGGCTTAGGGGTTCAGGTTAGTGTTAATGTTAGGGTTAGAGATAGCGCTAGGGTTAGGTTTTGGGATACGCTTCGGGGTTAGAGTGAGGGTTACGGTTAGTTTTACAGTTAAGTTGAGGTTTTAGGGTATGTGTTACGATTGGGTTAGAGTTAGAGTTGAGTTAGGGTTAGTGTTAGGTGTAGGGTAAGTTTTAGTTTTAAGTCCAGGTTCAGGGTTAGAATTAGTGTTCTATTTAGGGTCAAGGTTAGAGTTCGGGTTAGGGTTAGGATTAGGGCTAGGGTTAGGATTAGGATTAGGTTTAGGGTTAGGCTCAGGGCTATTGTAAGGCTTAGGTTTAGGGTAGCAGATGGACTAGCTTTATGGTTAGAGTCAGGTTCAAGTTTAGGGTTTGGGTTAGGTTTCGGTTTACGGTTAAGGTTAGGGTTAGGGTTTGGATGAAGTTTAGCATAAGGTGAGGGTTACTTTTAGGGTTAGGGCTGGATTTGGGGTTTGTGTTCGGGTTAGTGTTCAGGTTAGGTTTAGGGTCCAGTTTGGGGTTAGGGGATATGTTTAGCGTTAGGGTTAGTTTTCGGTTTACGGGTAGAGTGAAGTTTAGCTTAAGGGTGAGGGTTAGGATAACGGTTAGGATTATAGTTAGTGTTCGAGGTTAGGTTTAGGGTGTTAGGGTTAGGTTTATGGTTAGGGTAGGGTTAAGTTTAGGGTTAATGTTAGGGTTAGTGTCAGATTAGGGTTACTGTTCGTGTTAGGGTCAGGGTTAGCGTTAGCGTTAGCTTTAAGGTTGGGAATACATTTAGGGGTTAGGGTGGGTTTTGGGGTTAGGGTGAGGTTAGGTTTAGGTTTACAGTTAACGTGAGGGTTTAGGGTAATTTTTATGGTTAGGGTTAGAGTTAGTGTCATGGTGAAGTTTCAGTTAATAGTGGGGGCTAGATTTGGGTTACAGTTAGGGTTAAGGTTAGTGTTAGGGTTAGGTTTAAGGTTAGGGTTAGGGTAGGGGTCAGGTTAGGGTTAAGGCTAGGTTTACGGTAAAGTGTAGGGCTAGGTTAGGGTTAGGGTTAGGGTTAGAGTTAGTGCTAGGGTTTAGGGTTAGGGTTTGGGTCAGGTTTAGAGTTAATGTTAGGGTTAGGGTTAGGGTAGAGTTAAGGTTAGGGTTAAGTTTAGGGTTAGGGTAAGGGTTAGGTTTAGGTCAGGGTTAGGGTTAGGATGAGGGATAGGGTTAGGCTTCGGGAAAGGGTTAGGGGTTCGTGTGAGGGTTCGTGTTATTCTTACATTAAGCTGATGTTTTAGGGTGTTACGGTTAGGGTTAGCGTTAGAGTCAGCGTTAGGTTTAGGGTTAGGGTTAGAGTTTGGGGATGGGGGTTACGCTTAGGTTTAGGGTGAAGTTTAGGTTAGGGTTAGGTGTTTGGCTTAATGTTAGGGTCAGGTTTAGGGTTAGGGTTTAGGGTTCAGGTTAGAGTCAGCTTTAGGGTTAGGTTTAGGTTTAGGGTTAGGGTTAGGTTGAGTGTTAGTTTTGCTTAGGGTTACGGTTTGAATGAAGTTATGGTAGGTTTAGGGTTATGGTTCAGGTGAAATTTTGGTTAAGGGTTCGGGTTCGGTTTCGGATTAGGGTTAGTGGTTAGGGTTCGGTTTCGGGTTAAGTTTAGGGTTAGGCTAAGTATTAGTTTTAGAGTGAGGTTTAGGGGTTAGTGTTTCAGTTAGGTTAAGGGTAGGGTTATAAGTCCGGTGAAGTTTAGGGTTAGGGTAAGAGTTAGATTTACATTTACTGTTAAGGTGAGGGTTTTGGGTAAGTGTTACGTTTAGGGTTAGGGCTAGGTTCAGGGTTAGAGTTTGGGTTAGGGGTTAGGGGTAGGTTTAAGTTGACGGCAGGCTTAAAGTTAGGGTTAAGGTGAGGTTAGGGTTAGGGTCAGGGTTAGGATTAGAATTAGGTTCAGGGCGAGGGTTAGTGTCAGAGTTATTGTAAGGGTTAGCTTTAGGGTTTCAGGTGAGCCAACGTTAAGGTTAGGGTTAGGTTTAGGGTGAAAGTTGCGGTTAGCTATAGATTAGGGATAGGGTGAATTTTCATATAGGGTGAGGGTTAGGATTAGGGCTAAGGTTTGGGTTCATTTTCAGGTAAGTGTGAAGGTGATGTTTAGGGTTAGGGTTAAGGTTACGGATTCTGTTTCGTTTTAGGGTTAGGGTTAGATTTTAGGTTAGGGTTTAGTTTTACGTTTAGGGTTAGGGTTCTGGTTGTGTTAGGCGTTGTGGTTGGGGTGAGGTTTAGGTTTAGGGTTAGGGTTGGGTAGGGATAGGATTATGGTTATGGTAAGGTGTTAGGGGTTAGAGGTGTAGTTTAGGTTTAGGGTTTGGGTGACCGTTCCAGTTAGGCATTGTGGTTCTGGTCATGGTTAGGTTTGGTTTAGGGTTAGGGTTAGGTGTGTGATTAGGTTTAGGGTTAGTGTTAGAGTTAGAGTGAGAGTTAGGGTTAGGCTTTGGTGTTAGGTGTTAGGTTTTGGGTTAGGGTTAGTGTTATCGTTAGGGCCTAGGGGTTCAGGTTAGTGTTAATGTTAGGGTTAGAGATAGCGCTAGGGTTAGGTTTTGGGATACGCTTCGGGGTTAGAGTGAGGGTTACGGTTAGTTTTACAGTTAAGTTGAGGTTTTAGGGTATGTGTTACGATTGGGTTAGAGTTAGAGTTGAGTTAGGGTTAGTGTTAGGTGTAGGGTAAGTTTTAGTTTTAAGTCCAGGTTCAGGGTTAGAATTAGTGTTCTATTTAGGGTCAAGGTTAGAGTTCGGGTTAGGGTTAGGATTAGGGTTAGGGTTAGGATTAGGATTAGGTTTAGGGTTAGGCTCAGGGCTATTGTAAGGCTTAGGTTTAGGGTAGCAGATGGACTAGCTTTATGATTAGAGTCAGGTTTAAGGTTAGGGTTTGGGTTAGGTTTCGGTTTACGGTTAAGGTTAGGGTTAGGGTTTGGATGAAGTTTAGCATAAGGTGAGGGTTACTTTTAGGGTTAGGGCTGGATTTGGGGTTTGTGTTCGGGTTAGTGTTCAGGTTAGGTTTAGGGTCCAGTTTGGGGTTAGGGGATATGTTTAGCGTTAGGGTTAGTTTTCGGTTTACGGGTAGTGTGAAGTTTAGCTTAAGAGTGAGGGTTAGGATAACGGTTAGGATTATAGTTAGTGTTCGAGGTTAGGTTTAGGGTGTTAGGGTTAGGTTTATGGTTAGGGTAGGGTTAAGTTTAGGGTTAATGGTAGGGTTAGTGTCAGATTAGGGTTACTGTTCGTGTTAGGGTCAGGGTTAGCGTTACCTTTAAGGTTGGGAATACATTTAGGGGTTAGGGTGGGTGTTGGGGTTAGGGTGAGGTTAGGTTTAAGTTTACAGTTAAAGTGAGGGTTTAGGGTAATTTTTATGGTTAGGGTTAGAGTTAGTGTCATGGTGAAGTTTCAGTTAATAGTGGGGGCTAGATTTGGGTTACAGTTAGGGTTAAGGTTAGTGTTAGGGTTAGGTTTAAGGTTAGGGTTAGGGTAGGGGTCAGGTTAGGGTTAAGGCTAGGTTTACGGTAAAGTGTAGGGCTAGGTTAGGGTTAGGGTTAGAGTTAGTGCTAGGGTTTAGGGTTAGGGTTTGGGTCAGGTTTAGAGTTAATGTTAGGGTTAGGGTTAGGGTAGAGTTAAGGTTAGGGTTAAGTTTAGGGTTAGGGTAAGGGTTAGGTTTAGGTCAGGGTTAGGGTTAGGATGAGGGATACGGTTAGGCTTCAGGAAAGGGTTAGGGGTTCGTGTGAGGGCTCGTGTTATTCTTACATTAAGCTGATGTTTTAGGGTGTTACGGTTAGGGTTAGCGTTAGAGTCAGCGTTAGGTTTAGGGTTAGGGTTAGAGTTTGGGGATGGGGGTTACGCTTAGGTTTAGGGTGAAGTTTAGGTTAGGGTTAGGTGTTTGGCTTAATGTTAGGGTCAGGTTTAGGGTTAGGGTTTAGGGTTCAGGTCAGAGTCAGCTTTAGGGTTAGGTTTAGGTTTAGGGTTAGGGTTAGGTTGAGTGTTAGTTTTGCTTAGGGTTACGGTTTGAATGAAGTTATGGTAGGTTTAGGGTTATGGTTCAGGTGAAATTTTGCTTAAGGGTTCGGTTTCGGATTAGGGTTAGTGGTTAGGGTTCGGTTTAGGGTTAAGTTTAGGGTTAGGCTAAGTATTAGTTTTAGAGTGAGGTTTAGGGGTTAGTTTTTCAGTTAGGTTAAAGGTAGAGTTATAAGTCCGGTGAAGTTTAGGGTTAGGGTAAGAGTTAGATTTACATTTACTGTTAAGGTGAGGGTTTTGGGGAAGTGTTACGTTTAGGGTTAGGGCTAGGTTCAGGGTTAGAGTTGGGGTTAGGGGTTAGGGGTAGGTTTAAGTTGACGGTAGGCTTAAAGTTAGGGTTAAGGTGAGGCTAGGGTTAGGGTCAGGGTTAGGATTAGAATTAGGTTTAGGGCGAGGGTTAGTGTCAGAGTTATTGTAAGGGTTAGCTTTAGGGTTACAGGTGGGCCAACGTTAAGGTTAGGGTTAGGTTTAGGGTGAAAGTAGCGCTTAGCTATAGATTAGGGATAGGCTGAATTTTCATATAGGGTGAGGGTTAGGATTAGGGCTAAGGTTTGGGTTCATTTTCAGGTAAGTGTGAAGGTGATGTTTAGGGTTAGGGTTAAGGTTACGGATTCTGTTTAGTTTTAGGGTTAGGGTTAGATTTTAGGTTAGGGTTTAGTTTTACGTTTAGGGTTAGGGTTCTGGTTGTGTTAGGCGTTGTGGTTGGGGTGAGGTTTAGGTTTAGGGTTAGGGTTGGGTAGGGTTAGGATTATGGTTATGGTAAGGTGTTAGGGGTTAGAGGTGTAGTTTAGGTTTAGGGTTTGGGTGAGCGTTCCAGTTAGGCATTGTGGTTCTGGTCATGGTTAGGTTTGGTTTAGGGTTAGCGTTAGGTGTGTGATTAGGTTTAGGGTTAGTGTTAGAGTTAGAGTGAGAGTTAGGGTTAGGCTTTGGTGTTAGGTGTTAGGTTTTGGGTTAGGGTTAGTGTTATCGTTAGGGCTTAGGGGTTCAGGTTAGTGTTAGTGTTAGGGTTAGAGATAGCGCTAGGGTTAGGTTTTGGGATACGCTTCGGGGTTAGAGTGAGGGTTACGGTTAGTTTTACAGTTAAGTTGAGGTTTTAGGGTATGTGTTACGATTGGGTTAGAGTTAGAGTTAGGGTTAGTGTTAGGTGTAGGGTAAGTTTTAGTTTTAAGTCCAGGTTCAGGGTTAGAATTAGTGTTCTATTTAGGGTCAAGGTTAGAGTTCGGGTTAGGGTTAGGATTAGGGCTAGGGTTAGGATTAGGATTAGGTTTAGGGTTAGGCTCAGGGCTATTGTAAGGCTTAGGTTTAGGGTAGCAGATGGACTAGCCTTATGGTTAGAGTCAGGTTTACGGTTAGGGTTTGGGTTAGGTTTCGGTTTACGGTTAAGGTTAGGCTTAGGGTTTGGATGAAGTTTAGCATAAGGTGAGGGTTACTTTTAGGGTTAGGGCTGGATTTGGGGTTTGTGTTCGGGTTAGTGTTCAGGTGAGTTTTAGGGTCCAGTTTGGGGTTAGGGGATATGTTTAGCGTTAGGGTTAGTTTTCGGTTTACGGGTAGTGTGAAGTTTAGCTTAAGAGTGAGGGTTAGGATAACGGTTAGGATTATAGTTAGTGTTCGAGGTTAGGTTTAGGGTGTTAGGGTTAGGTTTATGGTTAGGGTAGGGTTAAGTTTAGGGTTAATGGTAGGGTTAGTGTCAGATTAGGGTTACTGTTCGTGTTAGGGTCAGGGTTAGCGTTAGCTTTAAGGTTGGGAATACATTTAGGGGTTAGGGTGGGTGTTGGGGTTAGGGTGAGGTTAGGTTTAGGTTTACAGTTAATGTGAGGGTTTAGGGTAATTTTATGGTTAGGGTTAGAGTTAGTGTCATGGTGAAGTTTCAGTTAATAGTGGGGGCTAGATTTGGGTTACAGTTAGGGTTAAGGTTAGTGTTAGGGTTAGGTTTAAGGTTAGGGTTAGGGTAGGGGTCAGGATAGGGTTAAGGCTAGGTTTACGGTAAAGTGTAGGGCTAGGTTAGGGTTAGGGTTAGGGTTAGAGTTAGTGCTAGGGTTTAGGGTTAGGGTAGAGTTAAGGTTAGGGTTAAGTTTAGGGTTAGGGTAAGGGTTAGGTTTAGGTCAGGGTTAGGGTTAGGATGAGGGATACGGTTAGGCTTCGGGAAAGGGTTAGGGGTTCGTGTGAGGGTTCGTGTTATTCTTACATTAAGCTGATGTTTTAGGGTGTTACGGTTAGGATTAGCGTTAGAGTCAGCGTTAGGTTTAGGGTTAGGGTTACAGTTTGGGGATGGGGTTTACGCTTAGGTTTAGGATGAAGTTTAGGTTAGAGTTAGGTGTTTGGCTTAATGTTAGGGTCAGGTTTAGGGTTAGGGTTTAGGGTTCAGGTCAGAGTCAGCTTTAGGGTTAGGTTTAGCTTTAGGGTTAGGGTTAGGTTGAGTGTTAGTTTTGCTTAGGGTTACGGTTTGAATGAAGTTATGGTAGGTTTAGGGTTATGGTTCAGGTGAAATTTTGCTTAAGGGTTCGGTTTCGGATTAGGGTTAGTGGTTAGGGTTCGGTTTAGGGTTAAGTTTAGGGTTAGGCTAAGTATTAGTTTTAGAGTGAGTTTTAGGGGTTAGTGTTTCAGTTAGGTTAAGGGTAGGGTTATAAGTCCGGTGAAGTTTAGGGTTAGGGTAAGAGTTAGATTTACATTTACTGTTAAGGTGAGGGTTTTGGGTAAGTGTTACGTTTAGGGTTAGGGCTAGGTTCAGGGTTAGAGTTTGGGTTAGGGGTTAGGGGTAGGTTTAAGTTGACGGTAGGCTTAAAGTTAGGGTTAAGGTGAGGTTAGGGTTAGGGTCAGGGTTAGGATTAGAATTAGGTTTAGGGCGAGGGTTAGTGTCAGAGTTCTTGTAAGGGTTAGGTTTAGGGTTACAGGTGGGCCAACGTTAAGGTTAGGGTTAGGTTTAGGGTGAAAGTTGCGGTTAGCTATAGATTAGGGATAGGGTGAATATTCATATAGGGTGAGGGTTAGGATTAGGGCTAAGGTTTGGGTTCATTTTCAGGTAAGTGTGAAGGTGATGTCTAGGGTTAGGGTTAAGGTTACGGATTCTGTTTAGTTTTAGGGTTAGGGTTAGATTTTAGGTTAGGGTTTAGTTTTACGTTTAGGGTTAGGGTTCTGGTTGTGTTAGATTGTGGTTGGGGTGAGGTTTAGGTTTAGGGTTAGGGTTGGGTAGGGTTAGGATTATGGTTATGGTAAGGTGTTAGGGGTTAGAGGTGTAGTTTAGGTTTAGGGTTTGGGTGAGGGTTCCAGTTAGGCATTGTGGTTCTGGTCATGGTTAGGTTTGGTTTAGGGTTAGGGTTAGGTGTGTGATTAGGTTTAGGGTTAGTGTTAGAGTTAGAGTGAGAGTTAGGGTTAGGCTTTGGTGTTAGGTGTTAGGTTTTGGGTTAGGGTTAGTGTTATCGTTAGGGCTTAGGGGTTCAGGTTAGTGTTAGGGTTAGGGTTAGAGATAGTGCTAGGGTTAGGTTTTGGGATACGCTTAGGGGTTAGAGTGAGGGTTACGGTAGGTATACAGTTAAGTTGAGGTTTTAGGGTATGTGTTACGATTGGGTTAGAGTTAGAGTTAGGGTTAGTGTCAGGTGTAGGGTAAGTTTTAGTTTTAAGTCCAGGTTCAGGGTTAGAATTAGTGTTCTATTTAGGGTCAAGGTTAGAGTTCGGGTTAGGGTTAGGATTAGGGCTAGGGTTAGGATTAGGATTAGGTTTAGGGTTAGGCTCAGGGCTATTGTAAGGCTTAGGTTTAGGGTAGCAGATGGACTAGTTTTATGGTTAGAGTCAGGTTTAAGATTAGGGTTTGGGTTATGTTTCGGTTTACGGATAAGGTTCGGGTTTGGATGAAGTTTAGCATAAGGTGAGGGTTACTTTTAGGGTTAGGACTGGATTTGGGGTTTGTGTCGGGTCAGTGTTCAGGTTAGGTTTAGGGTCCAGTTTGGGGTTAGGGGATATGTTTAGCGTTAGGGTTAGTTTTCGGTTTACGGGTAGAGTGAAGTTTAGCTTAAGGGTGAGGGTTAGGATAACGGTTAGGATTATAGTTAGTGTTCGAGGTTAGGTTTAGGGTGTTAGGGTTAGGTTTATGGTTAGGGTAGGGTTAAGTTTAGGGTTAATGTTAGGGTTAGTGTCAGATTAGGGTTACTGTTCGTGTTAGGGTCAGGGTTAGCGTTAGCGTTAGCTTTAAGGTTGGGAATACATTTAGGGGTTAGGGTGGGTGTTGGGGTTAGGGTGAGGTTAGGTTTAGGTTTACAGTTAATGTGAGGGTTTAGGGTAATTTTTATGGTTAGGGTTAGAGTTAGTGACATGGTGAAGTTTCAGTTAATAGTGGGGGCTAGATTTGGGTTACAGTTAGGGTTAAGGTTAGTGTTAGGGTTAGGTTTAAGTTTAGGGTTAGGGTAGGGGTCAGGATAGGGTTAAGGCTAGGTTTACGGTAAAGTGTAGGGCTAGGTTAGGGTTAGGGTTAGGGTTAGAGTTAGTGCTAGGGTTTAGGGTTAGGGTAGAATTAAGGTTAGGGTTAAGTTTAGGGTTAGGGTAAGGGTTAGGTTTAGGTCAGGGTTAGGGTTAGGATGAGGGATACGGTTAGGCTTCGGGAAAGGGTTAGGGGTTCGTGTGAGGGTTCGTGTTATTCTTACATTAAGCTGATGTTTTAGGGTGTTACGGTTAGGATTAGCGTTAGAGTCAGCGTTAGGTTTAGGGTTAGGTTTAGAGTTTGGGGATGGGGGTTACGCTTAGGTTTAGGGTGAAGTTTAGGTTAGGGTTAGGTGTTTGGCTTAATGTTAGGGTCAGGTTTAGGGTTAGGGTTTAGGGTTCAGGTCAGAGTCAGCTTTAGGGTTAGGTTTAGCTTTAGGGTTAGGGTTAGGTTGAGTGTTAGTTTTGCTTAGGGTTACGGTTTGAATGAAGTTATGGTAGGTTTAGGGTTATGGTTCGGGTGAAATTTTGGTTAAGGGTTCGGGTTCGGTTTCGGATTAGGGTTAGTGGTTAGGGTTCGGTTTAGGGTTAAGTTTAGGGTTAGGCTAAGTATTAGTTTTAGAGTGAGGTTTAGGGGTTAGTGTTTCCGTTAGGTTAAGGGTAGGGTTATAAGTCCGGTGAAGTTTAGGGTTAGGGTAAGAGTTAGATTTACATTTACTGTTAAGGTGAGGGTTTTGGGTAAGTGTTACGTTTAGGGTTAGGGCTAGGTTCAGGGTTAGAGTTTGGGTTAGGGGTTAGGGGTAGGTTTAAGTTGACGGTAGGCTTAAAGTTAGGGTTAAGGTGAGGTTAGGGTTAGGGTCAGGGTTAGGATTAGAATTAGGTTTAGGGCGAGGGTTAGTGTCAGAGTTATTGTAAGGGGTAGGTTTAGGGTTACAGGTGGGCCAACGTTAAGGTTAGGGTTAGGTTTAGGGTGAAAGTTGCGGTTAGCTATAGATTAGGGATAGGGTGAATTTTCATATAGGGTGAGGGTTAGGATTAGGGCTAAGGTTTGGGTTCATTTTCAGGTAAGTGTGAAGGTGATGTTTAGGGTTAGGGTTAAGGTTACGGATTCTGTTTAGTTTTAGGGTTAGGGTTAGATTTTAGGTTAGGGTTTAGTTTTACGTTTAGGGTTAGGGTTCTGGTTGTGTTAGGCGTTGTGGTTGGGGTGAGGTTTAGGTTTAGGGTTAGGGTTGGGTAGGGTTAGGATTATGGTTATGGTAAGGTGTTAGGGGTTAGAGGTGTAGTTTAGGTTTAGGGTTTGGGTGAGGGTTCCAGTTAGGCATTGTGGTTCTGGTCATGGTTAGGTTTGGTTTAGGGTTAGGGTTAGGTGTGTGATTAGGTTTAGGGTTAGTGTTAGAGTTAGAGTGAGAGTTAGGGTTAGGCTTTGGTGTTAGGTGTTAGGTTTTGGGTTAGGGTTAGTTTTATCGTTAGGGCTTAGGGGTTCAGGTTAGTGTTAGGGTTAGAGATAGCACTAGGGTTAGGTTTTGGGATACGCTTAGGGGTTAGAGTGAGGGTTACGGTTAGTTTTACAGTTAAGTTGAGGTTTTAGGGTATGTGTTACGATTGGGTTAGAGTTAGAGTTAGGGTTAGTGTTAGGTGTAGGGTAAGTTTTAGTTTTAAGTCCAGGTTCAGGGTTAGAATTAGTGTTCTATTTAGGGTCAAGGTTAGAGTTCGGGTTAGGGTTAGGATTAGGGCTAGGGTTAGGATTAGGATTAGGTTTAGGGTTAGGCTCAGGGCTATTGTAAGGTTTAGGTTTAGGGTAGCAGATGGACTAGCTTTATGGTTAGAGTAAGGTTTAAGGTTAGGGTTTGGGTTAGGTTTCGGTTTACGGTTAAGGTTAGGGTTAGGGTTTGGATGAAGTTTAGCATAAGGTGAGGGTTACTTTTAGGGTTAGGACTGGATTTGGGGTTTGTGTCGGGTTAGTGTTCAGGTTAGGTTTAGGGTTCAGTTTGGGGTTAGGGGATATGTTTAGCGTTAGGGTTAGTTTTCGGTTTACGGGTAGAGTGAAGTTTAGCTTAAGGGTAAGCGTTAGGATAACGGTTAGGGTTATAGTTAGTGTTCGAGGTTAGGTTTAGGGTGTTAGGGTTAGGTTTATGGTTAGGGTAGGGTTAAGTTTAGGGTTAATGTTAGGGTTAGTGTCAGATTAGGGTTACTGTTCGTGTTAGGGTCAGGGTTAGCGTTAGCGTTAGCTTTAAGGTTGGGAATACATTTAGGGGTTAGGGTGGGTGTTGGGGTTAGGGTGAGGTTAGGTTTAGGTTTACAGTTAATGTGAGGGTTTAGGGTAATTTTTATGGTTAGGGTTAGAGTTAGTGTCATGGTGAAGTTTCAGTTAATAGTGGGGGCTGGATTTGGGTTACAGTTAGGGTTAAGGTTAGTGTTAGGGTTAGGTTTAAGGTTAGGGTTAGGGTAGGGGTCAGGATAGGGTTAAGGCTAGGTTTACGGTAAAGTGTAGGGCTAGGTTAGGGTTAGGGTTAGGGTTAGAGTTAGTGCTAGGGTTTAGGGTTAGGGTAGAGTTAAGGTTAGGGTTAAGTTTAGGGTTAGGGTAAGGGTTAGGTTTAGGTCAGGGTTAGGGTTAGGATGAGGGATACGGTTAGGCTTCGGGAAAGGGTTAGGGGTTCGTGTGAGGGTTCGTGTTATTCTTACATTAAGCTGATGTTTTAGGGTGTTACGGTTAGGATTAGCGTTAGAGTCAGCGTTAGGTTTAGGGTTAGGGTTAGAGTTTGGGGATGGGGTTTACGCTTAGGTTTAGGATGAAGTTTAGGTTAGAGTTAGGTGTTTGGCTTAATGTTAGGGTCAGGTTTAGGGTTAGGGTTTAGGGTTCAGGTCAGAGTCAGCTTTAGGGTTAGGTTTAGCTTTAGGGTTAGGGTTAGGTTGAGTGTTAGTTTTGCTTAGGGTTACGGTTTGAATGAAGTTATGGTAGGTTTAGGGTTATGGTTCAGGTGAAATTTTGCTTAAGGGTTCGGTTTCGGATTAGGGTTAGTGGTTAGGGTTCGGTTTAGGGTTAAGTTTAGGGTTAGGCTAAGTATTAGTTTTAGAGTGAGTTTTAGGGGTTAGTGTTTCAGTTAGGTTAAGGGTAGGGTTATAAGTCCGGTGAAGTTTAGGGTTAGGGTAAGAGTTAGATTTACATTTACTGTTAAGGTGAGGGTTTTGGGTAAGTGTTACGTTTAGGGTTAGGGCTAGGTTCAGGGTTAGAGTTTGGGTTAGGGGTTAGGGGTAGGTTTAAGTTGACGGTAGGCTTAAAGTTAGGGTTAAGGTGAGGTTAGGGTTAGGGTCAGGGTTAGGATTAGAATTAGGTTTAGGGCGAGGGTTAGTGTCAGAGTTATTGTAAGGGTTAGGTTTAGGGTTACAGGTGGGCCAACGTTAAGGTTAGGGTTAGGTTTAGGGTGAAAGTTGCGGTTAGCTATAGATTAGGGATAGGGTGAATATTCATATAGGGTGAGGGTTAGGATTAGGGCTAAGGTTTGGGTTCATTTTCAGGTAAGTGTGAAGGTGATGTCTAGGGTTAGGGTTAAGGTTACGGATTCTGTTTAGTTTTAGGGTTAGGGTTAGATTTTAGGTTAGGGTTTAGTTTTACGTTTAGGGTTAGGGTTCTGGTTGTGTTAGATTGTGGTTGGGGTGAGGTTTAGGTTTAGGGTTAGGGTTGGGTAGGGTTAGGATTATGGTTATGGTAAGGTGTTAGGGGTTAGAGGTGTAGTTTAGGTTTAGGGTTTGGGTGAGGGTTCCAGTTAGGCATTGTGGTTCTGGTCATGGTTAGGTTTGGTTTAGGGTTAGGGTTAGGTGTGTGATTAGGTTTAGGGTTAGTGTTAGAGTTAGAGTGAGAGTTAGGGTTAGGCTTTGGTGTTAGGTGTTAGGTTTTGGGTTAGGGTTAGTGTTATCGTTAGGGCTTAGGGGTTCAGGTTAGTGTTAGGGTTAGGGTTAGAGATAGTGCTAGGGTTAGGTTTTGGGATACGCTTAGGGGTTAGAGTGAGGGTTACGGTAGGTATACAGTTAAGTTGAGGTTTTAGGGTATGTGTTACGATTGGGTTAGAGTTAGAGTTAGGGTTAGTGTTAGGTGTAGGGTAAGTTTTAGTTTTAAGTCCAGGTTCAGGGTTAGAATTAGTGTTCTATTTAGGGTCAAGGTTAGAGTTCGGGTTAGGGTTAGGATTAGGGCTAGGGTTAGGATTAGGATTAGGTTTAGGGTTAGGCTCAGGGCTATTGTAAGGCTTAGGTTTAGGGTAGCAGATGGACTAGTTTTATGGTTAGAGTCAGGTTTAAGATTAGGGTTTGGGTTATGTTTCGGTTTACGGATAAGGTTCGGGTTTGGATGAAATTTAGCATAAGGTGAGGGTTACTTTTAGGGTTAGGACTGGATTTGGGGTTTGTGTCGGGTCAGTGTTCAGGTTAGGTTTAGGGTCCAGTTTGGGGTTAGGGGATATGTTTAGGGTTAGGGTTAGTTTTCGGTTTACGGGTAGAGTGAAGTTTAGCTTAAGGGTGAGGGTTAGGATAACGGTTAGGATTATAGTTAGTGTTCGAGGTTAGGTTTAGGGTGTTAGGGTTAGGTTTATGGTTAGGGTAGGGTTAAGTTTAGGGTTAATGTTAGGGTTAGTGTCAGATTAGGGTTACTGTTCGTGTTAGGGTCAGGGTTAGCGTTAGCGTTAGCTTTAAGGTTGGGAATACATTTAGGGGTTAGGGTGGGTGTTGGGGTTAGGGTGAGGTTAGGTTTAGGTTTACAGTTAATGTGAGGGTTTAGGGTAATTTTTATGGTTAGGGTTAGAGTTAGTGACATGGTGAAGTTTCAGTTAATAGTGGGGGCTAGATTTGGGTTACAGTTAGGGTTAAGGTTAGTGTTAGGGTTAGGTTTAAGTTTAGGGTTAGGGTAGGGGTCAGGATAGGGTTAAGGCTAGGTTTACGGTAAAGTGTAGGGCTAGGTTAGGGTTAGGGTTAGGGTTAGAGTTAGTGCTAGGGTTTAGGGTTGGGTAGAATTAAGGTTAGGGTTAAGTTTAGGGTTAGGGTAAGGGTTAGGTTTAGGTCAGGGTTAGGGTTAGGATGAGGGATACGGTTAGGCTTCGGGAAAGGGTTAGGGGTTCGTGTGAGGGTTCGTGTTATTCTTACATTAAGCTGATGTTTTAGGGTGTTACGGTTAGGATTAGCGTTAGAGTCAGCGTTAGGTTTAGGATTAGGTTTAGAGTTTGGGGATGGGGGTTACGCTTAGGTTTAGGGTGAAGTTTAGGTTAGGGTTAGGTGTTTGGCTTAATGTTAGGGTCAGGTTTAGGGTTAGGGTTTAGGGTTCAGGTCAGAGTCAGCTTTAGGGTTAGGTTTAGGTTTAGGGTTAGGGTTAGGTTGAGTGTTAGTTTTGCTTAGGGTTACGGTTTGAATGAAGTTATGGTAGGTTTAGGGTTATGGTTCAGGTGAAATTTTGCTTAAGGGTTCGGTTTCGGATTAGGGTTAGTGGTTAGGGTTCGGTTTAGGGTTAAGTTTAGGGTTAGGCTAAGTATTAGTTTTAGAGTGAGTTTTAGGGGTTAGTGTTTCAGTTAGGTTAAGGGTAGGGTTATAAGTCCGGTGAAGTTTAGGGTTAGGGTAAGAGTTAGATTTACATTTACTGTTAAGGTGAGGGTTTTGGGTAAGTGTTACGTTTAGGGTTAGGGCTAGGTTCAGGGTTAGAGTTTGGGTTAGGGGTTAGGGGTAGGTTTAAGTTGACGGTAGGCTTAAAGTTAGGGTTAAGGTGAGGCTAGGGTTAGGGTCAGGGTTAGGATTAGAATTAGGTTTAGGGGGAGTGTTAGTGTCAGAGTTATTGTAAGGGTTAGGTTTAGGGTTACAGGTGGGCCAACGTTAAGGTTAGGGTTAGGTTTAGGGTGAAAGTTGCGGTTAGCTATAGATTAGGGATAGGGTGAATTTTCATATAGGGTGAGGGTTAGGATTAGGGCTAAGGTTTGGGTTCATTTTCAGGTAAGTGTGAAGGTGATGTTTAGGGTTAGGGTTATGGTTACGGATTCTGTTTAGTTTTAGGGTTAGGGTTAGATTTTAGGTTAGGGTTTAGTTTTACGTTTAGGGTTAGGGTTCTGGTTGTGTTAGATTGTGGTTGGGGTGAGGTTTAGGTTTAGGGTTAGGGTTGGGTAGGGTTAGGATTATGGTTATGGTAAGGTGTTAGGGGTTAGAGGTGTAGTTTAGGTTTAGGGTTTGGGTGAGGGTTCCAGTTAGGCATTGTGGTTCTGGTCATGGTTAGGTTTGGTTTAGGGTTAGAGTTAGGTGTGTGATTAGGTTTAGGGTTAGTGTTAGAGTTAGAGTGAGAGTTAGGGTTAGGCTTTGGTGTTAGCTGTTAGGTTTTGGGTTAGGGTTAGTGTTATCGTTAGGGCTTAGGGGTTCAGGTTAGTGTTAGGGTTAGGGTTAGAGATAGCGCTAGGGTTAGGTTTTGGGATACGGTTAGGGGTTAGAGTGAGGGTTACGGTAGGTTTACAGTTAAGTTGAGGTTTTAGGGTATGTGTTACGATTGGGTTAGAGTTAGGGTTAGTGTTAGGTGTAGGGTAAGTTTTAGTTTTAAGTCCAGGTTCAGGGTTAGAATTAGTGTTCTATTTAGGGTCAAGGTTAGAGTTCGGGTTAGGGTTAGGATTAGGGCTAGGGTTAGGATTAGGATTAGGTTTAGGGTTAGGCTCAGGGCTATTGTAAGGCTTAGGTTTAGGGTAGCAGATGGACTAGTTTTATGGTTAGAGTCAGGTTTAAGATTAGGGTTTGGGTTATGTTTCGGTTTACGGTTAAGGTTAGGATTTGGATGAAGTTTAGCATAAGGTGAGGGTTACTTTTAGGGTTAGGACTGGATTTGGGGTTTGTGTCGGGTCAGTGTTCAGGTTAGGTTTAGGGTCCAGTTTGGGGTTAGGGGATATGTTTAGGGTTAGGGTTAGTTTTCGGTTTACGGGTAGAGTGAAGTTTAGCTTAAGGGTGAGGGTTAGGATAACGGTTAGGATTATAGTTAGTGTTCGAGGTTAGGTTTAGGGTGTTAGGGTTAGGTTTATGGTTAGGGTAGGGTTAAGTTTAGGGTTAATGTTAGGGTTAGTGTCAGATTAGGGTTACTGTTCGTGTTAGGGTCAGGGTTAGCGATAGCGTTAGCTTTAAGGTTGGGAATATATTTAGGGGTTAGGGTGGGTGTTGGGGTTAGGGTGAGGTTAGGTTTAGGTTTACAGTTAACGTGAGGGTTTAGGGTAATTTTTATGGTTAGGGTTAGAGTTAGTGTCATGGTGAATTTTCAGTTAATAGTGGGGGCTAGATTTGGGTTACAGTTAGGGTTAAGGTTAGTGTTAGGGTTAGGTTTAAGGTTAGGGTTAGGGTAGGGGTCAGGTTAGGGTTAAGGCTAGGTTTACGGTAAAGTGTAGGGCTAGGTTAGGGTTAGGGTTAGACTTAGTGCTAGGGTTTAGGGTTAGGGTTTGGGTCAGGTTTAGAGTTAATGTTAGGGTTAGGGTTAGGGTAGAGTTAAGGTTAGGGTTAAGTTTAGGGTTAGGGTAAGGGTTAGGTTTAGGTCAGGGTTAGGGTTAGGATGAGGGAAAGGGTTAGGGGTTCGTGTGAGGGTTCGTGTTATTCTTACATTAAGCTGATGTTTTAGGGTGTTACGGTTAGGGTTAGCGTTAGAGTCAGCGTTAGGTTTAGGGTTAGGGTTAGAGTTTGGGGATGGGGGTTACGCTTAGATTTAGGGTGAAGTTTAGGTTACGGTTAGGTGTTTGGCTTAATGTTAGGGTCAGGTTTAGGGTTAGGGTTTAGGGTTCAGGTCAGAGTCAGCTTTAGGGTTAGGTTTAGCTTTAGGGTTAGGGTTAGGTTGAGTGTTAGTTTTGCTTAGGGTTACGTTTTGAATGAAGTTATGGTAGGTTTAGGTTTATGGTTCAGGTGAAATTTTGCTTAAGGGTTCGGTTTCGGATTAGGGTTAGTGGTTAGGGTTCGGTTTAGGGTTAAGTTTAGGGTTAGGCTAAGTATTAGTTTTAGAGTGAGGTTTAGGGGTTAGTGTTTCCGTTAGGTTAAGGGTAGGGTTATAAGTCCGGTGAAGTTTAGGGTTAGGGTAAGAGTTAGATTTACATTTACTGTTAAGGTGAGGGTTTTGGGTAAGTGTTACGTTTAGGGTTAGGGCTAGGTTCAGGGTTAGAGTTTGGGTTAGGGGTTAGGGGTAGGTTTAAGTTGACGGTAGGCTTAAAGTTAGGGTTAAGGTGAGGTTAGGGTTAGGGTCAGGGTTAGGACTAGAATTAGGTTTAGGGCGAGGGTTAGTGTCAGAGTTATTGTAAGGGTTAGCTTTAGGGTTACAGGTGGGCCAACGTTAAGGTTAGGGTTAGGTTTAGGGTGAAAGTTGCGGTTAGCTATAGATTAGGGATAGGGTGAATTTTCATATAGGGTGAGGGTTAGGATTAGGGCTAAGGTTTGGGTTCATTTTCAGGTAAGTGTGAAGGTGATGTTTAGGGTTAGGGTTAAGATTACGGATTCTGTTTAGTTTTAGGGTTAGGGTTAGATTTTAGGTTAGGGTTTAGTTTTACGTTTAGGGTTAGGGTTCTGGTTGTGTTAGGCGTTGTGGTTGGGGTGAGGTTTAGGTTTAGGGTTAGGGTTGGGTAGGGTTAGGATTATGGTTATGGTAAGGTGTTAGGGGTTAGAGGTGTAGTTTAGGTTTAGGGTTTGGGTGAGGGTTCCAGTTAGGCATTGTGGTTCTGGTCATGGTTAGGTTTGGTTTAGGGTTAGGGTTAGGTGTGTGATTAGGTTTAGGGTTAGTGTTAGAGTTAGAGTGAGAGTTAGGGTTAGGCTTTGGTGTTAGGTGTTAGGTTTTGGGTTAGGGTTAGTGTTATCGTTAGGGCTTAGGGGTTTAGGTTAGTGTTAGGGTTAGGGTTAGAGATAGTGCTAGGGTTAGGTTTTGGGATACGCTTAGGGGTTAGAGTGAGGGTTACGGTAGGTATACAGTTAAGTTGAGGTTTTAGGGTATGTGTTACGATTGGGTTAGAGTTAGAGTTAGGGTTAGTGTTAGGTGTAGGGTAAGTTTTAGTTTTAAGTCCAGGTTCAGGGTTAGAATTATTGTTCTATTTAGGGTCAAGGTTAGAGTTCGGGTTAGGTTTAGGATTAGGGCTAGGGTTAGGATTAGGATTAGGTTTAGGGTTAGGCTCAGGGCTATTGTAAGGCTTAGGTTTAGGGTAGCAGATGGACTAGTTTTATGGTTAGAGTCAGGTTTAAGATTAGGGTTTGGGTTATGTTTCGGTTTACGGATAAGGTTCGGGTTTGGATGAAGTTTAGCATAAGGTGAGGGTTACTTTTAGGGTTAGGACTGGATTTGGGGTTTGTGTCGGGTCAGTGTTCAGGTTAGGTTTAGGGTCCAGTTTGGGGTTAGGGGATATGTTTAGGGTTAGGGTTAGTTTTCGGTTTACGGGTAGAGTGAAGTTTAGCTTAAGGGTGAGGGTTAGGATAACGGTTAGGATTATAGTTAGTGTTCGAGGTTAGGTTTAGGGTGTTAGGGTTAGGTTTATGGTTAGGGTAGGGTTAAGTTTAGGGTTAATGTTAGGGTTAGTGTCAGATTAGGGTTACTGTTCGTGTTAGGGTCAGGGTTAGCGTTAGCGTTAGCTTTAAGGTTGGGAATACATTTAGGGGTTAGGGTGGGTGTTGGGGTTAGGGTGAGGTTAGGTTTAGGTTTACAGTTAATGTGAGGGTTTAGGGTAATTTTTATGGTTAGGGTTAGAGTTAGTGACATGGTGAAGTTTCAGTTAATAGTGGGGGCTAGATTTGGGTTACAGTTAGGGTTAAGGTTAGTGTTAGGGTTAGGTTTAAGTTTAGGGTTAGGGTAGGGGTCAGGATAGGGTTAAGGCTAGGTTTACGGTAAAGTGTAGGGCTAGGTTAGGGTTAGGGTTAGGGTTAGAGTTAGTGCTAGGGTTTAGGGTTGGGTAGAATTAAGGTTAGGGTTAAGTTTAGGGTTAGGGTAAGGGTTAGGTTTAGGTCAGGGTTAGGGTTAGGATGAGGGATACGGTTAGGCTTCGGGAAAGGGTTAGGGGTTCGTGTGAGGGTTCGTGTTATTCTTACATTAAGCTGATGTTTTAGGGTGTTACGGTTAGGATTAGCGTTAGAGTCAGCGTTAGGTTTAGGGTTAGGTTTAGAGTTTGGGGATGGGGGTTACGCTTAGGTTTAGGGTGAAGTTTAGGTTAGGGTTAGGTGTTTGGCTTAATGTTAGGGTCAGGTTTAGGGTTAGGGTTTAGGGTTCAGGTCAGAGTCAGCTTTAGGGTTAGGTTTAGCTTTAGGGTTAGGGTTAGGTTGAGTGTTAGTTTTGCTTAGGGTTACGGTTTGAATGAAGTTATGGTAGGTTTAGGGTTATGGTTCAGGTGAAATTTTGCTTAAGGGTTCGGTTTCGGATTAGGGTTAGTGGTTAGGGTTCGGTTTAGGGTTAAGTTTAGGGTTAGGCTAAGTATTAGTTTTAGAGTGAGGTTTAGGGGTTAGTGTTTCCGTTAGGTTAAGGGTAGGGTTATAAGTCCGGTGAAGTTTAGGGTTAGGGTAAGAGTTAGATTTACATTTACTGTTAAGGTGAGGGTTTTGGGTAAGTGTTACGTTTAGGGTTAGGGCTAGGTTCAGGGTTAGAGTTTGGGTTAGGGGTTAGGGGTAGGTTTAAGTTGACGGTAGGCTTAAAGTTAGGGTTAAGGTGAGGTTAGGGTTAGGGTCAGGGTTAGGACTAGAATTAGGTTCAGGGCGAGGGTTAGTGTCAGAGTTATTGTAAGGGTTAGCTTTAGGGTTACAGGTGGGCCAACGTTAAGGTTAGGGTTAGGTTTAGGGTGAAAGTTGCGGTTAGCTATAGATTAGGGATAGGGTGAATTTTCATATAGGGTGAGGGTTAGGATTAGGGCTAAGGTTTGGGTTCATTTTCAGGTAAGTGTGAAGGTGATGTTTAGGGTTAGGGTTAAGATTACGGATTCTGTTTAGTTTTAGGGTTAGGGTTAGATTTTAGTTTAGGGTTTAGTTTTACGTTTAGGGTTAGGGTTCTGGTTGTGTTAGGAGTTGTGGTTGGGGTGAGGTTTAGGTTTAGGGTTAGGGTTGGGTAGGGTTAGGATTATGGTTATGGTAAGGTGTTAGGGGTTAGAGGTGTAGTTTAGGTTTAGGGTTTGGGTGAGGGTTCCAGTTAGGCATTGTGGTTCTGGTCATGGTTAGGTTTGGTTTAGGGTTAGGGTTAGGTGTGTGATTAGGTTTAGGGTTAGTGTTAGAGTTAGAGTGAGAGTTAGGGTTAGGCTTTGGTGTTAGGTGTTAGGTTTTGGGTTAGGGTTAGTGTTATCGTTAGGGCTTAGGGGTTCAGGTTAGTGTTAGGGTTAGGGTTAGAGATAGTGCTAGGGTTAGGTTTTGGGATACGGTTAGGGGTTAGAGTGAGGGTTACGGTAGGTTTACAGTTAAGTTGAGGTTTTAGGGTATGTGTTACGATTCGGTTAGAGTTAGGGTTAGTGTTAGGTGTAGGGTAAGTTTTAGTTTTAAGTCCAGGTTCAGGGTTAGAATTAGTGTTCTATTTAGGGTCAAGGTTAGAGTTCGGGTTAGGGTTAGGATTAGGGCTAGGGTTAGGATTAGGATTAGGTTTAGGGTTAGGCTCAGGGCTATTGTAAGGCTTAGGTTTAGGGTAGCAGATGGACTAGTTTTATGGTTAGAGTCAGGTTTAAGATTAGGGTTTGGGTTATGTTTCGGTTTACGGTTAAGGTTAGGATTTGGATGAAGTTTAGCATAAGGTGAGGGTTACTTTTAGGGTTAGGACTGGATTTGGGGTTTGTGTCGGGTCAGTGTTCAGGTTAGGTTTAGGGTCCAGTTTGGGGTTAGGGGATATGTTTAGCGTTAGGGTTAGTTTTCGGTTTACGGGTAGTGTGAAGTTTAGCTTAAGGGTGAGGGTTAGGATAACGGTTAGGATTATAGTTAGTGTTCGAGGTTAGGTTTAGGGTGTTAGGGTTAGGTTTATGGTTAGGGTAGGGTTAAGTTTAGGGTTAATGTTAGGGTTAGTGTCAGATTAGGGTTACTGTTCGTGTTAGGGTCAGGGTTAGCGATAGCGTTAGCTTTAAGGTTGGGAATATATTTAGGGGTTAGGGTGGGTGTTGGGGTTAGGGTGAGGTTAGGTTTAGGTTTACAGTTAACGTGAGGGTTTAGGGTAATTTTTATGGTTAGGGTTAGAGTTAGTGTCATGGTGAATTTTCAGTTAATAGTGGGGGCTAGATTTGGGTTACAGTTAGGGTTAAGGTTAGTGTTAGGGTTAGGTTTAAGGTTAGGGTTAGGGTAGGGGTCAGGTTAGGGTTAAGGCTAGGTTTACGGTAAAGTGTAGGGCTAGGTTAGGGTTAGGGTTAGGGTTAGAGTTAGTGCTAGAGTTTAGGGTTAGGGTTTGGGTCAGGTTTAGAGTTAATGTTAGGGGTAGGGTTAGGGTAGAGTTAAGGTTAGGGTTAAGTTTAGGGTTAGGGTAAGGGTTAGGTTTAGGTCAGGGTTAGGGTTAGGATGAGGGAAAGGGTTAGGGGTTCGTGTGAGGGTTCGTGTTATTCTTACATTAAGCTGATGTTTTAGGGTGTTACGGTTAGGGTTAGCGTTAGAGTCAGCGTTAGGTTTAGGGTTAGGGTTAGAGTTTGGGGATGGGGGTTACGCTTAGGTTTAGGGTGAAGTTTAGGTTAGGGTTAGGTGTTTGGCTTAATGTTAGGGTCAGGTTTAGGGTTAGGGTTTAGGGTTCAGGTCAGAGTCAGCTTTAGGGTTAGGTTTAGCTTTAGGGTTAGGGTTAGGTTGAGTGTTAGTTTTGCTTAGGGTTACGGTTTGAATGAAGTTATGGTAGGTTTAGGGTTATGGTTCAGGTGAAATTTTGCTTAAGGGTTCGGTTTCGGATTAGGGTTAGTGGTTAGGGTTCGGTTTCGGGTTAAGTTTAGGGTTAGGCTAAGTATTAGTTTTAGAGTGAGGTTTAGGGGTTAGTGTTTCCGTTAGGTTAAGGGTAGGGTTATAAGTCCGGTGAAGTTTAGGGTTAGGGTAAGAGTTAGATTTACATTTACTGTTAAGGTGAGGGTTTTGGGTAAGTGTTACGTTTAGGGTTAGGGCTAGGTTCAGGGTTAGAGTTTGGGTTAGGGGTTAGGGGTAGGTTTAAGTTGACGGTAGGCTTAAAGTTAGGGTTAAGGTGAGGTTAGGGTTAGGGTCAGGGTTAGGACTAGAATTAGGTTCAGGGCGAGGGTTAGTGTCAGAGTTATTGTAAGGGTTAGCTTTAGGGTTACAGGTGGGCCAACGTTAAGGTTAGGGTTAGGTTTAGGGTGAAAGTTGCGGTTAGCTATAGATTAGGGATAGGGTGAATTTTCATATAGGGTGAGGGTTAGGATTAGGGCTAAGGTTTGGGTTCATTTTCAGGTAAGTGTGAAGGTGATGTTTAGGGTTAGGGTTAAGATTACGGATTCTGTTTAGTTTTAGGGTTAGGGTTAGATTTTAGTTTAGGGTTTAGTTTTACGTTTAGGGTTAGGGTTCTGGTTGTGTTAGGCGTTGTGGTTGGGGTGAGGTTTAGGTTTAGGGTTAGGGTTGGGTAGGGTTAGGATTATGGTCATGGTAAGGTGTTAGGGGTTAGAGGTGTAGTTTAGGTTTAGGGTTTGGGTGAGCATTCCAGTTAGGCATTGTGGTTCTGGTCATGGTTAGGTTTGGTTTAGGGTTAGGGTTAGGTGTGTGATTAGGTTTAGGGTTAGTGTTAGAGTTAGAGTGAGAGTTAGGGTTAGGCATTGGTGTTAGGTGTTAGGTTTTGGGTTAGGGTTAGTGTTATCGTTAGGGCTTAGGGGTTCAGGTTAGTGTTAGTGTTAGGGTTAGAGATAGCGCTAGGGTTAGGTTTTGGGATACGCTTAGGGGTTAGAGTGAGGGTTACGGTAGGTATACAGTTAAGTTGAGGTTTTAGGGTATGTGTTACGATTGGGTTAGAGTTAGAGTTAGGGTTAGTGTTAGGTGTAGGGTAAGTTTTAGTTTTAAGTCCAGGTTCAGGGTTAGAATTAGTGTTCTATTTAGGGTCAAGGTTAGAGTTCGGGTTAGGTTTAGGATTAGGGCTAGGGTTAGGATTAGGATTAGGCTTAGGGTTAGGCTCAGGGCTATTGTAAGGCTTAGGTTTAGGGTAGCAGATGGACTAGTTTTATGGTTAGAGTCAGGTTTAAGATTAGGGTTTGGGTTATGTTTCGGTTTACGGATAAGGTTCGGGTTTGGATGAAGTTTAGCATAAGGTGAGGGTTACTTTTAGGGTTAGGACTGGATTTGGGGTTTGTGTCGGGTCAGTGTTCAGGTTAGGTTTAGGGTCCAGTTTGGGGTTAGGGGATATGTTTAGGGTTAGGGTTAGTTTTCGGTTTACGGGTAGAGTGAAGTTTAGCTTAAGGGTGAGGGTTAGGATAACGGTTAGGATTATAGTTAGTGTTCGAGGTTAGGTTTAGGGTGTTAGGGTTAGGTTTATGGTTAGGGTAGGGTTAAGTTTAGGGTTAATGTTAGGGTTAGTGTCAGATTAGGGTTACTGTTCGTGTTAGGGTCAGGGTTAGCGTTAGCGTTAGCTTTAAGGTTGGGAATACATTTAGGGGTTAGGGTGGGTGTTGGGGTTAGGGTGAGGTTAGGTTTAGGTTTACAGTTAATGTGAGGGTTTAGGGTAATTTTTATGGTTAGGGTTAGAGTTAGTGACATGGTGAAGTTTCAGTTAATAGTGGGGGCTAGATTTGGGTTACAGTTAGGGTTAAGGTTAGTGTTAGGGTTAGGTTTAAGGTTAGGGTTAGGGTAGGGGTCAGGATAGGGTTAAGGCTAGGTTTACGGTAAAGTGTAGGGCTAGGTTAGGGTTAGGGTTAGGGTTAGAGTTAGTGCTAGGGTTTAGGGTTGGGTAGAATTAAGGTTAGGGTTAAGTTTAGGGTTAGGGTAAGGGTTAGGTTTAGGTCAGGGTTAGGGTTAGGATGAGGGATACGGTTAGGCTTCGGGAAAGGGTTAGGGGTTCGTGTGAGGGTTCGTGTTATTCTTACATTAAGCTGATGTTTTAGGGTGTTACGGTTAGGATTAGCGTTAGAGTCAGCGTTAGGTTTAGGGTTAGGTTTAGAGTTTGGGGATGGGGGTTACGCTTAGGTTTAGGGTGAAGTTTAGGTTAGGGTTAGGTGTTTGGCTTAATGTTAGGGTCAGGTTTAGGGTTAGGGTTTAGGGTTCAGGTCAGAGTCAGCTTTAGGGTTAGGTTTAGCTTTAGGGTTAGGGTTAGGTTGAGTGTTAGTTTTGCTTAGGGTTACGGTTTGAATGAAGTTATGGTAGGTTTAGGGTTATGGTTCAGGTGAAATTTTGCTTAAGGGTTCGGTTTCGGATTAGGGTTAGTGGTTAGGGTTCGGTTTAGGGTTAAGTTTAGGGTTAGGCTAAGTATTAGTTTTAGAGTGAGGTTTAGGGGTTAGTGTTTCCGTTAGGTTAAGGGTAGGGTTATAAGTCCGGTGAAGTTTAGGGTTAGGGTAAGAGTTAGATTTACATTTACTGTTAAGGTGAGGGTTTTGGGTAAGTGTTACGTTTAGGGTTAGGGCTAGGTTCAGGGTTAGAGTTTGGGTTAGGGGTTAGGGGTAGGTTTAAGTTGACGGTAGGCTTAAAGTTAGGGTTAAGGTGAGGTTAGGGTTAGGGTCAGGGTTAGGACTAGAATTAGGTTCAGGGCGAGGGTTAGTGTCAGAGTTATTGTAAGGGTTAGCTTTAGGGTTACAGGTGGGCCAACGTTAAGGTTAGGGTTAGGTTTAGGGTGAAAGTTGCGGTTAGCTATAGATTAGGGATAGGGTGAATTTTCATATAGGGTGAGGGTTAGGATTAGGGCTAAGGTTTGGGTTCATTTTCAGGTAAGTGTGAAGGTGATGTTTAGGGTTAGGGTTAAGATTACGGATTCTGTTTAGTTTTAGGGTTAGGGTTAGATTTTAGTTTAGGGTTTAGTTTTACGTTTAGGGTTAGGGTTCTGGTTGTGTTAGGAGTTGTGGTTGGGGTGAGGTTTAGGTTTAGGGTTAGGGTTGGGTAGGGTTAGGATTATGGTTATGGTAAGGTGTTAGGGGTTAGAGGTGTAGTTTAGGTTTAGGGTTTGGGTGAGGGTTCCAGTTAGGCATTGTGGTTCTGGTCATGGTTAGGTTTGGTTTAGGGTTAGGGTTAGGTGTGTGATTAGGTTTAGGGTTAGTGTTAGAGTTAGAGTGAGAGTTAGGGTTAGGCTTTGGTGTTAGGTGTTAGGTTTTGGGTTAGGGTTAGTGTTATCGTTAGGGCTTAGGGGTTCAGGTTAGTGTTAGGGTTAGGGTTAGAGATAGTGCTAGGGTTAGGTTTTGGGATACGGTTAGGGGTTAGAGTGAGGGTTACGGTAGGTTTACAGTTAAGTTGAGGTTTTAGGGTATGTGTTACGATTGGGTTAGAGTTAGGGTTAGTGTTAGGTGTAGGGTAAGTTTTAGTTTTAAGTCCAGGTTCAGGGTTAGAATTAGTGTTCTATTTAGGGTCAAGGTTAGAGTTCGGGTTAGGGTTAGGATTAGGGCTAGGGTTAGGATTAGGATTAGGTTTAGGGTTAGGCTCAGGGCTATTGTAAGGCTTAGGTTTAGGGTAGCAGATGGACTAGTTTTATGGTTAGAGTCAGGTTTAAGATTAGGGTTTGGGTTATGTTTCGGTTTACGGTTAAGGTTAGGATTTGGATGAAGTTTAGCATAAGGTGAGGGTTACTTTTAGGGTTAGGACTGGATTTGGGGTTTGTGTCGGGTCAGTGTTCAGGTTAGGTTTAGGGTCCAGTTTGGGGTTAGGGGATATGTTTAGCGTTAGGGTTAGTTTTCGGTTTACGGGTAGTGTGAAGTTTAGCTTAAGGGTGAGGGTTAGAATAACGGTTAGGATTATAGTTAGTGTTCGAGGTTAGGTTTAGGGTGTTAGGGTTAGGTTTATGGTTAGGGTAGGGTTAAGTTTAGGGTTAATGTTAGGGTTAGTGTCAGATTAGGGTTACTGTTCGTGTTAGGGTCAGGGTTAGCGATAGCGTTAGCTTTAAGGTTGGGAATATATTTAGGGGTTAGGGTGGGTGTTGGGGTTAGGGTGAGGTTAGGTTTAGGTTTACAGTTAACGTGAGGGTTTAGGGTAATTTTTATGGTTAGGGTTAGAGTTAGTGTCATGGTGAATTTTCAGTTAATAGTGGGGGCTAGATTTGGGTTACAGTTAGGGTTAAGGTTAGTGTTAGGGTTAGGTTTAAGGTTAGGGTTAGGGTAGGGGTCAGGTTAGGGTTAAGGCTAGGTTTACGGTAAAGTGTAGGGCTAGGTTAGGGTTAGGGTTAGGGTTAGAGTTAGTGCTAGAGTTTAGGGTTAGGGTTTGGGTCAGGTTTAGAGTTAATGTTAGGGGTAGGGTTAGGGTAGAGTTAAGGTTAGGGTTAAGTTTAGGGTTAGGGTAAGGGTTAGGTTTAGGTCAGGGTTAGGGTTAGGATGAGGGAAAGGGTTAGGGGTTCGTGTGAGGGTTCGTGTTATTCTTACATTAAGCTGATGTTTTAGGGTGTTACGGTTAGGGTTAGCGTTAGAGTCAGCGTTAGGTTTAGGGTTAGGGTTAGAGTTTGGGGATGGGGTTACGCTTAGGTTTAGGGTGAAGTTTAGGTTAGGGTTAGGTGTTTGGCTTAATGTTAGGGTCAGGTTTAGGGTTAGGGTTTAGGGTTCAGGTCAGAGTCAGCTTTAGGGTTAGGTTTAGCTTTAGGGTTAGGGTTAGGTTGAGTGTTAGTTTTGCTTAGGGTTACGGTTTGAATGAAGTTATGGTAGGTTTAGGGTTATGGTTCAGGTGAAATTTTGCTTAAGGGTTCGGTTTCGGATTAGGGTTAGTGGTTAGGGTTCGGTTTCGGGTTAAGTTTAGGGTTAGGCTAAGTATTAGTTTTAGAGTGAGGTTTAGGGGTTAGTGTTTCCGTTAGGTTAAGGGTAGGGTTATAAGTCCGGTGAAGTTTAGGGTTAGGGTAAGAGTTAGATTTACATTTACTGTTAAGGTGAGGGTTTTGGGTAAGTGTTACGTTTAGGGTTAGGGCTAGGTTCAGGGTTAGAGTTTGGGTTAGGGGTTAGGGGTAGGTTTAAGTTGACGGTAGGCTTAAAGTTAGGGTTAAGGTGAGGTTAGGGTTAGGGTCAGGGTTAGGACTAGAATTAGGTTCAGGGCGAGGGTTAGTGTCAGAGTTATTGTAAGGGTTAGCTTTAGGGTTACAGGTGGGCCAACGTTAAGGTTAGGGTTAGGTTTAGGGTGAAAGTTGCGGTTAGCTATAGATTAGGGATAGGGTGAATTTTCATATAGGGTGAGGGTTAGGATTAGGGCTAAGGTTTGGGTTCATTTTCAGGTAAGTGTGAAGGTGATGTTTAGGGTTAGGGTTAAGATTACGGAATCTGTTTAGTTTTAGGGTTAGGGTTAGATTTTAGTTTAGGGTTTAGTTTTACGTTTAGGGTTAGGGTTCTGGTTGTGTTAGGCGTTGTGGTTGGGGTGAGGTTTAGGTTTAGGGTTAGGGTTGGGTAGGGTTAGGATTATGGTCATGGTAAGGTGTTAGGGGTTAGAGGTGTAGTTTAGGTTTAGGGTTTGGGTGAGCATTCCAGTTAGGCATTGTGGTTCTGGTCATGGTTAGGTTTGGTTTAGGGTTAGGGTTAGGTGTGTGATTAGGTTTAGGGTTAGTGTTAGAGTTAGAGTGAGAGTTAGGGTTAGGCATTGGTGTTAGGTGTTAGGTTTTGGGTTAGGGTTAGTGTTATCGTTAGGGCTTAGGGGTTCAGGTTAGTGTTAGTGTTAGGGTTAGAGATAGCGCTAGGGTTAGGTTTTGGGATACGCTTAGGGGTTAGAGTGAGGGTTACGGTTAGTTTTACAGTTAAGTTGAGGTTTTAGGGTATGTGTTACGATTGGGTTAGAGTTAGAGTTAGGGTTAGTGTTAGGTGTAGGGTAAGTTTTAGTTTTAAGTCCAGGTTCAGGGTTAGAATTAGTGTTCTATTTAGGGTCAAGGTTAGAGTTCGGGTTAGGGTTAGGATTAGGGCTAGGGTTAGGATTAGGATTAGGTTTAGGGTTAGGCTCAGGGCTATTGTAAGGCTTAGGTTTAGGGTAGCAGATGGACTAGCTTTATGGTTAGAGTCAGGTTTAAGATTAGTGTTTGGGTTAGGTTTCGGTTTACGGTTAAGGTTAGGGTTAGGGTTTGGATGAAGTTTAGCATAAGGTGAGGGTTACTTTTAGGGTTAGGACTGGATTTGGGGTTTGTGTCGGGTCAGTGTTCAGGTTAGGTTTAGGGTCCAGTTTGGGGTTAGGGGATATGTTTAGCGTTAGGGTTAGTTTTCGGTTTACGGGTAGAGTGAAGTTTAGCTTAAGGGTGAGGGTTAGGATAACGGTTAGGATTATAGTTAGTGTTCGAGGTTAGGTTTAGGGTGTTAGGGTTAGGTTTATGGTTAGGGTAGGGTTAAGTTTAGGGTTAATGTTAGGGTTAGTGTCAGATTAGGGTTACTGTTCGTGTTAGGGTCAGGGTTAGCGTTAGCTTTAAGGTTGGGAATACATTTAAGGGTTAGGGTGGGTGTTGGGGTTAGGGTGAGGTTAGGTTTAGGTTTACAGTTAATGTGAGGGTTTAGGGTAATTTTTATGGTTAGGGTTAGAGTTAGTGTCATGGTGAAGTTTCTGTTAATAGTGGGGGCTAGATTTGGGTTACAGTTAGGGTTAAGGTTAGTGTTAGGGTTAGGTTTAAGGTTAGGGTTAGGGTAGGGGTCAGGTTAGGGTTAAGGCTAGGTTTACGGTAAAGTGTAGGGCTAGGTTAGGGTTAGGGTTAGGGTTAGAGTTAGTGCTAGGGTTTAGGGTTAGGGTTTGGGTCAGGCTTAGAGTTAATGTTAGGGTTAGGGTTAGGGTAGAGTTAAGGTTAGGGTTAAGTTTAGGGTTAGGGTAAGGGTTAGGTTTAGGTCAGGGTTAGGGTTAGGATGAGGGAAAGGGTTAGGGGTTCGTGTGAGGGTTCGTGTTATTCTTACATTAAGCTGATGTTTTAGGGTGTTACGGTTAGGTTTAGCGTTGGAGTCAGCGTTAGGTTTAGGGTTAGGGTTAGAGTTTGGGGATGGGGGTTACGCTTAGGTTTAGGGTGAAGTTTAGGTTAGGGTTAGGTGTTTGGCTTAATGTTAGGGTCAGGTTTAGGGTTAGGGTTTAGGGTTCAGGTCAGAGTCAGCTTTAGGGCTAGGTTTAGGTTTAGGGTTAGTGTTAGGTTGAGTATTAGTTTTGCTTAGGGTTACGGTTTGAATGAAGTTATGGTAGGTTTAGGGTTATGGTTCGGGTGAAATTTTGGTTAAGGGTTCGGGTTCGGTTTCGGATTAGGGTTAGTGGTTAGGGTTCGGTTTAGGGTTAAGTTTAGGGTTAGGCTAAGTATTAGTTTTAGAGTGAGGTTTAGGGGTTAGTTTTTCCATTAGGTTAAGGGTAGGGTTATAAGTCCGGTGAAGTTTAGGGTTAGGGTAAGAGTTAGATTTACATTTACTGTTAAGGTGAGGGTTTTGGGTAAGTGTTACGTTTAGGGTTAGGGCTAGGTTCAGGGTTAGAGTTTGGGTTAGGGGTTAGGGGTAGGTTTAAGTTGACGGTAGGCTTAAAGTTAGGGTTAAGGTGAGGTTAGGGTTAGGGTCAGGGTTAGGATTAGAATTAGGTTTAGGGCGAGGGTTAGTGTCAGAGTTATTGTAAGGGGTAGGTTTAGGGTTACAGGTGGGCCAACGTTAAGGTTAGGGTTAGGTTTAGGGTGAAAGTTGCGGTTAGCTATAGATTAGGGATAGGGTGAATTTTCATATAGGGTGAGGGTTAGGATTAGGGCTAAGGTTTGGGTTCATTTTCAGGTAAGTGTGAAGGTGATGTTTAGGGTTAGGGTTAAGGTTACGGATTCTGTTTAGTTTTAGGGTTAGGGTTAGATTTTAGGTTAGGGTTTAGTTTTACGTTTAGGGTTAGGGTTCTGGTTGTGTTAGGCGTTGTGGTTGGGGTGAGGTTTAGGTTTAGGGTTAGGGTTGGGTAGGGTTAGGATTATGGTTATGGTAAGGTGTTAGGGGTTAGAGGTGTAGTTTAGGTTTAGGGTTTGGGTGAGGGTTCCAGTTAGGCATTGTGGTTCTGGTCATGGTTAGGTTTGGTTTAGGGTTAGGGTTAGGTGTGTGATTAGGTTTAGGGTTAGTGTTAGAGTTAGAGTGAGAGTTAGGGTTAGGCTTTGGTGTTAGGTGTTAGGTTTTGGGTTAGGGTTAGTTTTATCGTTAGGGCTTAGGGGTTCAGGTTAGTGTTAGGGTTAGAGATAGCACTAGGGTTAGGTTTTGGGATACGCTTCGGGGTTAGAGTGAGGGTTACGGTTAGTTTTACAGTTAAGTTGAGGTTTTAGGGTATGTGTTACGATTGGGTTAGAGTTAGAGTTAGGGTTAGTGTTAGGTGTAGGGTAAGTTTTAGTTTTAAGTCCAGGTTCAGGGTTAGAATTAGTGTTCTATTTAGGGTCAAGGTTAGAGTTCGGGTTAGGGTTAGGATTAGGGTTAGGGTTAGGATTAGGATTAGGTTTAGGGTTAGGCTCAGGGCTATTGTAAGGTTTAGGTTTAGGGTAGCAGATGGACTAGCTTTATGGTTAGAGTCAGGTTTAAGGTTAGGGTTTGGGTTAGGTTTCGGTTTACGGTTAAGGTTAGGGTTAGGGTTTGGATGAAGTTTAGCATAAGGTGAGGGTTACTTTTAGGGTTAGGACTGGATTTGGGGTTTGTGTCGGGTTAGTGTTCAGGTTAGGTTTAGGGTTCAGTTTGGGGTTAGGGGATATGTTTAGCGTTAGGGTTAGTTTTCGGTTTACGGGTAGAGTGAAGTTTAGCTTAAGGGTAAGGGTTAGGATAACGGTTAGGGTTATAGTTAGTGTTCGAGGTTAGGTTTAGGGTGTTAGGGTTAGGTTTATGGTTAGGGTAGGGTTAAGTTTAGGGTTAATGTTAGGGTTAGTGTCAGATTAGGGTTACTGTTCGTGTTAGGGTCAGGGTTAGCGTTAGCGTTAGCTTTAAGGTTGGGAATACATTTAGGGGTTAGAGTGGGTGTTGGGGTTAGGGTGAGGTTAGGTTTAGGTTTACAGTTAATGTGAGGGTTTAGGGTAATTTTTATGGTTAGGGTTAGAGTTAGTGTCATGGTGAAGTTTCAGTTAATAGTGGGGGCTAGATTTGGGTTACACTTAGGGTTAAGGTTAGTGTTAGGGTTAGGTTTAAGGTTAGGGTTAGGGTAGGGGTCAGGATAGGGTTAAGGCTAGGTTTACGGTAAAGTGTAGGGCTAGGTTAGGGTTACGGTTAGGGTTAGAGTTAGTGCTAGGGTTTAGGGTTAGGGTAGAGTTAAGGTTAGGGTTAAGTTTAGGGTTAGGGTAAGGGTTAGGTTTAGGTCAGGGTTAGGGTTAGGATGAGGGATACGGTTAGGCTTCGGGAAAGGGTTAGGGGTTCGTGTGAGGGTTCGTGTTATTCTTACATTAAGCTGATGTTTTAGGGTGTTACGGTTAGGATTAGCGTTAGAGTCAGCGTTAGGTTTAGGGTTAGGGTTAGAGTTTGGGGATGGGGGTTACGCTTAGGTTTAGGGTGAAGTTTAGGTTAGGGTTAGGTGTTTGGCTTAATGTTAGGGTCAGGTTTAGGGTTAGGGTTTAGGGTTCAGGTCAGAGTCAGCTTTAGGGTTAGGTTTAGCTTTAGGGTTAGGGTTAGGTTGAGTGTTAGTTTTGCTTAGGGTTACGGTTTGAATGAAGTTATGGTAGGTTTAGGGTTATGGTTCAGGTGAAATTTTGCTTAAGGGTTCGGTTTCGGATTAGGGTTAGTGGTTAGGGTTCGGTTTCGGGTTAAGTTTAGGGTTAGGCTAAGTATTAGTTTTAGAGTGAGTTTTAGGGGTTAGTGTTTCAGTTAGGTTAAGGGTAGGGTTATAAGTCCGGTGAAGTTTAGGGTTAGGGTAAGAGTTAGATTTACATTTACTGTTAAGGTGAGGGTTTTGGGTAAGTGTTACGTTTAGGGTTAGGGCTAGGTTCAGGGTTAGAGTTTGGGTTAGGGGTTAGGGGTAGGTTTAAGTTGACGGTAGGCTTAAAGTTAGGGTTAAGGTGAGGCTAGGGTTAGGGTCAGGGTTAGGATTAGAATTAGGTTTAGGGCGAGTGTTAGTGTCAGAGTTATTGTAAGGGTTAGGTTTAGGGTTACAGGTGGGCCAACGTTAAGGTTAGGGTTAGGTTTAGGGTGAAAGTTGCGGTTAGCTATAGATTAGGGATAGGGTGAATATTCATATAGGGTGAGGGTTAGGATTAGGGCTAAGGTTTGGGTTCATTTTCAGGTAAGTGTGAAGGTGATGTCTAGGGTTAGGGTTAAGGTTACGGATTCTGTTTAGTTTTAGGGTTAGGGTTAGATTTTAGGTTAGGGTTTAGTTTTACGTTTAGGGTTAGGGTTCTGGTTGTGTTAGATTGTGGTTGGGGTGAGGTTTAGGTTTAGGGTTAGGGTTGGGTAGGGTTAGGATTATGGTTATGGTAAGGTGTTAGGGGTTAGAGGTGTAGTTTAGGTTTAGGTTTTGGGTGAGGGTTCCAGTTAGGCATTGTGGTTCTGGTCATGGTTAGGTTTGGTTTAGGGTTAGGGTTAGGTGTGTGATTAGGTTTAGGGTTAGTGTTAGAGTTAGACTGAGAGTTAGGGTTAGGCTTTGGTGTTAGGTGTTAGGTTTTGGGTTAGGGTTAGTGTTATCGTTAGGGCTTAGGGGTTCAGGTTAGTGTTAGGGTTAGGGTTAGAGATAGCGCTAGGGTTAGGTTTTGGGATACGCTTAGGGGTTAGAGTGAGGGTTACGGTAGGTTTACAGTTAAGTTGAGGTTTTAGGGTATGTGTTACGATTGGGTTAGAGTTAGAGTTAGGGTTAGTGTTAGGTGTAGGGTAAGTTTTAGTTTTAAGTCCAGGTTCAGGGTTAGAATTAGTGTTCTATTTAGGGTCAAGGTTAGAGTTCGGGTTAGGGTTAGGATTAGGGCTAGGGTTAGGATTAGGATTAGGTTTAGGGTTAGGCTCAGGGCTATTGTAAGGCTTAGGTTTAGGGTAGCAGATGGACTAGTTTTATGGTTAGAGTCAGGTTTAAGATTAGGGTTTGGGTTATGTTTCGGTTTACGGTTAAGGTTAGGGTTTGGATGAAGTTTAGCATAAGGTGAGGGTTACTTTTAGGGTTAGGACTGGATTTGGGGTTTGTGTCGGGTCAGTGTTCAGGTTAGGTTTAGGGTCCAGTTTGGGGTTAGGGGATATGTTTAGCGTTAGGGTTAGTTTTCGGTTTACGGGTAGAGTGAAGTTTAGCTTAAGGGTGAGGGTTAGGATAACGGTTAGGATTATAGTTAGTGTTCGAGGTTAGGTTTAGGGTGTTAGGGTTAGGTTTATGGTTAGGGTAGGGTTAAGTTTAGGGTTAATGTTAGGGTTAGTGTCAGATTAGGGTTACTGTTCGTGTTAGGGTCAGGGTTAGCGTTAGCGTTAGCTTTAAGGTTGGGAATACATTTAGGGGTTAGGGTGGGTGTTGGGGTTAGGGTGAGGTTAGGTTTAGGTTTACAGTTAATGTGAGGGTTTAGGGTAATTTTTATGGTTAGGGTTAGAGTTAGTGTCATGGTGAAGTTTCAGTTAATAGTGGGGGCTAGATTTGGGTTACAGTTAGGGTTAAGGTTAGTGTTAGGGTTAGGTTTAAGGTTAGGGTTAGGGTAGGGGTCAGGATAGGGTTAAGGCTAGGTTTACGGTAAAGTGTAGGGCTAGGTTAGGGTTAGGGTTAGGGTTAGAGTTAGTGCTAGGGTTTAGGGTTAGGGTAGAGTTAAGGTTAGGGTTAAGTTTAGGGTTAGGGTAAGGGTTAGGTTTAGGTCAGGGTTAGAGTTAGGATGAGGGATACGGTTAGGCTTCGGGAAAGGGTTAGGGGTTCGTGTGAGGGTTCGTGTTATTCTTACATTAAGCTGATGTTTTAGGGTGTTACGGTTAGGATTAGCGTTAGAGTCAGCGTTAGGTTTAGGGTTAGGGTTAGAGTTTGGGGATGGGGGTTACGCTTAGGTTTAGGGTGAAGTTTAGGTTAGGGTTAGGTGTTTGGCTTAATGTTAGGGTCAGGTTTAGGGTTAGGGTTTAGGGTTCAGGTCAGAGTCAGCTTTAGGGTTAGGTTTAGCTTTAGGGTTAGGGTTAGGTTGAGTGTTAGTTTTGCTTAGGGTTACGGTTTGAATGAAGTTATGGTAGGTTTAGGGTTATGGTTCAGGTGAAATTTTGCTTAAGGGTTCGGTTTCGGATTAGGGTTAGTGGTTAGGGTTCGGTTTAGGGTTAAGTTTAGGGTTAGGCTAAGTATTAGTTTTAGAGTGAGTTTTAGGGGTTAGTGTTTCAGTTAGGTTAAGGGTAGGGTTATAAGTCCGGTGAAGTTTAGGGTTAGGGTAAGAGTTAGATTTACATTTACTGTTAAGGTGAGGGTTTTGGGTAAGTGTTACGTTTAGGGTTAGGGCTAGGTTCAGGGTTAGAGTTTGGGTTAGGGGTTAGGGGTAGGTTTAAGTTGACGGTAGGCTGAAAGTTAGGGTTAAGGTGAGGCTAGGGTTAGGGTCAGGGTTAGGATTAGAATTAGGTTTAGGGCGAGGGTTAGTGTCAGAGTTATTGTAAGGGTTAGCTTTAGGGTTACAGGTGGGCCAACGTTAAGGTTAGGGTTAGGTTTAGGGTGAAAGTTGCGGTTAGCTATAGATTAGGGATAGGGTGAATATTCATATAGGGTGAGGGTTAGGATTAGGGCTAAGGTTTGGGTTCATTTTCAGGTAAGTGTGAAGGTGATGTCTAGGGTTAGGGTTAAGGTTACGGATTCTGTTTAGTTTTAGGGTTAGGGTTAGATTTTAGGTTAGGGTTTAGTTTTACGTTTAGGGTTAGGGTTCTGGTTGTGTTAGATTGTGGTTGGGGTGAGGTTTAGGTTTAGGGTTAGGGTTGGGTAGGGTTAGGATTATGGTTATGGTAAGGTGTTAGGGGTTAGAGGTGTAGTTTAGGTTTAGGGTTTGGGTGAGGGTTCCAGTTAGGCATTGTGGTTCTGGTCATGGTTAGGTTTGGTTTAGGGTTAGGGTTAGGTGTGTGATTAGGTTTAGGGTTAGTGTTAGAGTTAGAGTGAGAGTTAGGGTTAGGCTTTGGTGTTAGGTGTTAGGTTTTGGGTTAGGGTTAGTGTTATCGTTAGGGCTTAGGGGTTCAGGTTAGTGTTAGGGTTAGGGTTAGAGATAGCGCTAGGGTTAGGTTTTGGGATACGCTTAGGGGTTAGAGTGAGGGTTACGGTAGGTTTACAGTTAAGTTGAGGTTTTAGGGTATGTGTTACGATTGGGTTAGAGTTAGAGTTAGGGTTAGTGTTAGGTGTAGGGTAAGTTTTAGTTTTAAGTCCAGGTTCAGGGTTAGAATTAGTGTTCTATTTAGGGTCAAGGTTAGAGTTCGGGTTAGGGTTAGGATTAGGGCTAGGGTTAGGATTAGGATTAGGTTTAGGGTTAGGCTCAGGGCTATTGTAAGGCTTAGGTTTAGGGTAGCAGATGGACTAGTTTTATGGTTAGAGTCAGGTTTAAGATTAGGGTTTGGGTTATGTTTCGGTTTACGGTTAAGGTTAGGGTTTGGATGAAGTTTAGCATAAGGTGAGGGTTACTTTTAGGGTTAGGGCTGGATTTGGGGTTTGTGTCGGGTTAGTGTTCAGGTTAGGTTTAGGGTTCAGTTTGGGGTTAGGGGATACGTTTAGCGTTAGGGTTAGTTTTCGTTTTACGGGTAGTGTGAAGTTTAGCTTAAGGGTGAGGGTTAGGATAACGGTTAGGATTATAGTTAGTGTTAGAGGTTAGGTTTAGGGTGTTAGGGTTAGGTTTATGGTTAGGGTAGGGTTAAGTTTAGGGTTAATGTTAGGGTTAGTGTCAGATTAGGGTTACTGTTCGTGTTAGGGTCAGGGTTAGCGTTAGCTTTAAGGTTGGGAATACATTTAGGGGTTAGGGTGGGTGTTGGGGTTAAGGTGAGGTTAGGTTTAGGTTTACAGTTAATGTGAGGGTTTAGGGTAATTTTTATGGTTAGGGTTAGAGTTAGTGTCATGGTGAAGTTTCCGTTAATAGTGGGGTCTAGATTTGGGTTACAGTTACGGTTAAGGTTAGTGTTAGGGTTAGGTTTAAGGTTAGGGTTAGGGTAGGGGTCAGGTTAGGGTTAAGGCTAGGTTTACGGTAAAGTGTAGGGCTAGGTTAGGGTTAGGGTTAGGGTTAGAGTTAGTGCTAGGGTTTAGGGTTAGGGTTTGGGTCAGGTTTAGAGTTAATGTTAGGGTTAGGGTTAGGGTAGAGTTAAGGTTAGGGTTAAGTTTAGGGTTAGGGTAAGGGTTAGGTTTAGGTCAGGGTTAGGGTTAGGATGAGGGAAAGGGTTAGAGGTTCGTGTGAGGGTTCGTGTTATTCTTACATTAAGCTGATGTTTTAGGGTGTTACGGTTAGGGTTAGCGTTAGAGTCAGCGTTAGGTTTAGGGTTAGGGTTAGAGTTTGGGGATGGGGGTTACGCTTAGGTTTAGGGTGAAGTTTAGGTTAGGGTTAGGTGTTTGGCTTAATGTTAGGGTCAGGTTTAGGGTTAGGGTTTAGGGTTCAGGTTAGAGTCAGCTTTAGGGTTAGGTTTAGCTTTAGGGTTAGGGTTAAGTTGAGTGTTAGTTTTGCTTAGGGTTACGGTTTGAATGAAGTTATGGTAGGTTTAGGGTTATGGTTCAGGTGAAATTTTGCTTAAGGGTTCGGTTTCGGATTAGGGTTAGTGGTTAGGGTTCGGTTTAGGGTTAAGTTTAGGGTTAGGCTAAGTATTAGTTTTAGAGTGAGGTTTAGGGGTTAGTGTTTCAGTTAGGTTAAGGGTAGGGTTATAAGTCCGGTGAAGTTTAGGGTTAGGGTAAGAGTTAGATTTACATTTACTGTTAAGGTGAGGGTTTTGGGTAAGTGTTACGTTTAGGGTTAGGGCTAGGTTCAGGGTTAGAGTTTGGGTTAGGGGTTAGGGGTAAGTTTAAGTTGACAGTAGGCTTAAAGTTAGGGTTAAGGTGAGGTTAGGGTTAGGGTCAGGGTTAGGATTAGGATTAGGTTCAGGGCGAGGGTTAGTGTCAGAGTTATTGTAAGGGTTAGCTTTAGGGTTACAGGTGGGCAAACGTTAAGGTTAGGGTTAGGTTTAGGGTGAAAGTTGCGGTTAGCTATAGATTAGGGATAGGGTGATATTTCATATAGGGTGAGGGTTAGGATTAGGGCTAAGGTTTGGGTTCATTTTCAGGTAAGTGTGAAGGTGATGTTTAGGGTTAGGGTTAAGGTTACGGATTCTGTTTAGTTTTAGGGTTAGGGTTAGATTTTAGGTTAGGGTTTAGTTTTACGTTTAGGGTTAGGGTTCTGGTTGTGTTAGGCGTTGTGGTTGGGGTGAGGTTTAGGTTTAGGGTTAGGGTTGGGTAGGGTTAGGATTATGGTTATGGTAAGGTGTTAGGGGTTAGAGGTGTAGTTTAGGTTTAGGGTTTGGGTGAGCGTTCCAATTAGGCATTGTGGTTCTGGTCATGGTTAGGTTTGGTTTAGGGTTAGGGTTAGGTGTGTGATTAGGTTTAAGGTTAGTGTTAGAGTTAGAGTGAGAGTTAGGGT
This sequence comes from Loxodonta africana, assembly GCF_030014295.1. Taxonomy (NCBI): domain Eukaryota; kingdom Metazoa; phylum Chordata; class Mammalia; order Proboscidea; family Elephantidae; genus Loxodonta; species Loxodonta africana. Next base: position 3,752,197 of record NC_087370.1, read on the forward strand.
TAGGCTTTGGTGTTAGGTGTTAGGTTTTGGGTTAGGGTTAGTGTTATCGTTAGGGCTTAGGGGTTCAGGTTAGTGTTAGTGTTAGGGTTAGAGATAGCGCTAGGGTTAGGTTTTGGGATACGCTTCGGGGTTAGAGTGAGGGTTACGGTTAGTTTTACAGTTAAGTTGAGGTTTTAGGGTATGTGTTACGATTGGGTTAGAGTTAGAGTTAGGGTTAGTGTTAGGTGTAGGGTAAGTTTTAGTTTTAAGTCCAGGTTCAGGGTTAGAATTAGTGTTCTATTTAGGGTCAAGGTTAGAGTTCGGGTTAGGGTTAGGATTAGGGCTAGGGTTAGGATTAGGATTAGGTTTAGGGTTAGGCTCAGGGCTATTGTAAGGCTTAGGTTTAGGGTAGCAGATGGACTAGCTTTATGGTTAGAGTCAGGTTTAAGATTAGTGTTTGGGTTAGGTTTCGGTTTACGGTTAAGGTTAGGGTTAGGGTTTGGATGAAGTTTAGCATAAGGTGAGGGTTACTTTTAGGGTTAGGACTGGATTTGGGGTTTGTGACAGGTTAGTGTTCAGGTTAGGTTTAGGGTCCAGTTTGGGGTTAGGGGATATGTTTAGCGTTCGGTTTAGTTTTAGGTTTACGGGTAGAGTGAAGTTTAGCTTAAGGGTGAGGGTTAGAATAACGGTTAGGATTATAGTTAGTGTTAGAGGTTAGGTTTAGGGTGTTAGGGTTAGGTTTATGGTTAGGGTAGGGTTAAGTTTAGGGTTAATGTTAGGGTTAGTGTCAGATTAGTGTTACTGTTCGTGTTAGGGTCAGGGTTAGCGTTAGCTTTAAGGTTGGGAATACATTTAGGGGTTAGGGTGGGTGTTGGGGTTAGGGTGAGGTTAGGTTTAGGTTTACAGTTAACGTGAGGGTTTAGGGTAATTTTTATGGTTAGGGTTAGAGTTAGTGTCATGGTGAAGTTTCAGTTAATAGTGGGGTCTAGATTTGGTTTACAGTTAGGGTTAAGGTTAGTGTTAGGGTTAGGTTTAAGGTTAGAGTTAGGGTAGGGGTCAGGTTAGGGTTAAGGCTAGGTATACGGTAAAGTGTAGGGCTAGGTTAGGGTTAGGGTTAGAGTTAGTGCTAGAGTTTAGGGTAAGGGTTTGGGTCAGGTTTAGAGTTAATGTTAGGGTTAGGGTTAGGGTAGAGTTAAGGTTAGGGTTAAGTTTAGGGTTAGGGTAAGGGTTAGGTTTAGGTCAGGGTTAGGGTTAGGATGAGGGATAGGGTTAGGCTTCGGGAAAGGGTTAGGGGTTCGTGTGAGGGTTCGTGTTATTCTTACATTAAGCTGATGTTTTAGGGTGTTACGGTTAGGGTTAGCGTTAGAGTCAGCGTTAGGTTTAGGGTTAGGGTTAGAGTTTGGGGATGGGGGTTACGCTTAGGTTTAGGGTGAAGTTTAGGTTAGGGTTAGGTGTTTGGCTTAATGTTAGGGTCAGGTTTAGGGTTAGGGTTTAGGGTTCAGGTCAGAGTCAGCCTTAGGGTTAGGTTTAGGTTTAGGGTTAGGGTTAGGTTGAGTGTTAGTTTTGCTTAGGGTTACGGTTTGAATGAAGTTATGGTAGGTTTAGGGTTATGGTTCGGGTGAAATTTTGGTTAAGAGTTCGGGTTCGGTTTCGGATTAGGGTTAGTGGTTAGGGTTCGGTTTAGGGTTAAGTTTAGGGTTAGGCTAAGTATTAGTTTTAGAGTGAGGTTTAGGGGTTAGTGTTTCCGTTAGGTTAAGGGTAGGGTTATAAGTCCGGTGAAGTTTAGGGTTAGGGTAAGAGTTAGATTTACATTTACTGTTAAGGTGAGGGTTTTGGGTAAGTGTTACGTTTAGGGTTAGGGCTAGGTTCAGGGTTAGAGTTTGGGTTAGGGGTTAGGGGTAGGTTTAAGTTGACGGTAGGCTTAAAGTTAGGGTTAAGGTGAGGTTAGGGTTAGGGTCAGGGTTAGGATTAGAATTAGGTTCAGGGCGAGGGTTAGTGTCAGAGTTATTGTAAGGGTTAGCTTTAGGGTTACAGGTGGGCCCACGTTAAGGTTAGGGTTAGGTTTAGGGTGAAAATTGCGGTTAGCTATAGATTAGGGATAGGGTGATATTTCATATAGGGTGAGGGTTAGGATTAGGGCTAAGGTTTGGGTTCATTTTCAGGTAAGTGTGAAGGTGATGTTTAGGGTTAGGGTTAAGGTTACGGATTCTGTTTAGTTTTAGGGTTAGGGTTAGATTTTAGGTTAGGGTTTAGTTTTACGTTTAGGGTTAGGGTTCTGGTTGTGTTAGGCGTTGTGGTTGGGGTGAGGTTTAGGTTTAGGGTTAGGGTTGGGTAGGGTTAGGATTATGGTTATGGTAAGGTGTTAGGGGTTAGAGGTGTAGTTTAGGTTTAGGGTTTGGGTGAGGGTTCCAGTTAGGCATTGTGGTTCTGGTCATGGTTAGGTTTGGTTTAGGGTTAGGGTTAGGTGTGTGATTAGGTTTAGGGTTAGTGTTAGAGTTAGAGTGAGAGTTAGGGTTAGGCTTTGGTGTTAGGTGTTAGGTTTTGGGTTAGGGTTAGTGTTATCGTTAGGGCTTAGGGGTTCAGGTTAGTGTTAGTGTTAGGGTTAGAGATAGCGCTAGGGTTAGGTTTTGGGATACGCTTAGGGGTTAGAGTGAGGGTTACGGTTAGTTTTACAGTTAAGTTGAGGTTTTAGGGTATGTGTTACGATTGGGTTAGAGTTAGAGTTAGGGTTAGTGTTAGGTGTAGGGTAAGTTTTAGTTTTAAGTCCAGGTTCAGGGTTAGAATTAGTGTTCTATTTAGGGTCAAGGTTAGAGTTCGGGTTAGGGTTAGGATTAGGGCTAGGGTTAGGATTAGGATTAGGTTTAGGGTTAGGCTCAGGGCTATTGTAAGGTTTAGGTTTAGGGTAGCAGATGGACTAGCTTTATGGTTAGAGTCAGGTTTAAGGTTAGGGTTTGGGTTAGGTTTCGGTTTACGGTTAAGGTTAGGGTTAGGGTTTGGATGAAGTTTAGCATAAGGTGAGGGTTACTTTTAGGGTTAGGACTGGATTTGGGGTTTGTGTCGGGTTAGTGTTCAGGTTAGGTTTAGGGTTCAGTTTGGGGTTAGGGGATATGTTTAGCGTTAGGGTTAGTTTTCGGTTTACGGGTAGAGTGAAGTTTAGCTTAAGGGTAAGGGTTAGGATAACGGTTAGGGTTATAGTTAGTGTTCGAGGTTAGGTTTAGGGTGTTAGGGTTAGGTTTATGGTTAGGGTAGGGTTAAGTTTAGGGTTAATGTTAGGGTTAGTGTCAGATTAGGGTTACTGTTCGTGTTAGGGTCAGGGTTAGCGTTAGCGTTAGCTTTAAGGTTGGGAATACATTTAGGGGTTAGGATGGGTGTTGGGGTTAGGGTGAGGTTAGGTTTAGGTTTACAGTTAATGTGAGGGTTTAGGGTAATTTTTATGGTTAGGGTTAGAGTTAGTGTCATGGTGAAGTTTCAGTTAATAGTGGGGGCTAGATTTGGGTTACAGTTAGGGTTAAGGTTAGGGTTAGGGTAGGGGTCAGGTTAGGGTTAAGGCTAGGTTTACGGTAAAGTGTAGGGCTAGGTTAGGGTTAGGGTTAGGGTTAGAGTTAGTGCTAGGGTTTAGGATTAGGGTAGAGTTAAGGTTAGGGTTAAGTTTAGGGTTAGGGTAAGGGTTAGGTTTAGGTCAGGGTTAGGGTTAGGATGAGGGATAGGGTTAGGCTTCGGGAAAGGGTTAGGGGTTCGTGTGAGGGTTCGTGTTATTCTTACATTAAGCTGATGTTTTAGGGTGTTACGGTTAGGGTTAGCGTTAGAGTCAGCGTTAGGTTTAGGGTTAGGGTTAGAGTTTGGGGATGGGGGTTACGCTTAGGTTTAGGGTGAAGTTTAGGTTAGGGTTAGGTGTTTGGCTTAATGTTAGGGTCAGGTTTAGGGTTAGGGTTTAGGGTTCAGGTCAGAGTCAGCTTTAGGGTTAGGTTTAGCTTTAGGGTTAGGGTTAGGTTGAGTGTTAGTTTTGCTTAGGGTTACGGTTTGAATGAAGTTATGGTAGGTTTAGGGTTATGGTTCGGGTGAAATTTTGGTTAAGAGTTCGGGTTCGGTTTCGGATTAGGGTTAGTGGTTAGGGTTCGGTTTAGGGTTAAGTTTAGGGTTAGGCTAAGTATTAGTTTTAGAGTGAGGTTTAGGGGTTAGTGTTTCCGTTAGGTTAAGGGTAGGGTTATAAGTCCGGTGAAGTTTAGGGTTAGGGTAAGAGTTAGATTTACATTTACTGTTAAGGTGAGGGTTTTGGGTAAGTGTTACGTTTAGGGTTAGGGCTAGGTTCAGGGTTAGAGTTTGGGTTAGGGGTTAGGGGTAGGTTTAAGTTGACGGTAGGCTTAAAGTTAGGGTTCAGGTGAGGTTAGGGTTAGGGTCAGGGTTAGGATTAGAATTAGGTTTAGGGCGAGGGTTAGTGTCAGAGTTATTGTAAGGGTTAGCTTTAGGGTTACAGGTGGGCCCACGTTAAGGTTAGGGTTAGGTTTAGGGTGAAAATTGCGGTTAGCTATAGATTAGGGATAGGGTGATATTTCATATAGGGTGAGGGTTAGGATTAGGGCTAAGGTTTGGGTTCATTTTCAGGTAAGTGTGAAGGTGATGTTTAGGGTTAGGGTTAAGGTTACGGATTCTGTTTAGTTTTAGGGTTAGGGTTAGATTTTAGGTTAGGGTTTAGTTTTACGTTTAGGGTTAGGGTTCTGGTTGTGTTAGGCGTTGTGGTTGGGGTGAGGTTTAGGTTTAGGGTTAGGGTTGGGTAGGGTTAGGATTATGGTTATGGTAAGGTGTTAGGGGTTAGAGGTGTAGTTTAGGTTTAGGGTTTGGGTGAGGGTTCCAGTTAGGCATTGTGGTTCTGGTCATGGTTAGGTTTGGTTTAGGGTTAGGGTTAGGTGTGTGATTAGGTTTAGGGTTAGTGTTAGAGTTAGAGTGAGAGTTAGGGTTAGGCTTTGGTGTTAGGTGTTAGGTTTTGGGTTAGGGTTAGTTTTATCGTTAGGGCTTAGGGGTTCAGGTTAGTGTTAGGGTTAGAGATAGCACTAGGGTTAGGTTTTGGGATACGCTTAGGGGTTAGAGTGAGGGTTACGGTTAGTTTTACAGTTAAGTTGAGGTTTTAGGGTATGTGTTACGATTGGGTTAGAGTTAGAGTTAGGGTTAGTGTTAGGTGTAGGGTAAGTTTTAGTTTTAAGTCCAGGTTCAGGGTTAGAATTAGTGTTCTATTTAGGGTCAAGGTTAGAGTTCGGGTTAGGGTTAGGATTAGGGCTAGGGTTAGGATTAGGATTAGGTTTAGGGTTAGGCTCAGGGCTATTGTAAGGTTTAGGTTTAGGGTAGCAGATGGACTAGCTTTATGGTTAGAGTCAGGTTTAAGGTTAGGGTTTGGGTTAGGTTTCGGTTTACGGTTAAGGTTAGGGTTAGGGTTTGGATGAAGTTTAGCATAAGGTGAGGGTTACTTTTAGGGTTAGGACTGGATTTGGGGTTTGTGTCGGGTTAGTGTTCAGGTTAGGTTTAGGGTTCAGTTTGGGGTTAGGGGATATGTTTAGCGTTAGGGTTAGTTTTCGGTTTACGGGTAGAGTGAAGTTTAGCTTAAGGGTAAGGGTTAGGATAACGGTTAGGGTTATAGTTAGTGTTCGAGGTTAGGTTTAGGGTGTTAGGGTTAGGTTTATGGTTAGGGTAGGGTTAAGTTTAGGGTTAATGTTAGGGTTAGTGTCAGATTAGGGTTACTGTTCGTGTTAGGGTCAGGGTTAGCGTTAGCGTTAGCTTTAAGGTTGGGAATACATTTAGGGGTTAGGATGGGTGTTGGGGTTAGGGTGAGGTTAGGTTTAGGTTTACAGTTAATGTGAGGGTTTAGGGTAATTTTTATGGTTAGGGTTAGAGTTAGTGTCATGGTGAAGTTTCAGTTAATAGTGGGGGCTAGATTTGGGTTACAGTTAGGGTTAAGGTTAGTGTTAGGGTTAGGTTTAAGGTTAGGGTTAGGGTAGGGGTCAGGTTAGGGTTAAGGCTAGGTTTACGGTAAAGTGTAGGGCTAGGTTAGGGTTAGGGTTAGGGTTAGAGTTAGTGCTAGGGTTTAGGATTAGGGTAGAGTTAAGGTTAGGGTTAAGTTTAGGGTTAGGGTAAGGGTTAGGTTTAGGTCAGGGTTAGGGTTAGGATGAGGGATACGGTTAGGCTTCGGGAAAGGGTTAGGGGTTCGTGTGAGGGTTCGTGTTATTCTTACATTAAGCTGATGTTTTAGGGTGTTACGGTTAGGATTAGCGTTAGAGTCAGCGTTAGGTTTAGGGTTAGGGTTAGAGTTTGGGGATGGGGGTTACGCTTAGGTTTAGGGTGAAGTTTAGGTTAGGGTTAGGTGTTTGGCTTAATGTTAGGGTCAGGTTTAGGGTTAGGGTTTAGGGTTCAGGTCAGAGTCAGCTTTAGGGTTAGGTTTAGCTTTAGGGTTAGGGTTAGGTTGAGTGTTAGTTTTGCTTAGGGTTACGGTTTGAATGAAGTTATGGTAGGTTTAGGGTTATGGTTCAGGTGAAATTTTGCTTAAGGGTTCGGTTTCGGATTAGGGTTAGTGGTTAGGGTTCGGTTTAGGGTTAAGTTTAGGGTTAGGCTAAGTATTAGTTTTAGAGTGAGGTTTAGGGGTTAGTGTTTCCGTTAGGTTAAGGGTAGGGTTATAAGTCCGGTGAAGTTTAGGGTTAGGGTAAGAGTTAGATTTACATTTACTGTTAAGGTGAGGGTTTTGGGTAAGTGTTACGTTTAGGGTTAGGGCTAGGTTCAGGGTTAGAGTTTGGGTTAGGGGTTAGGGGTAGGTTTAAGTTGACGGTAGGCTTAAAGTTAGGGTTAAGGTGAGGCTAGGGTTAGGGTCAGGGTTAGGATTAGAATTAGGTTCAGGGCGAGGGTTAGTGTCAGAGTTATTGTAAGGGTTAGCTTTAGGGTTACAGGTGGGCCAACGTTAAGGTTAGGGTTAGGTTTAGGGTGAAAGTTGCGGTTAGCTATAGATTAGGGATAGGGTGAATTTTCATATAGGGTGAGGGTTAGGATTAGGGCTAAGGTTTGGGTTCATTTTCAGGTAAGTGTGAAGGTGATGTCTAGGGTTAGGGTTAAGGTTACGGATTCTGTTTAGTTTTAGGGTTAGGGTTAGATTTTAGGTTAGGGTTTAGTTTTACGTTTAGGGTTAGGGTTCTGGTTGTGTTAGGCGTTGTGGTTGGGGTGAGGTTTAGGTTTAGGGTTAGGGTTGGGTAGGGTTAGGATTATGGTTATGGTAAGATGTTAGGGGTTAGAGGTGTAGTTTAGGTTTAGGGTTTGGGTGAGCATTCCAGTTAGGCATTGTGGTTCTGGTCATGGTTAGGTTTGGTTTAGGGTTAGGGTTAGGTGTGTGATTAGGTTTAGGGTTAGTGTTAGAGTTAGAGTGAGAGTTAGGGTTAGGCTTTGGTGTTAGGTGTTAGGTTTTGGGTTAGGGTTAGTGTTATCGTTAGGGCTTAGGGGTTCAGGTTAGTGTTAGGGTTAGGGTTAGAGATAGCGCTAGGGTTAGGTTTTGGGATACGCTTCGGGGTTAGAGTGAGGGTTACGGTAGGTTTACAGTTAAGTTGAGGTTTTAGGGTATGTGTTACGATTGGGTTAGATTTAGAGTTAGGGTTAGTGTTAGGTGTAGGGTAAGTTTTAGTTTTAAGTCCAGGTTCAGGGTTAGAATTAGTGTTCTATTTAGGGTCAAGGTTAGAGTTCGGGTTAGGGTTAGGATTAGGGCTAGGGTTAGGATTAGGATTAGGTTTAGGGTTAGGCTCAGGGCTATTGTAAGGCTTAGGTTTAGGGTAGCAGATGGACTAGCTTCATGGTTAGAGTCAGGTTTAAGATTAGGGTTTGGGTTAGGTTTCCGTTTACGGTTAAGGTTAGGGTTTGGATGAAGTTTAGCATAAGGTGAGGGTTACTTTTAGGGTTAGGACTGGATTTGGGGTTTGTGTCGGGTCAGTGTTCAGGTTAGGTTTAGGGTCCAGTTTGGGGTTAGGGGATATGTTTAGCGTTAGGGTTAGTTTTCGGTTTACGGGTAGAGTGAAGTTTAGCTTAAGGGTGAGGGTTAGGATAACGGTTAGGATTATAGTTAGTGTTCGAGGTTAGGTTTAGGGTGTTAGGGTTAGGTTTATGGTTAGGGTAGGGTTAAGTTTAGGGTTAATGTTAGGGTTAGTGTCAGATTAGGGTTACTGTTCGTGTTAGGGTCAGGGTTAGCGTTAGCGTTAGCTTTAAGGTTGGGAATACATTTAGGGGTTAGGATGGGTGTTGGGGTTAGGGTGAGGTTAGGTTTAGGTTTACAGTTAATGTGAGGGTTTAGGGTAATTTTTATGGTTAGGGTTAGAGTTAGTGTCATGGTGAAGTTTCAGTTAATAGTGGGGGCTAGATTTGGGTTACAGTTAGGGTTAAGGTTAGTGTTAGGGTTAGGTTTAAGGTTAGGGTTAGGGTAGGGGTCAGGTTAGGGTTAAGGCTAGGTTTACGGTAAAGTGTAGGGCTAGGTTAGGGTTAGGGTTAGGGTTAGAGTTAGTGCTAGGGTTTAGGGTTAGGGTTTGGGTCAGGTTTAGAGTTAATGTTAGGGTTAGGGTTAAGGTAGAGTTAAGGTTAGGGTTAAGTTTAGGGTTAGGGTAAGGGTTAGGTTTAGGTCAGGGTTAGGGTTAGGATGAGGGATAGGGTTAGGCTTCGGGAAAGGGTTAGGGGTTCGTGTGAGGGTTCGTGTTATTCTTACATTAAGCTGATGTTTTAGGGTGTTACGGTTAGGATTAGCGTTAGAGTCAGCGTTAGGTTTAGGGTTAGGTTTAGAGTTTGGGGATTGGGGTTACGCTTAGGTTTAGGGTGAAGTTTAGGTTAGGGTTAGGTGTTTGGCTTAATGTTAGGGTCAGGTTTAGTGTTAGGGTTTAGGGTTCAGGTCAGAGTCAGCTTTAGGGTTAGGTTTAGGTTTAGGGTTAGGGTTAGGTTGAGTGTTAGTTTTGCTTAGGGTTACGGTTTGAATGAAGTTATGGTAGGTTTAGGATTATGGTTCAGGTGAAATTTTGCTTAAGGGTTCGGTTTCGGATTAGGGTTAGTGGTTAGGGTTCCGTTTAGGGTTAAGTTTAGGGTTAGGCTAAGTATTAGTTTTAGAGTGAGTTTTAGGGGTTAGTGTTTCAGTTAGGTTAAGGGTAGGGTTATAAGTCCGGTGAAGTTTAGGGTTAGGGTAAGAGTTAGATTTACATTTACTGTTAAGGTGAGGGTTTTGGGTAAGTGTTACGTTTAGGGTTAGGGCTAGGTTCAGGGTTAGAGTTTGGGTTAGGGGTTAGGGGTAGGTTTAAGTTGACGGTAGGCTTAAAGTTAGGGTTAAGGTGAGGTTAGGGTTAGGGTCAGGGTTAGGATTAGAATTAGGTTCAGGGCGAGGGTTAGTGTCAGAGTTATTGTAAGGGTTAGCTTTAGGGTTACAGGTGGGCCAACGTTAAGGTTAGGGTTAGGTTTAGGGTGAAAGTTGCGGTTAGCTATAGATTAGGGATAGGGTGAATTTTCATATAGGGTGAGGGTTAGGATTAGGGCTAAGGTTTGGGTTCATTTTCAGGTAAGTGTGAAGGTGATGTTTAGGGTTAGGGTTAAGGTTACGGATTCTGTTTAGTTTTAGGGTTAGGGTTAGATTTTAGGTTAGGGTTTAGTTTTACGTTTAGGGTTAGGGTTCTGGTTGTGTTAGGCGTTGTGGTTGGGGTGAGGTTTAGGTTTAGGGTTAGGGTTGGGTAGGGTTAGGATTATGGTTATGGTAAGATGTTAGGGGTTAGAGGTGTAGTTTAGGTTTAGGGTTTGGGTGAGGGTTCCAGTTAGGCATTGTGGTTCTGGTCATGGTTAGGTTTGGTTTAGGGTTAGGGTTAGGTGTGTGATTAGGTTTAGGGTTAGTGTTAGAGTTAGAGTGAGAGTTAGTGTTAGGCTTTGGTGTTAGGTGTTAGGTTTTGGGTTAGGGTTAGTGTTATCGTTAGGGCTTAGGGGTTCAGGTTAGTGTTAGTGTTAGGGTTAGAGATAGCGCTAGGGTTAGGTTTTGGGATACGCTTCGGGGTTAGAGTGAGGGTTACGGTTAGTTTTACAGTTAAGTTGAGGTTTTAGGGTATGTGTTACGATTGGGTTAGAGTTAGAGTTAGGGTTAGTGTTAGGTGTAGGGTAAGTTTTAGTTTTAAGTCCAGGTTCAGGGTTAGAATTAGTGTTCTATTTAGGGTCAAGGTTAGAGTTCGGGTTAGGGTTAGGATTAGGGCTAGGGTTAGGATTAGGATTAGGTTTAGGGTTAGGCTCAGGGCTATTGTAAGGCTTAGGTTTAGGGTAGCAGATGGACTAGCTTTATGGTTAGAGTCAGGTTTAAGATTAGGGTTTGGGTTAGGTTTCGGTTTACGGTTAAGGTTAGGGTTAGGGTTTGGATGAAGTTTAGCATAAGGTGAGGGTTACTTTTAGGGTTAGGACTGGATTTGGGGTTTGTGTCAGGTTAGTGTTCAGGTTAGGTTTAGGGTCCAGTTTGGGGTTAGGGGATATGTTTAGCGTTAGGGTTAGTTTTAGGTTTACGGGTAGAGTGAAGTTTAGCTTAAGGGTGAGGGTTAGAATAACGGTTAGGATTATAGTTAGTGTTAGAGGTTAGGTTTAGGGTGTTAGGGTTAGGTTTATGGTTAGGGTAGGGTTAAGTTTAGGGTTAATGTTAGGGTTAGTGTCAGATTAGGGTTACTGTTCGTGTTAGGGTCAGGGTTAGCGTTAGCTTTAAGGTTGGGAATACATTTAGGGGTTAGGGTGGGTGTTGGGGTTAGGGTGAGGTTAGGTTTAGGTTTACAGTTAACGTGAGGGTTTAGGGTAATTTTTATGGTTAGGGTTAGAGTTAGTGTCATGGTGAAGTTTCAGTTAATAGTGGGGTCTAGATTTGGTTTACAGTTAGGGTTAAGGTTAGTGTTAGGGTTAGGTTTAAGGTTAGGGTTAGGGTAGGGGTCAGGTTAGGGTTAAGGCTAGGTTTACGGTAAAGTGTAGGGCTAGGTTAGGGTTAGGGTTAGAGTTAGTGCTAGGGTTTAGGGTTAGGGTTTGGGTCAGGTTTAGAGTTAATGTTAGGGTTAGGGTTAGGGTAGAGTTAAGGTTAGGGTTAAGTTTAGGGTTAGGGTAAGGGTTAGGTTTAGGTCAGGGTTAGGGTTAGGATGAGGGATAGGGTTAGGCTTCGGGAAAGGGTTAGGAGTTCGTGTGAGGGTTCGTGTTATTCTTACATTAAGCTGATGTTTTAGGGTGTTACGGTTAGGGTTAGCGTTAGAGTCAGTGTTAGGTTTAGGGTTAGGGTTAGAGTTTGGGGATGGGGGTTACGCTTAGGTTTAGGGTGAAGTTTAGGTTAGGGTTAGGTGTTTGGCTTAATGTTAGGGTCAGGTTTAGGGTTAGGGTTTAGGGTTCAGGTTAGAGTCAGCTTTAGGGTTAGGTTTAGGTTTAGGGTTAGGGTTAGGTTGAGTGTTAGTTTTGCTTAGGGTTACGGTTTGAATGAAGTTATGGTAGGTTTAGGGTTATGGTTCAGGTGAAATTTTGGTTAAGAGTTCGGGTTCGGTTTCGGATTAGGGTTAGTGGTTAGGGTTCGGTTTAGGGTTAAGTTTAGGGTTTGGCCAAGTATTAGTTTTAGAGTGAGGTTTAGGGGTTAGTGTTTCCGTTAGGTTAAGGGTAGGGTTATAAGTCCGGTGAAGTTTAGGGTTAGGGTAAGAGTTAGATTTACATTTACTGTTAAGGTGAGGGTTTTGGGTAAGTGTTACGTTTAGGGTTAGGGCTAGGTTCAGGGTTAGAGTTGGGGTTAGGGGTTAGGGGTAGGTTTAAGTTGACGGTAGGCTTAAAGTTAGGGTTAAGGTGAGGTTAGGGTTAGGGTCAGGGTTAGGATTAGAATTAGGTTTAGGGCGAGGGTTAGTGTCAGAGTTATTGTAAGGGTTAGCTTTAGGGTTACAGGTGGGCCAACGTTAAGGTTAGGGTTAGGTTTAGGGTGAAAATTGCGGTTAGCTATAGATTAGGGATAGGGTGATATTTCATATAGGGTGAGGGTTAGGATTAGGGCTAAGGTTTGGGTTCATTTTCAGGTAAGTGTGAAGGTGATGTTTAGGGTTAGGGTTAAGGTTACGGATTCTGTTTAGTTTTAGGGTTAGGGTTAGATTTTAGGTTAGGGTTTAGTTTTACGTTTAGGGTTAGGGTTCTGGTTGTGTTAGGCGTTGTGGTTGGGGTGAGGTTTAGGTTTAGGGTTAGGGTTGGGTAGGGTTAGGATTATGGTTATGGTAAGGTGTTAGGGGTTAGAGGTGTAGTTTAGGTTTAGGGTTTGGGTGAGGGTTCCAGTTAGGCATTGTGGCTCTGGTCATGGTTAGGTTTGGTTTAGGGTTAGGGTTAGGTGTGTGATTAGGTTTAGGGTTAGTGTTAGAGTTAGAGTGAGAGTTAGGGTTAGGCTTTGGTGTTAGGTGTTAGGTTTTGGGTTAGGGTTAGTGTTATCGTTAGGGCTTAGGGGTTCAGGTTAGTGTTAGGGTTAGGGTTAGAGATAGCGCTAGGGTTAGGTTTTGGGATACGCTTCGGGGTTAGAGTGAGGGTTACGGTTAGTTTTACAGTAAAGTTGAGGTTTTAGGGTATGTGTTACGATTGGGTTAGAGTTAGAGTTAGGGTTAGTGTTAGGTGTAGGGTAAGTTTTAGTTTTAAGTCCAGGTTCAGGGTTAGAATTAGTGTTCTATTTAGGGTCAAGGTTAGAGTTCGGGTTAGGGTTAGGATTAGGGCTAGGGTTAGGATTAGGATTAGGTTTAGGGTTAGGCTGAGGGCTATTGTAAGGCTTAGGTTTAGGGTAGCAGATGGACTAGCTTTATGGTTAGAGTCAGGTTTAAGGTTAGGGTTTGGGTTAGGTTTCGGTTTACGGTTAAGTTTAGGGTTAGGGTTTGGATGAAGTTTAGCATAAGGTGAGGGTTACTTTTAGGGTTAGGACTGGATTTGGGGTTTGTGTTCGGGTTAGTGTTCAGGTCAGGTTTAGGGTCCAGTTTGGGGTTAGGGGATATGTTTAGCGTTAGGGTTAGTTTTAGTTTTACGGGTAGTGTGAAGTTTAGCTTAAGGGGGAGGGTTAGGATAAGGGTTAGGATTATAGTTAGTGTTAGAGGTTAGGTTTAGGGTGTTAGGGTTAGGTTTATGGTTAGGGTAGGGTTAAGTTTAGGGTTAATGTTAGGGTTAGTGTCAGATTAGGGTTACTGTTCGTGTTAGGGTCAGGGTTAGCGTTAGCTTTAAGGTTGGGAATACATTTAGGGGTTAGGGTGGGTGTTGGGGTTAGGGTGAGGTTAGGTTTAGGTTTACAGTTAACGTGAGGGTTTAGGGTAATTTTTATGGTTAGGGTTAGAGTTAGTGTCATGGTGAAGTTTCAGTTAATAGTGGGGTCTAGATTTGGGTTACAGTTAGGGTTAAGGTTAGTGTTAGGGTTAGGTTTAAGGTTAGGGTTAGGGTAGGGGTCAGGTTAGGGTTAAGGCTAGGTTTACGGTAAAGTGTAGGGCTAGGTTAGGGTTAGGGTTAGGGTTAGAGTTAGTGCTAGGGTTTAGGGTTAGGGTTTGGGTCAGGTTTAGAGTTAATGTTAGGGTTAGGGTTAGGGTAGAGTTAAGGTTAGGGTTAAGTTTAGGGTTAGGGTAAGGGTTAGGTTTAGGTCAGGGTTAGGGTTAGGATGAGGGACAGGGTTAGGCTTTGGGAAAGGGTTAGGGGTTCGTGTGAGGGTTCGTGTTATTCTTACATTAAGCTGATGTTTTAGGGTGTTACGGTTAGGGTTAGCGTTAGAGTCAGCGTTAGGTTTAGGGTTAGGGTTAGAGTTTGGGGATGGGGGCTACGCTTAGGTTTAGGGTGAAGTTTAGGTTAGGGTTAGGTGTTTGGCTTAATATTAGGGTCAGGTTTAGGGTTAGGGTTTAGGGTTCAGGTCAGAGTCAGCTTTAGGGTTAGGTTTAGGTTTAGGGTTAGGGTTAGGTTGAGTGTAGTTTTGCTTAGGGTTACGGTTTGAATGAAGTTATCGTAGGTTTAGGGTTATGGGTCGGGTGAAATTTTGGTTAAGGGTTCGGGTTCGGTTTCGGATTAGGGTTAGTGGTTAGGGTTCGGTTTAGGGTTAAGTTTAGGGTTAGGCTAAGTATTAGTTTTAGAGTGAGGTTTAGGGGTTAGTGTTTCCGTTAGGTTAAGGGTAGGGTTATAAGTCCGGTGAAGTTTAGGGTTAGGGTAAGAGTTAGATTTACATTTACTGTTAAGGTGAGGGTTTTGGGTAAGTGTTACGTTTAGGGTTAGGGCTAGGTTCAGGGTTAGAGTTTGGGTTAGGGGTTAGGGGTAGGTTTAAGTTGACGGTAGGCTTAAAGTTAGGGTTAAGGTGAGGCTAGGGTTAGGGTCAGGGTTAGGATTAGAATTAGGTTTAGGGCGAGGGTTAGTGTCAGAGTTATTGTAAGGGTTAGGTTTAGGGTTACAGGTGGGCCAACGTTAAGGTTAGGGTTAGGTTTAGGGTGAAAGTTGCGGTTAGCTATAGATTAAGGATAGGGTGAATTTTCATATAGGGTGAGGGTTAGGATTAGGGCTAAGGTTTGGGTTCATTTTCAGGTAAGTGTGAAGGTGATGTTTAGGGTTAGGGTTAAGGTTACGGATTCTGTTTAGTTTTAGGGTTAGGGTTAGATTTTAGGTTAGGGTTTAGTTTTACGTTTAGGGTTAGGGTTCTGGTTGTGTTAGGCGTTGTGGTTGGGGTGAGGTTTAGGTTTAGGGTTAGGGTTGGGTAGGGTTAGGATTATGGTTATGGTAAGGTGTTAGGGGTTAGAGGTGTAGTTTAGGTTTAGGGTTTGGGTGAGGGTTCCGGTTAGGCATTGTGGTTCTGGTCATGGTTAGGTTTGGTTTAGGGTTAGGGTTAGGTGTGTGATTAGGTTTAGGGTTAGTGTTAGAGTTAGAGTGAGAGTTAGGGTTAGGCTTTGGTGTTAGGTGTTAGGTTTTGGGTTAGGGTTAGTGTTATCGTTAGGGCTTAGGGGTTCAGGTTAGTGTTAGGGTTAGGGTTAGAGATAGCGCTAGGGTTAGGTTTTGGGATACGGTTAGGGGTTAGAGTGAGGGTTACGGTAGGTTTACAGTAAAGTTGAGGTTTTAGGGTATGTGTTACGATTGGGTTAGAGTTAGAGTTAGGGTTAGTGTTAGGTGTAGGGTAAGTTTTAGTTTTAAGTCCAGGTTCAGGGTTAGAATTAGTGTTCTATTTAGGGTCAAGGTTAGAGTTCGGGTTAGGGTTAGGATTAGGGCTAGGGTTAGGATTAGGATTAGGTTTAGGGTTAGGCTCAGGGCTATTGTAAGGCTTAGGTTTAGGGTAGCAGATGGACTAGTTTTATGGTTAGAGTCAGGTTTAAGATTAGGGTTTGGGTTAGGTTTCGGTTTACGGTTAAGGTTAGGGTTAGGGTTTGGATGAAGTTTAGCATAAGGTGAGGGTTACTTTTAGGGTTAGGACTGGATTTGGGGTTTGTGTCGGGTCAGTGTTCAGGTTAGGTTTAGGGTCCAGTTGGGGTTAGGGGATATGTTTAGCGTTAGGGTTAGTTTTCGGTTTACGGGTAGAGTGAAGTTTAGCTTAAGGGTGAGGGTTAGGATAACGGTTAGGATTATAGTTAGTGTTCGAGGTTAGGTTTAGGGTGTTAGGGTTAGGTTTATGGTTAGGGTAGGGTTAAGTTTAGGGTTAATGTTAGGGTTAGTGTCAGATTAGGGTTACTGTTCGTGTTAGGGTCAGGGTTAGCGATAGCGTTAGCTTTAAGGTTGGGAATATATTTAGGGGTTAGGGTGGGTGTTGGGGTTAGGGTGAGGTTAGGTTTAGGTTTACAGTTAACGTGAGGGTTTAGGGTAATTTTTATGGTTAGGGTTAGAGTTAGTGTCATGGTGAATTTTCAGTTAATAGTGGGGGCTAGATTTGGGTTACAGTTAGGGTTAAGGTTAGTGTTAGGGTTAGGTTTAAGGTTAGGGTTAGGGTAGGGGTCAGGTTAGGGTTAAGGCTAGGTTTACGGTAAAGTGTAGGGCTAGGTTAGGGTTAGGGTTAGGGTTAGAGTTAGTGCTAGGGTTTAGGGTTAGGGTTTGGGTCAGGTTTAGAGTTAATGTTAGGGTTAGGGTTAGGGTAGAGTTAAGGTTAGGGTTAAGTTTAGGGTTAGGGTAAGGGTTAGGTTTAGGTCAGGGTTAGGGTTAGGATGAGGGATAGGGTTAGGCTTCGGGAAAGGGTTAGGGGTTCGTGTGAGGGTTCGTGTTATTCTTACATTAAGCTGATGTTTTAGGGTGTTACGGTTAGGGTTAGCGTTAGAGTCAGCGTTAGGTTTAGGGTTAGGGTTAGAGTTTGGGGATGGGGGTTACGCTTAGGTTTAGGGTGAAGTTTAGGTTAGGGTTAGGTGTTTGGCTTAATGTTAGGGTCAGGTTTAGGGTTAGGGTTTAGGGTTCAGGTCAGAGTCAGCTTTAGGGTTAGGTTTAGCTTTAGGGTTAGGGTTAGGTTGAGTATTAGTTTTGCTTAGGGTTACGGTTTGAATGAAGTTATGGTAGGTTTAGGGTTATGGTTCGGGTGAAATTTTGGTTAAGGGTTCGGGTTCGGTTTCGGATTAGGGTTAGTGGTTAGGGTTCGGTTTAGGGTTAAGTTTAGGGTTAGGCTAAGTATTAGTTTTAGAGTGAGGTTTAGGGGTTAGTGTTTCCGTTAGGTTAAGGGTAGGGTTATAAGTCCGGTGAAGTTTAGGGTTAGGGTAAGAGTTAGATTTACATTTACTGTTAAGGTGAGGGTTTTGGGTAAGTGTTACGTTTAGGGTTAGGGCTAGGTTCAGGGTTAGAGTTTGGGTTAGGGGTTAGGGGTAGGTTTAAGTTGACGGTAGGCTTAAAGTTAGGGTTAAGGTGAGGTTAGGGTTAGGGTCAGGGTTAGGATTAGAATTAGGTTTAGGGCGAGGGTTAGTGTCAGAGTTATTGTAAGGGGTAGGTTTAGGGTTACAGGTGGGCCAACGTTAAGGTTAGGGTTAGGTTTAGGGTGAAAGTTGCGGTTAGCTATAGATTAGGGATAGGGTGAATTTTCATATAGGGTGAGGGTTAGGATTAGGGCTAAGGTTTGGGTTCATTTTCAGGTAAGTGTGAAGGTGATGTTTAGGGTTAGGGTTAAGGTTACGGATTCTGTTTAGTTTTAGGGTTAGGGTTAGATTTTAGGTTAGGGTTTAGTTTTACGTTTAGGGTTAGGGTTCTGGTTGTGTTAGGCGTTGTGGTTGGGGTGAGGTTTAGGTTTAGGGTTAGGGTTGGGTAGGGTTAGGATTATGGTTATGGTAAGGTGTTAGGGGTTAGAGGTGTAGTTTAGGTTTAGGGTTTGGGTGAGGGTTCCAGTTAGGCATTGTGGTTCTGGTCATGGTTAGGTTTGGTTTAGGGTTAGGGTTAGGTGTGTGATTAGGTTTAGGGTTAGTGTTAGAGTTAGAGTGAGAGTTAGGGTTAGGCTTTGGTGTTAGGTGTTAGGTTTTGGGTTAGGGTTAGTGTTATCGTTAGGGCTTAGGGGTTCAGGTTAGTGTTAGGGTTAGGGTTAGAGATAGCGCTAGGGTTAGGTTTTGGGATACGGTTAGGGGTTAGAGTGAGGGTTACGGTAGGTTTACAGTAAAGTTGAGGTTTTAGGGTATGTGTTACGATTGGGTTAGAGTTAGAGTTAGGGTTAGTGTTAGGTGTAGGGTAAGTTTTAGTTTTAAGTCCAGGTTCAGGGTTAGAATTAGTGTTCTATTTAGGGTCAAGGTTAGAGTTCGGGTTAGGGTTAGGATTAGGGCTAGGGTTAGGATTAGGATTAGGTTTAGGGTTAGGCTCAGGGCTATTGTAAGGCTTAGGTTTAGGGTAGCAGATGGACTAGTTTTATGGTTAGAGTCAGGTTTAAGATTAGGGTTTGGGTTAGGTTTCGGTTTACGGTTAAGGTTAGGGTTAGGGTTTGGATGAAGTTTAGCATAAGGTGAGGGTTACTTTTAGGGTTAGGACTGGATTTGGGGTTTGTGTCGGGTCAGTGTTCAGGTTAGGTTTAGGGTCCAGTTTGGGGTTAGGGGATATGTTTAGCGTTAGGGTTAGTTTTCGGTTTACGGGTAGAGTGAAGTTTAGCTTAAGGGTGAGGGTTAGGATAACGGTTAGGATTATAGTTAGTGTTCGAGGTTAGGTTTAGGGTGTTAGGGTTAGGTTTATGGTTAGGGTAGGGTTAAGTTTAGGGTTAATGTTAGGGTTAGTGTCAGATTAGGGTTACTGTTCGTGTTAGGGTCAGGGTTAGCGTTAGCTTTAAGGTTGGGAATACATTTAGGGGTTAGGGTGGGTGTTGGGGTTAGGGTGAGGTTAGGTTTAGGTTTACAGTTAACGTGAGGGTTTAGGGTAATTTTTATGGTTAGGGTTAGAGTTAGTGTCATGGTGAAGTTTCAGTTAATAGTGGGGTCTAGATTTGGGTTACAGTTAGGGTTAAGGTTAGTGTTAGGGTTAGGTTTAAGGTTAGGGTTAGGGTAGGGGTCAGGTTAGGGTTAAGGCTAGGTTTACGGTAAAGTGTAGGGCTAGGTTAGGGTTAGGGTTAGGGTTAGAGTTAGTGCTAGGGTTTAGGGTTAGGGTTTGGGTCAGGTTTAGAGTTAATGTTAGGGTTAGGGTTAGGGTAGAGTTAAGGTTAGGGTTAAGTTTAGGGTTAGGGTAAGGGTTAGGTTTAGGTCAGGGTTAGGGTTAGGATGAGGGACAGGGTTAGGCTTTGGGAAAGGGTTAGGGGTTCGTGTGAGGGTTCGTGTTATTCTTACATTAAGCTGATGTTTTAGGGTGTTACGGTTAGGGTTAGCGTTAGAGTCAGCGTTAGGTTTAGGGTTAGGGTTAGAGTTTGGGGATGGGGGTTACGCTTAGGTTTAGGGTGAAGTTTAGGTTAGGGTTAGGTGTTTGGCTTAATATTAGGGTCAGGTTTAGGGTTAGGGTTTAGGGTTCAGGTCAGAGTCAGCTTTAGGGTTAGGTTTAGGTTTAGGGTTAGGGTTAGGTTGAGTGTAGTTTTGCTTAGGGTTACGGTTTGAATGAAGTTATCGTAGGTTTAGGGTTATGGGTCGGGTGAAATTTTGGTTAAGGGTTCGGGTTCGGTTTCGGATTAGGGTTAGTGGTTAGGGTTCGGTTTAGGGTTAAGTTTAGGGTTAGGCTAAGTATTAGTTTTAGAGTGAGGTTTAGGGGTTAGTGTTTCAGTTAGGTTAAGGGTAGGGTTATAAGTCCGGTGAAGTTTAGGGTTAGGGTAAGAGTTAGATTTACATTTACTGTTAAGGTGAGGGTTTTGGGTAAGTGTTACGTTTAGGGTTAGGGCTAGGTTCAGGGTTAGAGTTTGGGTTAGGGGTTAGGGGTAGGTTTAAGTTGACGGTAGGCTTAAAGTTAGGGTTAAGGTGAGGCTAGGGTTAGGGTCAGGGTTAGGATTAGAATTAGGTTTAGGGCGAGGGTTAGTGTCAGAGTTATTGTAAGGGTTAGCTTTAGGGTTACAGGTGGGCCAACGTTAAGGTTAGGGTTAGGTTTAGGGTGAAAGTTGCGGTTAGCTATAGATTAAGGATAGGGTGAATTTTCATATAGGGTGAGGGTTAGGATTAGGGCTAAGGTTTGGGTTCATTTTCAGGTAAGTGTGAAGGTGATGTTTAGGGTTAGGGTTAAGGTTACGGATTCTGTTTAGTTTTAGGGTTAGATTTTAGGTTAGGGTTTAGTTTTACGTTTAGGGTTAGGGTTCTGGTTGTGTTAGGCGTTGTGGTTGGGGTGAGGTTTAGGTTTAGGGTTAGGGTTGGGTAGGGTTAGGATTATGGTTATGGTAAGGTGTTAGGGGTTAGAGGTGTAGTTTAGGTTTAGGGTTTGGGTGAGGGTTCCGGTTAGGCATTGTGGTTCTGGTCATGGTTAGGTTTGGTTTAGGGTTAGGGTTAGGTGTGTGATTAGGTTTAGGGTTAGTGTTAGAGTTAGAGTGAGAGTTAGGGTTAGGCTTTGGTGTTAGGTGTTAGGTTTTGGGTTAGGGTTAGTGTTATCGTTAGGGCTTAGGGGTTCAGGTTAGTGTTAGGGTTAGGGTTAGAGATAGCGCTAGGGTTAGGTTTTGGGATACGGTTAGGGGTTAGAGTGAGGGTTACGGTAGGTTTACAGTAAAGTTGAGGTTTTAGGGTATGTGTTACGATTGGGTTAGAGTTAGAGTTAGGGTTAGTGTTAGGTGTAGGGTAAGTTTTAGTTTTAAGTCCAGGTTCAGGGTTAGAATTAGTGTTCTATTTAGGGTCAAGGTTAGAGTTCGGGTTAGGGTTAGGATTAGGGCTAGGGTTAGGATTAGGATTAGGTTTAGGGTTAGGCTCAGGGCTATTGTAAGGCTTAGGTTTAGGGTAGCAGATGGACTAGTTTTATGGTTAGAGTCAGGTTTAAGATTAGGGTTTGGGTTAGGTTTCGGTTTACGGTTAAGGTTAGGGTTAGGGTTTGGATGAAGTTTAGCATAAGGTGAGGGTTACTTTTAGGGTTAGGACTGGATTTGGGGTTTGTGTCGGGTCAGTGTTCAGGTTAGGTTTAGGGTCCAGTTTGGGGTTAGGGGATATGTTTAGCGTTAGGGTTAGTTTTCGGTTTACGGGTAGAGTGAAGTTTAGCTTAAGGGTGAGGGTTAGGATAACGGTTAGGATTATAGTTAGTGTTCGAGGTTAGGTTTAGGGTGTTAGGGTTAGGTTTATGGTTAGGGTAGGGTTAAGTTTAGGGTTAATGTTAGGGTTAGTGTCAGATTAGGGTTACTGTTCGTGTTAGGGTCAGGGTTAGCGATAGCGTTAGCTTTAAGGTTGGGAATATATTTAGGGGTTAGGGTGGGTGTTGGGGTTAGGGTGAGGTTAGGTTTAGGTTTACAGTTAACGTGAGGGTTTAGGGTAATTTTTATGGTTAGGGTTAGAGTTAGTGTCATGGTGAATTTTCAGTTAATAGTGGGGGCTAGATTTGGGTTACAGTTAGGGTTAAGGTTAGTGTTAGGGTTAGGTTTAAGGTTAGGGTTAGGGTAGGGGTCAGGTTAGGGTTAAGGCTAGGTTTACGGTAAAGTGTAGGGCTAGGTTAGGGTTAGGGTTAGGGTTAGAGTTAGTGCTAGGGTTTAGGGTTAGGGTTTGGGTCAGGTTTAGAGTTAATGTTAGGGTTAGGGTTAGGGTAGAGTTAAGGTTAGGGTTAAGTTTAGGGTTAGGGTAAGGGTTAGGTTTAGGTCAGGGTTAGGGTTAGGATGAGGGATAGGGTTAGGCTTCGGGAAAGGGTTAGGGGTTCGTGTGAGGGTTCGTGTTATTCTTACATTAAGCTGATGTTTTAGGGTGTTACGGTTAGGGTTAGCGTTAGAGTCAGCGTTAGGTTTAGGGTTAGGGTTAGAGTTTGGGGATGGGGGTTACGCTTAGGTTTAGGGTGAAGTTTAGGTTAGGGTTAGGTGTTTGGCTTAATGTTAGGGTCAGGTTTAGGGTTAGGGTTTAGGGTTCAGGTCAGAGTCAGCTTTAGGGTTAGGTTTAGGTTTAGGGTTAGGGTTAGGTTGAGTATTAGTTTTGCTTAGGGTTACGGTTTGAATGAAGTTATGGTAGGTTTAGGGTTATGGTTCGGGTGAAATTTTGGTTAAGGGTTCGGGTTCGGTTTCGGATTAGGGTTAGTGGTTAGGGTTCGGTTTAGGGTTAAGTTTAGGGTTAGGCTAAGTATTAGTTTTAGAGTGAGGTTTAGGGGTTAGTGTTTCCGTTAGGTTAAGGGTAGGGTTATAAGTCCGGTGAAGTTTAGGGTTAGGGTAAGAGTTAGATTTACATTTACTGTTAAGGTGAGGGTTTTGGGTAAGTGTTACGTTTAGGGTTAGGGCTAGGTTCAGGGTTAGAGTTTGGGTTAGGGGTTAGGGGTAGGTTTAAGTTGACGGTAGGCTTAAAGTTAGGGTTAAGGTGAGGTTAGGGTTAGGGTCAGGGTTAGGATTAGAATTAGGTTTAGGGCGAGGGTTAGTGTCAGAGTTATTGTAAGGGGTAGGTTTAGGGTTACAGGTGGGCCAACGTTAAGGTTAGGGTTAGGTTTAGGGTGAAAGTTGCGGTTAGCTATAGATTAGGGATAGGGTGAATTTTCATATAGGGTGAGGGTTAGGATTAGGGCTAAGGTTTGGGTTCATTTTCAGGTAAGTGTGAAGGTGATGTTTAGGGTTAGGGTTAAGGTTACGGATTCTGTTTAGTTTTAGGGTTAGGGTTAGATTTTAGGTTAGGGTTTAGTTTTACGTTTAGGGTTAGGGTTCTGGTTGTGTTAGGCGTTGTGGTTGGGGTGAGGTTTAGGTTTAGGGTTAGGGTTGGGTAGGGTTAGGATTATGGTTATGGTAAGGTGTTAGGGGTTAGAGGTGTAGTTTAGGTTTAGGGTTTGGGTGAGGGTTCCAGTTAGGCATTGTGGTTCTGGTCATGGTTAGGTTTGGTTTAGGGTTAGGGTTAGGTGTGTGATTAGGTTTAGGGTTAGTGTTAGAGTTAGAGTGAGAGTTAGGGTTAGGCTTTGGTGTTAGGTGTTAGGTTTTGGGTTAGGGTTAGTGTTATCGTTAGGGCTTAGGGGTTCAGGTTAGTGTTAGGGTTAGAGATAGCACTAGGGTTAGGTTTTGGGATACGCTTCGGGGTTAGAGTGAGGGTTACGGTTAGTTTTACAGTTAAGTTGAGGTTTTAGGGTATGTGTTACGATTGGGTTAGAGTTAGAGTTAGGGTTAGTGTTAGGTGTAGGGTAAGTTTTAGTTTTAAGTCCAGGTTCAGGGTTAGAATTAGTGTTCTATTTAGGGTCAAGGTTAGAGTTCGGGTTAGGGTTAGGATTAGGGCTAGGGTTAGGATTAGGATTAGGTTTAGGGTTAGGCTCAGGGCTATTGTAAGGCTTAGGTTTAGGGTAGCAGATGGACTAGTTTTATGGTTAGAGTCAGGTTTAAGATTAGGGTTTGGGTTAGGTTTCGGTTTACGGTTAAGGTTAGGGTTAGGGTTTGGATGAAGTTTAGCATAAGGTGAGGGTTACTTTTAGGGTTAGGACTGGATTTGGGGTTTGTGTCGGGTCAGTGTTCAGGTTAGGTTTAGGGTCCAGTTTGGGGTTAGGGGATATGTTTAGCGTTAGGGTTAGTTTTCGGTTTACGGGTAGAGTGAAGTTTAGCTTAAGGGTGAGGGTTAGGATAACGGTTAGGATTATAGTTAGTGTTCGAGGTTAGGTTTAGGGTGTTAGGGTTAGGTTTATGGTTAGGGTAGGGTTAAGTTTAGGGTTAATGTTAGGGTTAGTGTCAGATTAGGGTTACTGTTCGTGTTAGGGTCAGGGTTAGCGATAGCGTTAGCTTTAAGGTTGGGAATATATTTAGGGGTTAGGGTGGGTGTTGGGGTTAGGGTGAGGTTAGGTTTAGGTTTACAGTTAACGTGAGGGTTTAGGGTAATTTTTATGGTTAGGGTTAGAGTTAGTGTCATGGTGAATTTTCAGTTAATAGTGGGGGCTAGATTTGGGTTACAGTTAGGGTTAAGGTTAGTGTTAGGGTTAGGTTTAAGGTTAGGGTTAGGGTAGGGGTCAGGTTAGGGTTAAGGCTAGGTTTACGGTAAAGTGTAGGGCTAGGTTAGGGTTAGGGTTAGGGTTAGAGTTAGTGCTAGGGTTTAGGGTTAGGGTTTGGGTCAGGTTTAGAGTTAATGTTAGGGTTAGGGTTAGGGTAGAGTTAAGGTTAGGGTTAAGTTTAGGGTTAGGGTAAGGGTTAGGTTTAGGTCAGGGTTAGGGTTAGGATGAGGGATAGGGTTAGGCTTCGGGAAAGGGTTAGGGGTTCGTGTGAGGGTTCGTGTTATTCTTACATTAAGCTGATGTTTTAGGGTGTTACGGTTAGGGTTAGCGTTAGAGTCAGCGTTAGGTTTAGGGTTAGGGTTAGAGTTTGGGGATGGGGGTTACGCTTAGGTTTAGGGTGAAGTTTAGGTTAGGGTTAGGTGTTTGGCTTAATGTTAGAGTCAGGTTTAGGGTTAGGGTTTAGGGTTCAGGTCAGAGTCAGCTTTAGGGTTAGGTTTAGGTTTAGGGTTAGGGTTAGGTTGAGTATTAGTTTTGCTTAGGGTTACGGTTTGAATGAAGTTATGGTAGGTTTAGGGTTATGCTTCGGGTGAAATTTTGGTTAAGGGTTCGGGTTCGGTTTCGGATTAGGGTTAGTGGTTAGGGTTCGGTTTAGGGTTAAGTTTAGGGTTAGGCTAAGTATTAGTTTTAGAGTGAGGTTTAGGGGTTAGTGTTTCCGTTAGGTTAAGGGTAGGGTTATAAGTCCGGTGAAGTTTAGGGTTAGGGTAAGAGTTAGATTTACATTTACTGTTAAGGTGAGGGTTTTGGGTAAGTGTTACGTTTAGGGTTAGGGCTAGGTTCAGGGTTAGAGTTGGGGTTAGGGGTTAGGGGTAGGTTTAAGTTGACGGTAGGCTTAAAGTTAGGGTTAAGGTGAGGTTAGGGTTAGGGTCAGGGTTAGGATTAGAATTAGGTTTAGGGCGAGGGTTAGTGTCAGAGTTATTGTAAGGGGTAGGTTTAGGGTTACAGGTGGGCCAACGTTAAGGTTAGGGTTAGGTTTAGGGTGAAAGTTGCGGTTAGCTATAGATTAGGGATAGGGTGAATTTTCATATAGGGTGAGGGTTAGGATTAGGGCTAAGGTTTGGGTTCATTTTCAGGTAAGTGTGAAGGTGATGTTTAGGGTTAGGGTTAAGGTTACGGATTCTGTTTAGTTTTAGGGTTAGGGTTAGATTTTAGGTTAGGGTTTAGTTTTACGTTTAGGGTTAGGGTTCTGGTTGTGTTAGGCGTTGTGGTTGGGGTGAGGTTTAGGTTTAGGGTTAGGGTTGGGTAGGGTTAGGATTATGGTTATGGTAAGGTGTTAGGGGTTAGAGGTGTAGTTTAGGTTTAGGGTTTGGGTGAGGGTTCCAGTTAGGCATTGTGGTTCTGGTCATGGTTAGGTTTGGTTTAGGGTTAGGGTTAGGTGTGTGATTAGGTTTAGGGTTAGTGTTAGAGTTAGAGTGAGAGTTAGGGTTAGGCTTTGGTGTTAGGTGTTAGGTTTTGGGTTAGGGTTAGTGTTATCGTTAGGGCTTAGGGGTTCAGGTTAGTGTTAGGGTTAGAGATAGCACTAGGGTTAGGTTTTGGGATACGCTTCGGGGTTAGAGTGAGGGTTACGGTTAGTTTTACAGTTAAGTTGAGGTTTTAGGGTATGTGTTACGATTGGGTTAGAGTTAGAGTTAGGGTTAGTGTTAGGTGTAGGGTAAGTTTTAGTTTTAAGTCCAGGTTCAGGGTTAGAATTAGTGTTCTATTTAGGGTCAAGGTTAGAGTTCGGGTTAGGGTTAGGATTAGGGCTAGGGTTAGGATTAGGATTAGGTTTAGGGTTAGGCTCAGGGCTATTGTAAGGTTTAGGTTTAGGGTAGCAGATGGACTAGCTTTATGGTTAGAGTCAGGTTTAAGGTTAGGGTTTGGGTTAGGTTTCGGTTTACGGTTAAGGTTAGGGTTAGGGTTTGGATGAAGTTTAGCATAAGGTGAGGGTTACTTTTAGGGTTAGGACTGGATTTGGGGTTTGTGTCGGGTTAGTGTTCAGGTTAGGTTTAGGGTTCAGTTTGGGGTTAGGGGATATGTTTAGCGTTAGGGTTAGTTTTAGGTTTACGGGTAGAGTGAAGTTTAGCTTAAGGGTAAGGGTTAGGATAACGGTTAGGGTTATAGTTAGTGTTCGAGGTTAGGTTTAGGGTGTTAGGGTTAGGTTTATGGTTAGGGTAGGGTTAAGTTTAGGGTTAATGTTAGGGTTAGTGTCAGATTAGGGTTACTGTTCGTGTTAGGGTCAGGGTTAGCGTTAGCGTTAGCTTTAAGGTTGGGAATACATTTAGGGGTTAGGGTGGGTGTTGGGGTTAGGGTGAGGTTAGGTTTAGGTTTACAGTTAATGTGAGGGTTTAGGGTAATTTTTATGGTTAGGGTTAGAGTTAGTGTCATGGTGAAGTTTCAGTTAATAGTGGGGGCTAGATTTGGGTTACAGTTAGGGTTAAGGTTAGTGTTAGGGTTAGGTTTAAGGTTAGGGTTAGGGTAGGGGTCAGGATAGGGTTAAGGCTAGGTTTACGGTAAAGTGTAGGGCTAGGTTAGGGTTAGGGTTAGAGTTAGTGCTAGGGTTTAGGTTTAGGGTTTGGGTCAGGTTTAGCGTTAATGTTAGGGTTAGGGTTAGGGTAGAGTTAAGGTTAGGGTTAAGTTTAGGGTTAGGGTAAGGGTTAGGTTTAGGTCAGGGTTAGGGTTAGGATGAGGGATAGGGTTAGGCTTCGGGAAAGGGTTAGGGGTTCGTGTGAGGGTTCGTGTTATTCTTACATTAAGCTGATGTTTTAGGGTGTTACGGTTAGGGTTAGCGTTAGAGTCAGCGTTAGGTTTAGGGTTAGGGTTAGAGTTTGGGGATGGGGGTTACGCTTAGGTTTAGGGTGAAGTTTAGGTTAGGGTTAGGTGTTTGGCTTAATGTTAGGGTCAGGTTTAGGGTTAGGGTTTAGGGTTCAGGTCAGAGTCAGCTTTAGGGTTAGGTTTAGGTTTAGGGTTAGGGTTAGGTTGAGTATTAGTTTTGCTTAGGGTTACGGTTTGAATGAAGTTATGGTAGGTTTAGGGTTATGGTTCGGGTGAAATTTTGGTTAAGGGTTCGGGTTCGGTTTCGGATTAGGGTTAGTGGTTAGGGTTCGGTTTAGGGTTAAGTTTAGGGTTAGGCTAAGTATTAGTTTTAGAGTGAGGTTTAGGGGTTAGTGTTTCCGTTAGGTTAAGGGTAGGGTTATAAGTCCGGTGAAGTTTAGGGTTAGGGTAAGAGTTAGATTTACATTTACTGTTAAGGTGAGGGTTTTGGGTAAGTGTTACGTTTAGGGTTAGGGCTAGGTTCAGGGTTAGAGTTGGGGTTAGGGGTTAGGGGTAGGTTTAAGTTGACGGTAGGCTTAAAGTTAGGGTTAAGGTGAGGTTAGGGTTAGGGTCAGGGTTAGGATTAGAATTAGGTTTAGGGCGAGGGTTAGTGTCAGAGTTATTGTAAGGGGTAGGTTTAGGGTTACAGGTGGGCCAACGTTAAGGTTAGGGTTAGGTTTAGGGTGAAAGTTGCGGTTAGCTATAGATTAGGGATAGGGTGAATTTTCATATAGGGTGAGGGTTAGGATTAGGGCTAAGGTTTGGGTTCATTTTCAGGTAAGTGTGAAGGTGATGTTTAGGGTTAGGGTTAAGGTTACGGATTCTGTTTAGTTTTAGGGTTAGGGTTAGATTTTAGGTTAGGGTTTAGTTTTACGTTTAGGGTTAGGGTTCTGGTTGTGTTAGGCGTTGTGGTTGGGGTGAGGTTTAGGTTTAGGGTTAGGGTTGGGTAGGGTTAGGATTATGGTTATGGTAAGGTGTTAGGGGTTAGAGGTGTAGTTTAGGTTTAGGGTTTGGGTGAGGGTTCCAGTTAGGCATTGTGGTTCTGGTCATGGTTAGGTTTGGTTTAGGGTTAGGGTTAGGTGTGTGATTAGGTTTAGGGTTAGTGTTAGAGTTAGAGTGAGAGTTAGGGTTAGGCTTTGGTGTTAGGTGTTAGGTTTTGGGTTAGGGTTAGTGTTATCGTTAGGGCTTAGGGGTTCAGGTTAGTGTTAGGGTTAGAGATAGCACTAGGGTTAGGTTTTGGGATACGCTTCGGGGTTAGAGTGAGGGTTACGGTTAGTTTTACAGTTAAGTTGAGGTTTTAGGGTATGTGTTACGATTGGGTTAGAGTTAGAGTTAGGGTTAGTGTTAGGTGTAGGGTAAGTTTTAGTTTTAAGTCCAGGTTCAGGGTTAGAATTAGTGTTCTATTTAGGGTCAAGGTTAGAGTTCGGGTTAGGGTTAGGATTAGGGCTAGGGTTAGGATTAGGATTAGGTTTAGGGTTAGGCTCAGGGCTATTGTAAGGTTTAGGTTTAGGGTAGCAGATGGACTAGCTTTATGGTTAGAGTCAGGTTTAAGGTTAGGGTTTGGGTTAGGTTTCGGTTTACGGTTAAGGTTAGGGTTAGGGTTTGGATGAAGTTTAGCATAAGGTGAGGGTTACTTTTAGGGTTAGGACTGGATTTGGGGTTTGTGTCGGGTTAGTGTTCAGGTTAGGTTTAGGGTTCAGTTTGGGGTTAGGGGATATGTTTAGCGTTAGGGTTAGTTTTAGGTTTACGGGTAGAGTGAAGTTTAGCTTAAGGGTAAGGGTTAGGATAACGGTTAGGGTTATAGTTAGTGTTCGAGGTTAGGTTTAGGGTGTTAGGGTTAGGTTTATGGTTAGGGTAGGGTTAAGTTTAGGGTTAATGTTAGGGTTAGTGTCAGATTAGGGTTACTGTTCGTGTTAGGGTCAGGGTTAGCGTTAGCGTTAGCTTTAAGGTTGGGAATACATTTAGGGGTTAGGGTGGGTGTTGGGGTTAGGGTGAGGTTAGGTTTAGGTTTACAGTTAATGTGAGGGTTTAGGGTAATTTTTATGGTTAGGGTTAGAGTTAGTGTCATGGTGAAGTTTCAGTTAATAGTGGGGGCTAGATTTGGGTTACAGTTAGGGTTAAGGTTAGTGTTAGGGTTAGGTTTAAGGTTAGGGTTAGGGTAGGGGTCAGGATAGGGTTAAGGCTAGGTTTACGGTAAAGTGTAGGGCTAGGTTAGGGTTAGGGTTAGGGTTAGAGTTAGTGCTAGGGTTTAGGTTTAGGGTTTGGGTCAGGTTTAGCGTTAATGTTAGGGTTAGGGTTAGGGTAGAGTTAAGGTTAGGGTTAAGTTTAGGGTTAGGGTAAGGGTTAGGTTTAGGTCAGGGTTAGGGTTAGGATGAGGGATAGGGTTAGGCTTCGGGAAAGGGTTAGGGGTTCGTGTGAGGGTTCGTGTTATTCTTACATTAAGCTGATGTTTTAGGGTGTTACGGTTAGGGTTAGCGTTAGAGTCAGCGTTAGGTTTAGGGTTAGGGTTAGAGTTTGGGGATGGGGGTTACGCTTAGGTTTAGGGTGAAGTTTAGGTTAGGGTTAGGTGTTTGGGTTAATGTTAGGGTCAGGTTTAGGGTTAGGGTTTAGGGTTCAGGTTAGAGTCAGCTTTAGGGTTAGGTTTAGGTTTAGGGTTAGAGTTAGGTTGAGTGTTAGTTTTGCTTAGGGTTACGGTTTGAATGAAGTTATGGTAGGTTTAGGGTTATGGTTCGGGTGAAATTTTGGTTAAGGGTTCGGGTTCGGTGTCGGATTAGGGTTAGTGGTTAGGGTTCGGTTTAGGGTTAAGTTTAGGGTTAGGCTAAGTATTAGTTTTAGAGTGAGGTTTAGGGGTTAGTGTTTCA
The DNA here is from genome assembly GCF_030014295.1 of Loxodonta africana. NCBI lineage: Eukaryota > Metazoa > Chordata > Mammalia > Proboscidea > Elephantidae > Loxodonta > Loxodonta africana. The sequence continues at coordinate 3,781,296 of NC_087370.1, forward strand.
GTTAGGTTAAGGGTAGGGTTATAAGTCCGATGAAGTTTAGGGTTAGGGTAAGAGTTAGATTTACATTTACTGTTAAGGTGAGGGTTTTGGGTAAGTGTTACGTTTAGGGTTAGGGCTAGGTTCAGGGTTAGAGTTTGGGTTAGGGGTTAGGGGTAGGTTTAAGTTGACGGTAGGCTTAAAGTTAGGGTTAAGGTGAGGTTAGGGTTAGGGTCAGGGTTAGGATTAGAATTAGGTTTAGGGCGAGGGTTAGTGTCAGAGTTATTGTAAGGGTTAGCTTTAGGGTTACAGGTGGGCCAACGTTAAGGTTAGGGTTAGGTTTAGGGTGAAAGTTGCGGTTAGCTATAGATTAGGGATAGGGTGAATTTTCATATAGGGTGAGGGTTAGGATTAGGGCTAAGGTTTGGGTTCATTTTCAGGTAAGTGTGAAGGTGATGTTTAGGGTTAGGGTTAAGGTTACGGATTCTGTTTAGTTTTAGGGTTAGGGTTAGATTTTAGGTTAGGGTTTAGTTTTACGTTTAGGGTTAGGGTTCTGGTTGTGTTAGGCGTTGTGGTTGGGGTGAGGTTTAGGTTTAGGGTTAGGGTTGGGTAGGGTTAGGATTATGTTTATGGTAAGGTGTTAGGGGTTAGAGGTGTAGTTTAGGTTTAGGGTTTGGGTGAGGGTTCCAGTTAGGCATTGTGGTTCTGGTCATGGTTAGGTTTGGTTTAGGGTTAGGGTTAGGTGTGTGATTAGGTTTAGGGTTAGTGTTAGAGTTAGAGTGAGAGTTAGGGTTAGGCTTTGGTGTTAGGTGTTAGGTTTTGGGTTAGGGTTAGTGTTATCGTTAGGGCTTAGGGGTTCAGGTTAGTGTTAGGGTTAGAGATAGCGCTAGGGTTAGATTTTGGGATACGCTTAGGGGTTAGAGTGAGGGTTACGGTTAGTTTTACAGTTAAGTTGAGGTTTTAGGGTATGTGTTACGATTGGGTTAGAGTTAGAGTTAGAGTTAGGGTTAGTGTTAGGTGTAGGGTAAGTTTTAGTTTTAAGTCCAGGTTCAGGGTTAGAATTAGTGTTCTATTTAGGGTCAAGGTTAGAGTTCGGGTTAGGGTTAGGATTAGGGCTAGGGTTAGGATTAGGATTAGGTTTAGGGTTAGGCTCAGGGCTATTGTAAGGCTTAGGTTTAGGGTAGCAGATGGACTAGCTTTATGGTTAGAGTCAGGTTTAAGGTTAGGGTTTGGGTTAGGTTTCGGTTTACGGTTAAGGTTAGGGTTAGGGTTTGGATGAAGTTTAGCATAAGGTGAGGGTTACTTTTAGGGTTAGGACTGGATTTGGGGTTTGTGTTCGGCTTAGAGTTCAGGTTAGGTTTAGGGTCCAGTTTGGGGTTAGGGGATATGTTTAGCGTTAGGGTTAGTTTTCGGTTTACGGGTAGAGTGAAGTTTAGCTTAAGGGTGAGGGTTAGGATAACGGTTAGGATTATAGTTAGTGTTCGAGGTTAGGTTTAGGGTGTTAGGGTTAGGTTTATGGTTAGGGTAGGGTTAAGTTTAGGGTTAATGTTAGGGTTAGTGTCAGATTAGGGTTACTGTTCGTGTTAGGGTCAGGGTTAGCGTTAGCTTTAAGGTTGGGAATACATTTAGGGGTTAGGGTGGGTGTTGGGGTTAGGGTGAGGTTAGGTTTAGGTTTACAGTTAATGTGAGGGTTTAGGGTAATTTTTATGGTTAGGGTTAGAGTTAGTGTCATGGTGAAGTTTCAGTTAATAGTGGGGTCTAGATTTGGGTTACAGTTAGGGTTAAGGTTAGTGTTAGGGTTAGGTTTAAGGTTAGGGTTAGGGTAGGGGTCAGATTAGGGTTAAGGCTAGGTTTACGGTAAAGTGTAGGGCTAGGTTAGGGTTAGGGTTAGGGTTAGAGTTAGTGCTAGCGTTTAGGGTTAGGGTTTGGGTCAGGTTTAGAGTTAATGTTAGGGTTAGGGTTAGGGTAGAGTTAAGGTTAGGGTTAAGTTTAGGGTTAGGGTAAGGGTTAGGTTTAGGTCAGGGTTAGGGTTAGGATGAGGGATAGGGTTAGGCTTCGGGAAAGGGTTAGGGGTTCGTGTGAGGGTTCGTGTTATTCTTACATTAAGCTGATGTTTTAGGGTGTTACGGTTAGGGTTAGCGTTGGAGTCAGCGTTAGGTTTAGGGTTAGGGTTAGAGTTTGGGGATGGGGGTTACGCTTAGGTTTAGGGTGAAGTTTAGGTTAGGGTTAGGTGTTTGGGTTAATGTTAGGGTCAGGTTTAGGGTTAGGGTTTAGGGTTCAGGTCAGAGTCAGCTTTAGGGTTAGGTTTAGGTTTAGGGTTAGGGTTAGGTTGAGTGTTAGTTTTGCTTAGGGTTACGGTTTGAATGAAGTTATGGTAGGTTTAGGGTTATGGTTCAGGTGAAATTTTGGTTAAGGGTTCGGTTTCGGATTAGGGTTAGTGGTTAGGGTTCGGTTTAGGGTTAAGTTTAGGGTTAGGCTAAGTATTAGTTTTAGAGTGAGGTTTAGGGGTTAGTGTTTCAGTTAGGTTAAGGGTAGGGTTATAAGTCCGGTGAAGTTTAGGGTTAGGGTAAGAGTTAGATTTACATTAAGTGTTAAGGTGAGGGTTTTGGGTAAGTGTTACGTTTAGGGTTAGGGCTAGGTTCAGGGTTAGAGTTGGGGTTAGGGGTTAGGGGTAGGTTTAAGTTGACGGTAGGCTTAAAGTTAGGGTTAAGGTGAGGCTAGGGTTACGGTCAGGGTTAGGATTAGAATTAGGTTTAGGGCGAGGGTTAGTGTCAGAGTTATTGTAAGTGTTAGGTTTAGGGTTACAGGTGGGCCAACGTTAAGGTTAGGGTTAGGTTTAGGGTGAAAGTTGCGGTTAGCTATAGATTAGGGATAGGGTGAATTTTCATATAGGGTGAGGGTTAGGATTAGGGCTAAGGTTTGGGTTCATTTTCAGGTAAGTGTGAAGGTGATGTTTAGGGTTAGGGTTAAGGTTACGGATTCTGTTTAGTTTTAGGGTTAGGGTTAGATTTTAGGTTAGGGTTTAGTTTTACGTTTAGGGTTAGGGTTCTGGTTGTGTTAGGCGTTGTGGTTGGGGTGAGGTTTAGGTTTAGGGTTAGGGTTGGGTAGGGTTAGGACTATGGTTATGGTAAGGTGTTAGGGGTTAGAGGTGTAGTTTAGTTTTAGGGTTTGGGTGAGGGTTCCAGTTAGGCATTGTGGTTCTGGTCATGGTTAGGTTTGGTTTAGGGTTAGGGTTAGGTGTGTGATTAGGTTTAGGTTTAGTGTTAGAGCTAGAGGGAGAGTTAGGGTTAGGCTTTGGTGTTAGGTGTTAGGTGTTAGGTTTTGGGTTAGGGTTAGTGTTATCGTTAGGGCTTAGGGGTTCAGGTTAGTGTTAGTGTTAGGGTTAGAGATAGCGCTAGGGTTAGGTTTTGGGATACGCTTAGGGGTTAGAGTGAGGGTTACGGTTAGTTTTACACTTAAGTTGAGGTTTTAGGGTATGAGTTACGATTGGGTTACAGTTAGAGTTAGGGTTAGTGTTAGGTGTAGGGTAAGTTTTAGTTTTAAGTCCAGGTTCAGGGTTAAATTAGTGTTTGATTTAGGGTCAAGGTTAGAGTTCGGGTTAGGGTTAGGATTAGGGCTGGGGTTAGGATTAGGATTAGGTTTAGGGTTAGGCTCAGGGCTATTGTAAGGCTTAGGTTTAGGGTAGCAGATGGACTAGCTTTATGGTTAGAGTCAGGTTTAAGGTTAGGGTTTGGGTTAGGTTTCGGTTTACGGTTAAGGTTAGGGTTAGGGTTTGGATGAAGTTTAGCATAAGGTGAGGGTTACTTTTAGGGTTAGGACTGGATTTGGGGTTTGTGTCGGGTTAGTGTTCAGGTTAGGTTTAGGGTCCAGTTTGGGGTTAGGGGATATGTTTAGCGTTAGGGTTAGTTTTCGGATTACGGGTAGAGTGAAGTTTAGCTTAAGGGTGAGGGTTACGATAACGGTTCGGATTATAGTAAGTGTTAGAGGTTAGGTTTAGGGTGTTAGGGTTAGGTTTATGGTTAGCCTAGGGTTAAGTTTAGGGTTAATGTTAGGGTTAGTGTCAGATTAGGGTTACTGTTCGTGTTAGGGTCAGGGTTAGCTTTAGCTTTAAGGTTGGGAATACATTTAGGGGTTAGGGTGGGTGTTGGGGTTAGGGTGAGGTTAGGTTTAGGTTTACAGTTAATGTGAGGGTTTAGGGTAATTTTTATGGTTAGGGCTAGAGTTAGTGTCATGGTGAAGTTTCAGTTAATACTGGGGGCTAGATTTGGGTTACAGTTAGGGTTAAGGTTAGTGTTAGGGTTAGGTTTAAGGTTAGGGTTAGGGTAGGGGTCAGGTTAGGGTTAAGGCTAGGTTTACGGTAAAGTGTAGGGCTAGGTTAGGGTTAGGGTTAGGGTTAGAGTTAGTGCTAGGGTTTAGGGTTAGGGTTTGGGTCAGGTTTAGAGTTAATGTTAGGGTTAGGGTTAGGGTAGAGTTAAGGTTAGGGTTAAGTTTAGGGTTAGGGTAAGGGTTAGGTTTAGGTCAGGTTTAGGGTTAGGATGAGGGATAGGGTTAGGCTTCGGGAAAGGGTTAGGGGTTCGTGTGAGGGTTCGTGTTATTTTTACATTAAGCTGATGTTTCAGGCTGTTACGGTTACGGTTAGCGTTAGAGTCAGCGTTAGGTTTAGGGTTAGGGTTAGAGTTTGGGGATGGGGGTTACGCTTAGGTTTAGGGTGAAGTTTAGGTTAGGGTTAGGTGTTTGGCTTAATGTTAGGGTCAGGTTTAGGGTTAGGGTTTAGGGTTCAGGTTAGAGTCAGCTTTAGGGTTAGGTTTAGGTTTAGGGTTAGGGTTAGGTTGAGTGTTAGTTTTGCTTAGGGTTACGGTTTGAATGAAGTTATGGTAGGTTTAGGGTTATGGTTCAGGTGAAATTTTGGTTAAGGGTTCTGGTTCGATTTCGGATTAGGGTTAGTGGTTAGGGTTCGTTTTAGGGTTAAGTTTAGGGTTAGGCTAAGTATTAGTTTTAGAGTGAGGTTTAGGGGTTAGTGTTTCAGTTAGGTTAAGGGTAGGGTTATAAGTCCGGTGAAGTTTAGGGTTAGGGTAAGAGTTAGATTTACATTTACTGTTAAGGTGAGGGTTTTGGGTAAGTGTTACGTTTAGGGTTAGGGCTAGGTTCAGGGTTAGAGTTTGGGTTAGGGGTTAGGGGTAGGTTTAAGTTGACGGTAGGCTTAAAGTTAGGGTTAAGGTGAGGTTAGGGTTAGGGTCAGGGTTAGGATTAGAATTAGGTTTAGGGCGAGGGTTAGTGTCAGAGTTATTGTAAGGGTTAGCTTTAGGGTTACAGGTGGGCCAACGTTAAGGTTAGGGTTAGGTTTAGGGTGAAAGTTGCGGTTCGCTATAGATTAGGGATAGGGTGATATTTCATATAGGGTGAGGGTTAGGATTAGGGCTAAGGTTTGGGTTCATTTTCAGGTAAGTGTGAAGGTGATGTTTAGGGTTAGGGTTAAGGTTACGGATTCTGTTTAGTTTTAGGGTTAGGGTTAGATTTTAGGTTAGGGTTTAGTTTTACGTTTAGGGTTAGGGTTCTGGTTGTGTTAGGCGTTGTGGTTGGGGTGAGGTTTAGGTTTAGGGTTAGGGTTGGGTAGGGTTAGGATTATGGTTATGGTAAGGTGTTAGGGGTGAGAGGTGTAGTTTAGGTTTAGGGTTTGGGTGAGGGTTCCAGTTAGGCATTGTGGTTCTGGTCATGGTTAGGTTTGGTTTAGGGTTAGGGTTAGGTGTGTGATTAGGTTTAGGGTTAGTGTTAGAGTTAGAGTGAGAGTTAGGGTTAGGCTTTGGTGTTAGGTGTTAGGTTTTGGGTTAGGGTTAGTGTTATCGTTAGGGCTTAGGGGTTCAGGTTAGTGTTAGTGTTAGGGTTAGAGATAGCGCTAGGGTTAGGTTTTGGGATACGCTTAGGGGTTAGAGTGAGGGTTACGGTTAGTTTTACAGTTAAGTTGAGGTTTTAGGGTATGTGTTACGATTGGGTTAGAGTTAGAGTTAGGGTTAGTGTTAGGTGTAGGGTAAGTTTTAGTTTTAAGTCCAGGTTCAGGGTTAGAATTAGTGTTCTATTTAGGGTCAAGGTTAGAGTTCGGGTTAGGGTTAGGATTAGGGCTAGGGTTAGGATTAGGATTAGGTTTAGGGTTAGGCTCAGGGCTATTGTAAGGCTTAGGTTTAGGGTAGCAGATGGACTAGTTTTATGGTTAGAGTCAGGTTTAAGATTAGGGTTTGGGTTAGGTTTCGGTTTACGGTTAAGGTTAGGGTTAGGGTTTGGATGAAGTTTAGCATAAGGTGAGGGTTACTTTTAGGGTTAGGACTGGATTTGGGGTTTGTGTCGGGTCAGTGTTCAGGTTAGGTTTAGGGTCCAGTTTGGGGTTAGGGGATATGTTTAGCGTTAGGGTTAGTTTTCGGTTTACGGGTAGAGTGAAGTTTAGCTTAAGGGTGAGGGTTAGGATAACGGTTAGGATTATAGTTAGTGTTCGAGGTTAGGTTTAGGGTGTTAGGGTTAGGTTTATGGTTAGGGTAGGGTTAAGTTTAGGGTTAATGTTAGGGTTAGTGTCAGATTAGGGTTACTGTTCGTGTTAGGGTCAGGGTTAGCGATAGCGTTAGCTTTAAGGTTGGGAATATATTTAGGGGTTAGGGTGGGTGTTGGGGTTAGGGTGAGGTTAGGTTTAGGTTTACAGTTAACGTGAGGGTTTAGGGTAATTTTTATGGTTAGGGTTAGAGTTAGTGTCATGGTGAATTTTCAGTTAATAGTGGGGGCTAGATTTGGGTTACAGTTAGGGTTAAGGTTAGTGTTAGGGTTAGGTTTAAGGTTAGGGTTAGGGTAGGGGTCAGGTTAGGGTTAAGGCTAGGTTTACGGTAAAGTGTAGGGCTAGGTTAGGGTTAGGGTTAGGGTTAGAGTTAGTGCTAGGGTTTAGGGTTAGGGTTTGGGTCAGGTTTAGAGTTAATGTTAGGGTTAGGGTTAGGGTAGAGTTAAGGTTAGGTTTAAGTTTAGGGTTAGGGTAAGGGTTAGGTTTAGGTCAGGGTTAGGGTTAGGATGAGGGATAGGGTTAGGCTTCGGGAAAGGGTTAGGGGTTCGTGTGAGGGTTCGTGTTATTCTTACATTAAGCTGATGTTTTAGGGTGTTACGGTTAGGGTTAGCGTTAGAGTCAGCGTTAGGTTTAGGGTTAGGGTTAGAGTTTGGGGATGGGGGTTACGCTTAGGTTTAGGGTGAAGTTTAGGTTAGGGTTAGGTGTTTGGCTTAATGTTAGGGTCAGGTTTAGGGTTAGGGTTTAGGGTTCAGGTCAGAGTCAGCTTTAGGGTTAGGTTTAGGTTTAGGGTTAGGGTTAGGTTGAGTATTAGTTTTGCTTAGGGTTACGGTTTGAATGAAGTTATGGTAGGTTTAGGGTTATGGTTCGGGTGAAATTTTGGTTAAGGGTTCGGGTTCGGTTTCGGATTAGGGTTAGTGGTTAGGGTTCGGTTTAGGGTTAAGTTTAGGGTTAGGCTAAGTATTAGTTTTAGAGTGAGGTTTAGGGGTTAGTGTTTCCGTTAGGTTAAGGGTAGGGTTATAAGTCCGGTGAAGTTTAGGGTTAGGGTAAGAGTTAGATTTACATTTACTGTTAAGGTGAGGGTTTTGGGTAAGTGTTACGTTTAGGGTTAGGGCTAGGTTCAGGGTTAGAGTTGGGGTTAGGGGTTAGGGGTAGGTTTAAGTTGACGGTAGGCTTAAAGTTAGGGTTCAGGTGAGGTTAGGGTTAGGGTCAGGGTTAGGATTAGAATTAGGTTTAGGGCGAGGGTTAGTGTCAGAGTTATTGTAAGGGGTATGTTTAGGGTTACAGGTGGGCCAACGTTAAGGTTAGCGTTAGGTTTAGGGTGAAAGTTGCGGTTAGCTATAGATTAGGGATAGGGTGAATTTTCATATAGGGTGAGGGTTAGGATTAGGGCTAAGGTTTGGGTTCATTTTCAGGTAAGTGTGAAGGTGATGTTTAGGGTTAGGGTTAAGGTTACGGATTCTGTTTAGTTTTAGGGTTAGGGTTAGATTTTAGGTTAGGGTTTAGTTTTACGTTTAGGGTTAGGGTTCTGGTTGTGTTAGGCGTTGTGGTTGGGGTGAGGTTTAGGTTTAGGGTTAGGGTTGGGTAGGGTTAGGATTATGGTTATGGTAAGGTGTTAGGGGTTAGAGGTGTAGTTTAGGTTTAGGGTTTGGGTGAGGGTTCCAGTTAGGCATTGTGGTTCTGGTCATGGTTAGGTTTGGTTTAGGGTTAGGGTTAGGTGTGTGATTAGGTTTAGGGTTAGTGTTAGAGTTAGAGTGAGAGTTAGGGTTAGGCTTTGGTGTTAGGTGTTAGGTTTTGGGTTAGGGTTAGTGTTATCGTTAGGGCTTAGGGGTTCAGGTTAGTGTTAGTGTTAGGGTTAGAGATAGCGCTAGGGTTAGGTTTTGGGATACGCTTAGGGGTTAGAGTGAGGGTTACGGTTAGTTTTACAGTTAAGTTGAGGTTTTAGGGTATGTGTTACGATTGGGTTAGAGTTAGAGTTAGGGTTAGTGTTAGGTGTAGGGTAAGTTTTAGTTTTAAGTCCAGGTTCAGGGTTAGAATTAGTGTTCTATTTAGGGTCAAGGTTAGAGTTCGGGTTAGGGTTAGGATTAGGGCTAGGGTTAGGATTAGGATTAGGTTTAGGGTTAGGCTCAGGGCTATTGTAAGTTTTAGGTTTAGGGTAGCAGATGGACTAGCTTTATGGTTAGAGTCAGGTTTAAGGTTAGGGTTTGGGTTAGGTTTCGGTTTACGGTTAAGGTTAGGGTTAGGGTTTGGATGAAGTTTAGCATAAGGTGAGGGTTACTTTTAGGGTTAGGACTGGATTTGGGGTTTGTGTCGGGTTAGTGTTCAGGTTAGGTTTAGGGTTCAGTTTGGGGTTAGGGGATATGTTTAGCGTTAGGGTTAGTTTTAGGTTTACGGGTAGAGTGAAGTTTAGCTTAAGGGTAAGGGTTAGGATAACGGTTACGGTTATAGTTAGTGTTCGAGGTTAGGTTTAGGGTGTTAGGGTTAGGTTTATGGTTAGGGTAGGGTTAAGTTTAGGGTTAATGTTAGGGTTAGTGTCAGATTAGGGTTACTGTTCGTGTTAGGGTCAGGGTTAGCGTTAGCGTTAGCTTTAAGGTTGGGAATACATTTAGGGGTTAGGGTGGGTGTTGGGGTTAGGGTGAGGTTAGGTTTAGGTTTACAGTTAATGTGAGGGTTTAGGGTAATTTTTATGGTTAGGGTTAGAGTTAGTGTCATGGTGAAGTTTCAGTTAATAGTGGGGGCTAGATTTGGGTTACAGTTAGGGTTAAGGTTAGTGTTAGGGTTAGGTTTAAGGTTAGGGTTAGGGTAGGGGTCAGGATAGGGTTAAGGCTAGGTTTACGGTAAAGTGTAGGGCTAGGTTAGGGTTAGGGTTAGGGTTAGAGTTAGTGCTAGGGTTTAGGTTTAGGGTTTGGGTCAGGTTTAGCGTTAATGTTAGGGTTAGGGTTAGGGTAGAGTTAAGGTTAGGGTTAAGTTTAGGGTTAGGGTAAGGGTTAGGTTTAGGTCAGGGTTAGGGTTAGGATGAGGGATAGGGTTAGGCTTCGGGAAAGGGTTAGGGGTTCGTGTGAGGGTTCGTGTTATTCTTACATTAAGCTGATGTTTTAGGGTGTTACGGTTAGGGTTAGCGTTAGAGTCAGCGTTAGGTTTAGGGTTAGGGTTAGAGTTTGGGGATGGGGGTTACGCTTAGGTTTAGGGTGAAGTTTAGGTTAGGGTTAGGTGTTTCGCTTAATGTTAGGGTCAGGTTTAGGGTTAGGGTTTAGGGTTCAGGTTAGAGTCAGCTTTAGGGTTAGGTTTAGGTTTAGGGTTAGGGTTAGGTTGAGTATTAGTTTTGCTTAGGGTTACGGTTTGAATGAAGTTATGGTAGGTTTAGGGTTATATTTCGGGTGAAATTTTGGTTAAGGGTTCGGGTTCGGTTTCGGATTAGGGTTAGTGGTTAGGGTTCGGTTTAGGGTTAAGTTTAGGGTTAGGCTAAGTATTAGTTTTAGAGTGAGGTTTAGGGGTTAGTGTTTCCGTTAGGTTAAGGGTAGGGTTATAAGTCCGGTGAAGTTTAGGGTTAGGGTAAGAGTTAGATTTACATTTACTGTTAAGGTGAGGGTTTTGGGTAAGTGTTACGTTTAGGGTTAGGGCTAGGTTCAGGGTTAGAGTTTGGGTTAGGGGTTAGTGGTAGGTTTAAGTTGACGGTAGGCTTAAAGTTAGGGTTCAGGTGAGGTTAGGGTTAGGGTCAGGGTTAGGATTAGAATTAGGTTTAGGGCGAGGGTTAGTGTCAGAGTTATTGTAAGGGTTAGCTTTAGGGTTACAGGTGGGCCAACTTTAAGGTTAGCGTTAGGTTTAGGGTGAAAGTTGCGGTTAGCTATAGATTAGGGATAGGGTGAATTTTCATATAGGGTGAGGGTTAGGATTAGGGCTAAGGTTTGGGTTCATTTTCAGGTAAGTGTGAAGGTGATGTTTAGGGTTAGGGTTAAGGTTACGGATTCTGTTTAGTTTTAGGGTTAGGGTTAGATTTTAGGTTAGGGTTTAGTTTTACGTTTAGGGTTAGGGTTCTGGTTGTGTTAGGCGTTGTGGTTGGGGTGAGGTTTAGGTTTAGGGTTAGGGTTGGGTAGGGTTAGGATTATGGTTATGGTAAGGTGTTAGGGGTTAGAGGTGTAGTTTAGGTTTAGGGTTTGGGTGAGGGTTCCAGTTAGGCATTGTGGTTCTGGTCATGGTTAGGTTTGGTTTAGGGTTAGGGTTAGGTGTGTGATTAGGTTTAGGGTTAGTGTTAGAGTTAGAGTGAGAGTTAGGGTTAGGCTTTGGTGTTAGGTGTTAGGTTTTGGGTTAGGGTTAGTGTTATCGTTAGGGCTTAGGGGTTCAGGTTAGTGTTAGGGTTAGAGATAGCACTAGGGTTAGGTTTTGGGATACGCTTCGGGGTTAGAGTGAGGGTTACGGTTAGTTTTACAGTTAAGTTGAGGTTTTAGGGTATGTGTTACGATTGGGTTAGAGTTAGAGTTAGTGTTAGGTGTAGGGTAAGTTTTAGTTTTAAGTCCAGGTTCAGGGTTAGAATTAGTGTTCTATTTAGGGTCAAGGTTAGAGTTCGGGTTAGGGTTAGGATTAGGGCTAGGGTTAGGATTAGGATTAGGTTTAGGGTTAGGCTCAGGGCTATTGTAAGGTTTAGGTTTAGGGTAGCAGATGGACTAGCTTTATGGTTAGAGTCAGGTTTAAGATTAGGGTTTGGGTTAGGTTTCGGTTTACGGTTAAGGTTAGGGTTAGGGTTTGGATGAAGTTTAGCATAAGGTGAGGGTTACTTTTAGGGTTAGGACTGGATTTGGGGTTTGTGTCGGGTTAGTGTTCAGGTTAGGTTTAGGGTTCAGTTTGGGGTTAGGGGATATGTTTAGCGTTAGGGTTAGTTTTAGGTTTACGGGTAGAGTGAAGTTTAGCTTAAGGGTAAGGGTTAGGATAACGGTTAGGGTTATAGTTAGTGTTCGAGGTTAGGTTTAGGGTGTTAGGGTTAGGTTTATGGTTAGGGTAGGGTTAAGTTTAGGGTTAATGTTAGGGTTAGTGTCAGATTAGGGTTACTGTTCGTGTTAGGGTCAGGGTTAGCGTTAGCGTTAGCTTTAAGGTTGGGAATACATTTAGGGGTTAGGGTGGGTGTTGGGGTTAGGGTGAGGTTAGGTTTAGGTTTACAGTTAATGTGAGGGTTTAGGGTAATTTTTATGGTTAGGGTTAGAGTTAGTGTCATGGTGAAGTTTCAGTTAATAGTGGGGGCTAGATTTGGGTTACAGTTAGGGTTAAGGTTAGTGTTAGGGTTAGGTTTAAGGTTAGGGTTAGGGTAGGGGTCAGGATAGGGTTAAGGCTAGGTTTACGGTAAAGTGTAGGGCTAGGTTAGGGTTAGGGTTAGGGTTAGAGTTAGTGCTAGGGTTTAGGTTTAGGGTTTGGGTCAGGTTTAGCGTTAATGTTAGGGTTAGGGTTAGGGTAGAGTTAAGGTTAGGGTTAAGTTTAGGGTTAGGGTAAGGGTTAGGTTTAGGTCAGGGTTAGGGTTAGGATGAGGGATAGGGTTAGGCTTCGGGAAAGGGTTAGGGGTTCGTGTGAGGGTTCGTGTTATTCTTACATTAAGCTGATGTTTTAGGGTGTTACGGTTAGGGTTAGCATTAGAGTCAGCGTTAGGTTTAGGGTTAGGGTTAGAGTTTGGGGATGGGGGTTACGCTTAGGTTTAGGGTGAAGTTTAGGTTAGGGTTAGGTGTTTGGCTTAATGTTAGGGTCAGGTTTAGGGTTAGGGTTTAGGGTTCAGGTTAGAGTCAGCTTTAGGGTTAGGTTTAGGTTTAGGGTTAGGGTTAGGTTGAGTGTTAGTTTTGCTTAGGGTTACGGTTTGAATGAAGTTATGGTAGGTTTAGGGTTATGGTTCGGGTGAAATTTTGGTTAAGGGTTCGGGTTCGGTGTCGGATTAGGCTTAGTGGTTAGGGTTCGGTTTAGGGTTAAGTTTAGGGTTAGGCTAAGTATTAGTTTTAGAGTGAGGTTTAGGGGTTAGTGTTTCAGTTAGGTTAAGGGTAGGGTTATAAGTCCGATGAAGTTTAGGGTTAGGGTAAGAGTTAGATTTACATTTACTGTTAAGGTGAGGGTTTTGGGTAAGTGTTACGTTTAGGGTTAGGGCTAGGTTCAGGGTTAGAGTTGGGGTTAGGGGTTAGGGGTAGGTTTAAGTTGACGGTAGGCTTAAAGTTAGGGTTAAGGTGAGGTTAGGGTTAGGGTCAGGGTTAGGATTAGAATTAGGTTTAGGGCGAGGGTTAGCGTCAGAGTTATTGTAAGGGTTAGCTTTAGGGTTACAGGTGGGCCAACGTTAAGGTTAGGGTTAGGTTTAGGGTGAAAGTTGCGGTTAGCTATAGATTAGGGATAGGGTGAATTTTCATATAGGGTGAGGGTTAGGATTAGGGCTAAGGTTTGGGTTCATTTTCAGGTAAGTGTGAAGGTGATGTTTAGGGTTAGGGTTAAGGTTATGGATTCTGTTTAGTTTTAGGGTTAGGGTTAGATTTTAGGTTAGGGTTTAGTTTTACGTTTAGGGTTAGGGTTCTGGTTGTGTTAGGCGTTGTGGTTGGGGTGAGGTTTAGGTTTAGGGTTAGGGTTGGGTAGGGTTAGGATTATGGTTATGGTAAGGTGTTAGGGGTTAGAGGTGTAGTTTAGGTTTAGGGTTTGGGTGAGGGTTCCAGTTAGGCATTGTGGTTCTGGTCATGGTTAGGTTTGGTTTAGGGTTAGGGTTAGGTGTGTGATTAGGTTTAGGGTTAGTGTTAGAGTTAGAGTGAGAGTTAGGGTTAGGCTTTGGTGTTAGGTGTTAGGTTTTGGGTTAGGGTTAGTGTTATCGTTAGGGCTTAGGGGTTCAGGTTAGTGTTAGGGTTAGGGTTAGAGATAGCGCTAGGGTTAGGTTTTGGGATACGCTTAGGGGTTAGAGTGAGGGTTACGGTTAGTTTTACAGTTAAGTTGAGGTTTTAGGGTATGTGTTACGATTGGGTTAGAGTTAGAGTTAGAGTTAGGGTTAGTGTTAGGTGTAGGGTAAGTTTTAGTTTTAAGTCCAGGTTCAGGGTTAGAATTAGTGTTCTATTTAGGGTCAAGGTTAGAGTTCGGGTTAGGGTTAGGATTAGGGCTAGGGTTAGGATTAGGATTAGGTTTAGGGTTAGGCTCAGGGCTATTGTAAGGCTTAGGTTTAGGGTAGCAGATGGACTAGCTTTATGGTTAGAGTCAGGTTTAAGGTTAGGGTTTGGGTTAGGTTTCGGTTTACGGTTAAGGTTAGGGTTCGGGTTTGGATGAAGTTTAGCATAAGGTGAGGGTTACCTTTAGGGTTAGGACTGGATTTGGGGTTTGTGTTCGGCTTAGAGTTCAGGTTAGGTTTAGGGTCCAGTTTGGGGTTAGGGGATATGTTTAGCGTTAGGGTTAGTTTTCGGTTTACGGGTAGAGTGAAGTTTAGCTTAAGGGTGAGGGTTAGGATAACGGTTAGGATTATAGTTAGTGTTAGAGGTTAGGTTTAGGGTGTTAGGGTTAGGTTTATGGTTAGGGTAGGGTTAAGTTTAGGGTTAATGTTAGGGTTAGTGTCAGATTAGGGTTACTGTTCGTGTTAGGGTCAGGGTTAGCGTTAGCTTTAAGGTTGGGAATACATTTAGGGGTTAGGGTGGGTGTTGGGGTTAGGGTGAGGTTAGGTTTAGGTTTACAGTTAATGTGAGGGTTTAGGGTAATTTTTACGGTTAGGGTTAGAGTTAGTGTCATGGTCAAGTTTCAGTTAATAGTGGGGTCTAGATTTGGGTTACAGTTAGGGTTAAGGTTAGTGTTAGGGTTAGGTTTAAGGTTAGGGTTAGGGTAGGGGTCAGATTAGGGTTAAGGCTAGGTTTACGGTAAAGTGTAGGGCTAGGTTAGGGTTAGGGTTAGAGTTAGTGCTAGCGTTTAGGGTTAGGGTTTGGGTCAGGTTTAGAGTTAATGTTAGGGTTAGGGTTAGGGTAGAGTTAAGGTTAGGGTTAAGTTTAGGGTTAGGGTAAGGGTTAGGTTTAGGTCAGGGTTAGGGTTAGGATGAGGGATAGGGTTAGGCTTCGGGAAAGGGTTAGGGGTTCGTGTGAGGGTTCGTGTTATTCTTACATTAAGCTGATGTTTTAGGGTGTTACGGTTAGGGTTAGCGTTGGAGTCAGCGTTAGGTTTAGGGTTAGGGTTAGAGTTTGGGGATGGGGGTTACGCTTAGGTTTAGGGTGAAGTTTAGGTTAGGGTTAGGTGTTTGGGTTAATGTTAGGGTCAGGTTTAGGGTTAGGGTTTAGGGTTCAGGTCAGAGTCAGCTTTAGGGTTAGGTTTAGGTTTAGGGTTAGGGTTAGGTTGAGTGTTAGTTTTGCTTAGGGTTACGGTTTGAATGAAGTTATGGTAGGTTTAGGGTTATGGTTCAGGTGAAATTTTGGTTAAGGGTTCGGGTTCGGATTAGGGTTAGTGGTTAGGGTTCGGTTTAGGGTTAAGTTTAGGGTTAGGCTAAGTATTAGTTTTAGAGTGAGGTTTAGGGGTTAGTGTTTCAGTTAGGTTAAGGGTAGGGTTATAAGTCCGGTGAAGTTTAGGGTTAGGGTAAGAGTTAGATTTACATTAAGTGTTAAGGTGAGGGTTTTGGGTAAGTGTTACGTTTAGGGTTAGGGCTAGGTTCAGGGTTAGAGTTGGGGTTAGGGGTTAGGGGTAGGTTTAAGTTGACGGTAGGCTTAAAGTTAGGGTTAAGGTGAGGCTAGGGTTACGGTCAGGGTTAGGATTAGAATTAGGTTTAGGGCGAGGGTTAGTGTCAGAGTTATTGTAAGTGTTAGGTTTAGGGTTACAGGTGGGCCAACGTTAAGGTTAGGGTTAGGTTTAGGGTGAAAGTTGCGGTTAGCTATAGATTAGGGATAGGGTGAATTTTCATATAGGGTGAGGGTTAGGATTAGGGCTAAGGTTTGGGTTCATTTTCAGGTAAGTGTGAAGGTGATGTTTAGGGTTAGGGTTAAGGTTACGGATTCTGTTTAGTTTTAGGGTTAGGGTTAGATTTTAGGTTAGGGTTTAGTTTTACGTTTAGGGTTAGGGTTCTGGTTGTGTTAGGCGTTGTGGTTGGGGTGAGGTTTAGGTTTAGGGTTAGGGTTGGGTAGGGTTAGGACTATGGTTATGGTAAGGTGTTAGGGGTTAGAGGTGTAGTTTAATTTTAGGGTTTGGGTGAGGGTTCCAGTTAGGCATTGTGGTTCTGGTCATGGTTAGGTTTGGTTTAGGGTTAGGGTTAGGTGTGTGATTAGGTTTAGGTTTAGTGTTAGAGCTAGAGGGAGAGTTAGGGTTAGGCTTTAGTGTTAGGTGTTAGGTGTTAGGTTTTGGGTTAGGGTTAGTGTTATCGTTAGGGCTTAGGGGTTCAGGTTAGTGTTAGTGTTAGGGTTAGAGATAGCGCTAGGGTTAGGTTTTGGGATACGCTTAGGGGTTAGAGTGAGGGTTACGGTTAGTTTTACACTTAAGTTGAGGATTTAGGGTATGAGTTACGATTGGGTTAGAGTTAGAGTTAGGGTTAGTGTTAGGTGTAGGGTAAGTTTTAGTTTTAAGTCCAGGTTCAGGGTTAAATTAGTGTTTGATTTAGGGTCAAGGTTAGAGTTCGGGTTAGGGTTAGGATTAGGGCTAGGGTTAGGATTAGGATTAGGTTTAGGGTTAGGCTCAGGGCTATTGTAAGGCTTAGGTTTAGGGTAGCAGATGGACTAGCTTTATGGTTAGAGTCAGGTTTAAGGTTAGGGTTTGGGTTAGGTTTCGGTTTACGGTTAAGGTTAGGGTTAGGGTTTGGATGAAGTTTAGCATAAGGTGAGGGTTACTTTTAGGGTTAGGACTGGATTTGGGGTTTGTGTCGGGTTAGTGTTCAGGTTAGGTTTAGGGTTCAGTTTGGGGTTAGGGGATATGTTTAGCGTTAGGGTTAGTTTTAGGTTTACGGGTAGAGTGAAGTTTAGCTTAAGGGTAAGGGTTAGGATAACGGTTAGGGTTATAGTTAGTGTTCGAGGTTAGGTTTAGGGTGTTAGGGTTAGGTTTATGGTTAGGGTAGGGTTAAGTTTAGGGTTAATGTTAGGGTTAGTGTCAGATTAGGGTTACTGTTCGTGTTAGGGTCAGGGTTAGCGTTAGCGTTAGCTTTAAGGTTGGGAATACATTTAGGGGTTAGGGTGGGTGTTGGGGTTAGGGTGAGGTTAGGTTTAGGTTTACAGTTAATGTGAGGGTTTAGGGTAATTTTTATGGTTAGGGTTAGAGTTAGTGTCATGGTGAAGTTTCAGTTAATAGTGGGGGCTAGATTTGGGTTACAGTTAGGGTTAAGGTTAGTGTTAGGGTTAGGTTTAAGGTTAGGGTTAGGGTAGGGGTCAGGATAGGGTTAAGGCTAGGTTTACGGTAAAGTGTAGGGCTAGGTTAGGGTTAGGGTTAGGGTTAGAGTTAGTGCTAGGGTTTAGGTTTAGGGTTTGGGTCAGGTTTAGCGTTAATGTTAGGGTTAGGGTTAGGGTAGAGTTAAGGTTAGGGTTAAGTTTAGGGTTAGGGTAAGGGTTAGGTTTAGGTCAGGGTTAGGGTTAGGATGAGGGATAGGGTTAGGCTTCGGGAAAGGGTTAGGGGTTCGTGTGAGGGTTCGTGTTATTCTTACATTAAGCTGATGTTTTAGGGTGTTACGGTTAGGGTTAGCGTTAGAGTCAGCGTTAGGTTTAGGGTTAGGGTTAGAGTTTGGGGATGGGGGTTACGCTTAGGTTTAGGGTGAAGTTTAGGTTAGGGTTAGGTGTTTGGCTTAATGTTAGGGTCAGGTTTAGGGTTAGGGTTTAGGGTTCAGGTTAGAGTCAGCTTTAGGGTTAGGTTTAGGTTTAGGGTTAGGGTTAGGTTGAGTGTTAGTTTTGCTTAGGGTTACGGTTTGAATGAAGTTATGGTAGGTTTAGGGTTATGGTTCGGGTGAAATTTTGGTTAAGGGTTCGGGTTCGGTGTCGGATTAGGCTTAGTGGTTAGGGTTCGGTTTAGGGTTAAGTTTAGGGTTAGGCTAAGTATTAGTTTTAGAGTGAGGTTTAGGGGTTAGTGTTTCAGTTAGGTTAAGGGTAGGGTTATAAGTCCGATGAAGTTTAGGGTTAGGGTAAGAGTTAGATTTACATTTACTGTTAAGGTGAGGGTTTTGGGTAAGTGTTACGTTTAGGGTTAGGGCTAGGTTCAGGGTTAGAGTTGGGGTTAGGGGTTAGGGGTAGGTTTAAGTTGACGGTAGGCTTAAAGTTAGGGTTAAGGTGAGGTTAGGGTTAGGGTCAGGGTTAGGATTAGAATTAGGTTTAGGGCGAGGGTTAGTGTCAGAGTTATTGTAAGGGTTAGCTTTAGGGTTACAGGTGGGCCAACGTTAAGGTTAGGGTTAGGTTTAGGGTGAAAGTTGCGGTTAGCTATAGATTAGGGATAGGGTGAATTTTCATATAGGGTGAGGGTTAGGATTAGGGCTAAGGTTTGGGTTCATTTTCAGGTAAGTGTGAAGGTGATGTTTAGGGTTAGGGTTAAGGTTATGGATTCTGTTTAGTTTTAGGGTTAGGGTTAGATTTTAGGTTAGGGTTTAGTTTTACGTTTAGGGTTAGGGTTCTGGTTGTGTTAGGCGTTGTGGTTGGGGTGAGGTTTAGGTTTAGGGTTAGGGTTGGGTAGGGTTAGGATTATGGTTATGGTAAGGTGTTAGGGGTTAGAGGTGTAGTTTAGGTTTAGGGTTTGGGTGAGGGTTCCAGTTAGGCATTGTGGTTCTGGTCATGGTTAGGTTTGGTTTAGGGTTAGGGTTAGGTGTGTGATTAGGTTTAGGGTTAGTGTTAGAGTTAGAGTGAGAGTTAGGGTTAGGCTTTGGTGTTAGGTGTTAGGTTTTGGGTTAGGGTTAGTGTTATCGTTAGGGCTCAGGGGTTCAGGTTAGTGTTAGGGTTAGGGTTAGAGATAGCGCTAGGGTTAGGTTTTGGGATACGCTTAGGGGTTAGAGTGAGGGTTACGGTTAGTTTTACAGTTAAGTTGAGGTTTTAGGGTATGTGTTACGATTGGGTTAGAGTTAGAGTTAGAGTTAGGGTTAGTGTTAGGTGTAGGGTAAGTTTTAGTTTTAAGTCCAGGTTCAGGGTTAGAATTAGTGTTCTATTTAGGGTCAAGGTTAGAGTTCGGGTTAGGGTTAGGATTAGGGCTAGGGTTAGGATTAGGATTAGGTTTAGGGTTAGGCTCAGGGCTATTGTAAGGCTTAGGTTTAGGGTAGCAGATGGACTAGCTTTATGGTTAGAGTCAGGTTTAAGATTAGGGTTTGGGTTAGGTTTCGGTTTACGGTTAAGGTTAGGGTTAGGGTTTGGATGAAGTTTAGCATAAGGTGAGGGTTACTTTTAGGGTTAGGACTGGATTTGGGGTTTGTGTCAGGTTAGTGTTCAGGTTAGGTTTAGGGTCCAGTTTGGGGTTAGGGGATATGTTTAGCGTTAGGGTTAGTTTTCGGTTTACGGGTAGAGTGAAGTTTAGCTTAAGGGTGAGGGTTAGAATAACGGTTAGGATTATAGTTAGTGTTAGAGGTTAGGTTTAGGGTGTTAGGGTTAGGTTTATGGTTAGGGTAGGGTTAAGTTTAGGGTTAATGTTAGGGTTAGTGTCAGATTAGGGTTACTGTTCGTGTTAGGGTCAGGGTTAGCGTTAGCTTTAAGGTTGGGAATACATTTAGGGGTTAGGGTGGGTGTTGGGGTTAGGGTGAGGTTAGGTTTAGGTTTACAGTTAATGTGAGGGTTTAGGGTAATTTTTATGGTTAGGGTTAGAGTTAGTGTCATGGTCAAGTTTCAGTTAATAGTGGGGTCTAGATTTGGGTTACAGTTAGGGTTAAGGTTAGTGTTAGGGTTAGGTTTAAGGTTAGGGTTAGGGTAGGGGTCAGATTAGGGTTAAGGCTAGGTTTACGGTAAAGTGTAGGGCTAGGTTAGGGTTAGGGTTAGGGTTAGAGTTAGTGCTAGCGTTTAGGGTTAGGGTTTGGGTCAGGTTTAGAGTTAATGTTAGGGTTAGGGTTAGGGTAGAGTTAAGGTTAGGGTTAAGTTTAGGGTTAGGGTAAGGGTTAGGTTTAGGTCAGGGTTAGGGTTAGGATGAGGGATAGGGTTAGGCTTCGGGAAAGGGTTAGGGGTTCGTGTGAGGGTTCGTGTTATTCTTACATTAAGCTGATGTTTTAGGGTGTTACGGTTAGGGTTAGCGTTGGAGTCAGCGTTAGGTTTAGGGTTAGGGTTAGAGTTTGGGGATGGGGGTTACGCTTAGGTTTAGGGTGAAGTTTAGGTTAGGGTTAGGTGTTTGGGTTAATGTTAGGGTCAGGTTTAGGGTTAGGGTTTAGGGTTCAGGTCAGAGTCAGCTTTAGGGTTAGGTTTAGGTTTAGGGTTAGGGTTAGGTTGAGTGTTAGTTTTGCTTAGGGTTACGGTTTGAATGAAGTTATGGTAGGTTTAGGGTTATGGTTCAGGTGAAATTTTGGTTAAGGGTTCGGGTTCGGATTAGGGTTAGTGGTTAGGGTTCGGTTTAGGGTTAAGTTTAGGGTTAGGCTAAGTATTAGTTTTAGAGTGAGGTTTAGGGGTTAGTGTTTCAGTTAGGTTAAGGGTAGGGTTATAAGTCCGGTGAAGTTTAGGGTTAGGGTAAGAGTTAGATTTACATTAAGTGTTAAGGTGAGGGTTTTGGGTAAGTGTTACGTTTAGGGTTAGGGCTAGGTTCAGGGTTAGAGTTGGGGTTAGGGGTTAGGGGTAGGTTTAAGTTGACGGTAGGCTTAAAGTTAGGGTTAAGGTGAGGCTAGGGTTACGGTCAGGGTTAGGATTAGAATTAGGTTTAGGGCGAGGGTTAGTGTCAGAGTTACTGTAAGTGTTAGGTTTAGGGTTACAGGTGGGCCAACGTTAAGGTTAGGGTTAGGTTTAGGGTGAAAGTTGCGGTTAGCTATAGATTAGGGATAGGGTGAATTTTCATATAGGGTGAGGGTTAGGATTAGGGCTAAGGTTTGGGTTCATTTTCAGGTAAGTGTGAAGGTGATGTTTAGGGTTAGGGTTAAGGTTACGGATTCTGTTTAGTTTTAGGGTTAGGGTTAGATTTTAGGTTAGGGTTTAGTTTTACGTTTAGGGTTAGGTTTATGGTTGTGTTAGGCGTTATGGTTGGGGTGAGGTTTAGGTTTAGGGTTAGGGTTGGGTAGGGTTAGGATTATGGTTATGGTAAGGTGTTAGGGGTTAGAGGTGTAGTTTAGGTTTAGGGTTTGGGTGAGGGTTCCAGTTAGGCATTGTGGTTCTGGTCATGGTTAGGTTTGGTTTAGGGTTAGGGTTAGGTGTGTGATTAGGTTTAGGGTTAGTGTTAGAGTTAGAGTGAGAGTTAGGGTTAGGCTTTGGTGTTAGGTGTTAGGTTTTGGGTTAGGGTTAGTGTTATCGTTAGGGCTTAGGGGTTCAGGTTAGTGTTAGTGTTAGTGTTAGGGTTAGAGATAGCGCTAGGGTTAGGTTTTGGGATACGGGTAGGGGTTAGAGTGAGGGTTACGGTTAGTTTTACACTTAAGTTGAGGTTTTAGGGTATGTGTTACGATTGGGTTAGAGTTAGAGTTAGGGTTAGTGTTAGGTGTAGGGTAAGTTTTAGTTTTAAGTCCTGGGTTAGGGTTAGAATTAGTGTTCTATTTAGGGTCAAGGTTAGAGTTCGGGTTAGGGTTAGGATTAGGTCTAGGGTTAGGATTAGGATTAGGTTTAGGGTTAGGCTCAGGGCTATTGTAAGGCTTAGGTTTAGGGTAGCAGATGGACTAGCTTTATGGTTAGAGTCAGGTTTAAGGTTAGGGTTTGGGTTAGGTTTCGGTTTACGGTTAAGGTTAGGGTTAGGGTTTGGATGAAGTTTAGCATAAGGTGAGGGTTACTTTTAGGGTTAGGGCTGGATTTGGGGTTTGTGTTCGGGTTAGTGTTCAGGTTAGGTTTAGGGTCCAGTTTGGGGTTAGGGGATATGCTTATCATTACGGTTAGTTTTAGTTTTACGGGTAGTGTGAAGTTTAGCTTAAGGGGGAGGTTTAGGATAAGGGTTAGGATTATAGTTAGTGTTAGAGGTTAGGTTTAGGGTGTTAGGGTTAGGTTTATGGTTAGGGTAGGGTTAAGTTTCGGGTTAATGTTAGGGTTAGTGTTAGATTAGGGTTACTGTTCGTGTTAGGGTCAGGGTTAGCGTTAGCGTTAGCTTTAAGGTTGGGAATACATTTAGGGGTTAGGGTGGGTGTTGGGGTTAGGGTGAGGTTAGGTTTAGGTTTACAGTTAATGTGAGGGTTTAGGGTAATTTTTATGGTTAGGGTTAGAGTTAGTGTCATGGTGAAGTTTCAGTTAATAGTGGGAGCTAGATTTGGGTTACAGTTAGGGTTAAGTTTAGTGTTAGGGTTAGGTTTGAGGTTAGGGTTAGGGTAGAGTTAAGGTTAGGGTTAGGGTAAGGGTTAGGTTTAGGTCAGGGTTAGGGTTAGGATGAGGGTTAGGGTTAGGCTTCGGGAAAGGGTTAGGGGTTCGTGTGAGGGTTCGTGTTATTTTTACATTAAGCTGATGTTTTAGGGTGTTACAGTTAGGGTTAGCGTTAGAGTCAGCGTTAGGTTTAGGGTTAGAGTTTGGGGATGGGGGTTACGCTTAGGTTTAGGGTGAAGTTTAGGTTAGGGTTAGGTGTTTGGCTTAATGTTAGGGTCAGGTTTAGGGTTAGGGTTTAGGGTTCAGGTTAGAGTCAGCTTTAGGGTTAGGTTTAGGTTTAGGGTTAGGGTTAGGTTGAGTGTTAGTTTTGCTTAGGGTTACGGTTTGAATGAAGTTATCGTAGGTTTAGGGTTATGGTTCGGGTGAAATTTTGGTTAAGGGTTCGGGTTCGGTTTCGGATTAGGGTTAGTGGTTAGGGTTCGGTTTAGGGTTAAGTTTAGGGTTAGGCTAAGTATTAGTTTTAGAGTGAGGTTTAGGGGTTAGTGTTTCCGTTAGGTTAAGGGTAGGGTTATAAGTCCGGTGAAGTTTAGGGTTAGGGTAAGAGTTAGATTTACATTTACTGTTAAGGTGAGGGTTTTGGGTAAGTGTTACGTTTAGGGTTAGGGCTAGGTTCAGGGTTAGAGTTTGGGTTAGGGGTTAGGGGTAGGTTTAAGTTGACGGTAGGCTTAAAGTTAGGGTTAAGGTGAGGTTAGGGTTAGGGTCAGGGTTAGGATTAGAATTAGGTTCAGGGCGAGGGTTAGTGTCAGAGTTATTGTAAGGGTTAGCTTTAGGGTTACAGGTGGGCCAACGTTAAGGTTAGGGTTAGGTTTAGGGTGAAAGTTGCGGTTAGCTATAGATTAGGGATAGGCTGAATTTTCATATAGGGTGAGGGTTAGGATTATGGCTAAGGGCTGGGTTCATTTTCAGGTAAGTGTGAAGGTGATGTTTAGGGTTAGGGTTAAGGTTACGGATTCTGTTTCGTTTTAGGGTTAGGGTTAGATTTTAGGTTAGGGTTTAGTTTTACGTTTAGGGCTAGAATTATGGTTGTGTTAGGCGTTGTGGTTGGGGTGAGATTTAGGTTTAGGGTTAGGGTTGTGTAGGGTTAGGATTATGGTTATGGTAAGGTGTTAGGGGTTAGAGGTGTAGTTTAGGTTTAGGGTTTGGGTGAGGGTTCCAGTTAGGCATTGTGGTTCTGGTCATGGTTAGGTTTGGTTTAGGGTTAGGGTTAGGTTTAGGGTTAGTGTTAGAGTTAGGGTGAGAGTTAGGGTTAGGCTTTGGTGTTAGGTGTTAGGTTTTGGGTTAGGGTTAGTGTTATCGTTAGGGCTTAGGGCTTCAGGTCAGTGTTAGGGTTGGAGATAGCGCTAGGGTTAGGTTTTGGGATACGCTTAGGGGTTAGAGTGAGGGTTACGGTTAGTTTTACAGTTAAGGTGAGGTTTTAGGGTAAGTGTTATGATTGGGTTAGAGATAGAGTTAGGGTTAGTGTTAGGTGTAGGGTAACTTTTAGTTTCAAGTCCAGGTTTAGGATTAGAGTTAGTGTTCTATTTAGGGTCAAGGTTAGAGTTCGGGTTAGGGTTAGGATTAGGTCTAGGGTTAGGATTAGATTTAGGTTAAGGGTTAGGTTCAGGGCTATTGTAAGGCTTAGGTTTAGGGTAACAGATGGACTAGCTTTATGGTTAGAGTCAGGTTGAAGGTTAGGGTTTGGGTTAGGTTTAGGTGTAGGGTTAAGGTTAGGGTTAGGGTTTGGATGAAGTTTAGCATAAGGTGAGGGTGACTTTTAGCGTTAGGGCTAGAGTTTGGGTTTGTTTTGGGGTTAGTGTTAAGGTTAGGTTTAGGGTCCAGTTTAGGGTTAGGGGTTATGTTTAGCCTTAGGGTTAGTTTTATGTTTACGATTTGTGTGAAGTTTAGGTTAAGGGTGAGGGTTAGCATAAGGGTTAGGATTATAGTTAGTGTTAGAGGTTAGGTTTAGGGTGTTAGGGTTAGGTTTATGGTGAGGGTAGGGCTAAGTTTAGGGTTAATGTTAGGGTTAGTGTTAGATTACGGTTACTGTTCGTGTTAGTGTTAGCTTTAGGGTTAGTGCTAGCTTTAGGGTTGGGAATACATTTAGGGGTTAGGGTGGGTGTTGGGTTTATGGTGAGGGTTAGGGTTAGGTTTACAGTTAATGTGAGGGTTTAGGGTAATTATTATGGTTAGGGTTAAAGTTAGAGTGTCATGGTGAAGTTTCAGGTAATACCGGGGGCTAGATTTGGGTTCCAGTTAGGGTTAAGGTTAGTGTTAGGTTTAGGTTTAGGGTTAGGTTTAGGGTAGGGGTCAGGTTAGGGTTAAGGCTAGGTTTACGGTAAAGTGTAGGGCTAGGTTAGGGTTAGGGTTAGGTTTAGAGTTAGTGCTAGGGTTTAGGGTTAGGGTTTGGGTCAGGTTTAGGGTTAATGTTAGGGTTAGGGTTAGGGTTAGG
Organism: Loxodonta africana; assembly: GCF_030014295.1. Classification (NCBI taxonomy): domain Eukaryota; kingdom Metazoa; phylum Chordata; class Mammalia; order Proboscidea; family Elephantidae; genus Loxodonta; species Loxodonta africana. The sequence goes on from NC_087370.1 coordinate 3,805,600, forward strand.
GTAGAGTTATGGTTAGGGATAAGTTTAGGGTTAGAGTAAGGGTTAGGTTTAGGTCAGGGTTAGGGTTAGGATGAGGGATAGGGTTAGGGTTAGGGAAAGGGTTAGGGGTTCCTGTGAGGGTTAGTGTTATTTTTACATTAAGCTGATGTTTCAGGGTGTTATGGTTAGGGTTAGAGTTAGAGTGAGCATCAGGTGTAGGGTTAGGTTTAGAGTTTGGGGATAGGGTGTTACGCTTAGGTTTAGGGTGAAGTTTAGTTTAAGGATGAGTGTTCGGGTTAGGGTTAGGTGTTTGGGTTAATGTTAGGGTCAGGATTAGGGCTAGGGTTTAGGGTTCAGGTTAGAGTCAGCTTTAGGGTTAGGTTTAGGTTTAGGGTTAGGTTGAGTGTTAGTTTTGCTTAGGGTTACGGTTTGAATGAAGTTATGGTAGGTTTAGGGTTATGGTTTGGGTGAAATTTTGGTTAAGGGTGAGGGTTCGGTTTCGGATTAGGGTTAGTGGTTAGGGTTCGGTTTAGGGTTAAGTTTAGGGTTCTGCTAAGTATTAGATTTACCGTTAGGTTTAGGGGTTAGTGTTTCAGTTAGGTTTAGGGTAGGGTTATAATTACGGTGAAGTTTAGGTTTAGGGTAAGAGTTAGATTTACGTTTACTGTTAAGGTGAGAGTTTTGGGTAAGTGTTACATTTAGGGTTAGGGCTAGGTTTAGGGTTCGAGTTTGGGTTGGGGTTAGGGGTAGGTTTAAGATTACGGTAGGCTTAAAGTTAGGGTTAAGGTTAGGTTAGGGTTAGGGTCAGGGTTAGGATTAGAATTAGGTTTAGGGCGAGGGTTAGTGTCAGATTTCTTGTAAGGGTTAGCTTTAGGGTTACAGGTGGGCCAACGTTAAGGTTAGGGTTAGGTTTAGGGTTACTGATGGGCCAAGTTTAAGGTCAGGGTTAGGTTTAGGGTGAAAGTTAGGGTTAGCTATAGATTAGGGATAGGGTGAATTTTCATATAGGGTGAGGGTTAGGATTATGGCTAAGGTTTGGGTTCGTTTCCAGGTTAGTGTTAAGGTAATGTGTAGGGTTAGCGTTAAGTTTACGGGTTCTGTTTAGTTTTAGGGTTAGGTTTAGATTTTCGGTTAGGGTTAAGTTCAGTTTTATGTTTAGGGTTAGGGTTATGGTTCTGTTAGGCGTTGTGGTTGGGGTGAGGTTTAGGTTTAGGGTTAGGGTTGGGTAGGGATAGGATTATGGTTATGGTAAGGTGTTAAGGTTTAGGGGTGTAGTTTAGGGTTAGGGTTTGGGGAGGGTGCCGGTTAGGCATTGTGGTTCTGGTCACGGTTAGGTTTGGTTTAGGGTTAGGGCTAGGTTTATGATTAGGTTTCGGGTTAGTGTTAGAGTTCGAGTGAGAGTTAGGGTTATGGTTTGAGTTAGGCTTTGGTGTTAGGGGTTAGGTTTTGGGTTAAGGTTAGGGTTATTGTTAGGCCTTAGGGGTTCTGGTTAGTGTTAGGGCTAGGGTTAGGCATAGCATTAGGGTTAGGCTTGGGGATACGGTTAGGGGTTAGGGTGAAGGTTACCGATAGTGTTACGGGTAAGGTGAGGCTTTAGGGTAAGTGTTATGAGTAGGGTTAGAGTTAGAGTTAGGGTTAGAGTTAGGTGGAGGGTAAGATTCAGGTTTAGTTTCAGGTTCAGCGTGAGAGTTAGTGTTCTATATAGGGTCAAGGTTACAGTTAGGGTTAGGATTAGGTCTAGGGTTAGGATTAGGATTAATTTTAGGGATAGGTTCAGGGCTATTTTAAGGATTAGGTTTAGGGTTACAGGTGGACTAGCATTAGAGTTAGCTTTAAGGTTAGGTTTTCGGTTAGCTTTAGGTTTACGATTGAGGTTAGGGTTAGGGTTTGGATGAAGTTTAGGATAGGGTGAAGGTTACTTTTATGCTTAGGGCTAGAGTTTGGGTTTGCGTTCAATTTAGTTTTAAGGTTAGGTTTAGGGTTCGGGTTAGGGTTAGGGGTTATGTTTAGGGTTAGGGTTCCGCTTTGGTTTAGGGTTAGTGTGAAGTTTAGGTTAAGGGTGAGGGTTAGGGTAAGGGTTAGCATTAGGGATATGGTAAGGTGTTAGGGTTTAGAGGTGTAGTTTAGGATTAGGGTTTGGGTGAGGGTTCCGGTTAGGAATTGTGGTTCTGGTCATGGTTTGGTTTGCTTAGGGTTAGGTTTATGATTAGGTTTCGGGTTAGTGTTAGAGTAAGGGTGAGAGTTAGGTTTAAGGTTTGGGTTAGGCTTTGGTGTTAGGGGTTAGGGTTTGGGTTAGAGTTAGGGTTATCGTTAGGGCTCGGGGGTTCACGTTAGTTTTAGGGTTAAGGTTAGGGATAGCATTAGGGTTAGGTTTGGGGGATACAGTTAGGGCTTAGGGTGTGGGTTACCTTTAGCTTTACAGTTAAGGTGAGGGTTTAGGATTAGTGTTATGATAAGGGTTAGAGTTAGAGTTAGGTTTAGTGTTAGGGCTAGGTGTAGGGGAAGATTTAGGTTTAGGTCCAGGTTTAGGGTTAGAGTTAGTAGTCTCTTTAGGGTCAAGGTTAGAGTTAGGGTTCGGATTAGGTCTAGGGCTAGGATTAGGTTTAGGGTTAGGTTCAGGGCTATTGTAAGGCTTAGGTTTAGGGTTACAGATGGACGAGCGCTATGGTTAGCGGTAGGTTTAAGGTTAGGGTTTGGATTCGGTTTAGGTTTACGGTTAAGGTTAGGCTGAGGGTTTGGATGAAGTTTAGGACAGGGTGAGGGTTATTTTTATGGTTAGGGCTAGAGTTTGGGTTTGTGTTCAGGTTAGCATTAAGGTTAGGTTTAGGGTTCGGGTTAGGGTTTTTGTTTAGGGTTAGGGTTACGCTTTGGTTTAGGGTTAGTGTGAAGTTTAGGTTAAGGGTGAGGGTTAGGATAAGGGTTAGGATTAGTGTTAGGATTATAGTTAGTCTTAGAGCTTAGATTTAGGATCTTAGGGTTAGGTTTATGGTTAGGGTAGTGTTAAGATTAGGGTTAATGTTAGAGTTAGGTTTAGATTAGGGTTAATGTTCGTGTTTCGGTTAGGGATAGGGTTACGGATAGCATTAGATTTAGGGTTGGGGATACGGTTAGGGGTTTGGGTGTGGGTTGGGTTAGGGTGAGGGTTAAGTTTAGGTTTACAGTTAAGGTGAGGGTTTAGGGTAAGTACTATAGTTAGGGTTCGAGTTAGAGTTTGGGTTAGGGTTGGGGGAAGTTTCAGGTAATAGTGACGGTTAGGGTAAGGGTTAGGGTTAAGATTAGAGTTAGGGTTAAGGTTAGTGTTAGGGTTAGGGTTAGGGTAGGGGTTAGGTTAGTGTTAAGGCTAGGTTTACGGTATAGGATAGGGCTAGGTTAGGGTTAGGGTTAGCTTTAGAGGTAGAGCTAGTGGTAGGGTTTAGGGTAAGGGGTAGGGTCAGGCTTAGAGTTTTTGTTAGGGTTAGGGTAGAGATAAGGCTAAGGTTAAGTTTAGGGTTAGGGTAAGAGTTAGGTTTAGGTCAGGGTTAGGGTTAGGATGAGGGATAGGGTTGGTGTTAGGGAAAGGGTTAGAGGTTCGTGTCAGGGTTTGTATTAGGTTTACTCTTAAGCTGATGTTTTACGGTGTTACGGTTAAGGTCAGGGTTAGAGTTAGGGTTAGGAATAGGTTTAGGGTTAGGGCTAGATAAAGGGGATAGTTTAGGGTGAGGTTTAGTTTTAGGGTTAATTTTAGGCTTAGGTTTATGGTGAAGTTTAGGTTCAGGATGAGGGTTAGGGTTAGTGTTAGGGTTAGGTGTTTCGGTTAAGGTTAGGTTTAGGGTTAGGCTTAGTGTTAGGTTTAGTTGTTCGGGTTAATGTTAGGGTCAGGTTTAGGATTAGGGATACGGTTCGGTTTAGGGTTAGGGTTAGGGTGAAGTTTAAGTTAAGGGTGAGATTTGAGTTTAGGTTTAGGGTTACTGGTTAGGGTTAAGGTTAAGTTTAGGATTAGGTTTAGGGTTAATGTTAGGTTTAGGGTGAGTGTTAGCTTTAAGTCATGGGTAGGTTTAGGGCTAGCTTAAGGTTAGAGAATGGGTTAGGTTAAGGGTTGGGGTTAGGTTTAGATGTTAGGGTGAGGGTTAGTGCTAGGTTTCCATTTAAGCTGTGGGTAGGTTAAGATTTAGGGTTAGGATTAGGATTAGATTTAGAGTTAGTTTCAGGGTTAGGGTTAAGTTTAGGGTTAGGGTTAGGTTTATGGTTAGGATTAGGGTTAGGGTCAGGATTAGGGGAAGATTTAGTGTTATGTTTAATTTTAGGGTTAGGGTTCGGGCGAAGTTTCTGTTAAGGGTGAGGGTTCGGTTTACGGTCAGAATTAGGGTTAGGGCTAGAATTAGGGTGAGTAGTTAGGGTTAGGTTTAGAGTTAAGGTTAGGTTTAGGCTAAAGATTAGGGCTAGATTTAGAGTTAGGCGTTAGTGTTTTGGTTAGGTTGAGGGTAGGGTTATATTTAGGATTAGGTTAAGAGTTAGAGTTATGTTTACAGTTAAGGTGAGGTTTTAGGGTAAGTGTTATGATTGGGTTAGAGTTAGGGTTAGTGTTAGGTGTAGGGTAAGATTTAGTTTTAAGTCCAGGTTTAGGGTTAGAGTTACTGTTCTATTTAGGGTCAAGTTTAGAGTTCGGGTTAGGGTTAGGATTAGGTCTAGGGTTAGGATTAGGATTAGGTTTAGGGTCAGATTCAGGGCTATTGTAAGGCTTAGGTTTAGGGTAACAGATGGACTAGCTTCATGGTTAGAGTCAGGTTGAAGGTTAGGGTTTGGGTTAGGTTTAGTTTAACGGTTAAGGTTAGGGTTAGGGTTTGGATGAAGTTTAGCATAAGGTGAGGATTACTTTTAGGGTTAGGGCTAGAGTTTGGATTTGTGTTCCGGTTAGTGTTAAGGTTAGGTTTAGGGTCCAGTTTAGGGTTAGGGGTTATGTTTAGCCTTAGGGGTAGTTTTCGGTTTACGGGTAGTGTGAAGTTTAGCTTAAGGGGGAGGCTTAGGATAAGGGTTAGGATTATAGTTAGTGTTAGAGGTTAGGTTTAGGGTGTTAGGGGTAGGTTTATGGTTAGCGTAGGGTTAAGTTTAGGGTTAATGTTAGGGTTAGTGTTAGATTAGGGTTACTGTTCGTGTTAGGGTCAGGGTTAGCGTTAGCGTTAGCTTTAAGGTTGGGAATACATTTAGGGGTTAGGGTGGGTGTTGGGGTTAGGGTGAGGTTAGGTTTAGGTTTACAGTTAATATGAGGATTTAGGGTAACTTTTACGGTTAGGGTTAGAGTTAGAGTTAGTGTCGTGGTGAAGTTTCAGTTAATAGTGGGGGCTAGATTTAGGTTACAGTTAGGGTTAAGGTTAGTGTTAGGGTTAGGTTTAGGGTTAGGGTTAGGGTAGGGGTCAGGTTAGGGTTAAGGCTAGGTTTACGGTAAAGTGTAGCGCTAGGATAGGGTTAGGGTTAGGGTTAGAGTTTGTGCTAGGGTTTAGGGTTAGGGTTTGGGTCGGGTTTAGAGTTAATGTTAGGGTTAGGTTTAGGGTAGAGTTAAGGTTAGGGTTAAGTTTAGGGTTAGGGTAAGGGTTAGGTTTAGATCAAGGTTAGGGTTAGGATGAGGGATAGGTTAGGGCTAGGGATAGGGTTAGGGGATCGTGTGAGGGTTAGTGCTATTTTTACATTAAGCTGGTGTTTTAGGGTGTTACAGTTAGGGTTAGCGTTAGAGTAAGGGTTAGGTTTAGGATTAGGGCTAGAGTTTGGGGATAGTGGGTTAGGCTCAGGTTAGGGTTAAGTTTAGGTTAAGGATGAGTGTTCGGGTTAGGGTTAGGTGTTTGGGTTAACGTTAGGGTCAGGTTTAGGGTTCAGGTTAGAGTCAGCTTTAGGGTTAGGTTTAGGTTTAGGGTTTGGTTGAATGTTAGTTTTGCTTAGGGTTACGGTTTGAATGAAGTTATGTTAGGCTTAGGGTTATGGTTCGGGTGAAATTTTGGTTAAGGGTGAGGGTTCGGTTTCGGGTTAGAGTTAGGGTTAGTGGTTAGTGTTCGGTTCAGGGTTAAGTTTAGGTTTTGGCTAAGTATTAGGGTTAGAGTTAGGGTTAGGGGTTAGTGTTTCAGTTAGGTTTAGGGTAGGCTTATAATTGCGCTGAAGTTTAGGGTTAGGGTAAGAGTTAGATTTACATTTACTGTTAAGGTGAGGGTTTGGGGTAAGTATTACGTTTAGGGTTAGGGCTAGGTTTAGGGTTAGACTTTGGGTTAGGAGTTAGGTTTAAGTTTATGGTAGGCTTAAAGTTAGGGTTAAGGTTAGGTTAGGGTTAGGGTCAGGGTTAGGATTAGAATTAGGTTGAGGGCGAGGGGTATTGTCAGAGTTATTGTAAGGGTTAGGTTTAGGGTTACAGGTGGGCCAACGTTAAGGTTAGGGTTAGGTTTAGGGTGAAAGCTGCGGTTAGCTATAGATTAGGGATAGGGTGAATTTTCATATAGGGTGAGGGTTAGGATTAGGGCTAAGGTTTGGGTTCATTTTCAGGTAAGTGTGAAGGTGATGTTTAGGCTTAGGGTTAAGGTTACGGATTCTGTTTAGTTTTAGGGTTAGGGTTAGATTTTAGGTTAGGGTTTAGTTTTACGTTTAGGGTTAGGTTTATGGTTGTGTTAGGCGTTGTGGTTGGGGTGAGGTTTAGGTTTAGGGTTAGGGTTGTGTAGGGTTAGGATTATGGTTATGGTAAGGTGTTAGGGGTTAGAGGTGTAGTTTAGGTTTAGGGTTTGGGTGAGGGTTCCAGTTAGGCATTGTGGTTCTGGTCATGGTTAGGTTTGGTTTAGGGTTAGGGTTAGGTTTAGGGTTAGTGTTAGAGTTAGGGTGAGAGTTAGGGTTAGGCTTTGGTGTTAGGTGTTAGGTTTTGGGTTAGGGTTAGTGTTACCGTTAGGGCTTAGGGCTTCAGGTCAGTGTTAGGGTTGGAGATAGCGCTAGGGTTAGGTTTTGGGATACGGTTAGGGGTTAGAGTGAGGGTTACGGTTAGTTTTACAGTTAAGGTGAGGTTTTAGGGTAAGTGTTATGATTGGGTTAGAGATAGAGTTAGGGTTAGTGTTAGGTGTAGGGTAACTTTTAGTTTCAAGTCCAGGTTTAGGATTAGAGTTAGTGTTCTATTTAGGGTCAAGGTTAGAGTTCGGGTTAGGGTTAGGATTAGGTCTAGGGTTAGGATTAGATTTAGGTTAAGGGTTAGGTTCAGGGCTATTGTAAGGCTTAGGTTTAGGGTAACAGATGGACTAGCTTTATGGTTAGAGTCAGGTTGAAGGTTAGGGTTTGGGTTAGGTTTAGGTGTAGGGTTAAGGTTAGGGTTAGGGTTTGGATGAAGTTTAGCATAAGGTGAGGGTGACTTTTAGCGTTAGGGCTAGAGTTTGGGTTTGTTTTGGGGTTAGTGTTAAGGTTAGGTTTAGGGTCCAGTTTAGGGTTAGGGGTTATGTTTAGCCTTAGGGTTAGTTTTATGTTTACGATTTGTGTGAAGTTTAGGTTAAGGGTGAGGGTTAGCATAAGGGTTAGGATTATAGTTAGTGTTAGAGGTTAGGTTTAGGGTGTTAGGGTTAGGTTTATGGTGAGGGTAGGGCTAAGTTTAGGGTTAATGTTAGGGTTAGTGTTAGATTACGGTTACTGTTCGTGTTAGTGTTAGCTTTAGGGTTAGTGCTAGCTTTAGGGTTGGGAATACATTTAGGGGTTAGGGTGGGTGTTGGGTTTATGGTGAGGGTTAGGGTTAGGTTTACAGTTAATGTGAGGGTTTAGGGTAATTATTATGGTTAGGGTTAAAGTTAGAGTGTCATGGTGAAGTTTCAGGTAATACCGGGGGCTAGATTTGGGTTCCAGTTAGGGTTAAGGTTAGTGTTAGGTTTAGGTTTAGGGTTAGGTTTAGGGTAGGGGTCAGGTTAGGGTTAAGGCTAGGTTTACGGTAAAGTGTAGGGCTAGGTTAGGGTTAGGGTTAGGTTTAGAGTTAGTGCTAGGGTTTAGGGTTAGGGTTTGGGTCAGGTTTAGGGTTAATGTTAGGGTTAGGGTTAGGGTAGAGTTATGGTTAGGGATAAGTTTAGGGTTAGAGTAAGGGTTAGGTTTAGGTCAGGGTTAGGGTTAGGATGAGGGATAGGGTTAGGGTTAGGGAAAGGGTTAGGGGTTCCTGTGAGGGTTAGTGTTATTTTTACATTAAGCTGATGTTTCAGGGTGTTATGGTTAGGGTTAGATTTAGAGTGAGCATCAGGTGTAGGGTTAGGTTTAGAGTTTGGGGATAGGGTGTTACGCTTAGGTTTAGGGTGAAGTTTAGTTTAAGGATGAGTGTTCGGGTTAGGGTTAGGTGTTTGGGTTAATGTTAGGGTCAGGATTAGGGCTAGGGTTTAGGGTTCAGGTTAGAGTCAGCTTTAGGGTTAGGTTTAGGTTTAGGGTTAGGTTGAGTGTTAGTTTTGCTTAGGGTTACGGTTTGAATGAAGTTATGGTAGGTTTAGGGTTATGGTTTGGGTGAAATTTTGGTTAAGGGTGAGGGTTCGGTTTCGGATTAGGGTTAGTGGTTAGGGTTCGGTTTAGGGTTAAGTTTAGGGTTCTGCTAAGTATTAGATTTACCGTTAGGTTTAGGGGTTAGTGTTTCAGTTAGGTTTAGGGTAGGGTTATAATTACGGTGAAGTTTAGGTTTAGGGTAAGAGTTAGATTTACGTTTACTGTTAAGGTGAGAGTTTTGGGTAAGTGTTACATTTAGGGTTAGGGCTAGGTTTAGGGTTCGAGTTTGGGTTGGGGTTAGGGGTAGGTTTAAGATTACGGTAGGCTTAAAGTTAGGGTTAAGGTTAGGTTAGGGTTAGGGTCAGGGTTAGGATTAGAATTAGGTTTAGGGCGAGGGTTAGTGTCAGATTTCTTGTAAGGGTTAGCTTTAGGGTTACAGGTGGGCCAACGTTAAGGTTAGGGTTAGGTTTAGGGTTACTGATGGGCCAAGTTTAAGGTCAGGGTTAGGTTTAGGGTGAAAGTTAGGGTTAGCTATAGATTAGGGATAGGGTGAATTTTCATATAGGGTGAGGGTTAGGATTATGGCTAAGGTTTGGGTTCGTTTCCAGGTTAGTGTTAAGGTAATGTGTAGGGTTAGCGTTAAGTTTACGGGTTCTGTTTAGTTTTAGGGTTAGGTTTAGATTTTCGGTTAGGGTTAAGTTCAGTTTTATGTTTAGGGTTAGGGTTATGGTTCTGTTAGGCGTTGTGGTTGGGGTGAGGTTTAGGTTTAGGGTTAGGGTTGGGTAGGGATAGGATTATGGTTATGGTAAGGTGTTAAGGTTTAGGGGTGTAGTTTAGGGTTAGGGTTTGGGGAGGGTGCCGGTTAGGCATTGTGGTTCTGGTCACGGTTAGGTTTGGTTTAGGGTTAGGGCTAGGTTTATGATTAGGTTTCGGGTTAGTGTTAGAGTTCGAGTGAGAGTTAGGGTTATGGTTTGAGTTAGGCTTTGGTGTTAGGGGTTAGGTTTTGGGTTAAGGTTAGGGTTATTGTTAGGCCTTAGGGGTTCTGGTTAGTGTTAGGGCTAGGGTTAGGCATAGCATTAGGGTTAGGCTTGGGGATACGGTTAGGGGTTAGGGTGAAGGTTACCGATAGTGTTACGGGTAAGGTGAGGCTTTAGGGTAAGTGTTATGAGTAGGGTTAGAGTTAGAGTTAGGGTTAGAGTTAGGTGGAGGGTAAGATTCAGGTTTAGTTTCAGGTTCAGCGTGAGAGTTAGTGTTCTATATAGGGTCAAGGTTACAGTTAGGGTTAGGATTAGGTCTAGGGTTAGGATTAGGATTAATTTTAGGGATAGGTTCAGGGCTATTTTAAGGATTAGGTTTAGGGTTACAGGTGGACTAGCATTAGAGTTAGCTTTAAGGTTAGGTTTTCGGTTAGCTTTAGGTTTACGATTGAGGTTAGGGTTAGGGTTTGGATGAAGTTTAGGATAGGGTGAAGGTTACTTTTATGCTTAGGGCTAGAGTTTGGGTTTGCGTTCAATTTAGTTTTAAGGTTAGGTTTAGGGTTCGGGTTAGGGTTAGGGGTTATGTTTAGGGTTAGGGTTCCGCTTTGGTTTAGGGTTAGTGTGAAGTTTAGGTTAAGGGTGAGGGTTAGGGTAAGGGTTAGCATTAGGGATATGGTAAGGTGTTAGGGTTTAGAGGTGTAGTTTAGGATTAGGGTTTGGGTGAGGGTTCCGGTTAGGAATTGTGGTTCTGGTCATGGTTTGGTTTGCTTAGGGTTAGGTTTATGATTAGGTTTCGGGTTAGTGTTAGAGTAAGGGTGAGAGTTAGGTTTAAGGTTTGGGTTAGGCTTTGGTGTTAGGGGTTAGGGTTTGGGTTAGAGTTAGGGTTATCGTTAGGGCTCAGGGGGTTCACGTTAGTTTTAGGGTTAAGGTTAGGGATAGCATTAGGGTTAGGTTTGGGGGATACAGTTAGGGCTTAGGGTGTGGGTTACCTTTAGCTTTACAGTTAAGGTGAGGGTTTAGGATTAGTGTTATGATAAGGGTTAGAGTTAGAGTTAGGTTTAGTGTTAGGGCTAGGTGTAGGGGAAGATTTAGGTTTAGGTCCAGGTTTAGGGTTAGAGTTAGTAGTCTCTTTAGGGTCAAGGTTAGAGTTAGGGTTCGGATTAGGTCTAGGGCTAGGATTAGGTTTAGGGTTAGGTTCAGGGCTATTGTAAGGCTTAGGTTTAGGGTTACAGATGGACGAGCGCTATGGTTAGCGGTAGGTTTAAGGTTAGGGTTTGGATTCGGTTTAGGTTTACGGTTAAGGTTAGGCTGAGGGTTTGGATGAAGTTTAGGACAGGGTGAGGGTTATTTTTATGGTTAGGGCTAGAGTTTGGGTTTGTGTTCAGGTTAGCATTAAGGTTAGGTTTAGGGTTCGGGTTAGGGTTTTTGTTTAGGGTTAGGGTTACGCTTTGGTTTAGGGTTAGTGTGAAGTTTAGGTTAAGGGTGAGGGTTAGGATAAGGGTTAGGATTAGTGTTAGGATTATAGTTAGTCTTAGAGCTTAGATTTAGGATCTTAGGGTTAGGTTTATGGTTAGGGTAGTGTTAAGATTAGGGTTAATGTTAGAGTTAGGTTTAGATTAGGGTTAATGTTCGTGTTTCGGTTAGGGATAGGGTTACGGATAGCATTAGATTTAGGGTTGGGGATACGGTTAGGGGTTTGGGTGTGGGTTGGGTTAGGGTGAGGGTTAAGTTTAGGTTTACAGTTAAGGTGAGGGTTTAGGGTAAGTACTATAGTTAGGGTTCGAGTTAGAGTTTGGGTTAGGGTTGGGGGAAGTTTCAGGTAATAGTGACGGTTAGGGTAAGGGTTAGGGTTAAGATTAGAGTTAGGGTTAAGGTTAGTGTTAGGGTTAGGGTTAGGGTAGGGGTTAGGTTAGTGTTAAGGCTAGGTTTACGGTATAGGATAGGGCTAGGTTAGGGTTAGGGTTAGCTTTAGAGGTAGAGCTAGTGGTAGGGTTTAGGGTAAGGGGTAGGGTCAGGCTTAGAGTTTTTGTTAGGGTTAGGGTAGAGATAAGGCTAAGGTTAAGTTTAGGGTTAGGGTAAGAGTTAGGTTTAGGTCAGGGTTAGGGTTAGGATGAGGGATAGGGTTGGTGTTAGGGAAAGGGTTAGAGGTTCGTGTCAGGGTTTGTATTAGGTTTACTCTTAAGCTGATGTTTTACGGTGTTACGGTTAAGGTCAGGGTTAGAGTTAGGGTTAGGAATAGGTTTAGGGTTAGGGCTAGATAAAGGGGATAGTTTAGGGTGAGGTTTAGTTTTAGGGTTAATTTTAGGCTTAGGTTTATGGTGAAGTTTAGGTTCAGGATGAGGGTTAGGGTTAGTGTTAGGGTTAGGTGTTTCGGTTAAGGTTAGGTTTAGGGTTAGGCTTAGTGTTAGGTTTAGTTGTTCGGGTTAATGTTAGGGTCAGGTTTAGGATTAGGGATACGGTTCGGTTTAGGGTTAGGGTTAGGGTGAAGTTTAAGTTAAGGGTGAGATTTGAGTTTAGGTTTAGGGTTACTGGTTAGGGTTAAGGTTAAGTTTAGGATTAGGTTTAGGGTTAATGTTAGGTTTAGGGTGAGTGTTAGCTTTAAGTCATGGGTAGGTTTAGGGCTAGCTTAAGGTTAGAGAATGGGTTAGGTTAAGGGTTGGGGTTAGGTTTAGATGTTAGGGTGAGGGTTAGTGCTAGGTTTCCATTTAAGCTGTGGGTAGGTTAAGATTTAGGGTTAGGATTAGGATTAGATTTAGAGTTAGTTTCAGGGTTAGGGTTAAGTTTAGGGTTAGGGTTAGGTTTATGGTTAGGATTAGGGTTAGGGTCAGGATTAGGGGAAGATTTAGTGTTATGTTTAATTTTAGGGTTAGGGTTCGGGCGAAGTTTCTGTTAAGGGTGAGGGTTCGGTTTACGGTCAGAATTAGGGTTAGGGCTAGAATTAGGGTGAGTAGTTAGGGTTAGGTTTAGAGTTAAGGTTAGGTTTAGGCTAAAGATTAGGGCTAGATTTAGAGTTAGGCGTTAGTGTTTTGGTTAGGTTGAGGGTAGGGTTATATTTAGGATTAGGTTAAGAGTTAGAGTTATGTTTACAGTTAAGGTGAGGTTTTAGGGTAAGTGTTATGATTGGGTTAGAGTTAGGGTTAGTGTTAGGTGTAGGGTAAGATTTAGTTTTAAGTCCAGGTTTAGGGTTAGAGTTACTGTTCTATTTAGGGTCAAGTTTAGAGTTCGGGTTAGGGTTAGGATTAGGTCTAGGGTTAGGATTAGGATTAGGTTTAGGGTCAGCTTCAGGGCTATTGTAAGGCTTAGGTTTAGGGTAACAGATGGACTAGCTTCATGGTTAGAGTCAGGTTGAAGGTTAGGGTTTGGGTTAGGTTTAGTTTAACGGTTAAGGTTAGGGTTAGGGTTTGGATGAAGTTTAGCATAAGGTGAGGGTTACTTTTAGGGTTAGGGCTAGAGTTTGGATTTGTGTTCCGGTTAGTGTTAAGGTTAGGTTTAGGGTCCAGTTTAGGGTTAGGGGTTATGTTTAGCCTTAGGGGTAGTTTTCGGTTTACGGGTAGTGTGAAGTTTAGCTTAAGGGGGAGGCTTAGCATAAGGGTTAGGATTATAGTTAGTGTTAGAGGTTAGGTTTAGGGTGTTAGGGGTAGGTTTATGGTTAGCGTAGGGTTAAGTTTAGGGTTAATGTTAGGGTTAGTGTTAGATTAGGGTTACTGTTCGTGTTAGGGTCAGGGTTAGCGTTAGCGTTAGCTTTAAGGTTGGGAATACATTTAGGGGTTAGGGTGGGTGTTGGGGTTAGGGTGAGGTTAGGTTTAGGTTTACAGTTAATATGAGGATTTAGGGTAACTTTTACGGTTAGGGTTAGAGTTAGAGTTAGTGTCGTGGTGAAGTTTCAGTTAATAGTGGGGGCTAGATTTAGGTTACAGTTAGGGTTAAGGTTAGTGTTAGGGTTAGGTTTAGGGTTAGGGTTAGGGTAGGGGTCAGGTTAGGGTTAAGGCTAGGTTTACGGTAAAGTGTAGCGCTAGGATAGGGTTAGGGTTAGGGTTAGAGTTTGTGCTAGGGTTTAGGGTTAGGGTTTGGGTCGGGTTTAGAGTTAATGTTAGGGTTAGGTTTAGGGTAGAGTTAAGGTTAGGGTTAAGTTTAGGGTTAGGGTAAGGGTTAGGTTTAGATCAAGGTTAGGGTTAGGATGAGGGATAGGTTAGGGCTAGGGATAGGGTTAGGGGATCGTGTGAGGGTTAGTGCTATTTTTACATTAAGCTGGTGTTTTAGGGTGTTACAGTTAGGGTTAGCGTTAGAGTAAGGGTTAGGTTTAGGATTAGGGCTAGAGTTTGGGGATAGTGGGTTAGGCTCAGGTTAGGGTTAAGTTTAGGTTAAGGATGAGTGTTCGGGTTAGGGTTAGGTGTTTGGGTTAACGTTAGGGTCAGGTTTAGGGTTCAGGTTAGAGTCAGCTTTAGGGTTAGGTTTAGGTTTAGGGTTTGGTTGAATGTTAGTTTTGCTTAGGGTTACGGTTTGAATGAAGTTATGTTAGGCTTAGGGTTATGGTTCGGGTGAAATTTTGGTTAAGGGTGAGGGTTCGGTTTCGGGTTAGAGTTAGGGTTAGTGGTTAGTGTTCGGTTCAGGGTTAAGTTTAGGTTTCGGCTAAGTATTAGGGTTAGAGTTAGGGTTAGGGGTTAGTGTTTCAGTTAGGTTTAGGGTAGGCTTATAATTGCGGTGAAGTTTAGGGTTAGGGTAAGAGTTAGATTTACGTTTACTGTTAAGGTGAGGGTTTGGGGTAAGTATTACGTTTAGGGTTAGGGCTAGGTTTAGGGTTAGACTTTGGGTTAGGAGTTAGGTTTAAGTTTATGGTAGGCTTAAAGTTAGGGTTAAGGTTAGGTTAGGGTTAGGGTCAGGGTTAGGATTAGAATTAGGTTGAGGGCGAGGGGTATTGTCAGAGTTATTGTAAGGGTTAGGTTTAGGGTTACAGGTGGGCCAACGTTAAGGTTAGGGTTAGGTTTAGGGTGAAAGCTGCGGTTAGCTATAGATTAGGGATAGGGTGAATTTTCATATAGGGTGAGGGTTAGGATTAGGGCTAAGGTTTGGGTTCATTTTCAGGTAAGTGTGAAGGTGATGTTTAGGCTTAGGGTTAAGGTTACGGATTCTGTTTAGTTTTAGGGTTAGGGTTAGATTTTAGGTTAGGGTTTAGTTTTACGTTTAGGGTTAGGTTTATGGTTGTGTTAGGCGTTGTGGTTGGGGTGAGGTTTAGGTTTAGGGTTAGGGTTCGGTAGGGTTAGGATTATGGTTATGGTAAGGTGTTAGGGGTTAGAGGTGTAGTTTAGGTTTAGGGTTTGGGTGAGGGTTCCAGTTAGGCATTGTGGTTCTGGTCATGGTTAGGTTTGGTTTAGGGTTAGGGTTAGGTTTAGGGTTAGTGTTAGAGTTAGGGTGAGAGTTAGGGTTAGGCTTTGGTGTTAGGTGTTAGGTTTTGGGTTAGGGTTAGTGTTACCGTTAGGGCTTAGGGCTTCAGGTCAGTGTTAGGGTTGGAGATAGCGCTAGGGTTAGGTTTTGGGATACGGTTAGGGGTTAGAGTGAGGGTTACGGTTAGTTTTACAGTTAAGGTGAGGTTTTAGGGTAAGTGTTATGATTGGGTTAGAGATAGAGTTAGGGTTAGTGTTAGGTGTAGGGTAACTTTTAGTTTCAAGTCCAGGTTTAGGATTAGAGTTAGTGTTCTATTTAGGGTCAAGGTTAGAGTTCGGGTTAGGGTTAGGATTAGGTCTAGGGTTAGGATTAGATTTAGGTTAAGGGTTAGGTTCAGGGCTATTGTAAGGCTTAGGTTTAGGGTAACAGATGGACTAGCTTTATGGTTAGAGTCAGGTTGAAGGTTAGGGTTTGGGTTAGGTTTAGGTGTAGGGTTAAGGTTAGGGTTAGGATTTGGATGAAGTTTAGCATAAGGTGAGGGTGACTTTTAGCGTTAGGGCTAGAGTTTGGGTTTGTTTTGGGGTTAGTGTTAAGGTTAGGTTTAGGGTCCAGTTTAGGGTTAGGGGTTATGTTTAGCCTTAGGGTTAGTTTTATGTTTACGATTTGTGTGAAGTTTAGGTTAAGGGTGAGGGTTAGCATAAGGGTTAGGATTATAGTTAGTGTTAGAGGTTAGGTTTAGGGTGTTAGGGTTAGGTTTATGGTGAGGGTAGGGCTAAGTTTAGGGTTAATGTTAGGGTTAGTGTTAGATTACGGTTACTGTTCGTGTTAGTGTTAGCTTTAGGGTTAGTGCTAGCTTTAGGGTTGGGAATACATTTAGGGGTTAGGGTGGGTGTTGGGTTTATGGTGAGGGTTAGGGTTAGGTTTACAGTTAATGTGAGGGTTTAGGGTAATTATTATGGTTAGGGTTAAAGTTAGAGTGTCATGGTGAAGTTTCAGGTAATACCGGGGGCTAGATTTGGGTTCCAGTTAGGGTTAAGGTTAGTGTTAGGTTTAGGTTTAGGGTTAGGTTTAGGGTAGGGGTCAGGTTAGGGTTAAGGCTAGGTTTACGGTAAAGTGTAGGGCTAGGTTAGGGTTAGGGTTAGGTTTAGAGTTAGTGCTAGGGTTTAGGGTTAGGGTTTGGGTCAGGTTTAGGGTTAATGTTAGGGTTAGGGTTAGGGTAGAGTTATGGTTAGGGATAAGTTTAGGGTTAGAGTAAGGGTTAGGTTTAGGTCAGGGTTAGGGTTAGGATGAGGGATAGGGTTAGGGTTAGGGAAAGGGTTAGGGGTTCCTGTGAGGGTTAGTGTTATTTTTACATTAAGCTGATGTTTCAGGGTGTTATGGTTAGGGTTAGATTTAGAGTGAGCATCAGGTGTAGGGTTAGGTTTAGAGTTTGGGGATAGGGTGTTACGCTTAGGTTTAGGGTGAAGTTTAGTTTAAGGATGAGTGTTCGGGTTAGGGTTAGGTGTTTGGGTTAATGTTAGGGTCAGGATTAGGGCTAGGGTTTAGGGTTCAGGTTAGAGTCAGCTTTAGGGTTAGGTTTAGGTTTAGGGTTAGGTTGAGTGTTAGTTTTGCTTAGGGTTACGGTTTGAATGAAGTTATGGTAGGTTTAGGGTTATGGTTTGGGTGAAATTTTGGTTAAGGGTGAGGGTTCGGTTTCGGATTAGGGTTAGTGGTTAGGGTTCGGTTTAGGGTTAAGTTTAGGGTTCTGCTAAGTATTAGATTTACCGTTAGGTTTAGGGGTTAGTGTTTCAGTTAGGTTTAGGGTAGGGTTATAATTACGGTGAAGTTTAGGTTTAGGGTAAGAGTTAGATTTACGTTTACTGTTAAGGTGAGAGTTTTGGGTAAGTGTTACATTTAGGGTTAGGGCTAGGTTTAGGGTTCGAGTTTGGGTTGGGGTTAGGGGTAGGTTTAAGATTACGGTAGGCTTAAAGTTAAGGTTAAGGTTAGGTTAGGGTTAGGGTCAGGGTTAGGATTAGAATTAGGTTTAGGGCGAGGGTTAGTGTCAGATTTCTTGTAAGGGTTAGCTTTAGGGTTACAGGTGGGCCAACGTTAAGGTTAGGGTTAGGTTTAGGGTTACTGATGGGCCAAGTTTAAGGTCAGGGTTAGGTTTAGGGTGAAAGTTAGGGTTAGCTATAGATTAGGGATAGGGTGAATTTTCATATAGGGTGAGGGTTAGGATTATGGCTAAGGTTTGGGTTCGTTTCCAGGTTAGTGTTAAGGTAATGTGTAGGGTTAGCGTTAAGTTTACGGGTTCTGTTTAGTTTTAGGGTTAGGTTTAGATTTTCGGTTAGGGTTAAGTTCAGTTTTATGTTTAGGGTTAGGGTTATGGTTCTGTTAGGCGTTGTGGTTGGGGTGAGGTTTAGGTTTAGGGTTAGGGTTGGGTAGGGATAGGATTATGGTTATGGTAAGGTGTTAAGGTTTAGGGGTGTAGTTTAGGGTTAGGGTTTGGGGAGGGTGCCGGTTAGGCATTGTGGTTCTGGTCACGGTTAGGTTTGGTTTAGGGTTAGGGCTAGGTTTATGATTAGGTTTCGGGTTAGTGTTAGAGTTCGAGTGAGAGTTAGGGTTATGGTTTGAGTTAGGCTTTGGTGTTAGGGGTTAGGTTTTGGGTTAAGGTTAGGGTTATTGTTAGGCCTTAGGGGTTCTGGTTAGTGTTAGGGCTAGGGTTAGGCATAGCATTAGGGTTAGGCTTGGGGATTCGGTTAGGGGTTAGGGTGAAGGTTACCGATAGAGTTACGGTTAAGGTGAGGCTTTAGGGTAAGTGTTATGAGTAGGGTTAGAGTTAGAGTTAGGGTTATAGTTAGGTGAAGGGTAAGATTCAGGTTTAGTTTCAGGTTCAGCGTGAGAGTTAGTGTTCTATATAGGGTCAAGGGTACAGTTAGGGTTAGGATTAGGTCTAGGGTTAGGATTAGGATTAATTTTAGGGATAGGTTCAGGGCTATTTTAAGGATTAGTTTTAGGGTTACAGGTGGACTAGCATTAGAGTTAGCTTTAAGGTTAGGTTTTCGGTTAGCTTTAGGTTTACGATTGAGGTTAGGGTTAGGGTTTGGATGAAGTTTAGGATAAGATGAGGGTTACTTTTATGCTTAGGGCTAGAGTTTGGGTTTGCGTTCAATTTAGTTTTAAGGTTCGGTTTAGGGTTCGGGTTCGGGTTAGGGTTTTTGTTTAGGGTTAGGGTTATGCTTTGGTTTAGGGTTAGTGTGAAGTTTAGGTTAAGGGTGAGGGTTAGGATAAGGGTTAGAATTAGTGTTAGGATTATAGATAGCCTTAGAGCTTAGATTTAGGGTCTTAGGGTTAGGTTTATGGTTAGGGTAGTGTTAAGATTAGGGTTAATGTTAGAGTTAGGTTTAGATTAGGGTTAATGTTCGTGTTTCGGTTAGGGATAGGGTTACGGATAGCAGTAGATTTAGGGTTGGGGATACGGTTAGGGGTTAGGGTGTGGGTTGGGTTAGAGTGAGGGTTAAGTTTAGGTTTACAGTTAAGGTGAGGGTTTAGGGTAAGTATTACAGTTAGGGTTCGAGTTAGAGTTTGGGTTAGGGTTGGGGGAAGTTTCAGGTAATAGTGACGGTTATGGTAAGTGTTAGGGTTAAGATTAGAGTTAGGGTTAAGGTTAGTGTTAGGGTTAGGGTAGGGGTTAGGTTAGGGTTAAGGCTAGGTTTACGGTATAGGATACGGCTAGGTTAGGGTTAGGGTTAGGTTTAGAGGTAGAGCTAGTGGTAGGGTTTAGGGTAAGGGGTAGGGTAGGCTTAGAGATTTTGTTAAGGTTAGGGTAGAGATAAGGCTAAGGTTAAGTTTAGGGTTAGGGTAAGGGTTAGGTTTAGATCAGGGTTAGGGTTAGGATGAGGGATAGGGTTGGTGTTAGGGAAAGGGTTAGAGGTTCGTGTCAGGGTTTGTATTAGGTTTACACTTAAGCTGATGTTTTACGGTGTTACGGTTAAGGTGAGGGTTAGAGTTAGGGTTAGGAATAGGTTTAGGGTAAGGGCTAGATAAAGGGGATAGTTTAGGGTGAGGTTTAGTTTTAGGGTTAATTTTAGGCTTGGTTTATGGTGAAGTTTAGGTTCAGGATGAGGGTTAGGGTTAGTGTTAGGGTTAGGTGTTTCGGTTAAGGTTAGGTTTAGGGTTAGGCTTAGTGTTAGGTTTAGTTGTTTGGGTTAATGTTAGGGTCAGGTTTAGGATTAGGGAAACGGTTCGGTTTAGGGTTAGGGTTAGGGTGAAGTTTAAGTTAAGGGTGAGATTTGAGCTTAGGTTTAGGGTTACTGGTTCGGGTTAGGATTAAGTTTAGGATTAGGTTTAGGGTTAATGTTAGGTTTAGGGTGAGTGTTAGCTTTAAGTCATGGGTAGGTTTAGGGCTAGGTTAAGGTTAGAGAATGGGTTAGGTTAAGGGTTGGGGTTAGGTTTAGATGTTAGGGTGAGGGTTAGTGCTAGGTTTCCATTTAAGTTTTGGGTAGGTTAAGATTTAGGGTTAGCATTAGGATTAGATTTAGAGTTAGTTTCAGGGTTAGGGTTAAGTTTAGGGTTAGGGTTAGGTTTAGGGTTTGGTTGAATGTTAGTTTTGCTTAGGGTTACGGTTTGAATGAAGTTATGTTAGGCTTAGGGTTATGGTTCGGGTGAAATTTTGGTTAAGGGTGAGGGTTCGGTTTCGGGTTAGAGTTAGGGTTAGTGGTTAGTGTTCGGTTCAGGGTTAAGTTTAGGTTTTGGCTAAGTATTAGGGTTAGAGTTAGGGTTAGGGGTTAATGTTTGAGTTAGGTTCAGGGTAGGCTTATAATTGCAGTGAAGTTTAGGGTTAAGGTAAGAGTTAGATTTACGTTTACTGTTAAGGTGAGGGTTTTGGGTAAGTATTACGTTTAGGGTTAGGGCTAGGTTTAGGGTTAGACTTTGGGTTAGGAGTTAGGTTTAAGTTTATGGTAGGCTTAAAGTTAGGGTTAAGGTTAGGTTAGGGTTAGGGTCAGGGTTAGGATTAGAATTAGGTTTAGGGCGAGGGGTATTGTCAGAGTTATTGTACGGGTTAAGTTTAGGGTTACAGGTGGGCCAACGTTAAGGTTAGGGTTAGGTTTAGGGTTACTGGTGGGCCAAGGTTAAGGTCAGGGTTAGGTTTAGGGTGAAAGTTAGGGTTAGCTATAGATTAGGGATAGGGTGAATTTTCATATAGGGTGAGGGTTAGGATTATGGCTAAGGTTTGGGTTCGTTTCCAGGTTAGTGTTAAGGTAATGTGTAGGGTTAGCGTTAAGTTTACGGGTTCTGTTTAGTTTTAGGGTTAGGTTTATATTTTCGGTTAGGGTTAAGTTTAGTTTTATGTTTAGGGTTAGGGTTATGGTTGTGTTAGGCGTTGTGGTTGGGGTGAGGTTAAGGTTTAGGGTTAGGGTTGGGTAGGCTTAGGATTATGGTTATGGTAAGGTGTTAAGGTTTAGGGGTGTAGTTTAGGGTTAGGGTTTGGGGAGGGTGCCCGTTAGGCATTGTGGTTCTGGTCATGGTTAGGTTTGGTTTAGGGTTAGGGCTAGGTTTATGATTAGGTTTCGGGTTAGTGTTAGAGTTCGAGTGCGAGTTAGGGTTATGGTTTGGGTTAGGCTTTGGTGTTAGGGGTTAGGTTTTGGGTTAAGGTTAGGGTTATTGTTAGGCCTTAGGGGTTCTGGTTAGTGTTAGGGCTAGGGTTAGGCATAGCATTAGGGTTAGGCTTGGGGATACGGTTAGGGGTTAGGGTGAAGGTTACTGATAGTGTTACGGTTAAGGTGAGGCTTTAGGGTAAGTGTTATGAGTAGGGTTAGAGTTAGAGCTAGGGGTAGAGTTAGGTGGAGGGTAAGATTCAGGTTTAGTTTCAGGTTCAGCGTGAGAGTTAGTGTTCTATATAGGGTCAAGGTTACACTTAGGGTTAGGATTAGGTCTAGGGTTAGGATTAGGATTGATTTTAGGGATAGGTTCAGGGCTATTTTAAGGATTAGTTTTAGGGTTACAGGTGGACTAGCATTAGAGTTAGCTTTAAGGTTAGGTTTTCGGTTAGCTTTAGGTTTACGATTGAGGTTAGGGTTAGGGTTTGGATGAAGTTTAGGATAGGGCGAGGGTTACTTTTATGCATAGGGCTAGAATATGGGTTTGCGTTCAATTTAGTTTTAAGGTTAGGTTTAGGGTTTGGGTTAGGGTTAGGGGTTATGTTTAGTGTTAGGGTTACGCTTTGGTTTAGGGTTAGTGTGAAGTTTAGGTTAAGGGTGAGGGTTAGGGTAAGGGTTAGCATTAGGGATATGGTAAGGTGTTAGGGTTTAGAGGTTTTGGTGAGGGTTTTGGTGAGGGTTCCCGTTAGGAAATGTGGTTCTGGTCATGGTTTGGTTTGGTTAGGGTTAGGTTTATGATTAGGTTTCAGGTTAGTGTTAGAGTTAGGGTGAGAGTTAGGTTTAAGGTTTGGGTTAGGCTTTAGTGTTAGGGGTTAGGGTTTGGGTTAGAGTTAGGGTTATCGTTAGGGCTCAGGGGTTTCACGTAAGTTTTAGGGTTAAGGTTAGGGATAGCATTAGGGTTAGGTTTGGGGGATACAGTTAGAGGTTAGGGTGTGGGTTACTTTTAGCTTTACAGTTAAGGTGAGGGTTCAGGATTAGTGTTATGATAAGGGTTAGAGTTAGAGTTAGGGTTAGTGTTAGGTTTAGGTGTAGGGGAAGATTTAGGTTTAGGTCCAGGATTAGGGTTAGAGTTAGTACTCTCTTTAGGGTCAAGGTTAAAGTTAGGGTTCGGATTAGGTCTAGGGCTAGGATTAGGTTTAGGGTTAGGTTCAGGGCTATTGTAAGGCTTAGGTTTAGGGTTACAGATGGACTAGCGCTATGGTTAGCGATAGGTTTAACGTTAGGGTTTGGATTCGATTTAGGTTTACGGTTAAGGTTAAGGTTAGGGTTTGGATGAAGTTTAGGACAGGGTGAGGGTTATTTTTATGGTTAGGGCTAGAGTTTGGGTTTGTATTCAGGTTAGCATTAAGGTTAGGTTTAGGGTTCGGGTTCGGGTTAGGGTTTTTGTTTAGGGTTAGGGTTACGCTTTGGTTTAGGGTTAGTGTGAAGTTTAGGTTAAGGGTGAGGGTTAGGATAATGGTTAGGATTAGTGTTAGGATTATAGTTAGTCTTAGAGCTTAGATTTAGGGTCTTAGGGTTAGGTTTATGGTTAGGGTAGTGTTAAGATTTGGTTTAATGTTAGAGTTAGGGTTAGATTAGGGTTAATGTTCGTGTTTCGGTTAGGGATAGGGTTACGGATAGCATTAGATTTAGGGTTGGGGATACGGTTAGGGGTTAGGGTGTGGGTTGGGTTAGGGTGAGGGTTAAGTTTAGGTTTACAGTTAAGGTGAGGGTTTAGGGTAAGTATTATAGTTAGGGTTCGAGTTAGAGTTTGGGTTAGGGTTGGGGGAAGTTTCAGGTAATAGTGACGGTTAGGGTAAGGGTTAGGGTTAAGATTAGAGTTAGGGTTAAGGTTAGTGTTAGGGTTAGGGTTAGGGTAGGGGTTAGGTTAGGGTTAAGGCTAGGTTTACGGTATAGGATAGGGCTAGGTTAGGGTTAGGGTTAGGTTTAGAGGTAGAGCTAGTGGTAGGGTTTAGGGTAAGGGGTAGGGTAGGCTTAGAGTTTTTGTTAGGGTTAGGGTAGAGATAAGGCTAAGGTTAAGTTTAGGGTTAGGGTAAGGGTTAGGTTTAGGTCAGGGTTAGGGTTAGGATGAGGGATAGGGTTGGTGCTAGGGAAAGGGTTAGAGGTTCGTGTCAGGGTTTGTATTAGGTTTACTCTTAAGCTGATGTTTTACGGTGTTACGGTTAAGGTCAGGGTTAGAGTTAGGGTTAGGAATAGGTTTAGGGTTAGGCTCAGTGTTAGGTTTAGTTGTTTGGGTTAATGTTAGGATCAGGTTTAGGATTAGGGATACGATTCGGTTTAGGGTTAGGGTTAGGGTGAAGTTTAAGTTAAAGGTGAGATTTGAGCTTCGGGTTAGGGTTACTGGTTCGGGTTAGGGTTAAGTTTAGGATTAGGTTTAGGGTTAAAGTTAGGTTTAGGGTGAGTGTTAGCTTTAAGTGATGGGTAGGTTTAGGGCTAGGTTAAGGTTAGAGAATGGGTTAGATTAAGAGTTGGGGTTAGGTTTAGATGTTAGGGTGAGGGTTAGTGCTAGGTTTCCATTTAAGATGTGGGTAGGTTAAGATTTAGGGTTAGCATTAGGATTAGATTTAGAGTTAGTTTCAGGGTTAGGGTTAAGTTTAGGGTTAGGGTTAGGTTTATGGTTAGGATTAGGGTTCGGGTCAGGATTAGGGGGAGATTTAGTGTTATGTTTCATTTTAGGGTTAGGTTTAGGGTGAAGTTTCTGTTAAGGGTGAGGGTTCGGTTTAGGGTCAGACTTAGGGTTAGGGCTTGAATTAGGGTGAGTCGTTAAGGTTAGGTTTAGAGTTAAGGTTAGGTTTAGGCTAAAGATTAGGGCTAGATTTAGAGTTAGGTGTTAGTGTTTTGGTTAGGTTTAGGGTAGGGTTATATTTAGGATTAGGTTAAGAGTTAGAGTTATGTTTACAGTTAAGGTGAGGTTTTAGGGTAAGTGTTATGATTGGGTTAGAGTTCGGGTTAGTGTTAGGTGTAGGGTAAGATTTAGTTTTAAGTCCAGGGTTAGGGTTAGAGTTACTGTTCTATTTAGGGTCAAGTTTAGAGTTCGGGTTAGGGTTAGGATTAGGTCTAGGGTTAGGATTAGGATTAGGTTTAGGGTCAGCTTCAGGGCTATTGTAAGGCTTAGGTTTAGGGTAACAGATGGACTAGCTTCATGGTTAGAGTCAGGCTGAAAGTTAGGGTTTGGGTTAGGTTTAGTTTAACGGTTAAGGTTAGGGTTAGGGTTTGGATGAAGTTTAGCATAAGGTGAGGGTTACTTTTAGGGTTAGGGCTAGAGTTTGGGTTTGTGTTCCGGTTAGTGTTAAGGTTAGGTTTAGGGTCCAGTTTAGGGTTAGGGGTTATGTTTAGCCTTAGGGGTAGTTTTAGGTTTACGGTTAGTGTGAAGTTTAGGTTAAGGGTGAGAGTTAGGATTATAGTTAGTGTTAGAGTTTAGGTTTAGGGTGTTAGGGTTAGGTTTATGGTTAGGGTAGGGTTAGGTTTAGGGTTAATGTTAGGGTTAGTGTTAGATTAGGGTTAGTATTCGTGTTAGGGTTAGGGTTGGCATTAGCTTTAGGGTTGGGAATACAGTTAGGCGTTAGGGTGAGTGTTGGGGTTATGATGAGGGTTAGGTTTAGGTTTACAGTTAATGTGAGGGTTTAGGGTAATTATTATGGTTAGGGTTAGAGTTAGAGTTAGTGTCATGGTGAAGTTTCAGTTAATAGTGGGGGCTAGATTTAGGTTACAGTTAGGGTTAAGGTTAGTGTTACGGTTAGGTTTAAGGTTAGGGTTAGGGTAGGGTTCAGGTTAGGGTTAAGGCTAGGTTTACGGTAAAGTGTAGGGCTAGGTTAGGGTTAGGGTTAGAGTTAGTGCTAGGGTTTAGGGTTAGGGTTTGGGTCGGGTTTAGAGTTAATGGTAGGGTTAGGTTTAGGGTAGAGTTAAGGTTAGGGTTAAGTTAGGGTTAGGGTAAGGGTTAGGTTTAGGTCAGGGTTAGGGTTAGGATGAGGGATAGGTTAGGGCTAGGGATAGGGTTAGGGGTTCGTGTGAGTGTCAGTGTGATTTTTACATTAAGCCGCTGTTTTAGGGTGTTACGGTTAGGGTTAGCGTTAGAGTTAGGGTTAGGTTTAGGGTTAGGGCTAGAGTTTGGGGATAGTGGGTTAGGCTTCGGTTTAGGGTGAAGTTTAGGTTAAGGATGAGTGTTCGGGTTAGGGTTAGGTGTTTGGGTTAATGTTAGGGTCAGGTTTAGGGTTCAGGTTAGAGTCAGCTTTAGGGTTAGGTTTAGGTTTAGGGTTTGGTTGAATGTTAGTTTTGCTTAGGGTTACGGTTTGAATGAAGTTATGTTAGGCTTAGGGTTATGGTTCGGGTGAAATTTTGGTTAAGGGTGAGGGTTCGGTTTCGGGTTAGAGTTAGGGTTAGTGGTTAGTGTTCGGTTCAGGGTTAAGTTTAGGTTTTGGCTAAGTATTAGGGTTAGAGTTAGGGTTAGGGGTTAATGTTTGAGTTAGGTTCAGGGTAGGCTTATAATTGCAGTGAAGTTTAGGGTTAAGGTAAGAGTTAGATTTACGTTTACTGTTAAGGTGAGGGTTTTGGGTAAGTATTACGTTTAGGGTTAGGGCTAGGTTTAGGGTTAGACTTTGGGTTAGGAGTTAGGTTTAAGTTTATGGTAGGCTTAAAGTTAGGATTAAGGTTAGGTTAGGGTTAGGGTCAGGGTTAGGATTAGAATTAGGTTTAGGGCGAGGGGTATTGTCAGAGTTATTGTACGGGTTAAGTTTAGGGTTACAGGTGGGCCAACGTTAAGGTTAGGGTTAGGTTTAGGGTTACTGGTGGGCCAAGGTTAAGGTCAGGGTTAGGTTTAGGGTGAAAGTTAGGGTTAGCTATAGATTAGGGATAGGGTGAATTTTCATATAGGGTGAGGGTTAGGATTATGGCTAAGGTTTGGGTTCGTTTCCAGGTTAGTGTTAAGGTAATGTGTAGGGTTAGCGTTAAGTTTACGGGTTCTGTTTAGTTTTAGGGTTAGGTTTATATTTTCGGTTAGGGTTAAGTTTAGTTTTATGTTTAGGGTTAGGGTTATGGTTGTGTTAGGCGTTGTGGTTGGGGTGAGGTTAAGGTTTAGGGTTAGGGTTGGGTAGGGATAGGATTATGGTTATGGTAAGGTGTTAAGGTTTAGGGGTGTAGTTTAGGGTTAGGGTTTGGGGAGGGTGCCCGTTAGGCATTGTGGTTCTGGTCATGGTTAGGTTTGGTTTAGGGTTAGGGCTAGGTTTATGATTAGGTTTCGGGTTAGTGTTAGAGTTCGAGTGCGAGTTAGGGTTATGGTTTGGGTTAGGCTTTGGTGTTAGGGGTTAGGTTTTGGGTTAAGGTTAGGGTTATTGTTAGGCCTTAGGGGTTCTGGTTAGTGTTAGGGCTAGGGTTAGGCATAGCATTAGGGTTAGGCTTGGGGATACGGTTAGGGGTTAGGGTGAAGGTTACTGATAGTGTTACGGTTAAGGTGAGGCTTTAGGGTAAGTGTTATGAGTAGGGTTAGAGTTAGAGCTAGGGGTAGAGTTAGGTGGAGGGTAAGATTCAGGTTTAGTTTCAGGTTCAGCGTGAGAGTTAGTGTTCTATATAGGGTCAAGGTTACACTTAGGGTTAGGATTAGGTCTAGGGTTAGGATTAGGATTGATTTTAGGGATAGGTTCAGGGCTATTTTAAGGATTAGTTTTAGGGTTACAGGTGGACTAGCATTAGAGTTAGCTTTAAGGTTAGGTTTTCGGTTAGCTTTAGGTTTACGATTGAGGTTAGGGTTAGGGTTTGGATGAAGTTTAGGATAGGGCGAGGGTTACTTTTATGCATAGGGCTAGAATATGGGTTTGCGTTCAATTTAGTTTTAAGGTTAGGTTTAGGGTTTGGGTTAGGGTTAGGGGTTATGTTTAGTGTTAGGGTTACGCTTTGGTTTAGGGTTAGTGTGAAGTTTAGGTTAAGGGTGAGGGTTAGGGTAAGGGTTAGCATTAGGGATATGGTAAGGTGTTAGGGTTTAGAGGTTTTGGTGAGGGTTTTGGTGAGGGTTCCCGTTAGGAAATGTGGTTCTGGTCATGGTTTGGTTTGGTTAGGGTTAGGTTTATGATTAGGTTTCAGGTTAGTGTTAGAGTTAGGGTGAGAGTTAGGTTTAAGGTTTGGGTTAGGCTTTAGTGTTAGGGGTTAGGGTTTGGGTTAGAGTTAGGGTTATCGTTAGGGCTCAGGGGTTTCACGTAAGTTTTAGGGTTAAGGTTAGGGATAGCATTAGGGTTAGGTTTGGGGGATACAGTTAGAGGTTAGGGTGTGGGTTACTTTTAGCTTTACAGTTAAGGTGAGGGTTCAGGATTAGTGTTATGATAAGGGTTAGAGTTAGAGTTAGGGTTAGTGTTAGGTTTAGGTGTAGGGGAAGATTTAGGTTTAGGTCCAGGATTAGGGTTAGAGTTAGTACTCTCTTTAGGGTCAAGGTTAAAGTTAGGGTTCGGATTAGGTCTAGGGCTAGGATTAGGTTTAGGGTTAGGTTCAGGGCTATTGTAAGGCTTAGGTTTAGGGTTACAGATGGACTAGCGCTATGGTTAGCGATAGGTTTAACGTTAGGGTTTGGATTCGATTTAGGTTTACGGTTAAGGTTAAGGTTAGGGTTTGGATGAAGTTTAGGACAGGGTGAGGGTTATTTTTATGGTTAGGGCTAGAGTTTGGGTTTGTATTCAGGTTAGCATTAAGGTTAGGTTTAGGGTTCGGGTTCGGGTTAGGGTTTTTGTTTAGGGTTAGGGTTACGCTTTGGTTTAGGGTTAGTGTGAAGTTTAGGTTAAGGGTGAGGGTTAGGATAAGGGTTAGGATTAGTGTTAGGATTATAGTTAGTCTTAGAGCTTAGATTTAGGGTCTTAGGGTTAGGTTTATGGTTAGGGTAGTGTTAAGATTAGGTTTAATGTTAGAGTTAGGGTTAGATTAGGGTTAATGTTCGTGTTTCGGTTAGGGATAGGGTTACGGATAGCATTAGATTTAGGGTTGGGGATACGGTTAGGGGTTAGGGTGTGGGTTGGGTTAGGGTGAGGGTTAAGTTTAGGTTTACAGTTAAGGTGAGGGTTTAGGGTAAGTATTATACTTAGGGTTCGAGTTAGAGTTTGGCTTAGGGTTGGGGGAAGTTTCAGGTAATAGTGACGGTTAGGGTAAGGGTTAGGGTTAAGATTAGAGTTAGGGTTAAGGTTAGTGTTAGGGTTAGGGTTAGGGTAGGGGTTAGGTTAGGGTTAAGGCTAGGTTTACGGTATAGGATAGGGCTAGGTTAGGGTTAGGGTTAGGTTTAGAGGTAGAGCTAGTGGTAGGGTTTAGGGTAAGGGGTAGGGTAGGCTTAGAGTTTTTGTTAGGGTTAGGGTAGAGATAAGGCTAAGGTTAAGTTTAGGGTTAGGGTAAGGGTTAGGTTTAGGTCAGGGTTAGGGTTAGGATGAGGGATAGGGTTGGTGCTAGGGAAAGGGTTAGAGGTTCGTGTCAGGGTTTGTATTAGGTTTACTCTTAAGCTGATGTTTTACGGTGTTACGGTTAAGGTCAGGGTTAGAGTTAGGGTTAGGAATAGGTTTAGGGTTAGGCTCAGTGTTAGGTTTAGTTGTTTGGGTTAATGTTAGGATCAGGTTTAGGATTAGGGATACGATTCGGTTTAGGGTTAGGGTTAGGGTGAAGTTTAAGTTAAAGGTGAGATTTGAGCTTCGGGTTAGGGTTACTGGTTCGGGTTAGGGTTAAGTTTAGGATTAGGTTTAGGGTTAAAGTTAGGTTTAGGGTGAGTGTTAGCTTTAAGTGATGGGTAGGTTTAGGGCTAGGTTAAGGTTAGAGAATGGGTTAGATTAAGAGTTGGGGTTAGGTTTAGATGTTAGGGTGAGGGTTAGTGCTAGGTTTCCATTTAAGATGTGGGTAGGTTAAGATTTAGGGTTAGCATTAGGATTAGATTTAGAGTTAGTTTCAGGGTTAGGGTTAAGTTTAGGGTTAGGGTTAGGTTTATGGTTAGGATTAGGGTTCGGGTCAGGATTAGGGGGAGATTTAGTGTTATGTTTCATTTTAGGGTTAGGTTTAGGGTGAAGTTTCTGTTAAGGGTGAGGGTTCGGTTTAGGGTCAGACTTAGGGTTAGGGCTTGAATTAGGGTGAGTCGTTAAGGTTAGGTTTAGAGTTAAGGTTAGGTTTAGGCTAAAGATTAGGGCTAGATTTAGAGTTAGGTGTTAGTGTTTTGGTTAGGTTTAGGGTAGGGTTATATTTAGGATTAGGTTAAGAGTTAGAGTTATGTTTACAGTTAAGGTGAGGTTTTAGGGTAAGTGTTATGATTGGGTTAGAGTTCGGGTTAGTGTTAGGTGTAGGGTAAGATTTAGTTTTAAGTCCAGGGTTAGGGTTAGAGTTACTGTTCTATTTAGGGTCAAGTTTAGAGTTCGGGTTAGGGTTAGGATTAGGTCTAGGGTTAGGATTAGGATTAGGTTTAGGGTCAGCTTCAGGGCTATTGTAAGGCTTAGGTTTAGGGTAACAGATGGACTAGCTTCATGGTTAGAGTCAGGCTGAAAGTTAGGGTTTGGGTTAGGTTTAGTTTAACGGTTAAGGTTAGGGTTAGGGTTTGGATGAAGTTTAGCATAAGGTGAGGGTTACTTTTAGGGTTAGGGCTAGAGTTTGGGTTTGTGTTCCGGTTAGTGTTAAGGTTAGGTTTAGGGTCCAGTTTAGGGTTAGGGGTTATGTTTAGCCTTAGGGGTAGTTTTAGGTTTACGGTTAGTGTGAAGTTTAGGTTAAGGGTGAGAGTTAGGATTATAGTTAGTGTTAGAGTTTAAGTTTAGGGTGTTAGGGTTAGGTTTATGGTTAGGGTAGGGTTAGGTTTAGGGTTAATGTTAGGGTTAGTGTTAGATTAGGGTTAGTATTCGTGTTAGGGTTAGGGTTGGCATTAGCTTTAGGGTTGGGAATACAGTTAGGCGTTAGGGTGAGTGTTGGGGTTATGATGAGGGTTAGGTTTAGGTTTACAGTTAATGTGAGGGTTTAGGGTAATTATTATGGTTAGGGTTAGAGTTAGAGTTAGTGTCATGGTGAAGTTTCAGTTAATAGTGGGGGCTAGATTTAGGTTACAGTTAGGGTTAAGGTTAGTGTTACGGTTAGGTTTAAGGTTAGGGTTAGGGTAGGGTTCAGGTTAGGGTTAAGGCTAGGTTTACGGTAAAGTGTAGGGCTAGGTTAGGGTTAGGGTTAGAGTTAGTGCTAGGGTTTAGGGTTAGGGTTTGGGTCGGGTTTAGAGTTAATGGTAGGGTTAGGTTTAGGGTAGAGTTAAGGTTAGGGTTAAGTTAGGGTTAGGGTAAGGGTTAGGTTTAGGTCAGGGTTAGGGTTAGGATGAGGGATAGGTTAGGGCTAGGGATAGGGTTAGGGGTTCGTGTGAGTGTCAGTGTGATTTTTACATTAAGCCGCTGTTTTAGGGTGTTACGGTTAGGGTTAGCGTTAGAGTTAGGGTTAGGTTTAGGGTTAGGGCTAGAGTTTGGGGATAGTGGGTTAGGCTTCGGTTTAGGGTGAAGTTTAGGTTAAGGATGAGTGTTCGGGTTAGGGTTAGGTGTTTGGGTTAATGTTAGGGTCAGGTTTAGGGTTCAGGTTAGAGTCAGCTTTAGGGTTAGGTTTAGGTTTAGGGTTTGGTTGAATGTTAGTTTTGCTTAGGGTTACGGTTTGAATGAAGTTATGTTAGGCTTAGGGTTATGGTTCGGGTGAAATTTTGGTTAAGGGTGAGGGTTCGGTTTCGGGTTAGAGTTAGGGTTAGTGGTTAGTGTTCGGTTCAGGGTTAAGTTTAGGTTTTGGCTAAGTATTAGGGTTAGAGTTAGGGTTAGGGGTTAATGTTTGAGTTAGGTTCAGGGTAGGCTTATAATTGCAGTGAAGTTTAGGGTTAAGGTAAGAGTTAGATTTACGTTTACTGTTAAGGTGAGGGTTTTGGGTAAGTATTACGTTTAGGGTTAGGGCTAGGTTTAGGGTTAGACTTTGGGTTAGGAGTTAGGTTTAAGTTTATGGTAGGCTTAAAGTTAGGGTTAAGGTTAGGTTAGGGTTAGGGTCAGGGTTAGGATTAGAATTAGGTTTAGGGCGAGGGGTATTGTCAGAGTTATTGTACGGGTTAAGTTTAGGGTTACAGGTGGGCCAACGTTAAGGTTAGGGTTAGGTTTAGGGTTACTGGTG
This sequence comes from Loxodonta africana, assembly GCF_030014295.1. Lineage (NCBI taxonomy): Eukaryota > Metazoa > Chordata > Mammalia > Proboscidea > Elephantidae > Loxodonta > Loxodonta africana. The sequence goes on from NC_087370.1 coordinate 3,836,126, forward strand.
GGCCAAGGTTAAGGTCAGCGTTAGGTTTAGGGTGAAAGTTAGGGTTAGCTATAGATTAGGGATAGGGTGAATTTTCATATAGGGTGAGGGTTAGGATTATGGCTAAGGTTTGGGTTCGTTTCCAGGTTAATGTTAAGGTAATGTGTAGGGTTAGCGTTAAGTTTACGGGTTCTGTTTAGTTTTAGGGTTAGGTTTATATTTTCGGTTAGGGTTAAGTTTAGTTTTATGTTTAGGGTTAGGGTTATGGTTGTGTTAGGCGTTGTGGTTGGGGTGAGGTTAAGGTTTAGGGTTAGGGTTGGGTAGGCTTAGGATTATGGTTATGGTAAGGTGTTAAGGTTTAGGGGTGCAGTTTTTAGGGTTAGGGTTTGGGGAGGGTGCCCGTTAGGCATTGTGGTTCTGGTTATGGTTAGGTTTGGTTTAGGGTTAGGGCTAGGTTTATGATTAGGTTTCGGGTTAGTGTTAGAGTTCGAGTGAGAGTTAGGGTTATGGTTTGGGTTAGGCTTTGGTGTTAGGGGTTAGGTTTTGGGTTAAGGTTAGGGTTATTGTTAGGCCTTAGGGGTTCTGGTTAGTGTTAGGGCTAGGGTTAGGCATAGCATTAGGGTTAGGCTTGGGGATACGGTTAGAGGTTAGGGTGAAGGTTACTGATAGTGTTACGGTTAAGGTGAGGCTTTAGGGTAAGTGTTATGAGTAGGGTTAGAGTTAGAGTTAGGGGTAGAGTTAGGTGGAGGGTAAGATTCAGGTTTAGTTTCAGGTTCAGCGTGAGAGTTAGTGTTCTATATAGGGTCAAGGTTACAGTTAGGGTTAGGATTAGGTCTAGGGTTAGGATTAGGATTGATTTTAGGGATAGGTTCAGGGCTATTTTAAGGATTAGGTTTAGGGTTACAGGTGGACTAGCATTAGAGTTAGCTTTAAGGTTAGGTTTTCGGTTAGCTTTAGGTTTACGATTGAGGTTAGTGTTAGCGTTTGGATGAAGTTTAGGATAGGGCGAGGGTTACTTTTATGCATAGGGCTAGAATATGGGTTTGCGTTCAATTTAGTTTTAAGGTTAGGTTTAGGGTTCGGGTTAGGGTTAGGGGTTATGTTTAGTGTTAGGGTTACGCTTTGGTTTAGGGTTAGTGTGAAGTTTAGGTTAAGGGTGAGGGTTAGGGTAAGGGTTAGCATTAGGGATATGGTAAGGTGTTAGGGTTTAGAGGTTTTGGTGAGGGTTTTGGTGAGGGTTCCCGTTAGGAAATGTGGTTCTGGTCATGGTTTGGTTTGGTTATGGTTAGGTTTATGATTAGGTTTCAGGTTAGTGTTAGAGTTAGGGTGAGAGTTAGGTTTAAGGTTTGGATTAGGCTTTAGCGTTAGGGGTTAGGGTTTGGGTTAGAGTTAGGGTTATCATTAGGGCTCAGGGGTTTCACGTAAGTTTTAGGGTTAAGGTTAGGGATAGCATTAGGGTTAGGTTTGGGGGATACAGTTAGAGGTTAGGGTGTGGGTTACCTTTAGCTTTACAGTTAAGGTGAGGGTTTAGGATTAGTGTTATGATAAGGGTTAGAGTTAGAGTTAGGGTTATTGTTAGGTTTAGGTGTAGGGGAAGATTTAGGTTTAGGTCCAGGATTAGGGTTAGAGTTAGTACTCTCTTTAGGGTTAAGGTTAAAGTTAGGGTTAGGATTAGGTCTAGGGCTAGGATTAGGTTTAGGGTTAGGTTCAGGGCTATTGTAAGGCTTAGGTTTAGGGTTACAGATGGACTAGCGCTATGGTTAGCGATAGGTTTAACGTCAGGGTTTGGATTCGATTTAGGTTTACGGTTAAGGTTAAGGTTAGGGTTTGGATGAAGTTTAGGACAGGGTGAGGGTTATTTTTATGGTTAGGGCTAGAGTTTGGGTTTGTGTTCAGGTTAGCATTAAGGTTAGGATTAGGGTTCGGGTTCGGGTTAGGGTTTTTGTTTAGGGTTAGGGTTACGCTTTGGTTTAGGGTTAGTGTGAAGTTTAGGTTAAGGGTGAGGGTTAGGATAAGAGTTAGGATTAGTGTTAGGATTATAGTTAGTCTTAGAGCTTAGATTTAGGGTCTTAGGGTTAGGTTTATGGTTAGGGTAGTGTTAAGATTAGGTTTAATGTTAGAGTTAGGGTTAGATTAGGGTTAATGTTCGTGTTTCGGTTAGGGATAGGGTTACGGATAGCATTAGATTTAGGGTTGGGGATACGGTTAGGGGTTAGGGTGTGGGTTGGGTTAGGGTGAGGGTTAAGTTTAGGTTTACAGTTAAGGTGAGGGTTTAGGGTAAGTATTATACTTAGGGTTCGAGTTAGAGTTTGGCTTAGGGTTGGGGGAAGTTTCAGGTAATAGTGACGGTTAGGGTAAGTGTTAGGGTTAAGATTAGAGTTAGGGTTAAGGTTAGTGTTAGGGTTAGGGCAGGGGTTAGGTTAGGGTTAAGGCTAGCTTTACGGTATAGGATAGGGCTAGGTTAGGGTTAGGGTTAGGTTTAGAGGTAGAGCTAGTGGTAGGGTTTAGGGTAAGGGGTAGGGTAGGCTTAGAGTTTTTGTTAGGGTTAGGGTAGAGATAAGGCTAAGGTTAAGTTTAGGGTTAGGGTAAGGGTTAGGTTTCGGTCAGGGTTAGGGTTAGGATGAGGGATTGGGATGGTGTTAGGGAAAGGGTTAGAGGTTCGTGTCAGGGTTTGTATTAGGTTTACTCTTAAGCTGATGCTTTACAGTGTTACGGTTAAGGTCAGGGTTAGAGTTAGGGTTAGGAATAGGTTTAGGGTTAGGGCTAGATAAAGGGGATAGTTTAGGGTGAGGTTTAGTTTTAGGGTTAATTTTAGGCTTAGGTTTATGGTGAAGTTTAGGTTAAGGATGAGGGTTAGGGTTAGTGTTAGGGTAAGGTGTTTCGGTTAAGTTTAGGGCTAGGTTTAGGGTTAGGCTTAGTGTTAGGTTTAGTTGTTTGGGTTAATGTTAGGGTCAGGTTTAGGATTAGGGATACGGTTCGGTTTAGGGTTAGGGTTAGGGTGAAGTTTACGTTAAGGGTGAGATTTGAGCTTAGGGTTAGGGTTACTGGTTAGGGTTAGGGTTAAGTTTAGGATTAGGTTTAGGGTTAAAGTTAGGTTTAGGGTGAGTGTTAGCTTTAAGTCATGGGTAGGTTTAGGGCTAGGTTAAGGTTAGAGAATGGGTTAGGTTAAGGGTTGGGGTTAGGTTTAGATGTTAGGGTGAGGGTTAGTGCTAGGTTTCCATTTAAGCTGTGGGTAGGTAAGATTTAGGGTTAGCATTAGGATTAGATTTAGAGTTAGTTTCAGGGTTAGGGTTAAGTTTAGGGTTAGGGTTAGGTTTATGGTTAGGATTAGGGTTAGGGTCAGGATTGGCGGAGATTTAGTGTTATGTTTCATTTTAGGGTTAGGGTTAGGGTTAGGGTGAAGTTTCTGTTAAGGGTGAGGGTTCGGTTTAGGGTCAGACCTAGGGTTAGGGCTAGAATTAGGGTGAGTCGTTAGGGTTAGGTTTAGAGTTAAGGTTAGGTTTAGGCTAAAGATTAGGGCTAGATTTAGAGTTAGGTGTTAGCGTTTTGGTTAGGTTTAGGGTAGGGTTATATTTAGGATTAGGTTAAGAGTTAGAGTTATGTTTACAGTTAAGGTGAGGTTTTAGGGTAAGTGTTATGATTGGGTTAGAGTTCGGGTTAGTGTTAGGTGTAGGGTAAGATTTAGTTTTAAGTCCAGGTTTAGGGTTAGAGTTACTGTTCTATTTAGGGTCAAGTTTAGAGTTCGGGTTAGGGTTAGGATTAGGTCTAGGGTTAGGATTAAGATTAGGTTTAGGGTCAGCTTCAGGGCTATTGTAAGGCTTAGGTTTAGGGTAACAGATGGACTAGCTTCATGGTTAGAGTCAGGCTGAAAGTTAGGGTTTGGGTTAGGTTTAGTTTAACGGTTAAGGTTAGGGTTAGGGTTTGGATGAAGTTTAGCATAAGGTGAGGGTTACTTTTAGGGTTAGGGCTAGAGTTTGGGTTTGTGTTCCGGTTAGTGTTAAGGTTAGGTTTAGGGTCCAGTTTAGGGTTAGGGGTTATGTTTAGCCTTAGGGGTAGTTTTAGGTTTACGGTTAGTGTGAAGTTTAGGTTAAGGGTGAGGGTTAGGATTATAGTTAGTGTTAGAGGTTAGGTTTAGGGTGTTAGGGTTAGGTTTATGGTTAGGGTAGGGTTAGGTTTAGGGTTAATGTTAGGGTTAGTGTTAGATTAGGGTTACTATTCGTGTTAGTGTTAGGGTTAGGGTTAGCGTTAGCTTTAGGGTTGGGAATACAGTTAGGCGTTAGGGTGAGTGTTGGGGTTATGATGAGGGTTAGGTTTAGGTTTACAGTTAATGTGAGGGTTTAGGGTAATTATTATGGTTAGGGTTAGAGTTAGAGTTAGTGTCATGGTGAAGTTTCAGTTAATAGTGGGGGCTAGATTTAGGTTAGAGTTAGGGTTAAGGCTGGTGTTACGGTTAGGTTTAGGGTTAGGGTTAGGGTAGGGGTCAGGTTAGGGTTAAGGCTAGGTTTACGGTAAAGTGTAGGGCTAGGTTAGGGTTAGGGTTAGAGTTAGTGCTAGGGTTTAGGGTTAGGGTTTGGGTCGGGTTTAGAGTTAATGGTAGGGTTAGGTTTAGGGTAGAGTTAAGGTTAGGGTTAAGTTAGGGTTAGGGTAAGGGTTAGGTTTAGGTCAGGGTTAGGGTTAGGATGAGGGATAGGTTAGGGCTAGGGATAGGGTTAGGGGTTCGTGGGAGGATTAGTGTTATTTTTACATTAAGCTGCTGTTTTAGGGTGTAACGGTTAGGGTTAGCGTTAGAGTTAGGGTTAGGTTTAGGGTTAGGGCTAGAGTTTGGGGATAGTGGGTTAGGCTTCGGTTTAGGGTGAAGTTTAGGTTAAGGATGAGTGTTCGGGTTAGGGTTAGGTGTTTGGGTTAATGTTAGGGTCAGGTTTAGGGTTCAGGGTAGAGTCAGCTTTAGGGTTAGGTTTAGGTTTAGGGTTTGGTTGAGTGTTAGTTTTGCTTAGGGTTACGGTTTGAATGAAGTTATGTTAGGCTTAGGGTTATGGTTCGGGTGAAATTTTGGTTAAGGGTGAGGGTTCGGTTTCGGGTTAGAGTTAGGGTTAGTGGTTAGTGTTCGGTTCAGGGTTAAGTTTAGGTTTTGGCTAAGTATTAGGGTTAGAGTTAGGGTTAGGGGTTAGTGTTTCAGTTAGGTTTAGGGTAGGCTTATAATTGCGGTGAAGTTTAGGGTTAGGGTAAGAGTTAGATTTACGTTTACTGTTAAGGTGAGGGTTTTGGGGAAGTATTACGTTTAGGGTTAGGGCTAGGTTTAGGGTTAGACTTTGGGTTAGGAGTTAGGTTTAAGTTTATGGTAGGCTTAAAGTTAGGGTTAAGGTTAGGTTAGGGTTAGGGTCAGGGTTAGGAGTAGAATTAGGTTTAGGGTGAGGGTTAGGGTCAGAGTTTTTGTAAGGGTTAGGTTTAGGGTTATAGGTGGGCCAAAGTTAAGGTTAGGGTTAGGTATAGGCTTAAAGTTAGGGTTAGCTATAGATTAGGGATAGGGTGAATTTTCATATAGGGTGAGGGTTAGGATTATGGCTAAGGTTTGGGTTCGTTTCCAGGTTAGTGTTAAGGTAATGTGTAGGGTTAGGGTTAAGTTTACGGGTTCTGTTTAGTTTTAGGGTTAGGTTTAGATTTTACGTTAGGGTTAAGTTCAGTTTTATGTTTAGAGTTAGCGTTGTGGTTGGCGTGAGGTTTAGGTTTAGGGTTAGGGTTGGGTAGGGTTAGGATTACGGTTATGGTAAGGTGTTAAGGTTTAGGGGTGTAGTTTAGGGTTAGGTTTTGGGGAGGGTGCCGCTTAGGCATTGTGGTTCTGGTCATGGTTAGGTTTGGTTTAGGGTTAGGGCTAGGTTTATGATTAGGTTTCGGGTTAGTGTTAGAGTTCGAGTGAGAGTTAGGTTTATGGTTTGGGTTAGGCTTTGGTGTTAGGGGTTAGGTTTTGGGTTAAGGTTAGGGTTACTGTTAGGCCTTAGGAGTTCTGGTTAGTGTTAGGGCTAGGGTTAGGCATAGCATTAGGGTTAGGCCTGGGGATACGGTTAGGGGTTAGGGTGAAGGTTACCGATAGTGTTACGGTTAAGGTGAGGCTTTAGGGTAAGTGTTATGAGTAGGGTTAGAGTTAGAGTTAGGGTTAGAGTTAGGTGGAGGGTAAGATTCAGGTTTAGTTTCAGGTTCAGCGTGAGAGTTAGTGTTCTATATAGGGTCAAGGTTACAGTTAGGGTTAGGATTAGGTCTAGGGTTAGGATTAGGATTAATTTTAGGGATAGGTTCAGGGCTATTTTAAGGATTAGGTTTAGGGTTACAGGTGGACTAGCATTAGAGTTAGCTTTAAGGTTAGGTTTTCGGTTAGCTTTAGGTTTACGATTGAGGTTAGGGTTAGGGTTTGGATGAAGTTTAGGATAGGGTGAGGGTTATTTTTATGGTTAGGGCTAGAGTTTGGGTTTGCGTTCAATTTAGTTTTAAGGTTCGGTTTAGGGTTCGGGTTAGGGTTAGGGGTTATGTTTAGGGTTAGGGTTACACTTTGGTTTAGGGTTAGTGTGAAGTTTAGGTTAAGGGTGAGGGTTAGGGTAAGGGTTAGCATTAGGGATATGGTAAGGTGTTAGGGTTTAGAGGTGTAGTTTAGGATTAGGGTTTGGGTGAGGGTTCCGGTTAGGAATTGTGGTTCTGGTCATGGTTTGGTTTGCTTAGGGTTAGGTTTATGATTAGGTTTCGGGTTAGTGTTAGAGTTAGGGTGAGAGTTAGGTTTAAGTTTTGGGTTAGGCTTCGGTGTTAGGGGTTAGGGTTTGGGTTAGAGTTGGGGTTATCGTTAGGGCTCAGGGGTTTCACGTTAGTTTTAGGGTTAAGGTTAGGGATAGCATTAGGGTTAGGTTTGGGGGATACAGCTAGGGCTTAGGGTGTGGGTTACCTTTAGCTTTACAGTTAAGGGGAGGGTTTAGGATTAGTGTTATGATAAGGGTTAGAGTTAGAGTTAGGTTTAGTGCTAGGCTTAGGTGTAGGGGAAGATTTAGGTTTAGGTCCAGGTTTAGGGTTAGAGTTACTAGTCTCTTTAGGGTCAAGGTTAGAGTTAGGGTTAGGATTAGGTCTAGGGCTAGGATTCGGTTTAGGGTTAGGTTCAGGGCTATTGTAAGGCTTAGGTTTAGGGTTACAGATGGACTAGCGCTATGGTTAGCGGTAGGTTTGAGGTTAGGGTTTGGATTCGGTTTAGGTTTACGGTTAAGGTTAGGGTTAGGGTTTGGATGAAGTTTAGGACAGGGTGAGGGTTATTTTTACGGTTAGGGCTAGAGTTTGGGTTTGTGTTCAGGTTAGCATTAAGGTTAGGTTTAGGGTTCGGGTTCGGGTTAGGGTTTCTGTTTAGGGTTAGGGTTACGCTTTGGTTTAGGGTTAGTGTGAAGTTTAGGTGAAGGGTGAGGGTTAGGATAAGGGTTAGGTTTAGTGTTAGGATTATAGTTAGTCTTAGAGCTTAGATTTAGGATCTTAGGGTTAGGTTTACGGTTAGGGTAGTGTTAAGATTAGGGTTAATGTTAGAGTTAGGGTTAGATTAGGGTTAATGTTCGTGTTTCGGTTAGGGATAGGGTTACGGATAGCATTAGATTTAGGGTTGGGGATACGGTTAGGGGTTAGGGTGTGGGTTGGGGTTAGGGTGAGGGTTAAGTTTAGGTTTACAGTTAAGGTGAGGGTTTAGGGTAAGTATTATACTTAGGGTTCGAGTTAGAGTTTGGCTTAGGGTTGGGGGAAGTTTCAGGTAATAGTGACGGTTAGGGTAAGGGTTAGGGTTAAGATTAGAGTTAGGGTTAAGGTTAGTGTTAGGGTTAGGGTTAGGGTAGGGGTTAGGTTAGGGTTAAGGCTAGGTTTACGGTATAGGATAGGGCTAGGTTAGGGTTAGGGTTAGGGTTAGGTTTAGAGGTAGAGCTAGTGGTAGGGTTTAGGGTAAGGGGTAGGGTCAGGCTTAGAGTTTTTGTTAGGGTTAGGGTAGAGATAAGGCTAAGGTTAATTTTCGGGTTAGGGTAAGGGTTAGGTTTAGGTCAGGGTTAGGGTTAGGATGAGGATAGGGTTGGTGTTAGGGAAAGGGTTAGAGGTTCGTGTCAGGGTTTGTATTAGGTTTACTCTTAAGCTGATGTTTTACGGTGTTACGGTTAAGGTCAGGGTTAGAGTTAGGGTTAGGAATAGGTTTAGGGTTAGGCCAGATAAAGGTGATAGTTTAGGGTGAGGTTTAGTTTTAGGGTTAATTTTAGGCTTAGGTTTATGGTGAAGTTTAGGTTAAGGATGAGGGTTAGGGTTAGTGTTAGGGTTAGGTGTTTCGGTTAAGGTTAGGGTTAGGTTTAGGGTTAGGCTTAGTGTTAGGTTTAGTTGTTTGGGTTAATGTCAGGGTCAGGTTTAGGATTAGGGATACGGTTCGGTTTAGGGTTAGGGTTAGGGTGAAGTTTACGTTAAGGGTGCGATTTGAGCTTAGGGTTAGGGTTACTGGTTAGGGTTAGGGTTAAGTTTAGGATTAGGTTTAGGGTTAAAGTTAGGTTTAGGGTGAGTGTTAGCTTTAAGTCATGGGTAGGTTTAGGGCTAGGTTAAGGTTAGAGAATGGGTTAGGTTAAGGGTTGGGGTTAGGTTTAGATGTTAGGGTGAGGGTTAGTGCTAGGTTTCCATTTAAGCTGTGGGTAGGTAAGATTTAGGGTTAGCATTAGGATTAGATTTAGAGTTAGTTTCAGGGTTAGGGTTAAGTTTAGGGTTAGGGTTAGGTTTATGGTTAGGATTAGGGTTAGGGTCAGGATTAGGGGGAGATTTAGTGTTATGTTTCATTTTAGGGTTAGGGTTAGGGTGAAGTTTCTGTTAAGGGGGAGGGTTCGGTTTAGGGTCAGACCTAGGGTTAGGGCTAGAATTAGGGTGAGTCGTTAGGGTTGGGTTTAGAGTTAAGGTTAGGTTTAGGCTAAAGATTAGGGCTAGATTTAGAGTTAGGTGTTAGTGTTCTGGTTAGGTTTAGGGTAGGGTTATATTTAGGATTAGGTTAAGAGTTAGAGTTATGTTTACAGTTAAGGTGAGGTTTTAGGGTAAGTGTTATGATTGGGTTAGAGTTCGGGTTAGTGTTAGGTGTAGGGTAAGATTTAGTTTTAAGTCCAGGTTTAGGGTTAGAGTTACTGTTCTATTTAGGGTCAAGTTTAGAGTTCGGGTTAGGGTTAGGATTAGGTCTAGGGTTAGGATTAGGATTAGGTTTAGGGTCAGCTTCAGGGCTATTGTAAGGCTTAGGTTTAGGGTAACAGACGGACTAGCTTCATGGTTAGAGTCAGGCTGAAAGTTAGGGTTTGGGTTAGGTTTAGTTTAACGGTTAAGGTTAGGGTTAGGGTTTGGATGAAGTTTAGCATAAGGTGAGGGTTACTTTTAGGGTTAGGGCTAGAGTTTGGGTTTGTGTTCCGGTTAGTGTTAAGGTTAGGTTTAGGGTCCAGTTTAGGGTTAGGGGTTATGTTTAGCCTTAGGGGTAGTTTTAGGTTTACGGTTAGTGTGAAGTTTAGGTTAAGGGTGAGAGTTAGGATTATAGTTAGTGTTAGAGTTTAAGTTTAGGGTGTTAGGGTTAGGTTTATGGTTAGGGTAGGGTTAGGTTTAGGGTTAATGTTAGGGTTAGTGTTAGATTAGGGTTAGTATTCGTGTTAGGGTTAGGGTTGGCATTAGCTTTAGGGTTGGGAATACAGTTAGGCGTTAGGGTGAGTGTTGGGGTTATGATGAGGGTTAGGTTTAGGTTTACAGTTAATGTGAGGGTTTAGGGTAATTATTATGGTTAGGGTTAGAGTTAGAGTTAGTGTCATGGTGAAGTTTCAGTTAATAGTGGGGGCTAGATTTAGGTTACAGTTAGGGTTAAGGTTAGTGTTACGGTTAGGTTTAAGGTTAGGGTTAGGGTAGGGTTCAGGTTAGGGTTAAGGCTAGGTTTACGGTAAAGTGTAGGGCTAGGTTAGGGTTAGGGTTAGAGTTAGTGCTAGGGTTTAGGGTTAGGGTTTGGGTCGGGTTTAGAGTTAATGGTAGGGTTAGGTTTAGGGTAGAGTTAAGGTTAGGGTTAAGTTAGGGTTAGGGTAAGGGTTAGGTTTAGGTCAGGGTTAGGGTTAGGATGAGGGATAGGTTAGGGCTAGGGATAGGGTTAGGGGTTCGTGTGAGTGTCAGTGTGATTTTTACATTAAGCCGCTGTTTTAGGGTGTTACGGTTAGGGTTAGCGTTAGAGTTAGGGTTAGGTTTAGGGTTAGGGCTAGAGTTTGGGGATAGTGGGTTAGGCTTCGGTTTAGGGTGAAGTTTAGGTTAAGGATGAGTGTTCGGGTTAGGGTTAGGTGTTTGGGTTAATGTTAGGGTCAGGTTTAGGGTTCAGGTTAGAGTCAGCTTTAGGGTTAGGTTTAGGTTTAGGGTTTGGTTGAATGTTAGTTTTGCTTAGGGTTACGGTTTGAATGAAGTTATGTTAGGCTTAGGGTTATGGTTCGGGTGAAATTTTGGTTAAGGGTGAGGGTTCGGTTTCGGGTTAGAGTTAGGGTTAGTGGTTAGTGTTCGGTTCAGGGTTAAGTTTAGGTTTTGGCTAAGTATTAGGGTTAGAGTTAGGGTTAGGGGTTAATGTTTGAGTTAGGTTCAGGGTAGGCTTATAATTGCAGTGAAGTTTAGGGTTAAGGTAAGAGTTAGATTTACGTTTACTGTTAAGGTGAGGGTTTTGGGTAAGTATTACGTTTAGGGTTAGGGCTAGGTTTAGGGTTAGACTTTGGGTTAGGAGTTAGGTTTAAGTTTATGGTAGGCTTAAAGTTAGGGTTAAGGTTAGGTTAGGGTTAGGGTCAGGGTTAGGATTAGAATTAGGTTTAGGGCGAGGGGTATTGTCAGAGTTATTGTACGGGTTAAGTTTAGGGTTACAGGTGGGCCAACGTTAAGGTTAGGGTTAGGTTTAGGGTTACTGGTGGGCCAAGGTTAAGGTCAGCGTTAGGTTTAGGGTGAAAGTTAGGGTTAGCTATAGATTAGGGATAGGGTGAATTTTCATATAGGGTGAGGGTTAGGATTATGGCTAAGGTTTGGGTTCGTTTCCAGGTTAATGTTAAGGTAATGTGTAGGGTTAGCGTTAAGTTTACGGGTTCTGTTTAGTTTTAGGGTTAGGTTTATATTTTCGGTTAGGGTTAAGTTTAGTTTTATGTTTAGGGTTAGGGTTATGGTTGTGTTAGGCGTTGTGGTTGGGGTGAGGTTAAGGTTTAGGGTTAGGGTTGGGTAGGCTTAGGATTATGGTTATGGTAAGGTGTTAAGGTTTAGGGGTGCAGTTTTTAGGGTTAGGGTTTGGGGAGGGTGCCCGTTAGGCATTGTGGTTCTGGTTATGGTTAGGTTTGGTTTAGGGTTAGGGCTAGGTTTATGATTAGGTTTCGGGTTAGTGTTAGAGTTCGAGTGAGAGTTAGGGTTATGGTTTGGGTTAGGCTTTGGTGTTAGGGGTTAGGTTTTGGGTTAAGGTTAGGGTTATTGTTAGGCCTTAGGGGTTCTGGTTAGTGTTAGGGCTAGGGTTAGGCATAGCATTAGGGTTAGGCTTGGGGATACGGTTAGAGGTTAGGGTGAAGGTTACTGATAGTGTTACGGTTAAGGTGAGGCTTTAGGGTAAGTGTTATGAGTAGGGTTAGAGTTAGAGTTAGGGGTAGAGTTAGGTGGAGGGTAAGATTCAGGTTTAGTTTCAGGTTCAGCGTGAGAGTTAGTGTTCTATATAGGGTCAAGGTTACAGTTAGGGTTAGGATTAGGTCTAGGGTTAGGATTAGGATTGATTTTAGGGATAGGTTCAGGGCTATTTTAAGGATTAGGTTTAGGGTTACAGGTGGACTAGCATTAGAGTTAGCTTTAAGGTTAGGTTTTCGGTTAGCTTTAGGTTTACGATTGAGGTTAGTGTTAGCGTTTGGATGAAGTTTAGGATAGGGCGAGGGTTACTTTTATGCATAGGGCTAGAATATGGGTTTGCGTTCAATTTAGTTTTAAGGTTAGGTTTAGGGTTCGGGTTAGGGTTAGGGGTTATGTTTAGTGTTAGGGTTACGCTTTGGTTTAGGGTTAGTGTGAAGTTTAGGTTAAGGGTGAGGGTTAGGGTAAGGGTTAGCATTAGGGATATGGTAAGGTGTTAGGGTTTAGAGGTTTTGGTGAGGGTTTTGGTGAGGGTTCCCGTTAGGAAATGTGGTTCTGGTCATGGTTTGGTTTGGTTATGGTTAGGTTTATGATTAGGTTTCAGGTTAGTGTTAGAGTTAGGGTGAGAGTTAGGTTTAAGGTTTGGATTAGGCTTTAGCGTTAGGGGTTAGGGTTTGGGTTAGAGTTAGGGTTATCATTAGGGCTCAGGGGTTTCACGTAAGTTTTAGGGTTAAGGTTAGGGATAGCATTAGGGTTAGGTTTGGGGGATACAGTTAGAGGTTAGGGTGTGGGTTACCTTTAGCTTTACAGTTAAGGTGAGGGTTTAGGATTAGTGTTATGATAAGGGTTAGAGTTAGAGTTAGGGTTATTGTTAGGTTTAGGTGTAGGGGAAGATTTAGGTTTAGGTCCAGGATTAGGGTTAGAGTTAGTACTCTCTTTAGGGTTAAGGTTAAAGTTAGGGTTAGGATTAGGTCTAGGGCTAGGATTAGGTTTAGGGTTAGGTTCAGGGCTATTGTAAGGCTTAGGTTTAGGGTTACAGATGGACTAGCGCTATGGTTAGCGATAGGTTTAACGTCAGGGTTTGGATTCGATTTAGGTTTACGGTTAAGGTTAAGGTTAGGGTTTGGATGAAGTTTAGGACAGGGTGAGGGTTATTTTTATGGTTAGGGCTAGAGTTTGGGTTTGTGTTCAGGTTAGCATTAAGGTTAGGATTAGGGTTCGGGTTCGGGTTAGGGTTTTTGTTTAGGGTTAGGGTTACGCTTTGGTTTAGGGTTAGTGTGAAGTTTAGGTTAAGGGTGAGGGTTAGGATAAGAGTTAGGATTAGTGTTAGGATTATAGTTAGTCTTAGAGCTTAGATTTAGGGTCTTAGGGTTAGGTTTATGGTTAGGGTAGTGTTAAGATTAGGTTTAATGTTAGAGTTAGGGTTAGATTAGGGTTAATGTTCGTGTTTCGGTTAGGGATAGGGTTACGGATAGCATTAGATTTAGGGTTGGGGATACGGTTAGGGGTTAGGGTGTGGGTTGGGTTAGGGTGAGGGTTAAGTTTAGGTTTACAGTTAAGGTGAGGGTTTAGGGTAAGTATTATACTTAGGGTTCGAGTTAGAGTTTGGCTTAGGGTTGGGGGAAGTTTCAGGTAATAGTGACGGTTAGGGTAAGTGTTAGGGTTAAGATTAGAGTTAGGGTTAAGGTTAGTGTTAGGGTTAGGGCAGGGGTTAGGTTAGGGTTAAGGCTAGCTTTACGGTATAGGATAGGGCTAGGTTAGGGTTAGGGTTAGGTTTAGAGGTAGAGCTAGTGGTAGGGTTTAGGGTAAGGGGTAGGGTAGGCTTAGAGTTTTTGTTAGGGTTAGGGTAGAGATAAGGCTAAGGTTAAGTTTAGGGTTAGGGTAAGGGTTAGGTTTCGGTCAGGGTTAGGGTTAGGATGAGGGATTGGGATGGTGTTAGGGAAAGGGTTAGAGGTTCGTGTCAGGGTTTGTATTAGGTTTACTCTTAAGCTGATGCTTTACAGTGTTACGGTTAAGGTCAGGGTTAGAGTTAGGGTTAGGAATAGGTTTAGGGTTAGGGCTAGATAAAGGGGATAGTTTAGGGTGAGGTTTAGTTTTAGGGTTAATTTTAGGCTTAGGTTTATGGTGAAGTTTAGGTTAAGGATGAGGGTTAGGGTTAGTGTTAGGGTAAGGTGTTTCGGTTAAGTTTAGGGCTAGGTTTAGGGTTAGGCTTAGTGTTAGGTTTAGTTGTTTGGGTTAATGTTAGGGTCAGGTTTAGGATTAGGGATACGGTTCGGTTTAGGGTTAGGGTTAGGGTGAAGTTTACGTTAAGGGTGAGATTTGAGCTTAGGGTTAGGGTTACTGGTTAGGGTTAGGGTTAAGTTTAGGATTAGGTTTAGGGTTAAAGTTAGGTTTAGGGTGAGTGTTAGCTTTAAGTCATGGGTAGGTTTAGGGCTAGGTTAAGGTTAGAGAATGGGTTAGGTTAAGGGTTGGGGTTAGGTTTAGATGTTAGGGTGAGGGTTAGTGCTAGGTTTCCATTTAAGCTGTGGGTAGGTAAGATTTAGGGTTAGCATTAGGATTAGATTTAGAGTTAGTTTCAGGGTTAGGGTTAAGTTTAGGGTTAGGGTTAGGTTTATGGTTAGGATTAGGGTTAGGGTCAGGATTGGCGGAGATTTAGTGTTATGTTTCATTTTAGGGTTAGGGTTAGGGTTAGGGTGAAGTTTCTGTTAAGGGTGAGGGTTCGGTTTAGGGTCAGACCTAGGGTTAGGGCTAGAATTAGGGTGAGTCGTTAGGGTTAGGTTTAGAGTTAAGGTTAGGTTTAGGCTAAAGATTAGGGCTAGATTTAGAGTTAGGTGTTAGCGTTTTGGTTAGGTTTAGGGTAGGGTTATATTTAGGATTAGGTTAAGAGTTAGAGTTATGTTTACAGTTAAGGTGAGGTTTTAGGGTAAGTGTTATGATTGGGTTAGAGTTCGGGTTAGTGTTAGGTGTAGGGTAAGATTTAGTTTTAAGTCCAGGTTTAGGGTTAGAGTTACTGTTCTATTTAGGGTCAAGTTTAGAGTTCGGGTTAGGGTTAGGATTAGGTCTAGGGTTAGGATTAAGATTAGGTTTAGGGTCAGCTTCAGGGCTATTGTAAGGCTTAGGTTTAGGGTAACAGATGGACTAGCTTCATGGTTAGAGTCAGGCTGAAAGTTAGGGTTTGGGTTAGGTTTAGTTTAACGGTTAAGGTTAGGGTTAGGGTTTGGATGAAGTTTAGCATAAGGTGAGGGTTACTTTTAGGGTTAGGGCTAGAGTTTGGGTTTGTGTTCCGGTTAGTGTTAAGGTTAGGTTTAGGGTCCAGTTTAGGGTTAGGGGTTATGTTTAGCCTTAGGGGTAGTTTTAGGTTTACGGTTAGTGTGAAGTTTAGGTTAAGGGTGAGGGTTAGGATTATAGTTAGTGTTAGAGGTTAGGTTTAGGGTGTTAGGGTTAGGTTTATGGTTAGGGTAGGGTTAGGTTTAGGGTTAATGTTAGGGTTAGTGTTAGATTAGGGTTACTATTCGTGTTAGTGTTAGGGTTAGGGTTAGCGTTAGCTTTAGGGTTGGGAATACAGTTAGGCGTTAGGGTGAGTGTTGGGGTTATGATGAGGGTTAGGTTTAGGTTTACAGTTAATGTGAGGGTTTAGGGTAATTATTATGGTTAGGGTTAGAGTTAGAGTTAGTGTCATGGTGAAGTTTCAGTTAATAGTGGGGGCTAGATTTAGGTTAGAGTTAGGGTTAAGGCTGGTGTTACGGTTAGGTTTAGGGTTAGGGTTAGGGTAGGGGTCAGGTTAGGGTTAAGGCTAGGTTTACGGTAAAGTGTAGGGCTAGGTTAGGGTTAGGGTTAGAGTTAGTGCTAGGGTTTAGGGTTAGGGTTTGGGTCGGGTTTAGAGTTAATGGTAGGGTTAGGTTTAGGGTAGAGTTAAGGTTAGGGTTAAGTTAGGGTTAGGGTAAGGGTTAGGTTTAGGTCAGGGTTAGGGTTAGGATGAGGGATAGGTTAGGGCTAGGGATAGGGTTAGGGGTTCGTGGGAGGATTAGTGTTATTTTTACATTAAGCTGCTGTTTTAGGGTGTAACGGTTAGGGTTAGCGTTAGAGTTAGGGTTAGGTTTAGGGTTAGGGCTAGAGTTTGGGGATAGTGGGTTAGGCTTCGGTTTAGGGTGAAGTTTAGGTTAAGGATGAGTGTTCGGGTTAGGGTTAGGTGTTTGGGTTAATGTTAGGGTCAGGTTTAGGGTTCAGGGTAGAGTCAGCTTTAGGGTTAGGTTTAGGTTTAGGGTTTGGTTGAGTGTTAGTTTTGCTTAGGGTTACGGTTTGAATGAAGTTATGTTAGGCTTAGGGTTATGGTTCGGGTGAAATTTTGGTTAAGGGTGAGGGTTCGGTTTCGGGTTAGAGTTAGGGTTAGTGGTTAGTGTTCGGTTCAGGGTTAAGTTTAGGTTTTGGCTAAGTATTAGGGTTAGAGTTAGGGTTAGGGGTTAGTGTTTCAGTTAGGTTTAGGGTAGGCTTATAATTGCGGTGAAGTTTAGGGTTAGGGTAAGAGTTAGATTTACGTTTACTGTTAAGGTGAGGGTTTTGGGGAAGTATTACGTTTAGGGTTAGGGCTAGGTTTAGGGTTAGACTTTGGGTTAGGAGTTAGGTTTAAGTTTATGGTAGGCTTAAAGTTAGGGTTAAGGTTAGGTTAGGGTTAGGGTCAGGGTTAGGAGTAGAATTAGGTTTAGGGTGAGGGTTAGGGTCAGAGTTTTTGTAAGGGTTAGGTTTAGGGTTATAGGTGGGCCAAAGTTAAGGTTAGGGTTAGGTATAGGCTTAAAGTTAGGGTTAGCTATAGATTAGGGATAGGGTGAATTTTCATATAGGGTGAGGGTTAGGATTATGGCTAAGGTTTGGGTTCGTTTCCAGGTTAGTGTTAAGGTAATGTGTAGGGTTAGGGTTAAGTTTACGGGTTCTGTTTAGTTTTAGGGTTAGGTTTAGATTTTACGTTAGGGTTAAGTTCAGTTTTATGTTTAGAGTTAGCGTTGTGGTTGGCGTGAGGTTTAGGTTTAGGGTTAGGGTTGGGTAGGGTTAGGATTACGGTTATGGTAAGGTGTTAAGGTTTAGGGGTGTAGTTTAGGGTTAGGTTTTGGGGAGGGTGCCGCTTAGGCATTGTGGTTCTGGTCATGGTTAGGTTTGGTTTAGGGTTAGGGCTAGGTTTATGATTAGGTTTCGGGTTAGTGTTAGAGTTCGAGTGAGAGTTAGGTTTATGGTTTGGGTTAGGCTTTGGTGTTAGGGGTTAGGTTTTGGGTTAAGGTTAGGGTTACTGTTAGGCCTTAGGAGTTCTGGTTAGTGTTAGGGCTAGGGTTAGGCATAGCATTAGGGTTAGGCCTGGGGATACGGTTAGGGGTTAGGGTGAAGGTTACCGATAGTGTTACGGTTAAGGTGAGGCTTTAGGGTAAGTGTTATGAGTAGGGTTAGAGTTAGAGTTAGGGTTAGAGTTAGGTGGAGGGTAAGATTCAGGTTTAGTTTCAGGTTCAGCGTGAGAGTTAGTGTTCTATATAGGGTCAAGGTTACAGTTAGGGTTAGGATTAGGTCTAGGGTTAGGATTAGGATTAATTTTAGGGATAGGTTCAGGGCTATTTTAAGGATTAGGTTTAGGGTTACAGGTGGACTAGCATTAGAGTTAGCTTTAAGGTTAGGTTTTCGGTTAGCTTTAGGTTTACGATTGAGGTTAGGGTTAGGGTTTGGATGAAGTTTAGGATAGGGTGAGGGTTATTTTTATGGTTAGGGCTAGAGTTTGGGTTTGCGTTCAATTTAGTTTTAAGGTTCGGTTTAGGGTTCGGGTTAGGGTTAGGGGTTATGTTTAGGGTTAGGGTTACACTTTGGTTTAGGGTTAGTGTGAAGTTTAGGTTAAGGGTGAGGGTTAGGGTAAGGGTTAGCATTAGGGATATGGTAAGGTGTTAGGGTTTAGAGGTGTAGTTTAGGATTAGGGTTTGGGTGAGGGTTCCGGTTAGGAATTGTGGTTCTGGTCATGGTTTGGTTTGCTTAGGGTTAGGTTTATGATTAGGTTTCGGGTTAGTGTTAGAGTTAGGGTGAGAGTTAGGTTTAAGTTTTGGGTTAGGCTTCGGTGTTAGGGGTTAGGGTTTGGGTTAGAGTTGGGGTTATCGTTAGGGCTCAGGGGTTTCACGTTAGTTTTAGGGTTAAGGTTAGGGATAGCATTAGGGTTAGGTTTGGGGGATACAGCTAGGGCTTAGGGTGTGGGTTACCTTTAGCTTTACAGTTAAGGGGAGGGTTTAGGATTAGTGTTATGATAAGGGTTAGAGTTAGAGTTAGGTTTAGTGCTAGGCTTAGGTGTAGGGGAAGATTTAGGTTTAGGTCCAGGTTTAGGGTTAGAGTTACTAGTCTCTTTAGGGTCAAGGTTAGAGTTAGGGTTAGGATTAGGTCTAGGGCTAGGATTCGGTTTAGGGTTAGGTTCAGGGCTATTGTAAGGCTTAGGTTTAGGGTTACAGATGGACTAGCGCTATGGTTAGCGGTAGGTTTGAGGTTAGGGTTTGGATTCGGTTTAGGTTTACGGTTAAGGTTAGGGTTAGGGTTTGGATGAAGTTTAGGACAGGGTGAGGGTTATTTTTACGGTTAGGGCTAGAGTTTGGGTTTGTGTTCAGGTTAGCATTAAGGTTAGGTTTAGGGTTCGGGTTCGGGTTAGGGTTTCTGTTTAGGGTTAGGGTTACGCTTTGGTTTAGGGTTAGTGTGAAGTTTAGGTGAAGGGTGAGGGTTAGGATAAGGGTTAGGTTTAGTGTTAGGATTATAGTTAGTCTTAGAGCTTAGATTTAGGATCTTAGGGTTAGGTTTACGGTTAGGGTAGTGTTAAGATTAGGGTTAATGTTAGAGTTAGGGTTAGATTAGGGTTAATGTTCGTGTTTCGGTTAGGGATAGGGTTACGGATAGCATTAGATTTAGGGTTGGGGATACGGTTAGGGGTTAGGGTGTGGGTTGGGGTTAGGGTGAGGGTTAAGTTTAGGTTTACAGTTAAGGTGAGGGTTTAGGGTAAGTATTATACTTAGGGTTCGAGTTAGAGTTTGGCTTAGGGTTGGGGGAAGTTTCAGGTAATAGTGACGGTTAGGGTAAGGGTTAGGGTTAAGATTAGAGTTAGGGTTAAGGTTAGTGTTAGGGTTAGGGTTAGGGTAGGGGTTAGGTTAGGGTTAAGGCTAGGTTTACGGTATAGGATAGGGCTAGGTTAGGGTTAGGGTTAGGGTTAGGTTTAGAGGTAGAGCTAGTGGTAGGGTTTAGGGTAAGGGGTAGGGTCAGGCTTAGAGTTTTTGTTAGGGTTAGGGTAGAGATAAGGCTAAGGTTAATTTTCGGGTTAGGGTAAGGGTTAGGTTTAGGTCAGGGTTAGGGTTAGGATGAGGATAGGGTTGGTGTTAGGGAAAGGGTTAGAGGTTCGTGTCAGGGTTTGTATTAGGTTTACTCTTAAGCTGATGTTTTACGGTGTTACGGTTAAGGTCAGGGTTAGAGTTAGGGTTAGGAATAGGTTTAGGGTTAGGCCAGATAAAGGTGATAGTTTAGGGTGAGGTTTAGTTTTAGGGTTAATTTTAGGCTTAGGTTTATGGTGAAGTTTAGGTTAAGGATGAGGGTTAGGGTTAGTGTTAGGGTTAGGTGTTTCGGTTAAGGTTAGGGTTAGGTTTAGGGTTAGGCTTAGTGTTAGGTTTAGTTGTTTGGGTTAATGTCAGGGTCAGGTTTAGGATTAGGGATACGGTTCGGTTTAGGGTTAGGGTTAGGGTGAAGTTTACGTTAAGGGTGCGATTTGAGCTTAGGGTTAGGGTTACTGGTTAGGGTTAGGGTTAAGTTTAGGATTAGGTTTAGGGTTAAAGTTAGGTTTAGGGTGAGTGTTAGCTTTAAGTCATGGGTAGGTTTAGGGCTAGGTTAAGGTTAGAGAATGGGTTAGGTTAAGGGTTGGGGTTAGGTTTAGATGTTAGGGTGAGGGTTAGTGCTAGGTTTCCATTTAAGCTGTGGGTAGGTAAGATTTAGGGTTAGCATTAGGATTAGATTTAGAGTTAGTTTCAGGGTTAGGGTTAAGTTTAGGGTTAGGGTTAGGTTTATGGTTAGGATTAGGGTTAGGGTCAGGATTAGGGGGAGATTTAGTGTTATGTTTCATTTTAGGGTTAGGGTTAGGGTGAAGTTTCTGTTAAGGGGGAGGGTTCGGTTTAGGGTCAGACCTAGGGTTAGGGCTAGAATTAGGGTGAGTCGTTAGGGTTGGGTTTAGAGTTAAGGTTAGGTTTAGGCTAAAGATTAGGGCTAGATTTAGAGTTAGGTGTTAGTGTTCTGGTTAGGTTTAGGGTAGGGTTATATTTAGGATTAGGTTAAGAGTTAGAGTTATGTTTACAGTTAAGGTGAGGTTTTAGGGTAAGTGTTATGATTGGGTTAGAGTTCGGGTTAGTGTTAGGTGTAGGGTAAGATTTAGTTTTAAGTCCAGGTTTAGGGTTAGAGTTACTGTTCTATTTAGGGTCAAGTTTAGAGTTCGGGTTAGGGTTAGGATTAGGTCTAGGGTTAGGATTAGGATTAGGTTTAGGGTCAGCTTCAGGGCTATTGTAAGGCTTAGGTTTAGGGTAACAGACGGACTAGCTTCATGGTTAGAGTCAGGCTGAAAGTTAGGGTTTGGGTTAGGTTTAGTTTAACGGTTAAGGTTAGGGTTAGGGTTTGGATGAAGTTTAGCATAAGGTGAGGGTTACTTTTAGGGTTAGGGCTAGAGTTTGGGTTTGTGTTCCGGTTAGTGTTAAGGTTAGGTTTAGGGTCCAGTTTAGGGTTAGGGGTTATGTTTAGCCTTAGGGGTAGTTTTAGGTTTACGGTTAGTGTGAAGTTTAGGTTAAGGGTGAGGGTTAGGATTATAGTTAGTGTTAGAGGTTAGGTTTAGGGTGTTAGGGTTAGGTTTATGGTTAGGGTAGGGTTAGGTTTAGGGTTAATGTTAGGGTTAGTGTTAGATTAGGGTTACTATTCGTGTTAGTGTTAGGGTTAGGGTTAGCGTTAGCTTTAGGGTTGGGAATACAGTTAGGCGTTAGGGTGAGTGTTGGGGTTATGATGAGGGTTAGGTTTAGGTTTACAGTTAATGTGAGGGTTTAGGGTAATTATTATGGTTAGGGTTAGAGTTAGTGTCATGGTGAAGTTTCAGTTAATAGTGGGGGCTAGATTTAGGTTAGAGTTAGGGTTAAGGCTGGTGTTACGGTTAGGTTTAGGGTTAGGGTTAGGGTAGGGGTCAGGTTAGGGTTAAGGCTAGGTTTACGGTAAAGTGTAGGGCTAGGTTAGGGTTAGGGTTAGAGTTAGTGCTAGGGTTTAGGGTTAGGGTTTGGGTCGGGTTTAGAGTTAATGGTAGGGTTAGGTTTAGGGTGGAGTTAAGGTTAGGGTTAAGTTAGGGTTAGGGTAAGGGTTAGGTTTAGGTCAGGGTTAGGGTTAGGATGAGGGATAGGTTAGGGCTAGGGATAGGGTTAGGGGTTCGTGGGAGGGTTAGTGTTATTTTTACATTAAGCTGCTGTTTTAGGGTGTAACGGTTAGGGTTAGCGTTAGAGTTAGGGTTAGGTTTAGGGTTAGGGCTAGAGTTTGGGGATAGTGGGTTAGGCTTCGGTTTAGGGTGAAGTTTAGGTTAAGGATGAGTGTTCGGGTTAGGGTTAGGTGTTTGGGTTAATGTTAGGGTCAGGTTTAGGGTTCAGGGTAGAGTCAGCTTTAGGGTTAGGTTTAGGTTTAGGGTTTGGTTGAGTGTTAGTTTTGCTTAGGGTTACGGTTTGAATGAAGTTATGTTAGGCTTAGGGTTATGGTTCGGGTGAAATTTTGGTTAAGGGTGAGGGTTCGGTTTCGGGTTAGAGTTAGGGTTAGTGGTTAGTGTTCGGTTCAGGGTTAAGTTTAGGTTTTGGCTAAGTATTAGGGTTAGAGTTAGGGTTAGGGGTTAGTGTTTCAGTTAGGTTTAGGGTAGGCTTATAATTGCGCTGAAGATTAGGGTTAGGGTAAGAGTTAGATTTACGTTTACTGTTAAGGTGAGGGTTTTGGGGAAGTATTACGTTTAGGGTTAGGGCTAGGTTTAGGGTTAGACTTTGGGTTAGGAGTTAGGTTTAAGTTTATGGTAGGCTTAAAGTTAGGGTTAAGGTTAGGTTAGGGTTAGGGTCAGGGTTAGGAGTAGAATTAGGTTTAGGGCGAGGGTTAGGGTCAGAGTTTTTGTAAGGGTTAGGTTTAGGGTTATAGGTGGGCCAAGGTTAAGGTTAGGGTTAGGTATAGGCTTAAAGTTAGGGTTAGCTATAGATTAGGGATAGGGTGAATTTTCATATAGGGTGAGGGTTAGGATTATGGCTAAGGTTTGGGTTCGTTTCCAGGTTAGTGTTAAGGTAATGTGTAGGGTTAGGGTTAAGTTTACGGGTTCTGTTTAGTTTTAGGGTTAGGTTTAGATTTTACGTTAGGGTTAAGTTCAGTTTTATGTTTAGAGTTAGCGTTGTGGTTGGCGTGAGGTTTAGGTTTAGGGTTAGGGTTGGGTAGGGTTAGGATTACGGTTATGGTAAGGTGTTAAGGTTTAGGGGTGTAGTTTAGGGTTAGGTTTTGGGGAGGGTGCCGCTTAGGCATTGTGGTTCTGGTCATGGTTAGGTTTGGTTTAGGGTTAGGGCTAGGTTTATGATTAGGTTTCGGGTTAGTGTTAGAGTTCGAGTGAGAGTTAGGTTTATGGTTTGGGTTAGGCTTTGGTGTTAGGGGTTAGGTTTTGGGTTAAGGTTAGGGTTACTGTTAGGCCTTAGGAGTTCTGGTTAGTGTTAGGGCTAGGGTTAGGCATAGCATTAGGGTTAGGCCTGGGGATACGGTTAGGGGTTAGGGTGAAGGTTACCGATAGTGTTACGGTTAAGGTGAGGCTTTAGGGTAAGTGTTATGAGTAGGGTTAGAGTTAGAGTTAGGGTTAGAGTTAGGTGGAGGGTAAGATTCAGGTTTAGTTTCAGGTTCAGCGTGAGAGTTAGTGTTCTATATAGGGTCAAGGTTACAGTTAGGGTTAGGATTAGGTCTAGGGTTAGGATTAGGATTAATTTTAGGGATAGGTTCAGGGCTATTTTAAGGATTAGGTTTAGGGTTACAGGTGGACTAGCATTAGAGTTAGCTTTAAGGTTAGGTTTTCGGTTAGCTTTAGGTTTACGATTGAGGTTAGGGTTAGGGTTTGGATGAAGTTTAGGATAGGGTGAGGGTTATTTTTATGGTTAGGGCTAGAGTTTGGGTTTGCGTTCAATTTAGTTTTAAGGTTCGGTTTAGGGTTCGGGTTAGGGTTAGGGGTTATGTTTAGGGTTAGGGTTACGCTTTGGTTTAGGGTTAGTGTGAAGTTTAGGTTAAGGGTGAGGGTTAGGGTAAGGGTTAGCATTAGGGATATGGTAAGGTGTTAGGGTTTAGAGGTGTAGTTTAGGATTAGGGTTTGGGTGAGGGTTCCGGTTAGGAATTGTGGTTCTGGTCATGGTTTGGTTTGCTTAGGGTTAGGTTTATGATTAGGTTTCGGGTTAGTGTTAGAGTTAGGGTGAGAGTTAGGTTTAAGTTTTGGGTTAGGCTTCGGTGTTAGGGGTTAGGGTTTGGGTTAGAGTTGGGGTTATCGTTAGGGCTCAGGGGTTTCACGTTAGTTTTAGGGTTAAGGTTAGGGATAGCATTAGGGTTAGGTTTGGGGGATACAGCTAGGGCTTAGGGTGTGGGTTACCTTTAGCTTTACAGTTAAGGGGAGGGTTTAGGATTAGTGTTATGATAAGGGTTAGAGTTAGAGTTAGGTTTAGTGCTAGGCTTAGGTGTAGGGGAAGATTTAGGTTTAGGTCCAGGTTTAGGGTTAGAGTTACTAGTCTCTTTAGGGTCAAGGTTAGAGTTAGGGTTAGGATTAGGTCTAGGGCTAGGATTCGGTTTAGGGTTAGGTTCAGGGCTATTGTAAGGCTTAGGTTTAGGGTTACAGATGGACTAGCGCTATGGTTAGCGGTAGGTTTGAGGTTAGGGTTTGGATTCGGTTTAGGTTTACGGTTAAGGTTAGGGTTAGGGTTTGGATGAAGTTTAGGACAGGGTGAGGGTTATTTTTACGGTTAGGGCTAGAGTTTGGGTTTGTGTTCAGGTTAGCATTAAGGTTAGGTTTAGGGTTCGGGTTCGGGTTAGGGTTTCTGTTTAGGGTTAGGGTTACGCTTTGGTTTAGGGTTAGTGTGAAGTTTAGGTGAAGGGTGAGGGTTAGGATAAGGGTTAGGTTTAGTGTTAGGATTATAGTTAGTCTTAGAGCTTAGATTTAGGATCTTAGGGTTAGGTTTACGGTTAGGGTAGTGTTAAGATTAGGGTTAATGTTAGAGTTAGGGTTAGATTAGGGTTAATGTTCGTGTTTCGGTTAGGGATAGGGTTACGGATAGCATTAGATTTAGGGTTGGGGATACGGTTAGGGGTTAGGGTGTGGGTTGGGGTTAGGGTGAGGGTTAAGTTTAGGTTTACAGTTAAGGTGAGGGTTTAGGGTAAGTATTATACTTAGGGTTCGAGTTAGAGTTTGGCTTAGGGTTGGGGGAAGTTTCAGGTAATAGTGACGGTTAGGGTAAGGGTTAGGGTTAAGATTAGAGTTAGGGTTAAGGTTAGTGTTAGGGTTAGGGTTAGGGTAGGGGTTAGGTTAGGGTTAAGGCTAGGTTTACGGTATAGGATAGGGCTAGGTTAGGGTTAGGGTTAGGGTTAGGTTTAGAGGTAGAGCTAGTGGTAGGGTTTAGGGTAAGGGGTAGGGTCAGGCTTAGAGTTTTTGTTAGGGTTAGGGTAGAGATAAGGCTAAGGTTAATTTTAGGGTTAGGGTAAGGGTTAGGTTTAGGTCAGGGTTAGGGTTAGGATGAGGATAGGGTTGGTGTTAGGGAAAGGGTTAGAGGTTCGTGTCAGGGTTTGTATTAGGTTTACTCTTAAGCTGATGTTTTACGGTGTTACGGTTAAGGTCAGGGTTAGAGTTAGGGTTAGGAATAGGTTTAGGGTTAGGCCAGATAAAGGTGATAGTTTAGGGTGAGGTTTAGTTTTAGGGTTAATTTTAGGCTTAGGTTTATGGTGAAGTTTAGGTTAAGGATGAGGGTTAGGGTTAGTGTTAGGGTTAGGTGTTTCGGTTAAGGTTAGGGTTAGGTTTAGGGTTAGGCTTAGTGTTAGGTTTAGTTGTTTGGGTTAATGTCAGGGTCAGGTTTAGGATTAGGGATACGGTTCGGTTTAGGGTTAGGGTTAGGGTGAAGTTTACGTTAAGGGTGCGATTTGAGCTTAGGGTTAGGGTTACTGGTTAGGGTTAGGGTTAAGTTTAGGATTAGGTTTAGGGTTAAAGTTAGGTTTAGGGTGAGTGTTAGCTTTAAGTCATGGGTAGGTTTAGGGCTAGGTTAAGGTTAGAGAATGGGTTAGGTTAAGGGTTGGGGTTAGGTTTAGATGTTAGGGTGAGGGTTAGTGCTAGGTTTCCATTTAAGCTGTGGGTAGGTAAGATTTAGGGTTAGCATTAGGATTAGATTTAGAGTTAGTTTCAGGGTTAGGGTTAAGTTTAGGGTTAGGGTTAGGTTTATGGTTAGGATTAGGGTTAGGGTCAGGATTAGGGGGAGATTTAGTGTTATGTTTCATTTTAGGGTTAGGGTTAGGGTGAAGTTTCTGTTAAGGGGGAGGGTTCGGTTTAGGGTCAGACCTAGGGTTAGGGCTAGAATTAGGGTGAGTCGTTAGGGTTGGGTTTAGAGTTAAGGTTAGGTTTAGGCTAAAGATTAGGGCTAGATTTAGAGTTAGGTGTTAGTGTTCTGGTTAGGTTTAGGGTAGGGTTATATTTAGGATTAGGTTAAGAGTTAGAGTTATGTTTACAGTTAAGGTGAGGTTTTAGGGTAAGTGTTATGATTGGGTTAGAGTTCGGGTTAGTGTTAGGTGTAGGGTAAGATTTAGTTTTAAGTCCAGGTTTAGGGTTAGAGTTACTGTTCTATTTAGGGTCAAGTTTAGAGTTCGGGTTAGGGTTAGGATTAGGTCTAGGGTTAGGATTAGGATTAGGTTTAGGGTCAGCTTCAGGGCTATTGTAAGGCTTAGGTTTAGGGTAACAGATGGACTAGC
Organism: Loxodonta africana; assembly: GCF_030014295.1. NCBI lineage: Eukaryota > Metazoa > Chordata > Mammalia > Proboscidea > Elephantidae > Loxodonta > Loxodonta africana. Next base: position 3,861,716 of record NC_087370.1, read on the forward strand.
TTCATGGTTAGAGTCAGGCTGAAAGTTAGGGTTTGGGTTAGGTTTAGTTTAACGGTTAAGGTTAGGGTTAGGGTTTGGATGAAGTTTAGCATAAGGTGAGGGTTACTTTTAGGGTTAGGGCTAGAGTTTGGGTTTGTGTTCCGGTTAGTGTTAAGGTTAGGTTTAGGGTCCAGTTTAGGGTTAGGGGTTATGTTTAGCCTTAGGGGTAGTTTTAGGTTTACGGTTAGTGTGAAGTTTAGGTTAAGGGTGAGGGTTAGGATTATAGTTAGTGTTAGAGGTTAGGTTTAGGGTGTTAGGGTTAGGTTTATGGTTAGGGTAGGGTTAGGTTTAGGGTTAATGTTAGGGTTAGTGTTAGATTAGGGTTACTATTCGTGTTAGTGTTAGGGTTAGCGTTAGCTTTAGGGTTGGGAATACAGTTAGGCGTTAGGGTGAGTGTTGGGGTTATGATGAGGGTTAGGTTTAGGTTTACAGTTAATGTGAGGGTTTAGGGTAATTATTATGGTTAGGGTTAGAGTTAGAGTTAGTGTCATGGTGAAGTTTCAGTTAATAGTGGGGGCTAGATTTAGGTTAGAGTTAGGGTTAAGGCTGGTGTTACGGTTAGGTTTAGGGTTAGGGTTAGGGTAGGGGTCAGGTTAGGGTTAAGGCTAGGTTTACGGTAAAGTGTAGGGCTAGGTTAGGGTTAGGGTTAGAGTTAGTGCTAGGGTTTAGGGTTAGGGTTTGGGTCGGGTTTAGAGTTAATGGTAGGGTTAGGTTTAGGGTGGAGTTAAGGTTAGGGTTAAGTTAGGGTAAGGGTTAGGTTTAGGTCAGGGTTAGGGTTAGGATGAGGGATAGGTTAGGGCTAGGGATAGGGTTAGGGGTTCGTGGGAGGGTTAGTGTTATTTTTACATTAAGCTGCTGTTTTAGGGTGTAACGGTTAGGGTTAGCGTTAGAGTTAGGGTTAGGTTTAGGGTTAGGGCTAGAGTTTGGGGATAGTGGGTTAGGCTTCGGTTTAGGGTGAAGTTTAGGTTAAGGATGAGTGTTCGGGTTAGGGTTAGGTGTTTGGGTTAATGTTAGGGTCAGGTTTAGGGTTCAGGGTAGAGTCAGCTTTAGGGTTAGGTTTAGGTTTAGGGTTTGGTTGAGTGTTAGTTTTGCTTAGGGTTACGGTTTGAATGAAGTTATGTTAGGCTTAGGGTTATGGTTCGGGTGAAATTTTGGTTAAGGGTGAGGGTTCGGTTTCGGGTTAGAGTTAGGGTTAGTGGTTAGTGTTCGGTTCAGGGTTAAGTTTAGGTTTTGGCTAAGTATTAGGGTTAGAGTTAGGGTTAGGGGTTAGTGTTTCAGTTAGGTTTAGGGTAGGCTTATAATTGCGGTGAAGTTTAGGGTTAGGGTAAGAGTTAGATTTACGTTTACTGTTAAGGTGAGGGTTTGGGGTAAGTATTACGTTTAGGGTTAGGGCTAGGTTTAGGGTTAGACTTTGGGTTAGGAGTTAGGTTTAAGTTTATGGTAGGCTTAAAGTTAGAGTAAAGGTTAGGTTAGGGTTAGGGTCAGGGTTAGGAGTAGAATTAGGTTTAGGGCGAGGGTTAGGGTCAGAGTTTTTGTAAGGGTTAGGTTTAGGGTTATAGGTGGGCCAAGGTTAAGGTTAGGGTTAGGTATAGGCTTAAAGTTAGGGTTAGCTATAGATTAGGGATAGGGTGAATTTTCATATAGGGTGAGGGTTAGGATTATGGCTAAGGTTTGGGTTCGTTTCCAGGTTAGTGTTAAGGTAATGTGTAGGGTTAGGGTTAAGTTTACGGGTTCTGTTTAGTTTTAGGGTTAGGTTTAGATTTTACGTTAGGGTTAAGTTCAGTTTTATGTTTAGAGTTAGCGTTGTGGTTGGGGTGAGGTTTAGGTTTAGGGTTAGGGTTAGGGTTGGGTAGGGTTAGGATTACAGTTATGGTAAGGTGTTAAGGTTTAGGGGTGTAGTTTAGGGTTAGGTTTTGGGGAGGGTGCCGCTTAGGCATTGTGGTTCTGGTCATGGTTAGGTTTGGTTTAGGGTTAGGGCTAGGTTTATGATTAGGTTTCGGGTTAGTGTTAGAGTTCGAGTGAGAGTTAGGTTTATGGTTTGGGTTAGGCTTTGGTGTTAGGGGTTAGGTTTTGGGTTAAGGTTAGGGTTATTGTTAGGCCTTAGGGGTTCTGGTTAGTGTTAGGGCTAGGGTTAGGCATAGCATTAGGGTTAGGCTTGGGGATACGGTTAGGGGTTAGGGTGAAGGTTACCGATAGTGTTATGGTTAAGGTGAGGCTTTAGGGTAAGTGTTATGAGTAGGGTTAGAGTTAGAGTTAGGGTTAGAGTTAGGTGGAGGGTAAGATTCAGGTTTAGTTTCAGGTTCAGCGTGAGAGTTAGTGTTCTATATAGGGTCAAGGTTACAGTTAGGGTTAGGATTAGGTCTAGGGTTAGGATTAGGATTAATTTTAGGGATAGGTTCAGGGCTATTTTAAGGATTAGGTTTAGGGTTACAGGTGGACTAGCATTAGAGTTAGCTTTAAGGTTAGGTTTTCGGTTAGCTTTAGGTTTACGATTGAGGTTAGGGTTAGGGTTTGGATGAAGTTTAGGATAGGGTGAGGGTTATTTTTATGGTTAGGGCTAGAGTTTGGGTTTGCGTTCAATTTAGTTTTAAGGTTCGGTTTAGGGTTCGGGTTAGGGTTAGGGGTTATGTTTAGGTTTAGGGTTACGCTTTGGTTTAGGGTTAGTGTGAAGTTTAGGTTAAGGGTGAGGGTTAGGGTAAGGGTTAGCATTAGGGATATGGTAAGGTGTTAGGGTTTAGAGGTGTAGTTTAGGATTAGGGTTTGGGTGAGGGTTCCGGTTAGGAATTGTGGTTCTGGTCATGGTTTGGTTTGCTTAGGGTTAGGTTTATGATTAGGTTTCGGGTTAGTGTTAGAGTTAGGGTGAGAGTTAGGTTTAAGTTTTGGGTTAGGCTTCGGTGTTAGGGGTTAGGGTTTGGGTTAGAGTTGGGGTTATCGTTAGGGCTCAGGGGTTTCACGTTAGTTTTAGGGTTAAGGTTAGGGATAGCATTAGGGTTAGGTTTGGGGGATACAGCTAGGGCTTAGGGTGTGGGTTACCTTTAGCTTTACAGTTAAGGGGAGGGTTTAGGATTAGTGTTATGATAAGGGTTAGAGTTAGAGTTAGGTTTAGTGCTAGGCTTAGGTGTAGGGGAAGATTTAGGTTTAGGTCCAGGTTTAGGGTTAGAGTTACTAGTCTCTTTAGGGTCAAGGTTAGAGTTAGGGTTAGGATTAGGTCTAGGGCTAGGATTCGGTTTAGGGTTAGGTTCAGGGCTATTGTAAGGCTTAGGTTTAGGGTTACAGATGGACTAGCGCTATGGTTAGCGGTAGGTTTGAGGTTAGGGTTTGGATTCGGTTTAGGTTTACGGTTAAGGTTAGGGTTAGGGTTTGGATGAAGTTTAGGACAGGGTGAGGGTTATTTTTACGGTTAGGGCTAGAGTTTGGGTTTGTGTTCAGGTTAGCATTAAGGTTAGGTTTAGGGTTCGGGTTCGGGTTAGGGTTTCTGTTTAGGGTTAGGGTTACGCTTTGGTTTAGGGTTAGTGTGAAGTTTAGGTGAAGGGTGAGGGTTAGGATAAGGGTTAGGTTTAGTGTTAGGATTATAGTTAGTCTTAGAGCTTAGATTTAGGATCTTAGGGTTAGGTTTACGGTTAGGGTAGTGTTAAGATTAGGGTTAATGTTAGAGTTAGGGTTAGATTAGGGTTAATGTTCGTGTTTCGGTTAGGGATAGGGTTACGGATAGCATTAGATTTAGGGTTGGGGATACGGTTAGGGGTTAGGGTGTGGGTTGGGGTTAGGGTGAGGGTTAAGTTTAGGTTTACAGTTAAGGTGAGGGTTTAGGGTAAGTATTATACTTAGGGTTCGAGTTAGAGTTTGGCTTAGGGTTGGGGGAAGTTTCAGGTAATAGTGACGGTTAGGGTAAGGGTTAGGGTTAAGATTAGAGTTAGGGTTAAGGTTAGTGTTAGGGTTAGGGTTAGGGTAGGGGTTAGGTTAGGGTTAAGGCTAGGTTTACGGTATAGGATAGGGCTAGGTTAGGGTTAGGGTTAGGGTTAGGTTTAGAGGTAGAGCTAGTGGTAGGGTTTAGGGTAAGGGGTAGGGTCAGGCTTAGAGTTTTTGTTAGGGTTAGGGTAGAGATAAGGCTAAGGTTAATTTTAGGGTTAGGGTAAGGGTTAGGTTTAGGTCAGGGTTAGGGTTAGGATGAGGATAGGGTTGGTGTTAGGGAAAGGGTTAGAGGTTCGTGTCAGGGTTTGTATTAGGTTTACTCTTAAGCTGATGTTTTACGGTGTTACGGTTAAGGTCAGGGTTAGAGTTAGGGTTAGGAATAGGTTTAGGGTTAGGCCAGATAAAGGTGATAGTTTAGGGTGAGGTTTAGTTTTAGGGTTAATTTTAGGCTTAGGTTTATGGTGAAGTTTAGGTTAAGGATGAGGGTTAGGGTTAGTGTTAGGGTTAGGTGTTTCGGTTAAGGTTAGGGTTAGGTTTAGGGTTAGGCTTAGTGTTAGGTTTAGTTGTTTGGGTTAATGTCAGGGTCAGGTTTAGGATTAGGGATACGGTTCGGTTTAGGGTTAGGGTTAGGGTGAAGTTTACGTTAAGGGTGCGATTTGAGCTTAGGGTTAGGGTTACTGGTTAGGGTTAGGGTTAAGTTTAGGATTAGGTTTAGGGTTAAAGTTAGGTTTAGGGTGAGTGTTAGCTTTAAGTCATGGGTAGGTTTAGGGCTAGGTTAAGGTTAGAGAATGGGTTAGGTTAAGGGTTGGGGTTAGGTTTAGATGTTAGGGTGAGGGTTAGTGCTAGGTTTCCATTTAAGCTGTGGGTAGGTAAGATTTAGGGTTAGCATTAGGATTAGATTTAGAGTTAGTTTCAGGGTTAGGGTTAAGTTTAGGGTTAGGGTTAGGTTTATGGTTAGGATTAGGGTTAGGGTCAGGATTAGGGGGAGATTTAGTGTTATGTTTCATTTTAGGGTTAGGGTTAGGGTGAAGTTTCTGTTAAGGGGGAGGGTTCGGTTTAGGGTCAGACCTAGGGTTAGGGCTAGAATTAGGGTGAGTCGTTAGGGTTGGGTTTAGAGTTAAGGTTAGGTTTAGGCTAAAGATTAGGGCTAGATTTAGAGTTAGGTGTTAGTGTTCTGGTTAGGTTTAGGGTAGGGTTATATTTAGGATTAGGTTAAGAGTTAGAGTTATGTTTACAGTTAAGGTGAGGTTTTAGGGTAAGTGTTATGATTGGGTTAGAGTTCGGGTTAGTGTTAGGTGTAGGGTAAGATTTAGTTTTAAGTCCAGGTTTAGGGTTAGAGTTACTGTTCTATTTAGGGTCAAGTTTAGAGTTCGGGTTAGGGTTAGGATTAGGTCTAGGGTTAGGATTAGGATTAGGTTTAGGGTCAGCTTCAGGGCTATTGTAAGGCTTAGGTTTAGGGTAACAGATGGACTAGCTTCATGGTTAGAGTCAGGCTGAAAGTTAGGGTTTGGGTTAGGTTTAGTTTAACGGTTAAGGTTAGGGTTAGGGTTTGGATGAAGTTTAGCATAAGGTGAGGGTTACTTTTAGGGTTAGGGCTAGAGTTTGGGTTTGTGTTCCGGTTAGTGTTAAGGTTAGGTTTAGGGTCCAGTTTAGGGTTAGGGGTTATGTTTAGCCTTAGGGGTAGTTTTAGGTTTACGGTTAGTGTGAAGTTTAGGTTAAGGGTGAGGGTTAGGATTATAGTTAGTGTTAGAGGTTAGGTTTAGGGTGTTAGGGTTAGGTTTATGGTTAGGGTAGGGTTAGGTTTAGGGTTAATGTTAGGGTTAGTGTTAGATTAGGGTTACTATTCGTGTTAGTGTTAGGGTTAGCGTTAGCTTTAGGGTTGGGAATACAGTTAGGCGTTAGGGTGAGTGTTGGGGTTATGATGAGGGTTAGGTTTAGGTTTACAGTTAATGTGAGGGTTTAGGGTAATTATTATGGTTAGGGTTAGAGTTAGAGTTAGTGTCATGGTGAAGTTTCAGTTAATAGTGGGGGCTAGATTTAGGTTAGAGTTAGGGTTAAGGCTGGTGTTACGGTTAGGTTTAGGGTTAGGGTTAGGGTAGGGGTCAGGTTAGGGTTAAGGCTAGGTTTACGGTAAAGTGTAGGGCTAGGTTAGGGTTAGGGTTAGAGTTAGTGCTAGGGTTTAGGGTTAGGGTTTGGGTCGGGTTTAGAGTTAATGGTAGGGTTAGGTTTAGGGTGGAGTTAAGGTTAGGGTTAAGTTAGGGTAAGGGTTAGGTTTAGGTCAGGGTTAGGGTTAGGATGAGGGATAGGTTAGGGCTAGGGATAGGGTTAGGGGTTCGTGGGAGGGTTAGTGTTATTTTTACATTAAGCTGCTGTTTTAGGGTGTAACGGTTAGGGTTAGCGTTAGAGTTAGGGTTAGGTTTAGGGTTAGGGCTAGAGTTTGGGGATAGTGGGTTAGGCTTCGGTTTAGGGTGAAGTTTAGGTTAAGGATGAGTGTTCGGGTTAGGGTTAGGTGTTTGGGTTAATGTTAGGGTCAGGTTTAGGGTTCAGGGTAGAGTCAGCTTTAGGGTTAGGTTTAGGTTTAGGGTTTGGTTGAGTGTTAGTTTTGCTTAGGGTTACGGTTTGAATGAAGTTATGTTAGGCTTAGGGTTATGGTTCGGGTGAAATTTTGGTTAAGGGTGAGGGTTCGGTTTCGGGTTAGAGTTAGGGTTAGTGGTTAGTGTTCGGTTCAGGGTTAAGTTTAGGTTTTGGCTAAGTATTAGGGTTAGAGTTAGGGTTAGGGGTTAGTGTTTCAGTTAGGTTTAGGGTAGGCTTATAATTGCGGTGAAGTTTAGGGTTAGGGTAAGAGTTAGATTTACGTTTACTGTTAAGGTGAGGGTTTGGGGTAAGTATTACGTTTAGGGTTAGGGCTAGGTTTAGGGTTAGACTTTGGGTTAGGAGTTAGGTTTAAGTTTATGGTAGGCTTAAAGTTAGAGTAAAGGTTAGGTTAGGGTTAGGGTCAGGGTTAGGAGTAGAATTAGGTTTAGGGCGAGGGTTAGGGTCAGAGTTTTTGTAAGGGTTAGGTTTAGGGTTATAGGTGGGCCAAGGTTAAGGTTAGGGTTAGGTATAGGCTTAAAGTTAGGGTTAGCTATAGATTAGGGATAGGGTGAATTTTCATATAGGGTGAGGGTTAGGATTATGGCTAAGGTTTGGGTTCGTTTCCAGGTTAGTGTTAAGGTAATGTGTAGGGTTAGGGTTAAGTTTACGGGTTCTGTTTAGTTTTAGGGTTAGGTTTAGATTTTACGTTAGGGTTAAGTTCAGTTTTATGTTTAGAGTTAGCGTTGTGGTTGGGGTGAGGTTTAGGTTTAGGGTTAGGGTTAGGGTTGGGTAGGGTTAGGATTACAGTTATGGTAAGGTGTTAAGGTTTAGGGGTGTAGTTTAGGGTTAGGTTTTGGGGAGGGTGCCGCTTAGGCATTGTGGTTCTGGTCATGGTTAGGTTTGGTTTAGGGTTAGGGCTAGGTTTATGATTAGGTTTCGGGTTAGTGTTAGAGTTCGAGTGAGAGTTAGGTTTATGGTTTGGGTTAGGCTTTGGTGTTAGGGGTTAGGTTTTGGGTTAAGGTTAGGGTTATTGTTAGGCCTTAGGGGTTCTGGTTAGTGTTAGGGCTAGGGTTAGGCATAGCATTAGGGTTAGGCTTGGGGATACGGTTAGGGGTTAGGGTGAAGGTTACCGATAGTGTTATGGTTAAGGTGAGGCTTTAGGGTAAGTGTTATGAGTAGGGTTAGAGTTAGAGTTAGGGTTAGAGTTAGGTGGAGGGTAAGATTCAGGTTTAGTTTCAGGTTCAGCGTGAGAGTTAGTGTTCTATATAGGGTCAAGGTTACAGTTAGGGTTAGGATTAGGTCTAGGGTTAGGATTAGGATTAATTTTAGGGATAGGTTCAGGGCTATTTTAAGGATTAGGTTTAGGGTTACAGGTGGACTAGCATTAGAGTTAGCTTTAAGGTTAGGTTTTCGGTTAGCTTTAGGTTTACGATTGAGGTTAGGGTTAGGGTTTGGATGAAGTTTAGGATAGGGTGAGGGTTATTTTTATGGTTAGGGCTAGAGTTTGGGTTTGCGTTCAATTTAGTTTTAAGGTTCGGTTTAGGGTTCGGGTTAGGGTTAGGGGTTATGTTTAGGTTTAGGGTTACGCTTTGGTTTAGGGTTAGTGTGAAGTTTAGGTTAAGGGTGAGGGTTAGGGTAAGGGTTAGCATTAGGGATATGGTAAGGTGTTAGGGTTTAGAGGTGTAGTTTAGGATTAGGGTTTGGGTGAGGGTTCCGGTTAGGAATTGTGGTTCTGGTCATGGTTTGGTTTGCTTAGGGTTAGGTTTATGATTAGGTTTCGGGTTAGTGTTAGAGTTAGGGTGAGAGTTAGGTTTAAGTTTTGGGTTAGGCTTCGGTGTTAGGGGTTAGGGTTTGGGTTAGAGTTGGGGTTATCGTTAGGGCTCAGGGGTTTCACGTTAGTTTTAGGGTTAAGGTTAGGGATAGCATTAGGGTTAGGTTTGGGGGATACAGCTAGGGCTTAGGGTGTGGGTTACCTTTAGCTTTACAGTTAAGGGGAGGGTTTAGGATTAGTGTTATGATAAGGGTTAGAGTTAGAGTTAGGTTTAGTGCTAGGCTTAGGTGTAGGGGAAGATTTAGGTTTAGGTCCAGGTTTAGGGTTAGAGTTACTAGTCTCTTTAGGGTCAAGGTTAGAGTTAGGGTTAGGATTAGGTCTAGGGCTAGGATTCGGTTTAGGGTTAGGTTCAGGGCTATTGTAAGGCTTAGGTTTAGGGTTACAGATGGACTAGCGCTATGGTTAGCGGTAGGTTTGAGGTTAGGGTTTGGATTCGGTTTAGGTTTACGGTTAAGGTTAGGGTTAGGGTTTGGATGAAGTTTAGGACAGGGTGAGGGTTATTTTTACGGTTAGGGCTAGAGTTTGGGTTTGTGTTCAGGTTAGCATTAAGGTTAGGTTTAGGGTTCGGGTTCGGGTTAGGGTTTCTGTTTAGGGTTAGGGTTACGCTTTGGTTTAGGGTTAGTGTGAAGTTTAGGTGAAGGGTGAGGGTTAGGATAAGGGTTAGGTTTAGTGTTAGGATTATAGTTAGTCTTAGAGCTTAGATTTAGGATCTTAGGGTTAGGTTTACGGTTAGGGTAGTGTTAAGATTAGGGTTAATGTTAGAGTTAGGGTTAGATTAGGGTTAATGTTCGTGTTTCGGTTAGGGATAGGGTTACGGATAGCATTAGATTTAGGGTTGGGGATACGGTTAGGGGTTAGGGTGTGGGTTGGGGTTAGGCTGAGGGTTAAGTTTAGGTTTACAGTTAAGGTGAGGGTTTAGGGTAAGTATTATACTTAGGGTTCGAGTTAGAGTTTGGCTTAGGGTTGGGGGAAGTTTCAGGTAATAGTGACGGTTAGGGTAAGGGTTAGGGTTAAGATTAGAGTTAGGGTTAAGGTTAGTGTTAGGGTTAGGGTTAGGGTAGGGGTTAGGTTAGGGTTAAGGCTAGGTTTACGGTATAGGATAGGGCTAGGTTAGGGTTAGGGTTAGGGTTAGGTTTAGAGGTAGAGCTAGTGGTAGGGTTTAGGGTAAGGGGTAGGGTCAGGCTTAGAGTTTTTGTTAGGGTTAGGGTAGAGATAAGGCTAAGGTTAATTTTAGGGTTAGGGTAAGGGTTAGGTTTAGGTCAGGGTTAGGGTTAGGATGAGGATAGGGTTGGTGTTAGGGAAAGGGTTAGAGGTTCGTGTCAGGGTTTGTATTAGGTTTACTCTTAAGCTGATGTTTTACGGTGTTACGGTTAAGGTCAGGGTTAGAGTTAGGGTTAGGAATAGGTTTAGGGTTAGGCCAGATAAAGGTGATAGTTTAGGGTGAGGTTTAGTTTTAGGGTTAATTTTAGGCTTAGGTTTATGGTGAAGTTTAGGTTAAGGATGAGGGTTAGGGTTAGTGTTAGGGTTAGGTGTTTCGGTTAAGGTTAGGGTTAGGTTTAGGGTTAGGCTTAGTGTTAGGTTTAGTTGTTTGGGTTAATGTCAGGGTCAGGTTTAGGATTAGGGATACGGTTCGGTTTAGGGTTAGGGTTAGGGTGAAGTTTACGTTAAGGGTGCGATTTGAGCTTAGGGTTAGGGTTACTGGTTAGGGTTAGGGTTAAGTTTAGGATTAGGTTTAGGGTTAAAGTTAGGTTTAGGGTGAGTGTTAGCTTTAAGTCATGGGTAGGTTTAGGGCTAGGTTAAGGTTAGAGAATGGGTTAGGTTAAGGGTTGGGGTTAGGTTTAGATGTTAGGGTGAGGGTTAGTGCTAGGTTTCCATTTAAGCTGTGGGTAGGTAAGATTTAGGGTTAGCATTAGGATTAGATTTAGAGTTAGTTTCAGGGTTAGGGTTAAGTTTAGGGTTAGGGTTAGGTTTATGGTTAGGATTAGGGTTAGGGTCAGGATTAGGGGGAGATTTAGTGTTATGTTTCATTTTAGGGTTAGGGTTAGGGTGAAGTTTCTGTTAAGGGGGAGGGTTCGGTTTAGGGTCAGACCTAGGGTTAGGGCTAGAATTAGGGTGAGTCGTTAGGGTTGGGTTTAGAGTTAAGGTTAGGTTTAGGCTAAAGATTAGGGCTAGATTTAGAGTTAGGTGTTAGTGTTCTGGTTAGGTTTAGGGTAGGGTTATATTTAGGATTAGGTTAAGAGTTAGAGTTATGTTTACAGTTAAGGTGAGGTTTTAGGGTAAGTGTTATGATTGGGTTAGAGTTCGGGTTAGTGTTAGGTGTAGGGTAAGATTTAGTTTTAAGTCCAGGTTTAGGGTTAGAGTTACTGTTCTATTTAGGGTCAAGTTTAGAGTTCGGGTTAGGGTTAGGATTAGGTCTAGGGTTAGGATTAGGATTAGGTTTAGGGTCAGCTTCAGGGCTATTGTAAGGCTTAGGTTTAGGGTAACAGATGGACTAGCTTCATGGTTAGAGTCAGGCTGAAAGTTAGGGTTTGGGTTAGGTTTAGTTTAACGGTTAAGGTTAGGGTTAGGGTTTGGATGAAGTTTAGCATAAGGTGAGGGTTACTTTTAGGGTTAGGGCTAGAGTTTGGGTTTGTGTTCCGGTTAGTGTTAAGGTTAGGTTTAGGGTCCAGTTTAGGGTTAGGGGTTATGTTTAGCCTTAGGGGTAGTTTTAGGTTTACGGTTAGTGTGAAGTTTAGGTTAAGGGTGAGGGTTAGGATTATAGTTAGTGTTAGAGGTTAGGTTTAGGGTGTTAGGGTTAGGTTTATGGTTAGGGTAGGGTTAGGTTTAGGGTTAATGTTACGGTTAGTGTTAGATTAGGGTTACTATTCGTGTTAGTGTTAGGGTTAGGGTTAGCGTTAGCTTTAGGGTTGGGAATACAGTTAGGCGTTAGGGTGAGTGTTGGGGTTATGATGAGGGTTAGGTTTAGGTTTACAGTTAATGTGAGGGTTTAGGGTAATTATTATGGTTAGGGTTAGAGTTAGAGTTAGTGTCATGGTGAAGTTTCAGTTAATAGTGGGGGCTAGATTTAGGTTAGAGTTAGGGTTAAGGCTGGTGTTACGGTTAGGTTTAGGGTTAGGGTTAGGGTAGGGGTCAGGTTAGGGTTAAGGCTAGGTTTACGGTAAAGTGTAGGGCTAGGTTAGGGTTAGGGTTAGAGTTAGTGCTAGGGTTTAGGGTTAGGGTTTGGGTCGGGTTTAGAGTTAATGGTAGGGTTAGGTTTAGGGTGGAGTTAAGGTTAGGGTTAAGTTAGGGTTAGGGTAAGGGTTAGGTTTAGGTCAGGGTTAGGGTTAGGATGAGGGATAGGTTAGGGCTAGGGATAGGGTTAGGGGTTCGTGGGAGGGTTAGTGTTATTTTTACATTAAGCTGCTGTTTTAGGGTGTAACGGTTAGGGTTAGTGTTAGAGTTAGGGTTAGGTTTAGGGTTAGGGCTAGAGTTTGGGGATAGTGGGTTAGGCTTCGGTTTAGGGTGAAGTTTAGGTTAAGGATGAGTGTTCGGGTTAGGGTTAGGTGTTTGGGTTAATGTTAGGGTCAGGTTTAGGGTTCAGGGTAGAGTCAGCTTTAGGGTTAGGTTTAGGTTTAGGGTTTGGTTGAGTGTTAGTTTTGCTTAGGGTTACGGTTTGAATGAAGTTATGTTAGGCTTAGGGTTATGGTTCGGGTGAAATTTTGGTTAAGGGTGAGGGTTCGGTTTCGGGTTAGAGTTAGGGTTAGTGGTTAGTGTTCGGTTCAGGGTTAAGTTTAGGTTTTGGCTAAGTATTAGGGTTAGAGTTAGGGTTAGGGGTTAGTGTTTCAGTTAGGTTTAGGGTAGGCTTATAATTGCGCTGAAGATTAGGGTTAGGGTAAGAGTTAGATTTACGTTTACTGTTAAGGTGAGGGTTTTGGGTAAGTATTACGTTTAGGGTTAGGGCTAGGTTTAGGGTTAGACATTGGGTTAGGAGTTAGGTTTAAGTTTATGGTAGGCTTAAAGTTAGGGTTAAGGTTAGGTTAGGGTTAGGGTCAGGGTTAGGAGTAGAATTAGGTTTAGGGCGAGGGTTAGGGTCAGAGTTTTTGTAAGGGTTAGGTTTAGGGTTATAGGTGGGCCAAGGTTAAGGTTAGGGTTAGGTATAGGCTTAAAGTTAGGGTTAGCTATAGATTAGGGATAGGGTGAATTTTCATATAGGGTGAGGGTTAGGATTATGGCTAAGGTTTGGGTTCGTTTCCAGGTTAGTGTTAAGGTAATGTGTAGGGTTAGGGTTAAGTTTACGGGTTCTGTTTAGTTTTAGGGTTAGGTTTAGATTTTACGTTAGGGTTAAGTTCAGTTTTATGTTTAGAGTTAGCGTTGTGGTTGGGGTGAGGTTTAGGTTTAGGGTTAGGGTTGGGTAGGGTTAGGATTACGGTTATGGTAAGGTGTTAAGGTTTAGGGGTGTAGTTTAGGGTTAGGTTTTGGGGAGGGTGCCGCTTAGGCATTGTGGTTCTGGTCATGGTTAGGTTTGGTTTAGGGTTAGGGCTAGGTTTATGATTAGGTTTCGGGTTAGTGTTAGAGTTCGAGTGAGAGTTAGGGTTATGGTTTGGGTTAGGCTTTGGTGTTAGGGGTTAGGTTTTGGGTTAAGGTTAGGGTTATTGTTAGGCCTTAGGGGTTCTGGTTAGTGTTAGGGCTAGGGTTAGGCATAGCATTAGGGTTAGGCTTGGGGATACGGTTAGGGGTTAGGGTGAAGGTTACCGATAGTGTTATGGTTAAGGTGAGGCTTTAGGGTAAGTGTTATGAGTAGGGTTAGAGTTAGAGTTAGGGTTAGAGTTAGGTGGAGGGTAAGATTCAGGTTTAGTTTCAGGTTCAGCGTGAGAGTTGGTGTTCTATATAGGGTCAAGGTTACAGTTAGGGTTAGGATTAGGTCTAGGGTTAGGATTAGGATTAATTTTAGGGATAGGTTCAGGGCTATTTTAAGGATTAGGTTTAGGGTTACAGGTGGACTAGCATTAGAGTTAGCTTTAAGGTTAGGTTTTCGGTTAGCTTTAGGTTTACGATTGAGGTTAGGGTTAGGGTTTGGATGAAGTTTAGGATAGGGTGAGGGTTATTTTTATGGTTAGGGCTAGAGTTTGGGTTTGCGTTCAATTTAGTTTTAAGGTTCGGTTTAGGGTTCGGGTTAGGGTTAGGGGTTATGTTTAGGTTTAGGGTTACGCTTTGGTTTAGGGTTAGTGTGAAGTTTAGGTTAAGGGTGAGGGTTAGGGTAAGGGTTAGCATTAGGGATATGGTAAGGTGTTAGGGTTTAGAGGTGTAGTTTAGGATTAGGGTTTGGGTGAGGGTTCCGGTTAGGAATTGTGGTTCTGGTCATGGTTTGGTTTGCTTAGGGTTAGGTTTATGATTAGGTTTCGGGTTAGTGTTAGAGTTAGGGTGAGAGTTAGGTTTAAGTTTTGGGTTAGGCTTCGGTGTTAGGGGTTAGGGTTTGGGTTAGAGTTGGGGTTATCGTTAGGGCTCAGGGGTTTCACGTTAGTTTTAGGGTTAAGGTTAGGGATAGCATTAGGGTTAGGTTTGGGGGATACAGCTAGGGCTTAGGGTGTGGGTTACCTTTAGCTTTACAGTTAAGGGGAGGGTTTAGGATTAGTGTTATGATAAGGGTTAGAGTTAGAGTTAGGTTTAGTGCTAGGCTTAGGTGTAGGGGAAGATTTAGGTTTAGGTCCAGGTTTAGGGTTAGAGTTACTAGTCTCTTTAGGGTCAAGGTTAGAGTTAGGGTTAGGATTAGGTCTAGGGCTAGGATTCGGTTTAGGGTTAGGTTCAGGGCTATTGTAAGGCTTAGGTTTAGGGTTACAGATGGACTAGCGCTATGGTTAGCGGTAGGTTTGAGGTTAGGGTTTGGATTCGGTTTAGGTTTACGGTTAAGGTTAGGGTTAGGGTTTGGATGAAGTTTAGGACAGGGTGAGGGTTATTTTTACGGTTAGGGCTAGAGTTTGGGTTTGTGTTCAGGTTAGCATTAAGGTTAGGTTTAGGGTTCGGGTTCGGGTTAGGGTTTCTGTTTAGGGTTAGGGTTACGCTTTGGTTTAGGGTTAGTGTGAAGTTTAGGTGAAGGGTGAGGGTTAGGATAAGGGTTAGGTTTAGTGTTAGGATTATAGTTAGTCTTAGAGCTTAGATTTAGGATCTTAGGGTTAGGTTTACGGTTAGGGTAGTGTTAAGATTAGGGTTAATGTTAGAGTTAGGGTTAGATTAGGGTTAATGTTCGTGTTTCGGTTAGGGATAGGGTTACGGATAGCATTAGATTTAGGGTTGGGGATACGGTTAGGGGTTAGGGTGTGGGTTGGGGTTAGGCTGAGGGTTAAGTTTAGGTTTACAGTTAAGGTGAGGGTTTAGGGTAAGTATTATACTTAGGGTTCGAGTTAGAGTTTGGCTTAGGGTTGGGGGAAGTTTCAGGTAATAGTGACGGTTAGGGTAAGGGTTAGGGTTAAGATTAGAGTTAGGGTTAAGGTTAGTGTTAGGGTTAGGGTTAGGGTAGGGGTTAGGTTAGGGTTAAAGCTAGGTTTACGGTATAGGATAGGGCTAGGTTAGGGTTAGGGTTAGGTTTAGAGGTAGAGCTAGTGGTAGGGTTTAGGGTAAGGGGTAGGGTCAGGCTTAGAGTTTTTGTTAGGGTTAGGGTAGAGATAAGGCTAAGGTTAATTTTAGGGTTAGGGTAAGGGTTAGGTTTAGGTCAGGGTTAGGGTTAGGATGAGGATAGGGTTGGTGTTAGGGAAAGGGTTAGAGGTTCTTGTCAGGGTTTGTATTAGGTTTACTCTTAAGCTGATGTTTTACGGTGTTACGGTTAAGGTCAGGGTTAGAGTTAGGGTTAGGAATAGGTTTAGGGTTAGGCCAGATAAAGGTGATAGTTTAGGGTGAGGTTTAGTTTTAGGGTTAATTTTAGGCTTAGGTTTATGGTGAAGTTTAGGTTAAGGATGAGGGTTAGGGTTAGTGTTAGGGTTAGGTGTTTCGGTTAAGGTTAGGGTTAGGTTTAGGGTTAGGCTTAGTGTTAGGTTTAGTTGTTTGGGTTAATGTCAGGGTCAGGTTTAGGATTAGGGATACGGTTCGGTTTAGGGTTAGGGTTAGGGTGAAGTTTACGTTAAGGGTGCGATTTGAGCTTAGGGTTAGGGTTACTGGTTAGGGTTAGGGTTAAGTTTAGGATTAGGTTTAGGGTTAAAGTTAGGTTTAGGGTGAGTGTTAGCTTTAAGTCATGGGTAGGTTTAGGGCTAGGTTAAGGTTAGAGAATGGGTTAGGTTAAGGGTTGGGGTTAGGTTTAGATGTTAGGGTGAGGGTTAGTGCTAGGTTTCCATTTAAGCTGTGGGTAGGTAAGATTTAGGGTTAGCATTAGGATTAGATTTAGAGTTAGTTTCAGGGTTAGGGTTAAGTTTAGGGTTAGGGTTAGGTTTATGGTTAGGATTAGGGTTAGGGTCAGGATTAGGGGGAGATTTAGTGTTATGTTTCATTTTAGGGTTAGGGTTAGGGTGAAGTTTCTGTTAAGGGGGAGGGTTCGGTTTAGGGTCAGACCTAGGGTTAGGGCTAGAATTAGGGTGAGTCGTTAGGGTTGGGTTTAGAGTTAAGGTTAGGTTTAGGCTAAAGATTAGGGCTAGATTTAGAGTTAGGTGTTAGTGTTCTGGTTAGGTTTAGGGTAGGGTTATATTTAGGATTAGGTTAAGAGTTAGAGTTATGTTTACAGTTAAGGTGAGGTTTTAGGGTAAGTGTTATGATTGGGTTAGAGTTCGGGTTAGTGTTAGGTGTAGGGTAAGATTTAGTTTTAAGTCCAGGTTTAGGGTTAGAGTTACTGTTCTATTTAGGGTCAAGTTTAGAGTTCGGGTTAGGGTTAGGATTAGGTCTAGGGTTAGGATTAGGATTAGGTTTAGGGTCAGCTTCAGGGCTATTGTAAGGCTTAGGTTTAGGGTAACAGATGGACTAGCTTCATGGTTAGAGTCAGGCTGAAAGTTAGGGTTTGGGTTAGGTTTAGTTTAACGGTTAAGGTTAGGGTTAGGGTTTGGATGAAGTTTAGCATAAGGTGAGGGTTACTTTTAGGGTTAGGGCAAGAGTTTGGGTTTGTGTTCCGGTTAGTGTTAAGGTTAGGTTTAGGGTCCAGTTTAGGGTTAGGGGTTATGTTTAGCCTTAGGGGTAGTTTTAGGTTTACGGTTAGTGTGAAGTTTAGGTTAAGGGTGAGGGTTAGGATTATAGTTAGTGTTAGAGGTTAGGTTTAGGGTGTTAGGGTTAGGTTTATGGTTAGGGTAGGGTTAGGTTTAGGGTTAATGTTAGGGTTAGTGTTAGATTAGGGTTACTATTCGTGTTAGTGTTAGGGTTAGGGTTAGCGTTAGCTTTAGGGTTGGGAATACAGTTAGGCGTTAGGGTGAGTGTTGGGGTTATGATGAGGGTTAGGTTTAGGTTTACAGTTAATGTGAGGGTTTAGGGTAATTATTATGGTTAGGGTTAGAGTTAGAGTTAGTGTCATGGTGAAGTTTCAGTTAATAGTGGGGGCTAGATTTAGGTTAGAGTTAGGGTTAAGGCTGGTGTTACGGTTAGGTTTAGGGTTAGGGTTAGGGTAGGGGTCAGGTTAGGGTTAAGGCTAGGTTTACGGTAAAGTGTAGGGCTAGGTTAGGGTTAGGGTTAGAGTTAGTGCTAGGGTTTAGGGTTAGGGTTTGGGTCGGGTTTAGAGTTAATGGTAGGGTTAGGTTTAGGGTGGAGTTAAGGTTAGGGTTAAGTTAGGGTTAGGGTAAGGGTTAGGTTTAGGTCAGGGTTAGGGTTAGGATGAGGGATAGGTTAGGGCTAGGGATAGGGTTAGGCGTTCGTGGGAGAGTTAGTGTTATTTTTACATTAAGCTGCTGTTTTAGGGTGTAACGGTTAGGGTTAGTGTTAGAGTTAGGGTTAGGTTTAGGGTTAGGGCTAGAGTTTGGGGATAGTGGGTTAGGCTTCGGTTTAGGGTGAAGTTTAGGTTAAGGATGAGTGTTCGGGTTAGGGTTAGGTGTTTGGGTTAATGTTAGGGTCAGGTTTAGGGTTCAGGGTAGAGTCAGCTTTAGGGTTAGGTTTAGGTTTAGGGTTTGGTTGAGTGTTAGTTTTGCTTAGGGTTACGGTTTGAATGAAGTTATGTTAGGCTTAGGGTTATGGTTCGGGTGAAATTTTGGTTAAGGGTGAGGGTTCGGTTTCGGGTTAGAGTTAGGGTTAGTGGTTAGTGTTCGGTTCAGGGTTAAGTTTAGGTTTTGGCTAAGTATTAGGGTTAGAGTTAGGGTTAGGGGTTAGTGTTTCAGTTAGGTTTAGGGTAGGCTTATAATTGCGCTGAAGATTAGGGTTAGGGTAAGAGTTAGATTTACGTTTACTGTTAAGGTGAGGGTTTTGGGTAAGTATTACGTTTAGGGTTAGGGCTAGGTTTAGGGTTAGACATTGGGTTAGGAGTTAGGTTTAAGTTTATGGTAGGCTTAAAGTTAGGGTTAAGGTTAGGTTAGGGTTAGGGTCAGGGTTAGGAGTAGAATTAGGTTTAGGGCGAGGGTTAGGGTCAGAGTTTTTGTAAGGGTTAGGTTTAGGGTTATAGGTGGGCCAAGGTTAAGGTTAGGGTTAGGTATAGGCTTAAAGTTAGGGTTAGCTATAGATTAGGGATAGGGTGAATTTTCATATAGGGTGAGGGTTAGGATTATGGCTAAGGTTTGGGTTCGTTTCCAGGTTAGTGTTAAGGTAATGTGTAGGGTTAGGGTTAAGTTTACGGGTTCTGTTTAGTTTTAGGGTTAGGTTTAGATTTTACGTTAGGGTTAAGTTCAGTTTTATGTTTAGAGTTAGCGTTGTGGTTGGCGTGAGGTTTAGGTTTAGGGTTAGGGTTAGGGTTGGGTAGGGTTAGGATTACGGTTATGGTAAGGTGTTAAGGTTTAGGGGTGTAGTTTAGGGTTAGGTTTTGGGGAGGGTGCCGCTTAGGCATTGTGGTTCTGGTCATGGTTAGGTTTGGTTTAGGGTTAGGGCTAGGTTTATGATTAGGTTTCGGGTTAGTGTTAGAGTTCGAGTGAGAGTTAGGGTTATGGTTTGGGTTAGGCTTTGGTGTTAGGGGTTAGGTTTTGGGTTAAGGTTAGGGTTATTGTTAGGCCTTAGGGGTTCTGGTTAGTGTTAGGGCTAGGGTTAGGCATAGCATTAGGGTTAGGCTTGGGGATACGGTTAGGGGTTAGGGTGAAGGTTACCGATAGTGTTATGGTTAAGGTGAGGCTTTAGGGTAAGTGTTATGAGTAGGGTTAGAGTTAGAGTTAGGGTTAGAGTTAGGTGGAGGGTAAGATTCAGGTTTAGTTTCAGGTTCAGCGTGAGAGTTAGTGTTCTATATAGGGTCAAGGTTACAGTTAGGGTTAGGATTAGGTCTAGGGTTAGGATTAGGATTAATTTTAGGGATAGGTTCAGGGCTATTTTAAGGATTAGGTTTAGGGTTACAGGTGGACTAGCATTAGAGTTAGCTTTAAGGTTAGGTTTTCGGTTAGCTTTAGGTTTACGATTGAGGTTAGGGTTAGGGTTTGGATGAAGTTTAGGATAGGGTGAGGGTTATTTTTATGGTTAGGGCTAGAGTTTGGGTTTGCGTTCAATTTAGTTTTAAGGTTCGGTTTAGGGTTCGGGTTAGGGTTAGGGGTTATGTTTAGGTTTAGGGTTACGCTTTGGTTTAGGGTTAGTGTGAAGTTTAGGTTAAGGGTGAGGGTTAGGGTAAGGGTTAGCATTAGGGATATGGTAAGGTGTTAGGGTTTAGAGGTGTAGTTTAGGATTAGGGTTTGGGTGAGGGTTCCGGTTAGGAATTGTGGTTCTGGTCATGGTTTGGTTTGCTTAGGGTTAGGTTTATGATTAGGTTTCGGGTTAGTGTTAGAGTTAGGGTGAGAGTTAGGTTTAAGTTTTGGGTTAGGCTTCGGTGTTAGGGGTTAGGGTTTGGGTTAGAGTTGGGGTTATCGTTAGGGCTCAGGGGTTTCACGTTAGTTTTAGGGTTAAGGTTAGGGATAGCATTAGGGTTAGGTTTGGGGGATACAGCTAGGGCTTAGGGTGTGGGTTACCTTTAGCTTTACAGTTAAGGGGAGGGTTTAGGATTAGTGTTATGATAAGGGTTAGAGTTAGAGTTAGGTTTAGTGCTAGGCTTAGGTGTAGGGGAAGATTTAGGTTTAGGTCCAGGTTTAGGGTTAGAGTTACTAGTCTCTTTAGGGTCAAGGTTAGAGTTAGGGTTAGGATTAGGTCTAGGGCTAGGATTCGGTTTAGGGTTAGGTTCAGGGCTATTGTAAGGCTTAGGTTTAGGGTTACAGATGGACTAGCGCTATGGTTAGCGGTAGGTTTGAGGTTAGGGTTTGGATTCGGTTTAGGTTTACGGTTAAGGTTAGGGTTAGGGTTTGGATGAAGTTTAGGACAGGGTGAGGGTTATTTTTACGGTTAGGGCTAGAGTTTGGGTTTGTGTTCAGGTTAGCATTAAGGTTAGGTTTAGGGTTCGGGTTCGGGTTAGGGTTTCTGTTTAGGGTTAGGGTTACGCTTTGGTTTAGGGTTAGTGTGAAGTTTAGGTGAAGGGTGAGGGTTAGGATAAGGGTTAGGTTTAGTGTTAGGATTATAGTTAGTCTTAGAGCTTAGATTTAGGATCTTAGGGTTAGGTTTACGGTTAGGGTAGTGTTAAGATTAGGGTTAATGTTAGAGTTAGGGTTAGATTAGGGTTAATGTTCGTGTTTCGGTTAGGGATAGGGTTACGGATAGCATTAGATTTAGGGTTGGGGATACGGTTAGGGGTTAGGGTGTGGGTTGGGGTTAGGCTGAGGGTTAAGTTTAGGTTTACAGTTAAGGTGAGGGTTTAGGGTAAGTATTATACTTAGGGTTCGAGTTAGAGTTTGGCTTAGGGTTGGGGGAAGTTTCAGGTAATAGTGACGGTTAGGGTAAGGGTTAGGGTTAAGATTAGAGTTAGGGTTAAGGTTAGTGTTAGGGTTAGGGTTAGGGTAGGGGTTAGGTTAGGGTTAAGGCTAGGTTTACGGTATAGGATAGGGCTAGGTTAGGGTTAGGGTTAGGTTTAGAGGTAGAGCTAGTGGTAGGGTTTAGGGTAAGGGGTAGGGTCAGGCTTAGAGTTTTTGTTAGGGTTAGGGTAGAGATAAGGCTAAGGTTAATTTTAGGGTTAGGGTAAGGGTTAGGTTTAGGTCAGGGTTAGGGTTAGGATGAGGATAGGGTTGGTGTTAGGAAAAGGGTTAGAGGTTCTTGTCAGGGTTTGTATTAGGTTTACTCTTAAGCTGATGTTTTACGGTGTTACGGTTAAGGTCAGGGTTAGAGTTAGGGTTAGGAATAGGTTTAGGGTTAGGCCAGATAAAGGTGATAGTTTAGGGTGAGGTTTAGTTTTAGGGTTAATTTTAGGCTTAGGTTTATGGTGAAGTTTAGGTTAAGGATGAGGGTTAGGGTTAGTGTTAGGGTTAGGTGTTTCGGTTAAGGTTAGGGTTAGGTTTAGGGTTAGGCTTAGTGTTAGGTTTAGTTGTTTGGGTTAATGTCAGGGTCAGGTTTAGGATTAGGGATACGGTTCGGTTTAGGGTTAGGGTTAGGGTGAAGTTTACGTTAAGGGTGCGATTTGAGCTTAGGGTTAGGGTTACTGGTTAGGGTTAGGGTTAAGTTTAGGATTAGGTTTAGGGTTAAAGTTAGGTTTAGGGTGAGTGTTAGCTTTAAGTCATGGGTAGGTTTAGGGCTAGGTTAAGGTTAGAGAATGGGTTAGGTTAAGGGTTGGGGTTAGGTTTAGATGTTAGGGTGAGGGTTAGTGCTAGGTTTCCATTTAAGCTGTGGGTAGGTAAGATTTAGGGTTAGCATTAGGATTAGATTTAGAGTTAGTTTCAGGGTTAGGGTTAAGTTTAGGGTTAGGGTTAGGTTTATGGTTAGGATTAGGGTTAGGGTCAGGATTAGGGGGAGATTTAGTGTTATGTTTCATTTTAGGGTTAGGGTTAGGGTGAAGTTTCTGTTAAGGGGGAGGGTTCGGTTTAGGGTCAGACCTAGGGTTAGGGCTAGAATTAGGGTGAGTCGTTAGGGTTGGGTTTAGAGTTAAGGTTAGGTTTAGGCTAAAGATTAGGGCTAGATTTAGAGTTAGGTGTTAGTGTTCTGGTTAGGTTTAGGGTAGGGTTATATTTAGGATTAGGTTAAGAGTTAGAGTTATGTTTACAGTTAAGGTGAGGTTTTAGGGTAAGTGTTATGATTGGGTTAGAGTTCGGGTTAGTGTTAGGTGTAGGGTAAGATTTAGTTTTAAGTCCAGGTTTAGGGTTAGAGTTACTGTTCTATTTAGGGTCAAGTTTAGAGTTCGGGTTAGGGTTAGGATTAGGTCTAGGGTTAGGATTAGGATTAGGTTTAGGGTCAGCTTCAGGGCTATTGTAAGGCTTAGGTTTAGGGTAACAGATGGACTAGCTTCATGGTTAGAGTCAGGCTGAAAGTTAGGGTTTGGGTTAGGTTTAGTTTAACGGTTAAGGTTAGGGTTAGGGTTTGGATGAAGTTTAGCATAAGGTGAGGGTTACTTTTAGGGTTAGGGCTAGAGTTTGGGTTTGTGTTCCGGTTAGTGTTAAGGTTAGGTTTAGGGTCCAGTTTAGGGTTAGGGGTTATGTTTAGCCTTAGGGGTAGTTTTAGGTTTACGGTTAGTGTGAAGTTTAGGTTAAGGGTGAGGGTTAGGATTATAGTTAGTGTTAGAGGTTAGGTTTAGGGTGTTAGGGTTAGGTTTATGGTTAGGGTAGGGTTAGGTTTAGGGTTAATGTTAGGGTTAGTGTTAGATTAGGGTTACTATTCGTGTTAGTGTTAGGGTTAGGGTCAGCGTTAGCTTTAGGGTTGGGAATACAGTTAGGCGTTAGGGTGAGTGTTGGGGTTATGATGAGGGTTAGGTTTAGGTTTACAGTTAATGTGAGGGTTTAGGGTAATTATTATGGTTAGGGTTAGAGTTAGAGTTAGTGTCATGGTGAAGTTTCAGTTAATAGTGGGGGCTAGATTTAGGTTAGAGTTAGGGTTAAGGCTGGTGTTACGGTTAGGTTTAGGGTTAGGGTTAGGGTAGGGGTCAGGTTAGGGTTAAGGCTAGGTTTACGGTAAAGTGTAGGGCTAGGTTAGGGTTAGGGTTAGAGTTAGTGCTAGGGTTTAGGGTTAGGGTTTGGGTCGGGTTTAGAGTTAATGGTAGGGTTAGGTTTAGGGTGGAGTTAAGGTTAGGGTTAAGTTAGGGTTAGGGTAAGGGTTAGGTTTAGGTCAGGGTTAGGGTTAGGATGAGGGATAGGTTAGGGCTAGGGATAGGGTTAGGGGTTCGTGGGAGGGTTAGTGTTATTTTTACATTAAGCTGCTGTTTTAGGGTGTAACGGTTAGGGTTAGTGTTAGAGTTAGGGTTAGGTTTAGGGTTAGGGCTAGAGTTTGGGGATAGTGGGTTAGGCTTCGGTTTAGGGTGAAGTTTAGGTTAAGGATGAGTGTTCGGGTTAGGGTTAGGTGTTTGGGTTAATGTTAGGGTCAGGTTTAGGGTTCAGGGTAGAGTCAGCTTTAGGGTTAGGTTTAGGTTTAGGGTTTGGTTGAGTGTTAGTTTTGCTTAGGGTTACGGTTTGAATGAAGTTATGTTAGGCTTAGGGTTATGGTTCGGGTGAAATTTTGGTTAAGGGTGAGGGTTCGGTTTCGGGTTAGAGTTAGGGTTAGTGGTTAGTGTTCGGTTCAGGGTTAAGTTTAGGTTTTGGCTAAGTATTAGGGTTAGAGTTAGGGTTAGGGGTTAGTGTTTCAGTTAGGTTTAGGGTAGGCTTATAATTGCGCTGAAGATTAGGGTTAGGGTAAGAGTTAGATTTACGTTTACTGTTAAGGTGAGGGTTTTGGGTAAGTATTACGTTTAGGGTTAGGGCTAGGTTTAGGGTTAGACATTGGGTTAGGAGTTAGGTTTAAGTTTATGGTAGGCTTAAAGTTAGGGTTAAGGTTAGGTTAGGGTTAGGGTCAGGGTTAGGAGTAGAATTAGGTTTAGGGCGAGGGTTAGGGTCAGAGTTTTTGTAAGGGTTAGGTTTAGGGTTATAGGTGGGCCAAGGTTAAGGTTAGGGTTAGGTATAGGCTTAAAGTTAGGGTTAGCTATAGATTAGGGATAGGGTGAATTTTCATATAGGGTGAGGGTTAGGATTATGGCTAAGGTTTGGGTTCGTTTCCAGGTTAGTGTTAAGGTAATGTGTAGGGTTAGGGTTAAGTTTACGGGTTCTGTTTAGTTTTAGGGTTAGGTTTAGATTTTACGTTAGGGTTAAGTTCAGTTTTATGTTTAGAGTTAGCGTTGTGGTTGGCGTGAGGTTTAGGTTTAGGGTTAGGGTTGGGTAGGGTTAGGATTACGGTTATGGTAAGGTGTTAAGGTTTAGGGGTGTAGTTTAGGGTTAGGTTTTGGGGAGGGTGCCGCTTAGGCATTGTGGTTCTGGTCATGGTTAGGTTTGGTTTAGGGTTAGGGCTAGGTTTATGATTAGGTTTCGGGTTAGTGTTAGAGTTCGAGTGAGAGTTAGGGTTATGGTTTGGGTTAGGCTTTGGTGTTAGGGGTTAGGTTTTGGGTTAAGGTTAGGGTTATTGTTAGGCCTTAGGGGTTCTGGTTAGTGTTAGGGCTAGGGTTAGGCATAGCATTAGGGTTAGGCTTGGGGATACGGTTAGGGGTTAGGGTGAAGGTTACCGATAGTGTTATGGTTAAGGTGAGGCTTTAGGGTAAGTGTTATGAGTAGGGTTAGAGTTAGAGTTAGGGTTAGAGTTAGGTGGAGGGTAAGATTCAGGTTTAGTTTCAGGTTCAGCGTGAGAGTTAGTGTTCTATATAGGGTCAAGGTTACAGTTAGGGTTAGGATTAGGTCTAGGGTTAGGATTAGGATTAATTTTAGGGATAGGTTCAGGGCTATTTTAAGGATTAGGTTTAGGGTTACAGGTGGACTAGCATTAGAGTTAGCTTTAAGGTTAGGTTTTCGGTTAGCTTTAGGTTTACGATTGAGGTTAGGGTTAGGGTTTGGATGAAGTTTAGGATAGGGTGAGGGTTATTTTTATGGTTAGGGCTAGAGTTTGGGTTTGCGTTCAATTTAGTTTTAAGGTTCGGTTTAGGGTTCGGGTTAGGGTTAGGGGTTATGTTTAGGTTTAGGGTTACGCTTTGGTTTAGGGTTAGTGTGAAGTTTAGGTTAAGGGTGAGGGTTAGGGTAAGGGTTAGCATTAGGGATATGGTAAGGTGTTAGGGTTTAGAGGTGTAGTTCAGGATTAGGGTTTGGGTGAGGGTTCCGGTTAGGAATTGTGGTTCTGGTCATGGTTTGGTTTGCTTAGGGTTAGGTTTATGATTAGGTTTCGGGTTAGTGTTAGAGTTAGGGTGAGAGTTAGGTTTAAGTTTTGGGTTAGGCTTCGGTGTTAGGGGTTAGGGTTTGGGTTAGAGTTGGGGTTATCGTTAGGGCTCAGGGGTTTCACGTTAGTTTTAGGGTTAAGGTTAGGGATAGCATTAGGGTTAGGTTTGGGGGATACAGCTAGGGCTTAGGGTGTGGGTTACCTTTAGCTTTACAGTTAAGGGGAGGGTTTAGGATTAGTGTTATGATAAGGGTTAGAGTTAGAGTTAGGTTTAGTGCTAGGCTTAGGTGTAGGGGAAGATTTAGGTTTAGGTCCAGGTTTAGGGTTAGAGTTACTAGTCTCTTTAGGGTCAAGGTTAGAGTTAGGGTTAGGATTAGGTCTAGGGCTAGGATTCGGTTTAGGGTTAGGTTCAGGGCTATTGTAAGGCTTAGGTTTAGGGTTACAGATGGACTAGCGCTATGGTTAGCGGTAGGTTTGAGGTTAGGGTTTGGATTCGGTTTAGGTTTACGGTTAAGGTTAGGGTTAGGGTTTGGATGAAGTTTAGGACAGGGTGAGGGTTATTTTTACGGTTAGGGCTAGAGTTTGGGTTTGTGTTCAGGTTAGCATTAAGGTTAGGTTTAGGGTTCGGGTTCGGGTTAGGGTTTCTGTTTAGGGTTAGGGTTACGCTTTGGTTTAGGGTTAGTGTGAAGTTTAGGTGAAGGGTGAGGGTTAGGATAAGGGTTAGGTTTAGTGTTAGGATTATAGTTAGTCTTAGAGCTTAGATTTAGGATCTTAGGGTTAGGTTTACGGTTAGGGTAGTGTTAAGATTAGGGTTAATGTTAGAGTTAGGGTTAGATTAGGGTTAATGTTCGTGTTTCGGTTAGGGATAGGGTTACGGATAGCATTAGATTTAGGGTTGGGGATACGGTTAGGGGTTAGGGTGTGGGTTGGGGTTAGGGTGAGGGTTAAGTTTAGGTTTACAGTTAAGGTGAGGGTTTAGGGTAAGTATTATACTTAGGGTTCGAGTTAGAGTTTGGGTTAGGGTTGGGGGAAGTTTCAGGTAATAGTGACGGTTAGGGTAAGGGTTAGGGTTAAGATTAGAGTTAGGGTTAAGGTTAGTGTTAGGGTTAGGGTTAGGGTAGGGGTTAGGTTAGGGTTAAGGCTAGGTTTACGGTATAGGATAGGGCTAGGTTAGGGTTAGGGTTAGGGTTAGGTTTAGAGGTAGAGCTAGTGGTAGGGTTTAGGGTAAGGGGTAGGGCCAGGCTTAGAGTTTTTGTTAGGGTTAGGGTAGAGATAAGGCTAAGGTTAATTTTAGGGTTAGGGTAAGGGTTAGGTTTAGGTCAGGGTTAGGGTTAGGATGAGGATAGGGTTGGTGTTAGGGAAAGGGTTAGAGGTTCTTGTCAGGGTTTGTATTAGGTTTACTCTTAAGCTGATGTTTTACGGTGTTACGGTTAAGGTCAGGGTTAGAGTTAGGGTTAGGAATAGGTTTAGGGTTAGGCCAGATAAAGGTGATAGTTTAGGGTGAGGTTTAGTTTTAGGGTTAATTTTAGGCTTAGGTTTATGGTGAAGTTTAGGTTAAGGATGAGGGTTAGGGTTAGTGTTAGGGTTAGGTGTTTCGGTTAAGGTTAGGGTTAGGTTTAGGGTTAGGCTTAGTGTTAGGTTTAGTTGTTTGGGTTAATGTCAGGGTCAGGTTTAGGATTAGGGATACGGTTCGGTTTAGGGTTAGGGTGAAGTTTACGTTAAGGGTGCGATTTGAGCTTAGGGTTAGGGTTACTGGTTAGGGTTAGGGTTAAGTTTAGGATTAGGTTTAGGGTTAAAGTTAGGTTTAGGGTGAGTGTTAGCTTTAAGTCATGGGTAGGTTTAGGGCTAGGTTAAGGTTAGAGAATGGGTTAGGTTAAGGGTTGGGGTTAGGTTTAGATGTTAGGGTGAGGGTTAGTGCTAGGTTTCCATTTAAGCTGTGGGTAGGTAAGATTTAGGGTTAGCATTAGGATTAGATTTAGAGTTAGTTTCAGGGTTAGGGTTAAGTTTAGGGTTAGGGTTAGGTTTATGGTTAGGATTAGGGTTAGGGTCAGGATTAGGGGGAGATTTAGTGTTATGTTTCATTTTAGGGTTAGGGTTAGGGTGAAGTTTCTGTTAAGGGTGAGGGTTCGGTTTAGGGTCAGACCTAGGGTTAGGGCTAGAATTAGGGTGAGTCGTTAGGGTTGGGTTTAGAGTTAAGGTTAGGTTTAGGCTAAAGATTAGGGCTAGATTTAGAGTTAGGTGTTAGTGTTCTGGTTAGGTTTAGGGTAGGGTTATATTTAGGATTAGGTTAAGAGTTAGAGTTATGTTTACAGTTAAGGTGAGGTTTTAGGGTAAGTGTTATGATTGGGTTAGAGTTCGGGTTAGTGTTAGGTGTAGGGTAAGATTTAGTTTTAAGTCCAGGTTTAGGGTTAGAGTTACTGTTCTATTTAGGGTCAAGTTTAGAGTTCGGGTTAGGGTTAGGATTAGGTCTAGGGTTAGGATTAGGATTAGGTTTAGGGTCAGCTTCAGGGCTATTGTAAGGCTTAGGTTTAGGGTAACAGATGGACTAGCTTCATGGTTAGAGTCAGGCTGAAAGTTAGGGTTTGGGTTAGGTTTAGTTTAACGGTTAAGGTTAGGGTTAGGGTTTGGATGAAGTTTAGCATAAGGTGAGGGTTACTTTTAGGGTTAGGGCTAGAGTTTGGGTTTGTGTTCCGGTTAGTGTTAAGGTTAGGTTTAGGGTCCAGTTTAGGGTTAGGGGTTATGTTTAGCCTTAGGGGTAGTTTTAGGTTTACGGTTAGTGTGAAGTTTAGGTTAAGGGTGAGGGTTAGGATTATAGTTAGTGTTAGAGGTTAGGTTTAGGGTGTTAGGGTTAGGTTTATGGTTAGGGTAGGGTTAGGTTTAGGGTTAATGTTAGGGTTAGTGTTAGATTAGGGTTACTATTCGTGTTAGTGTTAGGGTTAGGGTTAGCGTTAGCTTTAGGGTTGGGAATACAGTTAGGCGTTAGGGTGAGTGTTGGGGTTATGATGAGGGTTAGGTTTAGGTTTACAGTTAATGTGAGGGTTTAGGGTAATTATTATGGTTAGGGTTAGAGTTAGAGTTAGTGTCATGGTGAAGTTTCAGTTAATAGTGGGGGCTAGATTTAGGTTAGAGTTAGGGTTAAGGCTGGTGTTACGGTTAGGTTTAGGGTTAGGGTTAGGGTAGGGGTCAGGTTAGGGTTAAGGCTAGGTTTACGGTAAAGTGTAGGGCTAGGTTAGGGTTAGGGTTAGAGTTAGTGCTAGGGTTTAGGGTTAGGGTTTGGGTCGGGTTTAGAGTTAATGGTAGGGTTAGGTTTAGGGTGGAGTTAAGGTTAGGGTTAAGTTAGGGTTAGGGTAAGGGTTAGGTTTAGGTCAGGGTTAGGGTTAGGATGAGGGATAGGTTAGGGCTAGGGATAGGGTTAGGGGTTCGTGGGAGGGTTAGTGTTATTTTTACATTAAGCTGCTGTTTTAGGGTGTAACGGTTAGGGTTAGTGTTAGAGTTAGGGTTAGGTTTAGGGTTAGGGCTAGAGTTTGGGGATAGTGGGTTAGGCTTCGGTTTAGGGTGAAGTTTAGGTTAAGGATGAGTGTTCGGGTTAGGGTTAGGTGTTTGGGTTAATGTTAGGGTCAGGTTTAGGGTTCAGGGTAGAGTCAGCTTTAGGGTTAGGTTTAGGTTTAGGGTTTGGTTGAGTGTTAGTTTTGCTTAGGGTTACGGTTTGAATGAAGTTATGTTAGGCTTAGGGTTATGGTTCGGGTGAAATTTTGGTTAAGGGTGAGGGTTCGGTTTCGGGTTAGAGTTAGGGTTAGTGGTTAGTGTTCGGTTCAGGGTTAAGTTTAGGTTTTGGCTAAGTATTAGGGTTAGAGTTAGGGTTAGGGGTTTGTGTTTCAGTTAGGTTTAGGGTAGGCTTATAATTGCGCTGAAGATTAGGGTTAGGGTAAGAGTTAGATTTACGTTTACTGTTAAGGTGAGGGTTTTGGGGAAGTATTACGTTTAGGGTTAGGGCTAGGTTTAGGGTTAGACTTTGGGTTAGGAGTTAGGTTTAAGTTTATGGTAGGCTTAAAGTTAGGGTTAAGGTTAGGTTAGGGTTAGGGTCAGGGTTAGGAGTAGAATTAGGTTTAGGGCGAGGGTTAGGGTCAGAGTTTTTGTAAGGGTTAGGTTTAGGGTTATAGGTGGGCCAAGGTTAAGGTTAGGGTTAGGTATAGGCTTAAAGTTAGGGTTAGCTATAGATTAGGGATAGGGTGAATTTTCATATAGGGTGAGGGTTAGGATTATGGCTAAGGTTTGGGTTCGTTTCCAGGTTAGTGTTAAGGTAATGTGTAGGGTTAGGGTTAAGTTTACGGGTTCTGTTTAGTTTTAGGGTTAGGTTTAGATTTTACGTTAGGGTTAAGTTCAGTTTTATGTTTAGAGTTAGCGTTGTGGTTGGCGTGAGGTTTAGGTTTAGGGTTAGGGTTGGGTAGGGTTAGGATTACGGTTATGGTAAGGTGTTAAGGTTTAGGGGTGAAGTTTAGTGTTAGGTTTTGGGGAGGGTGCCGCTTAGGCATTGTGGTTCTGGTCATGGTTAGGTTTGGTTTAGGGTTAGGGCTAGGTTTATGATTAGGTTTCGGGTTAGTGTTAGAGTTCGAGTGAGAGTTAGGGTTATGGTTTGGGTTAGGCTTTGGTGTTAGGTGTTAGGTTTTGGGTTAAGGTTAGGGTTACTGTTAGGCCTTAGGAGTTCTGGTTACTGTTAGGGCTAGGGTTAGGCATAGCATTAGGGTTAGGCTTGGGGATACGGTTAGGGGTTAGGGTGAAGGTTACCGATAGTGTTACGGTTAAGGTGAGGCTTTAGGGTAAGTGTTATGAGTAGGGTTAGAGTTAGAGTTAGGGTTAGAGTTAGGTGGAGGGTAAGATTCAGGTTTAGTTTCAGGTTCAGCGTTAGAGTTAGTGTTCTATATAGGGTCAAGGTTACAGTTAGGGTTAGGATTAGGTCTAGGGTTAGGATTAGGATTAATTTTAGGGATAGGTTCAGGGCTATTTTAAGGATTAGGTTTAGGGTTACAGGTGGACTAGCATTAGAGTTAGCTTTAAGGTTAGGTTTTCGGTTAGCTTTAGGTTTACGATTGAGGTTAGGGTTAGGGTTTGGATGAAGTTTAGGATA
Organism: Loxodonta africana; assembly: GCF_030014295.1. NCBI lineage: Eukaryota > Metazoa > Chordata > Mammalia > Proboscidea > Elephantidae > Loxodonta > Loxodonta africana. Next base: position 3,891,427 of record NC_087370.1, read on the forward strand.
GGGTGAGGGTTATTTTTATGGTTAGGGCTAGAGTTTGGGTTTGCGTTCAATTTAGTTTTAAGGTTCGGTTTAGGGTTCGGGTTAGGGTTAGGGGTTATGTTTAGGGTTAGGGTTACACTTTGGTTTAGGGTTAGTGTGAAGTTTAGGTTAAGGGTGAGGGTTAGGGTAAGGGTTAGCATTAGGGATATGGTAAGGTGTTAGGGTTTAGAGGTGTAGTTTAGGATTAGGGTTTGGGTGAGGGTTCCGGTTAGGAATTGTGGTTCTGGTCATGGTTTGGTTTGCTTAGGGTTAGGTTTATGATTAGGTTTCGGGTTAGTGTTAGAGTTAGGGTGAGAGTTAGGTTTAAGTTTTGGGTTAGGCTTCGGTGTTAGGGGTTAGGGTTTGGGTTAGAGTTGGGGTTATCGTTAGGGCTCAGGGGTTTCACGTTAGTTTTAGGGTTAAGGTTAGGGATAGCATTAGGGTTAGGTTTGGGGGATACAGCTAGGGCTTAGGGTGTGGGTTACCTTTAGCTTTACAGTTAAGGGGAGGGTTTAGGATTAGTGTTATGATAAGGGTTAGAGTTAGAGTTAGGTTTAGTGCTAGGCTTAGGTGTAGGGGAAGATTTAGGTTTAGGTCCAGGTTTAGGGTTAGAGTTACTAGTCTCTTTAGGGTCAAGGTTAGAGTTAGGGTTAGGATTAGGTCTAGGGCTAGGATTCGGTTTAGGGTTAGGTTCAGGGCTATTGTAAGGCTTAGGTTTAGGGTTACAGATGGACTAGCGCTATGGTTAGCGGTAGGTTTGAGGTTGGGGTTTGGATTCGGTTTAGGTTTACGGTTAAGGTTAGGGTTAGGGTTTGGATGAAGTTTAGGACAGGGTGAGGGTTATTTTTACGGTTAGGGCTAGAGTTTGGGTTTGTGTTCAGGTTAGCATTAAGGTTAGGTTTAGGGTTCGGGTTCGGGTTAGGGTTTCTGTTTAGGGTTAGGGTTACGCTTTGGTTTAGAGTTAGTGTGAAGTTTAGGTGAAGGGTGAGGGTTAGGATAAGGGTTAGGTTTAGTGTTAGGATTATAGTTAGTCTTAGAGCTTAGATTTAGGATCTTAGGGTTAGGTTTATGGTTAGGGTAGTGTTAAGATTAGGGTTAATGTTAGAGTTAGGGTTAGATTAGGGTTAATGTTCGTGTTTCGGTTAGGGATAGGGTTACGGATAGCATTAGATTTAGGGTTGGGGATACGGTTAGGGGTTAGGGTGTGGGTTGGGGTTAGGGTGAGGGTTAAGTTTAGGTTTACAGTTAAGGTGAGGGTTTAGGGTAAGTATTATACTTAGGGTTCGAGTTAGAGTTTGGCTTAGGGTTGGGGGAAGTTTCAGGTAATAGTGACGGTTAGGGTAAGGGTTAGGGTTAAGATTAGAGTTAGGGTTAAGGTTAGTGTTAGGGTTAGGGTTAGGGTAGGGGTTAGGTTAGGGTTAAGGCTAGGTTTACGGTATAGGATAGGGCTAGGTTAGGGTTAGGGTTAGGGTTAGGTTTAGAGGTAGAGCTAGTGGTAGGGTTTAGGGTAAGGGGTAGGGCCAGGCTTAGAGTTTTTGTTAGGGTTAAGGTAGAAATAAGGCTAAGGTTAATTTTAGGGTTAGGGTAAGGGTTAGGTTTAGGTCAGGGTTAGGGTTAGGATAAGGGATAGGGTTGGTGTTAGGGAAAGGGTTAGAGGTTCTTGTCAGGGTTTGTATTAGGTTTACTCTTAAGCTGATGTTTTACGGTGTTACGGTTAAGGTCAGGGTTAGAGTTAGGGTTAGGAATAGGTTTAGGGTTAGGCCAGATAAAGGTGATAGTTTAGGGTGAGGTTTAGTTTTAGGGTTAATTTTAGGCTTAGGTTTATGGTGAAGTTTAGGTTAAGGATGAGGGTTAGGGTTAGTGTTAGGGTTAGGTGTTTCGGTTAAGGTTAGGGTTAGGTTTAGGGTTAGGCTTAGTGTTAGGTTTAGTTGTTTGGGTTAATGTCAGGGTCAGGTTTAGGATTAGGGATACGGTTCGGTTTAGGGTTAGGGTTAGGGTGAAGTTTACGTTAAGGGTGCGATTTGAGCTTAGGGTTAGGGTTACTGGTTAGGGTTAGGGTTAAGTTTAGGATTAGGTTTAGGGTTAAAGTTAGGTTTAGGGTGAGTGTTAGCTTTAAGTCATGGGTAGGTTTAGGGCTAGGTTAAGGTTAGAGAATGGGTTAGGTTAAGGGTTGGGGTTAGGTTTAGATGTTAGGGTGAGGGTTAGTGCTAGGTTTCCATTTAAGCTGTGGGTAGGTAAGATTTAGGGTTAGCATTAGGATTAGATTTAGAGTTAGTTTCAGGGTTAGGGTTAAGTTTAGGGTTAGGGTTAGGTTTATGGTTAGGATTAGGGTTAGGGTCAGGATTGGGGGAGATTTAGTGTTATGTTTCATTTTAGGGTTAGGGTTAGGGTGAAGTTTCTGTTAAGGGTGAGGGTTCGGTTTAGGGTCAGACCTAGGGTTAGGGCTAGAATTAGGGTGAGTCGTTAGGGTTGGGTTTAGAGTTAAGGTTAGGTTTAGGCTAAAGATTAGGGCTAGATTTAGAGTTAGGTGTTAGTGTTCTGGTTAGGTTTAGGGTAGGGTTATATTTAGGATTAGGTTAAGAGTTAGAGTTATGTTTACAGTTAAGGTGAGGTTTTAGGGTAAGTGTTATGATTGGGTTAGAGTTCGGGTTAGTGTTAGGTGTAGGGTAAGATTTAGTTTTAAGTCCAGGTTTAGGGTTAGAGTTACTGTTCTATTTAGGGTCAAGTTTAGAGTTCGGGTTAGGGTTAGGATTAGGTCTAGGGTTAGGATTAGGATTAGGTTTAGGGTCAGCTTCAGGGCTATTGTAAGGCTTAGGTTTAGGGTAACAGATGGACTAGCTTCATGGTTAGAGTCAGGCTGAAAGTTAGGGTTTGGGTTAGGTTTAGTTTAACGGTTAAGGTTAGGGTTAGGGTTTGGATGAAGTTTAGCATAAGGTGAGGGTTACTTTTAGGGTTAGGGCTAGAGTTTGGGTTTGTGTTCCGGTTAGTGTTAAGGTTAGGTTTAGGGTCCAGTTTAGGGTTAGGGGTTATGTTTAGCCTTAGGGGTAGTTTTAGGTTTACGGTTAGTGTGAAGTTTAGGTTAAGGGTGAGGGTTAGGATTATAGTTAGTGTTAGAGGTTAGGTTTAGGGTGTTAGGGTTAGGTTTATGGTTAGGGTAGGGTTAGGTTTAGGGTTAATGTTAGGGTTAGTGTTAGATTAGGGTTACTATTCGTGTTAGTGTTAGGGTTAGGGTTAGCGTTAGCTTTAGGGTTGGGAATACAGTTAGGCGTTAGGGTGAGTGTTGGGGTTATGATGAGGGTTAGGTTTAGGTTTACAGTTAATGTGAGGGTTTAGGGTAATTATTATGGTTAGGGTTAGAGTTAGAGTTAGTGTCATGGTGAAGTTTCAGTTAATAGTGGGGGCTAGATTTAGGTTAGAGTTAGGGTTAAGGCTGGTGTTACGGTTAGGGTTAGGGTTAGGGTAGGGGTCAGGTTAGGGTTAAGGCTAGGTTTACGGTAAAGTGTAGGGCTAGGTTAGGGTTAGGGTTAGAGTTAGTGCTAGGGTTTAGGGTTAGGGTTTGGGTCGGGTTTAGAGTTAATGGTAGGGTTAGGTTTAGGGTAGAGTTAAGGTTAGGGTTAAGTTAGGGTTAGGGTAAGGGTTAGGTTTAGGTCAGGGTTAGGGTTAGGATGAGGGATAGGTTAGGGCTAGGGATAGGGTTAGGGGTTCGTGGGAGGGTTAGTGTTATTTTTACATTAAGCTGCTGTTTTAGGGTGTAACGGTTAGGGTTAGCGTTAGAGTTAGGGTTAGGTTTAGGGTTAGGGCTAGAGTTTGGGGATAGTGGGTTAGGCTTCGGTTTAGGGTGAAGTTTAGGTTAAGGATGAGTGTTCGGGTTAGGGTTAGGTGTTTGGGTTAATGTTAGGGTCAGGTTTAGGGTTCAGGGTAGAGTCAGCTTTAGGGTTAGGTTTAGGTTTAGGGTTTGGTTGAGTGTTAGTTTTGCTTAGGGTTACGGTTTGAATGAAGTTATGTTAGGCTTAGGGTTATGGTTCGGGTGAAATTTTGGTTAAGGGTGAGGGTTCGGTTTCGGGTTAGAGTTAGGGTTAGTGGTTAGTGTTCGGTTCAGGGTTAAGTTTAGGTTTTGGCTAAGTATTAGGGTTAGAGTTAGGGTTAGGGGTTAGTGTTTCAGTTAGGTTTAGGGTAGGCTTATAATTGCGCTGAAGTTTAGGGTTAGGGTAAGAGTTAGATTTACGTTTACTGTTAAGGTGAGGGTTTTGGGTAAGTATTACGTTTAGGGTTAGGGCTAGGTTTAGGGTTAGACTTTGGGTTAGGAGTTAGGTTTAAGTTTATGGAAGGCTTAAAGTTAGGGTTAAGGTTAGGTTAGGGTTAGGGTCAGGGTTAGGAGTAGAATTAGGTTTAGGGCGAGGGTTAGGGTCAGAGTTTTTGTAAGGGTTAGGTTTAGGGTTATAGGTGGGCCAAGGTTAAGGTTAGGGTTAGGTATAGGCTTAAAGTTAGGGTTAGCTATAGATTAGGGATAGGGTGAATTTTCATATAGGGTGAGGGTTAGGATTATGGCTAAGGTTTGGGTTCGTTTCCAGGTTAGTGTTAAGGTAATGTGTAGGGTTAGGGTTAAGTTTACGGGTTCTGTTTAGTTTTAGGGTTAGGTTTAGATTTTACGTTAGGGGTAAGTTCAGTTTTATGTTTAGAGTTAGCGTTGTGGTTGGGGTGAGGTTTAGGTTTAGGGTTAGGGTTAGGGTTGGGTAGGGTTAGGATTACGGTTATGGTAAGGTGTTAAGGTTTAGGGGTGTAGTTTAGGGTTAGGTTTTGGGGAGGGTGCCGCTTAGGCATTGTGGTTCTGGTCATGGTTAGGTTTGGTTTAGGGCTAGGGCTAGGTTTATGATTAGGTTTCGGGTTAGTGTTAGAGTTCGAGTGAGAGTTAGGGTTATGGTTTGGGTTAGGCTTTGGTGTTAGGGGTTAGGTTTTGGGTTAAGGTTAGGGTTATTGTTAGGCCTTAGGGGTTCTGGTTAGTGTTAGGGCTAGGGTTAGGCATAGCATTAGGGTTAGGCTTGGGGATACGGTTAGGGGTTAGGGTGAAGGTTACCGATAGTGTTACGGTTAAGGTGAGGCTTTAGGGTAAGTGTTATGAGTAGGGTTAGAGTTAGAGTTAGGGTTAGAGTTAGGTGGAGGGTAAGATTCAGGTTTAGTTTCAGGTTCAGCGTTAGAGTTAGTGTTCTATATAGGGTCAAGGTTACAGTTAGGGTTAGGATTAGGTCTAGGGTTAGGATTAGGATTAATTTTAGGGATAGGTTCAGGGCTATTTTAAGGATTAGGTTTAGGGTTACAGGTGGACTAGCATTAGAGTTAGCTTTAAGGTTAGGTTTTCGGTTAGCTTTAGGTTTACGATTGAGGTTAGGGTTAGGGTTTGGATGAAGTTTAGGATAGGGTGAGGGTTATTTTTATGGTTAGGGCTAGAGTTTGGGTTTGCGTTCAATTTAGTTTTAAGGTTCGGTTTAGGGTTCGGGTTAGGGTTAGGGGTTATGTTTAGGGTTAGGGTTACACTTTGGTTTAGGGTTAGTGTGAAGTTTAGGTTAAGGGTGAGGGTTAGGGTAAGGGTTAGCATTAGGGATATGGTAAGGTGTTAGGGTTTAGAGGTGTAGTTTAGGATTAGGGTTTGGGTGAGGGTTCCGGTTAGGAATTGTGGTTCTGGTCATGGTTTGGTTTGCTTAGGGTTAGGTTTATGATTAGGTTTCGGGTTAGTGTTAGAGTTAGGGTGAGAGTTAGGTTTAAGTTTTGGGTTAGGCTTCGGTGTTAGGGGTTAGGGTTTGGGTTAGAGTTGGGGTTATCGTTAGGGCTCAGGGGTTTCACGTTAGTTTTAGGGTTAAGGTTAGGGATAGCATTAGGGTTAGGTTTGGGGGATACAGCTAGGGCTTAGGGTGTGGGTTACCTTTAGCTTTACAGTTAAGGGGAGGGTTTAGGATTAGTGTTATGATAAGGGTTAGAGTTAGAGTTAGGTTTAGTGCTAGGCTTAGGTGTAGGGGAAGATTTAGGTTTAGGTCCAGGTTTAGGGTTAGAGTTACTAGTCTCTTTAGGGTCAAGGTTAGAGTTAGGGTTAGGATTAGGTCTAGGGCTAGGATTCGGTTTAGGGTTAGGTTCAGGGCTATTGTAAGGCTTAGGTTTAGGGTTACAGATGGACTAGCGCTATGGTTAGCGGTAGGTTTGAGGTTGGGGTTTGGATTCGGTTTAGGTTTACGGTTAAGGTTAGGGTTAGGGTTTGGATGAAGTTTAGGACAGGGTGAGGGTTATTTTTACGGTTAGGGCTAGAGTTTGGGTTTGTGTTCAGGTTAGCATTAAGGTTAGGTTTAGGGTTCGGGTTCGGGTTAGGGTTTCTGTTTAGGGTTAGGGTTACGCTTTGGTTTAGGGTTAGTGTGAAGTTTAGGTGAAGGGTGAGGGTTAGGATAAGGGTTAGGTTTAGTGTTAGGATTATAGTTAGTCTTAGAGCTTAGATTTAGGATCTTAGGGTTAGGTTTATGGTTAGGGTAGTGTTAAGATTAGGGTTAATGTTAGAGTTAGGGTTAGATTAGGGTTAATGTTCGTGTTTCGGTTAGGGATAGGGTTACGGATAGCATTAGATTTAGGGTTGGGGATACGGTTAGGGGTTAGGGTGTGGGTTGGGGTTAGGGTGAGGGTTAAGTTTAGGTTTACAGTTAAGGTGAGGGTTTAGGGTAAGTATTATACTTAGGGTTCGAGTTAGAGTTTGGCTTAGGGTTGGGGGAAGTTTCAGGTAATAGTGACGGTTAGGGTAAGGGTTAGGGTTAAGATTAGAGTTAGGGTTAAGGTTAGTGTTAGGGTTAGGGTTAGGGTAGGGGTTAGGTTAGGGTTAAGGCTAGGTTTACGGTATAGGATAGGGCTAGGTTAGGGTTAGGGTTAGGGTTAGGTTTAGAGGTAGAGCTAGTGGTAGGGTTTAGGGTAAGGGGTAGGGCCAGGCTTAGAGTTTTTGTTAGGGTTAAGGTAGAAATAAGGCTAAGGTTAATTTTCGGGTTAGGGTAAGGGTTAGGTTTAGGTCAGGGTTAGGGTTAGGATAAGGGATAGGGTTGGTGTTAGGGAAAGGGTTAGAGGTTCGTGTCAGGGTTTGTATTAGGTTTACTCTTAAGCTGATGTTTTACGGTGTTACGGTTAAGGTCAGGGTTAGAGTTAGGGTTAGGAATAGGTTTAGGGTTAGGCCAGATAAAGGTGATAGTTTAGGGTGAGGTTTAGTTTTAGGGTTAATTTTAGGCTTAGGTTTATGGTGAAGTTTAGGTTAAGGATGAGGGTTAGGGTTAGTGTTAGGGTTAGGTGTTTCGGTTAAGGTTAGGGTTAGGTTTAGGGTTAGGCTTAGTGTTAGGTTTAGTTGTTTGGGTTAATGTCAGGGTCAGGTTTAGGATTAGGGATACGGTTCGGTTTAGGGTTAGGGTTAGGGTGAAGTTTACGTTAAGGGTGCGATTTGAGCTTAGGGTTAGGGTTACTGGTTAGGGTTAGGGTTAAGTTTAGGATTAGGTTTAGGGTTAAAGTTAGGTTTAGGGTGAGTGTTAGCTTTAAGTCATGGGTAGGTTTAGGGCTAGGTTAAGGTTAGAGAATGGGTTAGGTTAAGGGTTGGGGTTAGGTTTAGATGTTAGGGTGAGGGTTAGTGCTAGGTTTCCATTTAAGCTGTGGGTAGGTAAGATTTAGGGTTAGCATTAGGATTAGATTTAGAGTTAGTTTCAGGGTTAGGGTTAAGTTTAGGGTTAGGGTTAGGTTTATGGTTAGGATTAGGGTTAGGGTCAGGATTGGGGGAGATTTAGTGTTATGTTTCATTTTAGGGTTAGGGTTAGGGTGAAGTTTCTGTTAAGGGTGAGGGTTCGGTTTAGGGTCAGACCTAGGGTTAGGGCTAGAATTAGGGTGAGTCGTTAGGGTTGGGTTTAGAGTTAAGGTTAGGTTTAGGCTAAAGATTAGGGCTAGATTTAGAGTTAGGTGTTAGTGTTCTGGTTAGGTTTAGGGTAGGGTTATATTTAGGATTAGGTTAAGAGTTAGAGTTATGTTTACAGTTAAGGTGAGGTTTTAGGGTAAGTGTTATGATTGGGTTAGAGTTCGGGTTAGTGTTAGGTGTAGGGTAAGATTTAGTTTTAAGTCCAGGTTTAGGGTTAGAGTTACTGTTCTATTTAGGGTCAAGTTTAGAGTTCGGGTTAGGGTTAGGATTAGGTCTAGGGTTAGGATTAGGATTAGGTTTAGGGTCAGCTTCAGGGCTATTGTAAGGCTTAGGTTTAGGGTAACAGATGGACTAGCTTCATGGTTAGAGTCAGGCTGAAAGTTAGGGTTTGGGTTAGGTTTAGTTTAACGGTTAAGGTTAGGGTTAGGGTTTGGATGAAGTTTAGCATAAGGTGAGGGTTACTTTTAGGGTTAGGGCTAGAGTTTGGGTTTGTGTTCCGGTTAGTGTTAAGGTTAGGTTTAGGGTCCAGTTTAGGGTTAGGGGTTATGTTTAGCCTTAGGGGTAGTTTTAGGTTTACGGTTAGTGTGAAGTTTAGGTTAAGGGTGAGGGTTAGGATTATAGTTAGTGTTAGAGGTTAGGTTTAGGGTGTTAGGGTTAGGTTTATGGTTAGGGTAGGGTTAGGTTTAGGGTTAATGTTAGGGTTAGTGTTAGATTAGGGTTACTATTCGTGTTAGTGTTAGGGTTAGGGTTAGCGTTAGCTTTAGGGTTGGGAATACAGTTAGGCGTTAGGGTGAGTGTTGGGGTTATGATGAGGGTTAGGTTTAGGTTTACAGTTAATGTGAGGGTTTAGGGTAATTATTATGGTTAGGGTTAGAGTTAGAGTTAGTGTCATGGTGAAGTTTCAGTTAATAGTGGGGGCTAGATTTAGGTTAGAGTTAGGGTTAAGGCTGGTGTTACGGTTAGGTTTAGGGTTAGGGTTAGGGTAGGGGTCAGGTTAGGGTTAAGGCTAGGTTTACGGTAAAGTGTAGGGCTAGGTTAGGGTTAGGGTTAGAGTTAGTGCTAGGGTTTAGGGTTAGGGTTTGGGTCGGGTTTAGAGTTAATGGTAGGGTTAGGTTTAGGGTAGAGTTAAGGTTAGGGTTAAGTTAGGGTTAGGGTAAGGGTTAGGTTTAGGTCAGGGTTAGGGTTAGGATGAGGGATAGGTTAGGGCTAGGGATAGGGTTAGGGGTTCGTGGGAGGGTTAGTGTTATTTTTACATTAAGCTGCTGTTTTAGGGTGTAACGGTTAGGGTTAGCGTTAGAGTTAGGGTTAGGTTTAGGGTTAGGGCTAGAGTTTGGGGATAGTGGGTTAGGCTTCGGTTTAGGGTGAAGTTTAGGTTAAGGATGAGTGTTCGGGTTAGGGTTAGGTGTTTGGGTTAATGTTAGGGTCAGGTTTAGGGTTCAGGGTAGAGTCAGCTTTAGGGTTAGGTTTAGGTTTAGGGTTTGGTTGAGTGTTAGTTTTGCTTAGGGTTACGGTTTGAATGAAGTTATGTTAGGCTTAGGGTTATGGTTCGGGTGAAATTTTGGTTAAGGGTGAGGGTTCGGTTTCGGGTTAGAGTTAGGGTTAGTGGTTAGTGTTCGGTTCAGGGTTAAGTTTAGGTTTTGGCTAAGTATTAGGGTTAGAGTTAGGGTTAGGGGTTAGTGTTTCAGTTAGGTTTAGGGTAGGCTTATAATTGCGCTGAAGTTTAGGGTTAGGGTAAGAGTTAGATTTACGTTTACTGTTAAGGTGAGGGTTTTGGGTAAGTATTACGTTTAGGGTTAGGGCTAGGTTTAGGGTTAGACTTTGGGTTAGGAGTTAGGTTTAAGTTTATGGAAGGCTTAAAGTTAGGGTTAAGGTTAGGTTAGGGTTAGGGTCAGGGTTAGGAGTAGAATTAGGTTTAGGGCGAGGGTTAGGGTCAGAGTTTTTGTAAGGGTTAGGTTTAGGGTTATAGGTGGGCCAAGGTTAAGGTTAGGGTTAGGTATAGGCTTAAAGTTAGGGTTAGCTATAGATTAGGGATAGGGTGAATTTTCATATAGGGTGAGGGTTAGGATTATGGCTAAGGTTTGGGTTCGTTTCCAGGTTAGTGTTAAGGTAATGTGTAGGGTTAGGGTTAAGTTTACGGGTTCTGTTTAGTTTTAGGGTTAGGTTTAGATTTTACGTTAGGGTTAAGTTCAGTTTTATGTTTAGAGTTAGCGTTGTGGTTGGGGTGAGGTTTAGGTTTAGGGTTAGGGTTAGGGTTGGGTAGGGTTAGGATTACGGTTATGGTAAGGTGTTAAGGTTTAGGGGTGTAGTTTAGGGTTAGGTTTTGGGGAGGGTGCCGCTTAGGCATTGTGGTTCTGGTCATGGTTAGGTTTGGTTTAGGGCTAGGGCTAGGTTTATGATTAGGTTTCGGGTTAGTGTTAGAGTTCGAGTGAGAGTTAGGGTTATGGTTTGGGTTAGGCTTTGGTGTTAGGGGTTAGGTTTTGGGTTAAGGTTAGGGTTATTGTTAGGCCTTAGGGGTTCTGGTTAGTGTTAGGGCTAGGGTTAGGCATAGCATTAGGGTTAGGCTTGGGGATACGGTTAGGGGTTAGGGTGAAGGTTACCGATAGTGTTACGGTTAAGGTGAGGCTTTAGGGTAAGTGTTATGAGTAGGGTTAGAGTTAGAGTTAGGGTTAGAGTTAGGTGGAGGGTAAGATTCAGGTTTAGTTTCAGGTTCAGCGTTAGAGTTAGTGTTCTATATAGGGTCAAGGTTACAGTTAGGGTTAGGATTAGGTCTAGGGTTAGGATTAGGATTAATTTTAGGGATAGGTTCAGGGCTATTTTAAGGATTAGGTTTAGGGTTACAGGTGGACTAGCATTAGAGTTAGCTTTAAGGTTAGGTTTTCGGTTAGCTTTAGGTTTACGATTGAGGTTAGGGTTAGGGTTTGGATGAAGTTTAGGATAGGGTGAGGGTTATTTTTATGGTTAGGGCTAGAGTTTGGGTTTGCGTTCAATTTAGTTTTAAGGTTCGGTTTAGGGTTCGGGTTAGGGTTAGGGGTTATGTTTAGGGTTAGGGTTACACTTTGGTTTAGGGTTAGTGTGAAGTTTAGGTTAAGGGTGAGGGTTAGGGTAAGGGTTAGCATTAGGGATATGGTAAGGTGTTAGGGTTTAGAGGTGTAGTTTAGGATTAGGGTTTGGGTGAGGGTTCCGGTTAGGAATTGTGGTTCTGGTCATGGTTTGGTTTGCTTAGGGTTAGGTTTATGATTAGGTTTCGGGTTAGTGTTAGAGTTAGGGTGAGAGTTAGGTTTAAGTTTTGGGTTAGGCTTCGGTGTTAGGGGTTAGGGTTTGGGTTAGAGTTGGGGTTATCGTTAGGGCTCAGGGGTTTCACGTTAGTTTTAGGGTTAAGGTTAGGGATAGCATTAGGGTTAGGTTTGGGGGATACAGCTAGGGCTTAGGGTGTGGGTTACCTTTAGCTTTACAGTTAAGGGGAGGGTTTAGGATTAGTGTTATGATAAGGGTTAGAGTTAGAGTTAGGTTTAGTGCTAGGCTTAGGTGTAGGGGAAGATTTAGGTTTAGGTCCAGGTTTAGGGTTAGAGTTACTAGTCTCTTTAGGGTCAAGGTTAGAGTTAGGGTTAGGATTAGGTCTAGGGCTAGGATTCGGTTTAGGGTTAGGTTCAGGGCTATTGTAAGGCTTAGGTTTAGGGTTACAGATGGACTAGCGCTATGGTTAGCGGTAGGTTTGAGGTTGGGGTTTGGATTCGGTTTAGGTTTACGGTTAAGGTTAGGGTTAGGGTTTGGATTAAGTTTAGGACAGGGTGAGGGTTATTTTTACAGTTAGGGCTAGAGTTTGGGTTTGTGTTCAGGTTAGCATTAAGGTTAGGTTTAGGGTTCGGGTTCGGGTTAGGGTTTTTGTTTAGGGTTAGGGTTACGCTTTGGTTTAGGGTTAGTGTGAAGTTTAGGTGAAGGGTGAGGGTTAGGATAAGGGTTAGGTTTAGTGTTAGGATTATAGTTAGTCTTAGAGCTTAGATTTAGGATCTTAGGGTTAGGTTTATGGTTAGGGTAGTATTAAGATTAGGGTTAATGTTAGAGTTAGGGTTAGATTAGGGTTAATGTTCGTGTTTCGGTTAGGGATAGGGTTACGGATAGCATTAGATTTAGGGTTGGGGATACGGTTAGGGGTTAGGGTGTGGGTTGGGGTTAGGGTGAGGGTTAAGTTTAGGTTTACAGTTAAGGTGAGGGTTTAGGGTAAGTATTATACTTAGGGTTCGAGTTAGAGTTTGGCTTAGGGTTGGGGGAAGTTTCAGGTAATAGTGACGGTTAGGGTAAGGGTTAGGGTTAAGATTAGAGTTAGGGTTAAGGTTAGTGTTAGGGTTAGGGTTAGGGTAGGGGTTAGGTTAGGGTTAAGGCTAGGTTTACGGTATAGGATTGGGCTAGGTTAGGGTTAGGGTTAGGGTTAGGTTTAGAGGTAGAGCTAGTGGTAGGGTTTAGGGTAAGGGGTAGGGCCAGGCTTAGAGTTTTTGTTAGGGTTAGGGTAGAGATAAGGCTAAGGTTAATTTTAGGGTTAGGGTAAGGGTTAGGTTTAGGTCAGGGTTAGGGTTAGGATAAGGGATAGGGTTGGTGTTAGGGAAAGGGTTAGAGGTTCGTGTCAGGGTTTGTATTAGGTTTACTCTTAAGCTGATGTTTTACGGTGTTACGGTTAAGGTCAGGGTTAGAGTTAGGGTTAGGAATAGGTTTAGGGTTAGGCCAGATAAAGGTGATAGTTTAGGGTGAGGTTTAGTTTTAGGGTTAATTTTAGGCTTAGGTTTATGGTGAAGTTTAGGTTAAGGATGAGGGTTAGGGTTAGTGTTAGGGTTAGGTGTTTCGGTTAAGGTTAGGGTTAGGTTTAGGGTTAGGCTTAGTGTTAGGTTTAGTTGTTTGGGTTAATGTCAGGGTCAGGTTTAGGATTAGGGATACGGTTCGGTTTAGGGTTAGGGTTAGGGTGAAGTTTACGTTAAGGGTGCGATTTGAGCTTAGGGTTAGGGTTACTGGTTAGGGTTAGGGTTAAGTTTAGGATTAGGTTTAGGGTTAAAGTTAGGTTTAGGGTGAGTGTTAGCTTTAAGTCATGGGTAGGTTTAGGGCTAGGTTAAGGTTAGAGAATGGGTTAGGTTAAGGGTTGGGGTTAGGTTTAGATGTTAGGGTGAGGGTTAGTGCTAGGTTTCCATTTAAGCTGTGGGTAGGTAAGATTTAGGGTTAGCATTAGGATTAGATTTAGAGTTAGTTTCAGGGTTAGGGTTAAGTTTAGGGTTAGGGTTAGGTTTATGGTTAGGATTAGGGTTAGGGTCAGGATTAGGGGGAGATTTAGTGTTATGTTTCATTTTAGGGTTAGGGTTAGGGTGAAGTTTCTGTTAAGGGGGAGGGTTCGGTTTAGGGTCAGACCTAGGGTTAGGGCTAGAATTAGGGTGAGTCGTTAGGGTTGGGTTTAGAGTTAAGGTTAGGTTTAGGCTAAAGATTAGGGCTAGATTTAGAGTTAGGTGTTAGTGTTCTGGTTAGGTTTAGGGTAGGGTTATATTTAGGATTAGGTTAAGAGTTAGAGTTATGTTTACAGTTAAGGTGAGGTTTTAGGGTAAGTGTTATGATTGGGTTAGAGTTAGGGTTAGTGTTAGGTGTAGGGTAAGATTTAGTTTTAAGTCCAGGTTTAGGGTTAGAGTTACTGTTCTATTTAGGGTCAAGTTTAGAGTTCGGGTTAGGGTTAGGATTAGGTCTAGGGTTAGGATTAGGATTAGGTTTAGGGTCAGCTTCAGGGCTATTGTAAGGCTTAGGTTTAGGGTAACAGATGGACTAGCTTCATGGTTAGAGTCAGGCTGAAAGTTAGGGTTTGGGTTAGGTTTAGTTTAACGGTTAAGGTTAGGGTTAGGGTTTGGATGAAGTTTAGCATAAGGTGAGGGTTACTTTTAGGGTTAGGGCTAGAGTTTGGGTTTGTGTTCCGGTTAGTGTTAAGGTTAGGTTTAGGGTCCAGTTTAGGGTTAGGGGTTATGTTTAGCCTTAGGGGTAGTTTTAGGTTTACGGTTAGTGTGAAGTTTAGGTTAAGGGTGAGGGTTAGGATTATAGTTAGTGTTAGAGGTTAGGTTTAGGGTGTTAGGGTTAGGTTTATGGTTAGGGTAGGGTTAGGTTTAGGGTTAATGTTAGGGCTAGTGTTAGATTAGGGTTACTATTCGTGTTAGTGTTACGGTTAGCGTTAGCGTTAGCTTTAGGGTTGGGAATACAGTTAGGCGTTAGGGTGAGTGTTGGGGTTATGATGAGGGTTAGGTTTAGGTTTACAGTTAATGTGAGGGTTTAGGGTAATTATTATGGTTAGGGTTAGAGTTAGAGTCATGGTGAAGTTTCAGTTAATAGTGGGGGCTAGATTTAGGTTAGAGTTAGGGTTAAGGCTGGTGTTACGGTTAGGTTTAGGGTTTGGGTTAGGGTAGGGGTCAGGTTAGGGTTAAGGCTAGGTTTACGGTAAAGTGTAGGGCTAGGTTAGGGTTAGGGTTAGAGTTAGTGCTAGGGTTTAGGGTTAGGGTTTGGGTCGGGTTTAGAGTTAATGGTAGAGTTAGGTTTAGGGTAGAGTTAAGGTTAGGGTTAAGTTAGGGTTAGGGTAAGGGTTAGGTTTAGGTCAGGGTTAGGGTTAGGATGAGGGATAGGTTAGGGCTAGGGATAGGGTTAGAGGTTCGTGGGAGGGTTAGTGTTATTTTTACATTAAGCTGCTGTTTTAGGGTGTAACGGTTAGGGTTAGCGTTAGAGTTAGGGTTAGGTTTAGGGTTAGGGCTAGAGTTTGGGGATAGTGGGTTAGGCTTCGGTTTAGGGTGAAGTTTAGGTTAAGGATGAGTGTTCGGGTTAGGTGTTTGGGTTAATGTTAGGGTCAGGTTTGGGGTTCAGGGTAGAGTCAGCTTTAGGGTTAGGTTTAGGTTTAGGGTTTGGTTGAGTGTTAGTTTTGCTTAGGGTTACGGTTTGAATGAAGTTATGTTAGGCTTAGGGTTATGGTTCGGGTGAAATTTTGGTTAAGGGTGAGGGTTCGGTTTCGGGTTAGAGTTAGGGTTAGTGGTTAGTGTTCGGTTCAGGGTTAAGTTTAGGTTTTGGCTAAGTATTAGGGTTAGAGTTAGGGTTAGGGGTTTGTGTTTCAGTTAGGTTTAGGGTAGGCTTATAATTGCGCTGAAGATTAGGGTTAGGGTAAGAGTTAGATTTACGTTTACTGTTAAGGTGAGGGTTTTGGGGAAGTATTACGTTTAGGGTTAGGGCTAGGTTTAGGGTTAGACTTTGGGTTAGGAGTTAGGTTTAAGTTTATGGTAGGCTTAAAGTTAGGGTTAAGGTTAGGTTAGGGTTAGGGTCAGGGTTAGGAGTAGAATTAGGTTTAGGGCGAGGGTTAGGGTCAGAGTTTTTGTAAGGGTTAGGTTTAGGGTTATAGGTGGGCCAAGGTTAAGGTTAGGGTTAGGTATAGGCTTAAAGTTAGGGTTAGCTATAGATTAGGGATAGGGTGAATTTTCATATAGGGTGAGGGTTAGGATTATGGCTAAGGTTTGGGTTCGTTTCCAGGTTAGTGTTAAGGTAATGTGTAGGGTTAGGGTTAAGTTTACGGGTTCTGTTTAGTTTTAGGGTTAGGTTTAGATTTTACGTTAGGGTTAAGTTCAGTTTTATGTTTAGAGTTAGCGTTGTGGTTGGCGTGAGGTTTAGGTTTAGGGTTAGGGTTGGGTAGGGTTAGGATTACGGTTATGGTAAGGTGTTAAGGTTTAGGGGTGTAGTTTAGGGTTAGGTTTTGGGGAGGGTGCCGCTTAGGCATTGTGGTTCTGGTCATGGTTAGGTTTGGTTTAGGGTTAGGGCTAGGTTTATGATTAGGTTTCGGGTTAGTGTTAGAGTTCGAGTGAGAGTTAGGTTTATGGTTTGGGTTAGGCTTTGGTGTTAGGGGTTAGGTTTTGGGTTAAGGTTAGGGTTACTGTTAGGCCTGAGGAGTTCTGGTTAGTGTTAGGGCTAGGGTTAGGCATAGCATTAGGGTTAGGCTTGGGGATACGGTTAGGGGTTAGGGTGAAGGTTACCGATAGTGTTACGGTTAAGGTGAGGCTTTAGGGTAAGTGTTATGAGTAGGGTTAGAGTTAGAGTTAGGGTTAGAGTTAGGTGGAGGGTAAGATTCAGGTTTAGTTTCAGGTTCAGCGTGAGAGTTAGTGTTCTATATAGGGTCAAGGTTACAGTTAGGGTTAGGATTAGGTCTAGGGTTAGGATTAGGATTAATTTTAGGGATAGGTTCAGGGCTATTTTAAGGATTAGGTTTAGGGTTACAGGTGGACTAGCATTAGAGTTAGCTTTAAGGTTAGGTTTTCGGTTAGCTTTAGGTTTACGATTGAGGTTAGGGTTAGGGTTTGGATGAAGTTTAGGATAGGGTGAGGGTTATTTTTATGGTTAGGGCTAGAGTTTGGGTTTGCGTTCAATTTAGTTTTAAGGTTCGGTTTAGGGTTCGGGTTAGGGTTAGGGGTTATGTTTAGGGTTAGGGTTACACTTTGGTTTAGGGTTAGTGTGAAGTTTAGGTTAAGGGTGAGGGTTAGGGTAAGGGTTAGCATTAGGGATATGGTAAGGTGTTAGGGTTTAGAGGTGTAGTTTAGGATTAGGGTTTGGGTGAGGGTTCCGGTTAGGAATTGTGGTTCTGGTCATGGTTTGGTTTGCTTAGGGTTAGGTTTATGATTAGGTTTCGGGTTAGTGTTAGAGTTAGGGTGAGAGTTAGGTTTAAGTTTTGGGTTAGGCTTCGGTGTTAGGGGTTAGGGTTTGGGTTAGAGTTGGGGTTATCGTTAGGGCTCAGGGGTTTCACGTTAGTTTTAGGGTTAAGGTTAGGGATAGCATTAGGGTTAGGTTTGGGGGATACAGCTAGGGCTTAGGGTGTGGGTTACCTTTAGCTTTACAGTTAAGGGGAGGGTTTAGGATTAGTGTTATGATAAGGGTTAGAGTTAGAGTTAGGTTTAGTGCTAGGCTTAGGTGTAGGGGAAGATTTAGGTTTAGGTCCAGGTTTAGGGTTAGAGTTACTAGTCTCTTTAGGGTCAAGGTTAGAGTTAGGGTTAGGATTAGGTCTAGGGCTAGGATTCGGTTTAGGGTTAGGTTCAGGGCTATTGTAAGGCTTAGGTTTAGGGTTACAGATGGACTAGCGCTATGGTTAGCGGTAGGTTTGAGGTTAGGGTTTGGATTCGGTTTAGGTTTACGGTTAAGGTTAGGGTTAGGGTTTGGATGAAGTTTAGGACAGGGTGAGGGTTATTTTTACGGTTAGGGCTAGAGTTTGGGTTTGTGTTCAGGTTAGCATTAAGGTTAGGTTTAGGGTTCGGGTTCGGGTTAGGGTTTTTGTTTAGGGTTAGGGTTACGCTTTGGTTTAGGGTTAGTGTGAAGTTTAGGTGAAGGGTGAGGGTTAGGATAAAGGTTAGGTTTAGTGTTAGGATTATAGTTAGTCTTAGAGCTTAGATTTAGGATCTTAGGGTTAGGTTTATGGTTAGGGTAGTGTTAAGATTAGGGTTAATGTTAGAGTTAGGGTTAGATTAGGGTTAATGTTCGTGTTTCGGTTAGGGATAGGGTTACGGATAGCATTAGATTTAGGGTTGGGGATACGGTTAGGGGTTAGGGTGTGGGTTGGGGTTAGGGTGAGGGTTAAGTTTAGGTTTACAGTTAAGGTGAGGGTTTAGGGTAAGTATTATACTTAGGGTTCGAGTTAGAGTTTGGCTTAGGGTTGGGGGAAGTTTCAGGTAATAGTGACGGTTAGGGTAAGGGTTAGGGTTAAGATTAGAGTTAGGGTTAAGGTTAGTGTTAGGGTTAGGGTTAGGGTAGGGGTTAGGTTAGGGTTAAGGCTAGGTTTACGGTATAGGATAGGGCTAGGTTAGGGTTAGGGTTAGGGTTAGGTTTAGAGGTAGAGCTAGTGGTAGGGTTTAGGGTAAGGGGTAGGGCCAGGCTTAGAGTTTTTGTTAGGGTTAAGGTAGAGATAAGGCTAAGGTTAAATTTCGGGTTAGGGTAAGGGTTAGGTTTAGGTCAGGGTTAGGGTTAGGATAAGGGATAGGGTTGGTGTTAGGGAAAGGGTTAGAGGTTCGTGTCAGGGTTTGTATTAGGTTTACTCTTAAGCTGATGTTTTACGGTGTTACGGTTAAGGTCAGGGTTAGAGTTAGGGTTAGGAATAGGTTTAGGGTTAGGCCAGATAAAGGTGATAGTTTAGGGTGAGGTTTAGTTTTAGGGTTAATTTTAGGCTTAGGTTTATGGTGAAGTTTAGGTTAAGGATGAGGGTTAGGGTTAGTGTTAGGGTTAGGTGTTTCGGTTAAGGTTAGGGTTAGGTTTAGGGTTAGGCTTAGTGTTAGGTTTAGTTGTTTGGGTTAATGTCAGGGTCAGGTTTAGGATTAGGGATACGGTTCGGTTTAGGGTTAGGGTTAGGGTGAAGTTTACGTTAAGGGTGCGATTTGAGCTTAGGGTTAGGGTTACTGGTTAGGGTTAGGGTTAAGTTTAGGATTAGGTTTAGGGTTAAAGTTAGGTTTAGGGTGAGTGTTAGCTTTAAGTCATGGGTAGGTTTAGGGCTAGGTTAAGGTTAGAGAATGGGTTAGGTTAAGGGTTGGGGTTAGGTTTAGATGTTAGGGTGAGGGTTAGTGCTAGGTTTCCATTTAAGCTGTGGGTAGGTAAGATTTAGGGTTAGCATTAGGATTAGATTTAGAGTTAGTTTCAGGGTTAGGGTTAAGTTTAGGGTTAGGGTTAGGTTTATGGTTAGGATTAGGGTTAGGGTCAGGATTGGGGGAGATTTAGTGTTATGTTTCATTTTAGGGTTAGGGTTAGGGTGAAGTTTCTGTTAAGGGTGAGGGTTCGGTTTAGGGTCAGACCTAGGGTTAGGGCTAGAATTAGGGTGAGTCGTTAGGGTTGGGTTTAGAGTTAAGGTTAGGTTTAGGCTAAAGATTAGGGCTAGATTTAGAGTTAGGTGTTAGTGTTCTGGTTAGGTTTAGGGTAGGGTTATATTTAGGATTAGGTTAAGAGTTAGAGTTATGTTTACAGTTAAGGTGAGGTTTTAGGGTAAGTGTTATGATTGGGTTAGAGTTCGGGTTAGTGTTAGGTGTAGGGTAAGATTTAGTTTTAAGTCCAGGTTTAGGGTTAGAGTTACTGTTCTATTTAGGGTCAAGTTTAGAGTTCGGGTTAGGGTTAGGATTAGGTCTAGGGTTAGGATTAGGATTAGGTTTAGGGTCAGCTTCAGGGCTATTGTAAGGCTTAGGTTTAGGGTAACAGATGGACTAGCTTCATGGTTAGAGTCAGGCTGAAAGTTAGGGTTTGGGTTAGGTTTAGTTTAACGGTTAAGGTTAGGGTTAGGGTTTGGATGAAGTTTAGCATAAGGTGAGGGTTACTTTTAGGGTTAGGGCTAGAGTTTGGGTTTGTGTTCCGGTTAGTGTTAAGGTTAGGTTTAGGGTCCAGTTTAGGGTTAGGGGTTATGTTTAGCCTTAGGGGTAGTTTTAGGTTTACGGTTAGTGTGAAGTTTAGGTTAAGGGTGAGGGTTAGGATTATAGTTAGTGTTAGAGGTTAGGTTTAGGGTGTTAGGGTTAGGTTTATGGTTAGGGTAGGGTTAGGTTTAGGGTTAACGTTAGGGTTAGTGTTAGATTAGGGTTACTATTCGTGTTAGTGTTAGGGTTAGGGTTAGCGTTAGCTTTAGGGTTGGGAATACAGTTAGGCGTTAGGGTGAGTGTTGGGGTTATGATGAGGGTTAGGTTTAGGTTTACAGTTAATGTGAGGGTTTAGGGTAATTATTATGGTTAGGGTTAGAGTTAGAGTTAGTGTCATGGTGAAGTTTCAGTTAATAGTGGGGGCTAGATTTAGGTTAGAGTTAGGGTTAAGGCTGGTGTTACGGTTAGGTTTAGGGTTAGGGTTAGGGTAGGGGTCAGGTTAGGGTTAAGGCTAGGTTTACGGTAAAGTGTAGGGCTAGGTTAGGGTTAGGGTTAGAGTTAGTGCTAGGGTTTAGGGTTAGGGTTTGGGTCGGGTTTAGAGTTAATGGTAGGGTTAGGTTTAGGGTAGAGTTAAGGTTAGGGTTAAGTTAGGGTTAGGGTAAGGGTTGGGTTTAGGTCAGGGTTAGGGTTAGGATGAGGGATAGGTTAGGGCTAGGGATAGGGTTAGGGGTTCGTGGGAGGGTTAGTGTTATTTTTACATTAAGCTGCTGTTTTAGGGTGTAACGGTTAGGGTTAGCGTTAGAGTTAGGGTTAGGTTTAGGGTTAGGGCTAGAGTTTGGGGATAGTGGGTTAGGCTTCGGTTTAGGGTGAAGTTTAGGTTAAGGATGAGTGTTCGGGTTAGGGTTAGGTGTTTGGGTTAATGTTAGGGTCAGGTTTGGGGTTCAGGGTAGAGTCAGCTTTAGGGTTAGGTTTAGGTTTAGGGTTTGGTTGAGTGTTAGTTTTGCTTAGGGTTACGGTTTGAATGAAGTTATGTTAGGCTTAGGGTTATGGTTCGGGTGAAATTTTGGTTAAGGGTGAGGGTTCGGTTTCGGGTTAGAGTTAGGGTTAGTGGTTAGTGTTCGGTTCAGGGTTAAGTTTAGGTTTTGGCTAAGTATTAGGGTTAGAGTTAGGGTTAGGGGTTTGTGTTTCAGTTAGGTTTAGGGTAGGCTTATAATTGCGCTGAAGATTAGGGTTAGGGTAAGAGTTAGATTTACGTTTACTGTTAAGGTGAGGGTTTTGGGTAAGTATTACGTTTAGGGTTAGGGCTAGGTTTAGGGTTAGACTTTGGGTTAGGAGTTAGGTTTAAGTTTATGGTAGGCTTAAAGTTAGGGTTAAGGTTAGGTTAGGGTTAGGGTCAGGGTTAGGAGTAGAATTAGGTTTAGGGCGAGGGTTACAGTCAGAGTTTTTGTAAGGGTTAGGTTTAGGGTTATAGGTGGGCCAAGGTTAAGGTTAGGGTTAGGTATAGGCTTAAAGTTAGGGTTAGCTATAGATTAGGGATAGGGTGAATTTTCATATAGGGTGAGGGTTAGGATTATGGCTAAGGTTTGGGTTCGTTTCCAGGTTAGTGTTAAGGTAATGTGTAGGGTTAGGGTTAAGTTTACGGGTTCTGTTTAGTTTTAGGGTTAGGTTTAGATTTTACGTTAGGGTTAAGTTCAGTTTTATGTTTAGAGTTAGCGTTGTGGTTGGCGTGAGGTTTAGGTTTAGGGTTAGGGTTGGGTAGGGTTAGGATTACGGTTATGGTAAGGTGTTAAGGTTTAGGGGTGTAGTTTAGGGTTAGGTTTTGGGGAGGGTGCCGCTTAGGCATTGTGGTTCTGGTCATGGTTAGGTTTGGTTTAGCGTTAGGGCTAGGTTTATGATTAGGTTTCGGGTTAGTGTTAGAGTTCGAGTGAGAGTTAGGTTTATGGTTTGGGTTAGGCTTTGGTGTTAGGGGTTAGGTTTTGGGTTAAGGTTAGGGTTACTGTTAGGCCTTAGGAGTTCTGGTTAGTGTTAGGGCTAGGGTTAGGCATAGCATTAGGGTTAGGCTTGGGGATACGGTTAGGGGTTAGGGTGAAGGTTACCGATAGTGTTACGGTTAAGGTGAGGCTTTAGGGTAAGTGTTATGAGTAGGGTTAGAGTTAGAGTTAGGGTTAGAGTTAGGTGGAGGGTAAGATTCAGGTTTAGTTTCAGGTTCAGCGTGAGAGTTAGTGTTCTATATAGGGTCAAGGTTACAGTTAGGGTTAGGATTAGGTCTAGGGTTAGGATTAGGATTAATTTTAGGGATAGGTTCAGGGCTATTTTAAGGATTAGGTTTAGGGTTACAGGTGGACTAGCATTAGAGTTAGCTTTAAGGTTAGGTTTTCGGTTAGCTTTAGGTTTACGATTGAGGTTAGGGTTAGGGTTTGGATGAAGTTTAGGATAGGGTGAGGGTTATTTTTATGGTTAGGGCTAGAGTTTGGGTTTGCGTTCAATTTAGTTTTAAGGTTCGGTTTAGGGTTCGGGTTAGGGTTAGGGGTTATGTTTAGGGTTAGGGTTACACTTTGGTTTAGGGTTAGTGTGAAGTTTAGGTTAAGGGTGAGGGTTAGGGTAAGGGTTAGCATTAGGGATATGGTAAGGTGTTAGGGTTTAGAGGTGTAGTTTAGGATTAGGGTTTGGGTGAGGGTTCCGGTTAGGAATTGTGGTTCTGGTCATGGTTTGGTTTGCTTAGGGTTAGGTTTATGATTAGGTTTCGGGTTAGTGTTAGAGTTAGGGTGAGAGTTAGGTTTAAGTTTTGGGTTAGGCTTCGGTGTTAGGGGTTAGGGTTTGGGTTAGAGTTGGGGTTATCGTTAGGGCTCAGGGGTTTCACGTTAGTTTTAGGGTTAAGGTTAGGGATAGCATTAGGGTTAGGTTTGGGGGATACAGCTAGGGCTTAGGGTGTGGGTTACCTTTAGCTTTACAGTTAAGGGGAGGGTTTAGGATTAGTGTTATGATAAGGGTTAGAGTTAGAGTTAGGTTTAGTGCTAGGCTTAGGTGTAGGGGAAGATTTAGGTTTAGGTCCAGGTTTAGGGTTAGAGTTACTAGTCTCTTTAGGGTCAAGGTTAGAGTTAGGGTTAGGATTAGGTCTAGGGCTAGGTTCAGGGCTATTGTAAGTCTTAGGTTTAGGGTTACAGATGGACTAGCGCTATGGTTAGCGGTAGGTTTGAGGTTAGGGTTTGGATTCGGTTTAGGTTTACGGTTAAGGTTAGGGTTAGGGTTTGGATGAAGTTTAGGACAGGGTGAGGGTTATTTTTACGGTTAGGGCTAGAGTTTGGGTTTGTGTTCAGGTTAGCATTAAGGTTAGGTTTAGGGTTCGGGTTCGGGTTAGGGTTTTTGTTTAGGGTTAGGGTTACGCTTTGGTTTAGGGTTAGTGTGAAGTTTAGGTGAAGGGTGAGGGTTAGGATAAGGGTTAGGTTTAGTGTTAGGATTATAGTTAGTCTTAGAGCTTAGATTTAGGATCTTAGGGTTAGGTTTATGGTTAGGGTAGTGTTAAGATTAGGGTTAATGTTAGAGTTAGGGTTAGATTAGGGTTAATGTTCGTGTTTCGGTTAGGGATAGGGTTACGGATAGCATTAGATTTAGGGTTGGGGATACGGTTAGGGGTTAGGGTGTGGGTTGGGGTTAGGGTGAGGGTTAAGTTTAGGTTTACAGTTAAGGTGAGGGTTTAGGGTAAGTATTATACTTAGGGTTCGAGTTAGAGTTTGGCTTAGGGTTGGGGGAAGTTTCAGGTAATAGTGACGGTTAGGGTAAGGGTTAGGGTTAAGATTAGAGTTAGGGTTAAGGTTAGGGTTAGGGTTAGGGTTAGGGTAGGGGTTAGGTTAGGGTTAAGGCTAGGTTTACGGTATAGGATAGGGCTAGGTTAGGGTTAGGGTTAGGGTTAGGTTTAGAGGTAGAGCTAGTGGTAGGGTTTAGGGTAAGGGGTAGGGCCAGGCTTAGAGTTTTTTTTAGGGTTAGGGTAGAGATAAGGCTAAGGTTAATTTTAGGGTTAGGGTAAGGGTTAGGTTTAGGTCAGGGTAAGGGATAGGGTTGGTGTTAGGGAAAGGGTTAGAGGTTCGTGTCAGGGTTTGTATTAGGTTTACTCTTAAGCTGATGTTTTACGGTGTTACGGTTAAGGTCAGGGTTAGAGTTAGGGTTAGGAATAGGTTTAGGGTTAGGCCAGATAAAGGTGATAGTTTAGGGTGAGGTTTAGTTTTAGGGTTAATTTTAGGCTTAGGTTTATGGTGAAGTTTAGGTTAAGGATGAGGGTTAGGGTTAGTGTTAGGGTTAGGTGTTTCGGTTAAGGTTAGGGTTAGGTTTAGGGTTAGGCTTAGTGTTAGGTTTAGTTGTTTGGGTTAATGTCAGGGTCAGGTTTAGGATTAGGGATACGGTTCGGTTTAGGGTTAGGGTTAGGGTGAAGTTTACGTTAAGGGTGCGATTTGAGCTTAGGGTTAGGGTTACTGGTTAGGGTTAGGGTTAAGTTTAGGATTAGGTTTAGGGTTAAAGTTAGGTTTAGGGTGAGTGTTAGCTTTAAGTCATGGGTAGGTTTAGGGCTAGGTTAAGGTTAGAGAATGGGTTAGGTTAAGGGTTGGGGTTAGGTTTAGATGTTAGGGTGAGGGTTAGTGCTAGGTTTCCATTTAAGCTGTGGGTAGGTAAGATTTAGGGTTAGCATTAGGATTAGATTTAGAGTTAGTTTCAGGGTTAGGGTTAAGTTTAGGGTTAGGGTTAGGTTTATGGTTAGGATTAGGGTTAGGGTCAGGATTAGGGGGAGATTTAGTGTTATGTTTCATTTTAGGGTTAGGGTTAGGGTGAAGTTTCTGTTAAGGGGGAGGGTTCGGTTTAGGGTCAGACCTAGGGTTAGGGCTAGAATTAGGGTGAGTCGTTAGGGTTGGGTTTAGAGTTAAGGTTAGGTTTAGGCTAAAGATTAGGGCTAGATTTAGAGTTAGGTGTTAGTGTTCTGGTTAGGTTTAGGGTAGGGTTATATTTAGGATTAGGTTAAGAGTTAGAGTTATGTTTACAGTTAAGGTGAGGTTTTAGGGTAAGTGTTATGATTGGGTTAGAGTTCGGGTTAGTGTTAGGTGTAGGGTAAGATTTAGTTTTAAGTCCAGGTTTAGGGTTAGAGTTACTGTTCTATTTAGGGTCAAGTTTAGAGTTCGGGTTAGGGTTAGGATTAGGTCTAGGGTTAGGATTAGGATTAGGTTTAGGGTCAGCTTCAGGGCTATTGTAAGGCTTAGGTTTAGGGTAACAGATGGACTAGCTTCATGGTTAGAGTCAGGCTGAAAGTTAGGGTTTGGGTTAGGTTTAGTTTAACGGTTAAGGTTAGGGTTAGGGTTTGGATGAAGTTTAGCATAAGGTGAGGGTTACTTTTAGGGTTAGGGCTAGAGTTTGGGTTTGTGTTCCGGTTAGTGTTAAGGTTAGGTTTAGGGTCCAGTTTAGGGTTAGGGGTTATGTTTAGCCTTAGGGGTAGTTTTAGGTTTACGGTTAGTGTGAAGTTTAGGTTAAGGGTGAGGGTTAGGATTATAGTTAGTGTTAGAGGTTAGGTTTAGGGTGTTAGGGTTAGGTTTATGGTTAGGGTAGGGTTAGGTTTAGGGTTAATGTTAGGGTTAGTGTTAGATTAGGGTTACTATTCGTGTTACTGTTACGGTTAGCGTTAGCGTTAGCTTTAGGGTTGGGAATACAGTTAGGCGTTAGGGTGAGTGTTGGGGTTATGATGAGGGTTAGGTTTAGGTTTACAGTTAATGTGAGGGTTTAGGGTAATTATTATGGTTAGGGTTAGAGTTAGAGTTAGTGTCATGGTGAAGTTTCAGTTAATAGTGGGGGCTAGATTTAGGTTAGAGTTAGGGTTAAGGCTGGTGTTACGGTTAGGTTTAGGGTTAGGGTTAGGGTAGGGGTCAGGTTAGGGTTAAGGCTAGGTTTACGGTAAAGTGTAGGGCTAGGTTAGGGTTAGGGTTAGAGTTAGTGCTAGGGTTTAGGGTTAGGGTTTGGGTCGGGTTTAGAGTTAATGGTAGGGTTAGGTTTAGGGTAGAGTTAAGGTTAGGGTTAAGTTAGGGTTAGGGTAAGGGTTAGGTTTAGGTCAGGGTTAGGGTTAGGATGAGGGATAGGTTAGGGCTAGGGATAGGGTTAGGGGTTCGTGGGAGGGTTAGTGTTATTTTTACATTAAGCTGCTGTTTTAGGGTGTAACGGTTAGGGTTAGCGTTAGAGTTAGGGTTAGGTTTAGGGTTAGGGCTAGAGTTTGGGGATAGTGGGTTAGGCTTCGGTTTAGGGTGAAGTTTAGGTTAAGGATGAGTGTTCGGGTTAGGGTTAGGTGTTTGGGTTAATGTTAGGGTCAGGTTTAGGGTTCAGGGTAGAGTCAGCTTTAGGGTTAGGTTTAGGTTTAGGGTTTGGTTGAGTGTTAGTTTTGCTTAGGGTTACGGTTTGAATGAAGTTATGTTAGGCTTAGGGTTATGGTTCGGGTGAAATTTTGGTTAAGGGTGAGGGTTCGGTTTCGGGTTAGAGTTAGGGTTAGTGGTTAGTGTTCGGTTCAGGGTTAAGTTTAGGTTTTGGCTAAGTATTAGGGTTAGAGTTAGGGTTAGGGGTTAGTGTTTCAGTTAGGTTTAGGGTAGGCTTATAATTGCGCTGAAGTTTAGGGTTAGGGTAAGAGTTAGATTTACTTTTACTGTTAAGGTGAGGGTTTTGGGTAAGTATTACGTTTAGGGTTAGGGCTAGGTTTAGGGTTAGACTTTGGGTTAGGAGTTAGGTTTAAGTTTATGGTAGGCTTAAAGTTAGGGTTAAGGTTAGGTTAGGGTTAGGGTCAGGATTAGGAGTAGAATTAGGTTTAGGGCGAGGGTTAGGGTCAGAGTTTTTGTAAGGGTTAGGTTTAGGGTTATAGGTGGGCCAAGGTTAAGGTTAGGGTTAGGTATAGGCTTAAAGTTAGGGTTAGCTATAGATTAGGGATAGGGTGAATTTTCATATAGGGTGAGGGTTAGGATTATGGCTAAGGTTTGGGTTCGTTTCCAGGTTAGTGTTAAGGTAATGTGTAGGGTTAGGGTTAAGTTTACGGGTTCTGTTTAGTTTTAGGGTTAGGTTTAGATTTTACGTTAGGGTTAAGTTCAGTTTTATGTTTAGAGTTAGCGTTGTGGTTGGGGTGAGGTTTAGGTTTAGGGTTAGGGTTAGGGTTGGGTAGGGTTAGGATTACGGTTATGGTAAGGTGTTAAGGTTTAGGGGCGTAGTTTAGGGTTAGGTTTTGGGGAGGGTGCCGCTTAGGCATTGTGGTTCTGGTCATGGTTAGGTTTGGTTTAGGGCTAGGGCTAGGTTTATGATTAGGTTTCGGGTTAGTGTTAGAGTTCGAGTGAGAGTTAGGGTTATGGTTTGGGTTAGGCTTTGGTGTTAGGGGTTAGGTTTTGGGTTAAGGTTAGGGTTATTGTTAGGCCTTAGGGGTTCTGGTTAGTGTTAGGGCTAGGGTTAAGCATAGCATTAGGGTTAGGCTTGGGGATACGGTTAGGGGTTAGGGTGAAGGTTACCGATAGTGTTACGGTTAAGGTGAGGCTTTAGGGTAAGTGTTATGAGTAGGGTTAGAGTTAGAGTTAGGGTTAGAGTTAGGTGGAGGGTAAGATTCAGGTTTAGTTTCAGGTTCAGCGTGAGAGTTAGTGTTCTATATAGGGTCAAGGTTACAGTTAGGGTTAGGATTAGGTCTAGGGTTAGGATTAGGATTAATTTTAGGGATAGGTTCAGGGCTATTTTAAGGATTAGGTTTAGGGTTACAGGTGGACTAGCATTAGAGTTAGCTTTAAGGTTAGGTTTTCGGTTAGCTTTAGGTTTACGATTGAGGTTAGGGTTAGGGTTTGGATGAAGTTTAGGATAGGGTGAGGGTTATTTTTATGGTTAGGGCTAGAGTTTGGGTTTGCGTTCAATTTAGTTTTAAGGTTCGGTTTAGGGTTCGGGTTAGGGTTAGGGGTTATGTTTAGGGTTAGGGTTACACTTTGGTTTAGGGTTAGTGTGAAGTTTAGGTTAAGGGTGAGGGTTAGGGTAAGGGTTAGCATTAGGGATATGGTAAGGTGTTAGGGTTTAGAGGTGTAGTTTAGGATTAGGGTTTGGGTGAGGGTTCCGGTTAGGAATTGTGGTTCTGGTCATGGTTTGGTTTGCTTAGGGTTAGGTTTATGATTAGGTTTCGGGTTAGTGTTAGAGTTAGGGTGAGAGTTAGGTTTAAGTTTTGGGTTAGGTTTCGGTGTTAGGGGTTAGGGTTTGGGTTAGAGTTGGGGTTATCGTTAGGGCTCAGGGGTTTCACGTTAGTTTTAGGGTTAAGGTTAGGGATAGCATTAGGGTTAGGTTTGGGGGATACAGCTAGGGCTTAGGGTGTGGGTTACCTTTAGCTTTACAGTTAAGGGGAGGGTTTAGGATTAGTGTTATGATAAGGGTTAGAGTTAGAGTTAGGTTTAGTGCTAGGCTTAGGTGTAGGGGAAGATTTAGGTTTAGGTCCAGGTTTAGGGTTAGAGTTACTAGTCTCTTTAGGGTCAAGGTTAGAGTTAGGGTTAGGATTAGGTCTAGGGCTAGGATTCGGTTTAGGGTTAGGTTCAGGGCTATTGTAAGGCTTAGGTTTAGGGTTACAGATGGACTAGCGCTATGGTTAGCGGTAGGTTTGAGGTTAGGGTTTGGATTCGGTTTAGGTTTACGGTTAAGGTTAGGGTTAGGGTTTGGATGAAGTTTAGGACAGGGTGAGGGTTATTTTTACGGTTAGGGCTAGAGTTTGGGTTTGTGTTCAGGTTAGCATTAAGGTTAGGTTTAGGGTTCGGGTTCGGGTTAGGGTTTTTGTTTAGGGTTAGGGTTACGCTTTGGTTTAGGGTTAGTGTGAAGTTTAGGTGAAGGGTGAGGGTTAGGATAAGGGTTAGGTTTAGTGTTAGGATTATAGTTAGTCTTAGAGCTTAGATTTAGGATCTTAGGGTTAGGTTTATGGTTAGGGTAGTGTTAAGATTAGGGTTAATGTTAGAGTTAGGGTTAGATTAGGGTTAATGTTCGTGTTTCGGTTAGGGATAGGGTTACGGATAGCATTAGATTTAGGGTTGGGGATACGGTTAGGGGTTAGGGTGTGGGTTGGGGTTAGGGTGAGGGTTAAGTTTAGGTTTACAGTTAAGGTGAGGGTTTAGGGTAAGTATTATACTTAGGGTTCGAGTTAGAGTTTGGCTTAGGGTTGGGGGAAGTTTCAGCTAATAGTGACGGTTAGGGTAAGGGTTAGGGTTAAGATTAGAGTTAGGGTTAAGGTTAGTGTTAGGGTTAGGGTTAGGGTAGGGGTTAGGTTAGGGTTAAGGCTAGGTTTACGGTATAGGATAGGGCTAGGTTAGGGTTAGGGTTAGGGTTAGGTTTAGAGGTAGAGCTAGTGGTAGGGTTTAGGGTAAGGGGTAGGGCCAGGCTTAGAGTTTTTTTTAGGGTTAGGGTAGAGATAAGGCTAAGGTTAATTTTAGGGTTAGGGTAAGGGTTAGGTTTAGGTCAGGGTTAGGGTTAGGATAAGGGATAGGGTTGGTGTTAGGGAAAGGGTTAGAGGTTCGTGTCAGGGTTTGTATTAGGTTTACTCTTAAGCTGATGTTTTACGGTGTTACGGTTAAGGTCAGGGTTAGAGTTAGGGTTAGGAATAGGTTTAGGGTTAGGCCAGATAAAGGTGATAGTTTAGGGTGAGGTTTAGTTTTAGGGTTAATTTTAGGCTTAGGTTTATGGTGAAGTTTAGGTTAAGGATGAGGGTTAGGGTTAGTGTTAGGGTTAGGTGTTTCGGTTAAGGTTAGGGTTAGGTTTAGGGTTAGGCTTAGTGTTAGGTTTAGTTGTTTGGGTTAATGTCAGGGTCAGGTTTAGGATTAGGGATACGGTTCGGTTTAGGGTTAGGGTTAGGGTGAAGTTTACGTTAAGGGTGCGATTTGAGCTTAGGGTTAGGGTTACTGGTTAGGGTTAGGGTTAAGTTTAGGATTAGGTTTAGGGTTAAAGTTAGGTTTAGGGTGAGTGTTAGCTTTAAGTCATGGGTAGGTTTAGGGCTAGGTTAAGGTTAGAGAATGGGTTAGGTTAAGGGTTGGGGTTAGGTTTAGATGTTAGGGTGAGGGTTAGTGCTAGGTTTCCATTTAAGCTGTGGGTAGGTAAGATTTAGGGTTAGCATTAGGATTAGATTTAGAGTTAGTTTCAGGGTTAGGGTTAAGTTTAGGGTTAGGGTTAGGTTTATGGTTAGGATTAGGGTTAGGGTCAGGATTAGGGGGAGATTTAGTGTTATGTTTCATTTTAGGGTTAGGGTTAGGGTGAAGTTTCTGTTAAGGGGGAGGGTTCGGTTTAGGGTCAGACCTAGGGTTAGGGCTAGAATTAGGGTGAGTCGTTAGGGTTGGGTTTAGAGTTAAGGTTAGGTTTAGGCTAAAGATTAGGGCTAGATTTAGAGTTAGGTGTTAGTGTTCTGGTTAGGTTTAGGGTAGGGTTATATTTAGGATTAGGTTAAGAGTTAGAGTTATGTTTACAGTTAAGGTGAGGTTTTAGGGTAAGTGTTATGATTGGGTTAGAGTTCGGGTTAGTGTTAGGTGTAGGGTAAGATTTAGTTTTAAGTCCAGGTTTAGGGTTAGAGTTACTGTTCTATTTAGGGTCAAGTTTAGAGTTCGGGTTAGGGTTAGGATTAGGTCTAGGGTTAGGATTAGGATTAGGTTTAGGGTCAGCTTCAGGGCTATTGTAAGGCTTAGGTTTAGGGTAACAGATGGACTAGCTTCATGGTTAGAGTCAGGCTGAAAGTTAGGGTTTGGGTTAGGTTTAGTTTAACGGTTAAGGTTAGGGTTAGGGTTTGGATGAAGTTTAGCATAAGGTGAGGGTTACTTTTAGGGTTAGGGCTAGAGTTTGGGTTTGTGTTCCGGTTAGTGTTAAGGTTAGGTTTAGGGTCCAGTTTAGGGTTAGGGGTTATGTTTAGCCTTAGGGGTAGTTTTAGGTTTACGGTTAGTGTGAAGTTTAGGTTAAGGGTGAGGGTTAGGATTATAGTTAGTGTTAGAGGTTAGGTTTAGGGTGTTAGGGTTAGGTTTATGGTTAGGGTAGGGTTAGGTTTAGGGTTAATGTTAGGGTTAGTGTTAGATTAGGGTTACTATTCGTGTTAGTGTTACGGTTAGCGTTAGCGTTAGCTTTAGGGTTGGGAATACAGTTAGGCGTTAGGGTGAGTGTTGGGGTTATGATGAGGGTTAGGTTTAGGTTTACAGTTAATGTGAGGGTTTAGGGTAATTATTATGGTTAGGGTTAGAGTTAGAGTCATGGTGAAGTTTCAGTTAATAGTGGGGGCTAGATTTAGGTTCGAGTTAGGGTTAAGGCTGGTGTTACGGTTAGGTTTAGGGTTTGGGTTAGGGTAGGGGTCAGGTTAGGGTCAAGGCTAGGTTTACGGTAAAGTGTAGGGCTAGGTTAGGGTTAGGGTTAGAGTTAGTGCTAGGGTTTAGGGTTAGGGTTTGGGTCGGGTTTAGAGTTAATGGTAGGGTTAGGTTTAGGGTAGAGTTAAGGTTAGGGTTAAGTTAGGGTTAGGGTAAGGGTTAGGTTTAGGTCAGGGTTAGGGTTAGGATGAGGGATAGGTTAGGGCTAGGGATAGGGTTAGGGGTTCGTGGGAGGGTTAGTGTTATTTTTACATTAAGCTGCTGTTTTAGGGTGTAACGGTTAGGGTTAGCGTTAGAGTTAGGGTTAGGTTTAGGGTTAGGGCTAGAGTTTGGGGATAGTGGGTTAGGCTTCGGTTTAGGGTGAAGTTTAGGTTAAGGATGAGTGTTCGGGTTAGGGTTAGGTGTTTGGGTTAATGTTAGGGTCAGGTTTAGGGTTCAGGGTAGAGTCAGCTTTAGGGTTAGGTTTAGGTTTAGGGTTTGGTTGAGTGTTAGTTTTGCTTAGGGTTACGGTTTGAATGAAGTTATGTTAGGCTTAGGGTTATGGTTCGGGTGAAATTTTGGTTAAGGGTGAGGGTTCGGTTTTGGGTTAGAGTTAGGGTTAGTGGTTAGTGTTCGGTTCAGGGTTAAGTTTAGGTTTTGGCTAAGTATTAGGGTTAGAGTTAGGGTTAGGGGTTAGTGTTTCAGTTAGGTTTAGGGTAGGCTTATAATTGCGGTGAAGTTTAGGGTTAGGGTAAGAGTTAGATTTACGTTTACTGTTAAGGTGAGGGTTTTGGGTAAGTATTACGTTTAGGGTTAGGGCTAGGTTTAGGGTTAGACTTTGGGTTAGGAGTTAGGTTTAAGTTTATGGTAGGCTTAAAGTTAGGGTTAAGGTTAGGTTAGGGTTAGGGTCAGGGTTAGGAGTAGAATTAGGTTTAGGGCGAGGGTTAGGGTCAGAGTTTTTGTAAGGGTTAGGTTTAGGGTTATAGGTGGGCCAAGGTTAAGGTTAGGGTTAGGTATAGGCTTAAAGTTAGGGTTAGCTATAGATTAGGGATAGGGTGAATTTTCATATAGGGTGAGGGTTAGGATTATGGCTAAGGTTTGGGTTCGTTTCCAGGTTAGTGTTAAGGTAATGTGTAGGGTTAGGGTTAAGTTTACGGGTTCTGTTTAGTTTTAGGGTTAGGTTTAGATTTTACGTTAGGGTTAAGTTCAGTTTTATGTTTAGAGTTAGCGTTGTGGTTGGGGTGAGGTTTAGGTTTAGGGTTAGGGTTAGGGTTGGGTAGGGTTAGGATTACGGTTATGGTAAGGTGTTAAGGTTTAGGGGTGTAGTTTAGGGTTAGGTTTTGGGGAGGGTGCCGCTTAGGCATTGTGGTTCTGGTCATGGTTAGGTTTGGTTTAGGGCTAGGGCTAGGTTTATGATTACGTTTCGGGTTAGTGTTAGAGTTCGAGTGAGAGTTAGGGTTATGGTTTGGGTTAGGCTTTGGTGTTAGGGGTTAGGTTTTGGGTTAAGGTTAGGGTTACTGTTAGGCCTTAGGGGTTCTGGTTAGTGTTAGGGCTAGGGTTAGGCATAGCATTAGGGTTAGGCTTGGGGATACGGTTAGGGGTTAGGGTGAAGGTTACCGATAGTGTTACGGTTAAGGTGAGGCTTTAGGGTAAGTGTTATGAGTAGGGTTAGAGTTAGAGTTAGGGTTAGAGTTAGGTGGAGGGTAAGATTCAGGTTTAGTTTCAGGTTCAGCGTGAGAGTTAGTGTTCTATATAGGGTCAAGGTTACAGTTAGGGTTAGGATTAGGTCTAGGGTTAGGATTAGGATTAATTTTAGGGATAGGTTCAGGGCTATTTTAAGGATTAGGTTTAGGGTTACAGGTGGACTAGCATTAGAGTTAGCTTTAAGGTTAGGTTTTCGGTTAGCTTTAGGTTTACGATTGAGGTTAGGGTTAGGGTTTGGATGAAGTTTAGGATAGGGTGAGGGTTATTTTTATGGTTAGGGCTAGAGTTTGGGTTTGCGTTCAATTTAGTTTTAAGGTTCGGTTTAGGGTTCGGGTTAGGGTTAGGGGTTATGTTTAGGGTTAGGGTTACGCTTTGGTTTAGGGTTAGTGTGAAGTTTAGGTTAAGGGTGAGGGTTAGGGTAAGGGTTAGCATTAGGGATATGGTAAGGTGTTAGGGTTTAGAGGTGTAGTTTAGGATTAGGGTTTGGGTGAGGGTTCCGGTTAGGAATTGTGGTTCTGGTCATGGTTTGGTTTGCTTAGGGTTAGGTTTATGATTAGGTTTCGGGTTAGTGTTAGAGTTAGGGTGAGAGTTAGGTTTAAGTTTTGGGTTAGGCTTCGGTGTTAGGGGTTAGGGTTTGGGTTAGAGTTGGGGTTATCGTTAGGGCTCAGGGGTTTCACGTTAGTTTTAGGGTTAAGGTTAGGGATAGCATTAGGGTTAGGTTTGGGGGATACAGCTAGGGCTTAGGGTGTGGGTTACCTTTAGCTTTACAGTTAAGGGGAGGGTTTAGGATTAGTGTTATGATAAGGGTTAGAGTTAGAGTTAGGTTTAGTGCTAGGCTTAGGTGTAGGGGAAGATTTAGGTTTAGGTCCAGGTTTAGGGTTAGAGTTACTAGTCTCTTTAGGGTCAAGGTTAGAGTTAGGGTTAGGATTAGGTCTAGGGCTAGGATTCGGTTTAGGGTTAGGTTCAGGGCTATTGTAAGGCTTAGGTTTAGGGTTACAGATGGACTAGCGCTATGGTTAGCGGTAGGTTTGAGGTTAGGGTTTGGATTCGGTTTAGGTTTACGGTTAAGGTTAGGGTTAGGGTTTGGATGAAGTTTAGGACAGGGTCAGGGTTATTTTTACGGTTAGGGCTAGAGTTTGGGTTTGTGTTCAGGTTAGCATTAAGGTTAGGTTTAGGGTTCGGGTTCGGGTTAGGGTTTTTGTTTAGGGTTAGGGTTACGCTTTGGTTTAGGGTTAGTGTGAAGTTTAGGTGAAGGGTGAGGGTTAGGATAAGGGTTAGGTTTAGTGTTAGGATTATAGTTAGTCTTAGAGCTTAGATTTAGGATCTTAGGGTTAGGTTTATGGTTAGGGTAGTGTTAAGATTAGGGTTAATGTTAGAGTTAGGGTTAGATTAGGGTTAATGTTCGTGTTTCGGTTAGGGATAGGGTTACGGATAGCATTAGATTTAGGGTTGGGGATACGGTTAGGGGTTAGGGTGTGGGTTGGGGTTAGGGTGAGGGTTAAGTTTAGGTTTACAGTTAAGGTGAGGGTTTAGGGTAAGTATTATACTTAGGGTTCGAGTTAGAGTTTGGCTTAGGGTTGGGGGAAGTTTCAGGTAATAGTGACGGTTAGGGTAAGGGTTAGGGTTAAGATTAGAGTTAGGGTTAAGGTTAGTGTTAGGGTTAGGGTTAGGGTAGGGGTTAGGTTAGGGTTAAGGCTAGGTTTACGGTATAGGATAGGGCTAGGTTAGGGTTAGGGTTAGGGTTAGGTTTAGAGGTAGAGCTAGTGGTAGGGTTTAGGGTAAGGGGTAGGGCCAGGCTTAGAGTTTTTTTTAGGGTTAGGGTAGAGATAAGGCTAAGGTTAATTTTAGGGTTAGGGTAAGGGTTAGGTTTAGGTCAGGGTTAGGGTTAGGATAAGGGATAGGGTTGGTGTTAGGGAAAGGGTTAGAGGTTCGTGTCAGGGTTTGTATTAGGTTTACTCTTAAGCTGATGTTTTACGGTGTTACGGTTAAGGTCAGGGTTAGAGTTAGGGTTAGGAATAGGTTTAGGGTTAGGCCAGATAAAGGTGATAGTTTAGGGTGAGGTTTAGTTTTAGGGTTAATTTTAGGCTTAGGTTTATGGTGAAGTTTAGGTTAAGGATGAGGGTTAGGGTTAGTGTTAGGGTTAGGTGTTTCGGTTAAGGTTAGGGTTAGGTTTAGGGTTAGGCTTAGTGTTAGGTTTAGTTGTTTGGGTTAATGTCAGGGTCAGGTTTAGGATTAGGGATACGGTTCGGTTTAGGGTTAGGGTTAGGGTGAAGTTTACGTTAAGGGTGCGATTTGAGCTTAGGGTTAGGGTTACTGGTTAGGGTTAGGGTTAAGTTTAGGATTAGGTTTAGGGTTAAAGTTAGGTTTAGGGTGAGTGTTAGCTTTAAGTCATGGGTAGGTTTAGGGCTAGGTTAAGGTTAGAGAATGGGTTAGGTTAAGGGTTGGGGTTAGGTTTAGATGTTAGGGTGAGGGTTAGTGCTAGGTTTCCATTTAAGCTGTGGGTAGGTAAGATTTAGGGTTAGCATTAGGATTAGATTTAGAGTTAGTTTCAGGGTTAGGGTTAAGTTTAGGGTTAGGGTTAGGTTTATGGTTAGGATTAGGGTTAGGGTCAGGATTAGGGGGAGATTTAGTGTTATGTTTCATTTTAGGGTTAGGGTTAGGGTGAAGTTTCTGTTAAGGGGGAGGGTTCGGTTTAGGGTCAGACCTAGGGTTAGGGCTAGAATTAGGGTGAGTCGTTAGGGTTGGGTTTAGAGTTAAGGTTAGGTTTAGGCTAAAGATTAGGGCTAGATTTAGAGTTAGGTGTTAGTGTTCTGGTTAGGTTTAGGGTAGGGTTATATTTAGGATTAGGTTAAGAGTTAGAGTTATGTTTACAGTTAAGGTGAGGTTTTAGGGTAAGTGTTATGATTGGGTTAGAGTTCGGGTTAGTGTTAGGTGTAGGGTAAGATTTAGTTTTAAGTCCAGGTTTAGGGTTAGAGTTACTGTTCTATTTAGGGTCAAGTTTAGAGTTCGGGTTAGGGTTAGGATTAGGTCTAGGGTTAGGATTAGGATTAGGTTTAGGGTCAGCTTCAGGGCTATTGTAAGGCTTAGGTTTAGGGTAACAGATGGACTAGCTTCATGGTTAGAGTCAGGCTGAAAGTTAGGGTTTGGGTTAGGTTTAGTTTAACGGTTAAGGTTAGGGTTAGGGTTTGGATGAAGTTTAGCATAAGGTGAGGGTTACTTTTAGGGTTAGGGCTAGAGTTTGGGTTTGTGTTCCGGTTAGTGTTAAGGTTAGGTTTAGGGTCCAGTTTAGGGTTAGGGGTTATGTTTAGCCTTAGGGGTAGTTTTAGGTTTACGGTTAGTGTGAAGTTTAGGTTAAGGGTGAGGGTTAGGATTATAGTTAGTGTTAGAGGTTAGGTTTAGGGTGTTAGGGTTAGGTTTATGGTTAGGGTAGGGTTAGGTTTAGGGTTAATGTTAGGGTTAGTGTTAGATTAGGGTTACTATTCGTGTTACTGTTACGGTTAGCGTTAGCGTTAGCTTTAGGGTTGGGAATACAGTTAGGCGTTAGGGTGAGTGTTGGGGTTATGATGAGGGTTAGGTTTAGGTTTACAGTTAATGTGAGGGTTTAGGGTAATTATTATGGTTAGGGTTAGAGTTAGAGTCATGGTGAAGTTTCAGTTAATAGTGGGGGCTAGATTTAGGTTCGAGTTAGGGTTAAGGCTGGTGTTACGGTTAGGTTTAGGGTTTGGGTTAGGGTAGGGGTCAGGTTAGGGTCAAGGCTAGGTTTACGGTAAAGTGTAGGGCTAGGTTAGGGTTAGGGTTAGAGTTAGTGCTAGGGTTTAGGGTTAGGGTTTGGGTCGGGTTTAGAGTTAATGGTAGGGTTAGGTTTAGGGTAGAGTTAAGGTTAGGGTTAAGTTAGGGTTAGGGTAAGGGTTAGGTTTAGGTCAGGGTTAGGGTTAGGATGAGGGATAGGTTAGGGCTAGGGATAGGGTTAGGGGTTCGTGGGAGGGTTAGTGTTATTTTTACATTAAGCTGCTGTTTTAGGGTGTAACGGTTAGGGTTAGCGTTAGAGTTAGGGTTAGGTTTAGGGTTAGGGCTAGAGTTTGGGGATAGTGGGTTAGGCTTCGGTTTAGGGTGAAGTTTAGGTTAAGGATGAGTGTTCGGGTTAGGGTTAGGTGTTTGGGTTAATGTTAGGGTCAGGTTTAGGGTTCAGGGTAGAGTCAGCTTTAGGGTTAGGTTTAGGTTTAGGGTTTGGTTGAGTGTTAGTTTTGCTTAGGGTTACGGTTTGAATGAAGTTATGTTAGGCTTAGGGTTATGGTTCGGGTGAAATTTTGGTTAAGGGTGAGGGTTCGGTTTTGGGTTAGAGTTAGGGTTAGTGGTTAGTGTTCGGTTCAGGGTTAAGTTTAGGTTTTGGCTAAGTATTAGGGTTAGAGTTAGGGTTAGGGGTTAGTGTTTCAGTTAGGTTTAGGGTAGGCTTATAATTGCGGTGAAGTTTAGGGTTAGGGTAAGAGTTAGATTTACGTTTACTGTTAAGGTGAGGGTTTTGGGTAAGTATTACGTTTAGGGTTAGGGCTAGGTTTAGGGTTAGACTTTGGGTTAGGAGTTAGGTTTAAGTTTATGGTAGGCTTAAAGTTAGGGTTAAGGTTAGGTTAGGGTTAGGGTCAGGGTTAGGAGTAGAATTAGGTTTAGGGCGAGGGTTAGGGTCAGAGTTTTTGTAAGGGTTAGGTTTAGGGTTATAGGTGGGCCAAGGTTAAGGTTAGGGTTAGGTATAGGCTTAAAGTTAGGGTTAGCTATAGATTAGGGATAGGGTGAATTTTCATATAGGGTGAGGGTTAGGATTATGGCTAAGGTTTGGGTTCGTTTCCAGGTTAGTGTTAAGGTAATGTGTAGGGTTAGGGTTAAGTTTACGGGTTCTGTTTAGTTTTAGGGTTAGGTTTAGATTTTACGTTAGGGTTAAGTTCAGTTTTATGTTTAGAGTTAGCGTTGTGGTTGGGGTGAGGTTTAGGTTTAGGGTTAGGGTTAGGGTTGGGTAGGGTTAGGATTACGGTTATGGTAAGGTGTTAAGGTTTAGGGGTGTAGTTTAGGGTTAGGTTTTGGGGAGGGTGCCGCTTAGGCATTGTGGTTCTGGTCATGGTTAGGTTTGGTTTAGGGCTAGGGCTAGGTTTATGATTACGTTTCGGGTTAGTGTTAGAGTTCGAGTGAGAGTTAGGGTTATGGTTTGGGTTAGGCTTTGGTGTTAGGGGTTAGGTTTTGGGTTAAGGTTAGGGTTACTGTTAGGCCTTAGGGGTTCTGGTTAGTGTTAGGGCTAGGGTTAGGCATAGCATTAGGGTTAGGCTTGGGGATACGGTTAGGGGTTAGGGTGAAGGTTACCGATAGTGTTACGGTTAAGGTGAGGCTTTAGGGTAAGTGTTATGAGTAGGGTTAGAGTTAGAGTTAGGGTTAGAGTTAGGTGGAGGGTAAGATTCAGGTTTAGTTTCAGGTTCAGCGTGAGAGTTAGTGTTCTATATAGGGTCAAGGTTACAGTTAGGGTTAGGATTAGGTCTAGGGTTAGGATTAGGATTAATTTTAGGGATAGGTTCAGGGCTATTTTAAGGATTAGGTTTAGGGTTACAGGTGGACTAGCATTAGAGTTAGCTTTAAGGTTAGGTTTTCGGTTAGCTTTAGGTTTACGATTGAGGTTAGGGTTAGGGTTTGGATGAAGTTTAGGATAGGGTGAGGGTTATTTTTATGGTTAGGGCTAGAGTTTGGGTTTGCGTTCAATTTAGTTTTAAGGTTCGGTTTAGGGTTCGGGTTAGGGTTAGGGGTTATGTTTAGGGTTAGGGTTACGCTTTGGTTTAGGGTTAGTGTGAAGTTTAGGTTAAGGGTGAGGGTTAGGGTAAGGGTTAGCATTAGGGATATGGTAAGGTGTTAGGGTTTAGAGGTGTAGTTTAGGATTAGGGTTTGGGTGAGGGTTCCGGTTAGGAATTGTGGTTCTGGTCATGGTTTGGTTTGCTTAGGGTTAGGTTTATGATTAGGTTTCGGGTTAGTGTTAGAGTTAGGGTGAGAGTTAGGTTTAAGTTTTGGGTTAGGCTTCGGTGTTAGGGGTTAGGGTTTGGGTTAGAGTTGGGGTTATCGTTAGGGCTCAGGGGTTTCACGTTAGTTTTAGGGTTAAGGTTAGGGATAGCATTAGGGTTAGGTTTGGGGGATACAGCTAGGGCTTAGGGTGTGGGTTACCTTTAGCTTTACAGTTAAGGGGAGGGTTTAGGATTAGTGTTATGATAAGGGTTAGAGTTAGAGTTAGGTTTAGTGCTAGGCTTAGGTGTAGGGGAAGATTTAGGTTTAGGTCCAGGTTTAGGGTTAGAGTTACTAGTCTCTTTAGGGTCAAGGTTAGAGTTAGGGTTAGGATTAGGTCTAGGGCTAGGATTCGGTTTAGGGTTAGGTTCAGGGCTATTGTAAGGCTTAGGTTTAGGGTTACAGATGGACTAGCGCTATGGTTAGCGGTAGGTTTGAGGTTAGGGTTTGGATTCGGTTTAGGTTTACGGTTAAGGTTAGGGTTAGGGTTTGGATGAAGTTTAGGACAGGGTCAGGGTTATTTTTACGGTTAGGGCTAGAGTTTGGGTTTGTGTTCAGGTTAGCATTAAGGTTAGGTTTAGGGTTCGGGTTCGGGTTAGGGTTTTTGTTTAGGGTTAGGGTTACGCTTTGGTTTAGGGTTAGTGTGAAGTTTAGGTGAAGGGTGAGGGTTAGGATAAGGGTTAGGTTTAGTGTTAGGATTATAGTTAGTCTTAGAGCTTAGATTTAGGATCTTAGGGTTAGGTTTATGGTTAGGGTAGTGTTAAGATTAGGGTTAATGTTAGAGTTAGGGTTAGATTAGGGTTAATGTTCGTGTTTCGGTTAGGGATAGGGTTACGGATAGCATTAGATTTAGGGTTGGGGATACGGTTAGGGGTTAGGGTGTGGGTTGGGGTTAGGGTGAGGGTTAAGTTTAGGTTTACAGTTAAGGTGAGGGTTTAGGGTAAGTATTATACTTAGGGTTCGAGTTAGAGTTTGGCTTAGGGTTGGGGGAAGTTTCAGCTAATAGTGACGGTTAGGGTAAGGGTTAGGGTTAAGATTAGAGTTAGGGTTAAGGTTAGTGTTAGGGTTAGGGTTAGGGTAGGGGTTAGGTTAGGGTTAAGGCTAGGTTTACGGTATAGGATAGGGCTAGGTTAGGGTTAGGGTTAGGGTTAGGTTTAGAGGTAGAGCTAGTGGTAGGGTTTAGGGTAAGGGGTAGGGCCAGGCTTAGAGTTTTTTTTAGGGTTAGGGTAGAGATAAGGCTAAGGTTAATTTTAGGGTTAGGGTAAGGGTTAGGTTTAGGTCAGGGTTAGGGTTAGGATAAGGGATAGGGTTGGTGTTAGGGAAAGGGTTAGAGGTTCGTGTCAGGGTTTGTATTAGGTTTACTCTTAAGCTGATGTTTTACGGTGTTACGGTTAAGGTCAGGGTTAGAGTTAGGGTTAGGAATAGGTTTAGGGTTAGGCCAGATAAAGGTGATAGTTTAGGGTGAGGTTTAGTTTTAGGGTTAATTTTAGGCTTAGGTTTATGGTGAAGTTTAGGTTAAGGATGAGGGTTAGGGTTAGTGTTAGGGTTAGGTGTTTCGGTTAAGGTTAGGGTTAGGTTTAGGGTTAGGCTTAGTGTTAGGTTTAGTTGTTTGGGTTAATGTCAGGGTCAGGTTTAGGATTAGGGATACGGTTCGGTTTAGGGTTAGGGTTAGGGTGAAGTTTACGTTAAGGGTGCGATTTGAGCTTAGGGTTAGGGTTACTGGTTAGGGTTAGGGTTAAGTTTAGGATTAGGTTTAGGGTTAAAGTTAGGTTTAGGGTGAGTGTTAGCTTTAAGTCATGGGTAGGTTTAGGGCTAGGTTAAGGTTAGAGAATGGGTTAGGTTAAGGGTTGGGGTTAGGTTTAGATGTTAGGGTGAGGGTTAGTGCTAGGTTTCCATTTAAGCTGTGGGTAGGTAAGATTTAGGGTTAGCATTAGGATTAGATTTAGAGTTAGTTTCAGGGTTAGGGTTAAGTTTAGGGTTAGGGTTAGGTTTATGGTTAGGATTAGGGTTAGGGTCAGGATTAGGGGGAGATTTAGTGTTATGTTTCATTTTAGGGTTAGGGTTAGGGTGAAGTTTCTGTTAAGGGGGAGGGTTCGGTTTAGGGTCAGACCTAGGGTTAGGGCTAGAATTAGGGTGAGTCGTTAGGGTTGGGTTTAGAGTTAAGGTTAGGTTTAGGCTAAAGATTAGGGCTAGATTTAGAGTTAGGTGTTAGTGTTCTGGTTAGGTTTAGGGTAGGGTTATATTTAGGATTAGGTTAAGAGTTAGAGTTATGTTTACAGTTAAGGTGAGGTTTTAGGGTAAGTGTTATGATTGGGTTAGAGTTCGGGTTAGTGTTAGGTGTAGGGTAAGATTTAGTTTTAAGTCCAGGTTTAGGGTTAGAGTTACTGTTCTATTTAGGGTCAAGTTTAGAGTTCGGGTTAGGGTTAGGATTAGGTCTAGGGTTAGGATTAGGATTAGGTTTAGGGTCAGCTTCAGGGCTATTGTAAGGCTTAGGTTTAGGGTAACAGATGGACTAGCTTCATGGTTAGAGTCAGGCTGAAAGTTAGGGTTTGGGTTAGGTTTAGTTTAACGGTTAAGGTTAGGGTTAGGGTTTGGATGAAGTTTAGCATAAGGTGAGGGTTACTTTTAGGGTTAGGGCTAGAGTTTGGGTTTGTGTTCCGGTTAGTGTTAAGGTTAGGTTTAGGGTCCAGTTTAGGGTTAGGGGTTATGTTTAGCCTTAGGGGTAGTTTTAGGTTTACGGTTAGTGTGAAGTTTAGGTTAAGGGTGAGGGTTAGGATTATAGTTAGTGTTAGAGGTTAGGTTTAGGGTGTTAGGGTTAGGTTTATGGTTAGGGTAGGGTTAGGTTTAGGGTTAATGTTAGGGTTAGTGTTAGATTAGGGTTACTATTCGTGTTACTGTTACGGTTAGCGTTAGCGTTAGCTTTAGGGTTGGGAATACAGTTAGGCGTTAGGGTGAGTGTTGGGGTTATGATGAGGGTTAGGTTTAGGTTTACAGTTAATGTGAGGGTTTAGGGTAATTATTATGGTTAGGGTTAGAGTTAGAGTCATGGTGAAGTTTCAGTTAATAGTGGGGGCTAGATTTAGGTTCGAGTTAGGGTTAAGGCTGGTGTTACGGTTAGGTTTAGGGTTAGGGTTAGGGTAGGGGTCAGGTTAGGGTTAAGGCTAGGTTTACGGTAAAGTGTAGGGCTAGGTTAGGGTTAGGGTTAGAGTTAGTGCTAGGGTTTAGGGTTAGGGTTTGGGTCGGGTTTAGAGTTAATGGTAGGGTTAGGTTTAGGGTAGAGTTAAGGTTAGGGTTAAGTTAGGGTTAGGGTAAGGGTTAGGTTTAGGTCAGGGTTAGGGTTAGGATGAGGGATAGGTTAGGGCTAGGGATAGGGTTAGGGGTTCGTGGGAGGGTTAGTGTTATTTTTACATTAAGCTGCTGTTTTAGGGTGTAACGGTTAGGGTTAGCGTTAGAGTTAGGGTTAGGTTTAGGGTTAGGGCTAGAGTTTGGGGATAGTGGGTTAGGCTTCGGTTTAGGGTGAAGTTTAGGTTAAGGATGAGTGTTCGGGTTAGGGTTAGGTGTTTGGGTTAATGTTAGGGTCAGGTTTAGGGTTCAGGGTAGAGTCAGCTTTAGGGTTAGGTTTAGGTTTAGGGTTTGGTTGAGTGTTAGTTTTGCTTAGGGTTACGGTTTGAATGAAGTTATGTTAGGCTTAGGGTTATGGTTCGGGTGAAATTTTGGTTAAGGGTGAGGGTTCGGTTTTGGGTTAGAGTTAGGGTTAGTGGTTAGTGTTCGGTTCAGGGTTAAGTTTAGGTTTTGGCTAAGTATTAGGGTTAGAGTTAGGGTTAGGGGTTAGTGTTTCAGTTAGGTTTAGGGTAGGCTTATAATTGCGGTGAAGTTTAGGGTTAGGGTAAGAGTTAGATTTACGTTTACTGTTAAGGTGAGGGTTTTGGGTAAGTATTACGTTTAGGGTTAGGGCTAGGTTTAGGGTTAGACTTTGGGTTAGGAGTTAGGTTTAAGTTTATGGTAGGCTTAAAGTTAGGGTTAAGGTTAGGTTAGGGTTAGGGTCAGGGTTAGGAGTAGAATTAGGTTTAGGGCGAGGGTTAGGGTCAGAGTTTTTGTAAGGGTTAGGTTTAGGGTTATAGGTGGGCCAAGGTTAAGGTTAGGGTTAGGTATAGGCTTAAAGTTAGGGTTAGCTATAGATTAGGGATAGGGTGAATTTTCATATAGGGTGAGGGTTAGGATTATGGCTAAGGTTTGGGTTCGTTTCCAGGTTAGTGTTAAGGTAATGTGTAGGGTTAGGGTTAAGTTTACGGGTTCTGTTTAGTTTTAGGGTTAGGTTTAGATTTTACGTTAGGGTTAAGTTCAGTTTTATGTTTAGAGTTAGCGTTGTGGTTGGGGTGAGGTTTAGGTTTAGGGTTAGGGTTAGGGTTGGGTAGGGTTAGGATTACGGTTATGGTAAGGTGTTAAGGTTTAGGGGTGTAGTTTAGGGTTAGGTTTTGGGGAGGGTGCCGCTTAGGCATTGTGGTTCTGGTCATGGTTAGGTTTGGTTTAGGGCTAGGGCTAGGTTTATGATTACGTTTCGGGTTAGTGTTAGAGTTCGAGTGAGAGTTAGGGTTATGGTTTGGGTTAGGCTTTGGTGTTAGGGGTTAGGTTTTGGGTTAAGGTTAGGGTTACTGTTAGGCCTTAGGGGTTCTGGTTAGTGTTAGGGCTAGGGTTAGGCATAGCATTAGGGTTAGGCTTGGGGATACGGTTAGGGGTTAGGGTGAAGGTTACCGATAGTGTTACGGTTAAGGTGAGGCTTTAGGGTAAGTGTTATGAGTAGGGTTAGAGTTAGAGTTAGGGTTAGAGTTAGGTGGAGGGTAAGATTCAGGTTTAGTTTCAGGTTCAGCGTGAGAGTTAGTGTTCTATATAGGGTCAAGGTTACAGTTAGGGTTAGGATTAGGTCTAGGGTTAGGATTAGGATTAATTTTAGGGATAGGTTCAGGGCTATTTTAAGGATTAGGTTTAGGGTTACAGGTGGACTAGCATTAGAGTTAGCTTTAAGGTTAGGTTTTCGGTTAGCTTTAGGTTTACGATTGAGGTTAGGGTTAGGGTTTGGATGAAGTTTAGGATAGGGTGAGGGTTATTTTTATGGTTAGGGCTAGAGTTTGGGTTTGCGTTCAATTTAGTTTTAAGGTTCGGTTTAGGGTTCGGGTTAGGGTTAGGGGTTATGTTTAGGGTTAGGGTTACGCTTTGG
Source organism: Loxodonta africana (assembly GCF_030014295.1). Lineage (NCBI taxonomy): Eukaryota > Metazoa > Chordata > Mammalia > Proboscidea > Elephantidae > Loxodonta > Loxodonta africana. Next base: position 3,934,981 of record NC_087370.1, read on the forward strand.
TTTAGGGTTAGTGTGAAGTTTAGGTTAAGGGTGAGGGTTAGGGTAAGGGTTAGCATTAGGGATATGGTAAGGTGTTAGGGTTTAGAGGTGTAGTTTAGGATTAGGGTTTGGGTGAGGGTTCCGGTTAGGAATTGTGGTTCTGGTCATGGTTTGGTTTGCTTAGGGTTAGGTTTATGATTAGGTTTCGGGTTAGTGTTAGAGTTAGGGTGAGAGTTAGGTTTAAGTTTTGGGTTAGGCTTCGGTGTTAGGGGTTAGGGTTTGGGTTAGAGTTGGGGTTATCGTTAGGGCTCAGGGGTTTCACGTTAGTTTTAGGGTTAAGGTTAGGGATAGCATTAGGGTTAGGTTTGGGGGATACAGCTAGGGCTTAGGGTGTGGGTTACCTTTAGCTTTACAGTTAAGGGGAGGGTTTAGGATTAGTGTTATGATAAGGGTTAGAGTTAGAGTTAGGTTTAGTGCTAGGCTTAGGTGTAGGGGAAGATTTAGGTTTAGGTCCAGGTTTAGGGTTAGAGTTACTAGTCTCTTTAGGGTCAAGGTTAGAGTTAGGGTTAGGATTAGGTCTAGGGCTAGGATTCGGTTTAGGGTTAGGTTCAGGGCTATTGTAAGGCTTAGGTTTAGGGTTACAGATGGACTAGCGCTATGGTTAGCGGTAGGTTTGAGGTTAGGGTTTGGATTCGGTTTAGGTTTACGGTTAAGGTTAGGGTTAGGGTTTGGATGAAGTTTAGGACAGGGTCAGGGTTATTTTTACGGTTAGGGCTAGAGTTTGGGTTTGTGTTCAGGTTAGCATTAAGGTTAGGTTTAGGGTTCGGGTTCGGGTTAGGGTTTTTGTTTAGGGTTAGGGTTACGCTTTGGTTTAGGGTTAGTGTGAAGTTTAGGTGAAGGGTGAGGGTTAGGATAAGGGTTAGGTTTAGTGTTAGGATTATAGTTAGTCTTAGAGCTTAGATTTAGGATCTTAGGGTTAGGTTTATGGTTAGGGTAGTGTTAAGATTAGGGTTAATGTTAGAGTTAGGGTTAGATTAGGGTTAATGTTCGTGTTTCGGTTAGGGATAGGGTTACGGATAGCATTAGATTTAGGGTTGGGGATACGGTTAGGGGTTAGGGTGTGGGTTGGGGTTAGGGTGAGGGTTAAGTTTAGGTTTACAGTTAAGGTGAGGGTTTAGGGTAAGTATTATACTTAGGGTTCGAGTTAGAGTTTGGCTTAGGGTTGGGGGAAGTTTCAGGTAATAGTGACGGTTAGGGTAAGGGTTAGGGTTAAGATTAGAGTTAGGGTTAAGGTTAGTGTTAGGGTTAGGGTTAGGGTAGGGGTTAGGTTAGGGTTAAGGCTAGGTTTACGGTATAGGATAGGGCTAGGTTAGGGTTAGGGTTAGGGTTAGGTTTAGAGGTAGAGCTAGTGGTAGGGTTTAGGGTAAGGGGTAGGGCCAGGCTTAGAGTTTTTTTTAGGGTTAGGGTAGAGATAAGGCTAAGGTTAATTTTAGGGTTAGGGTAAGGGTTAGGTTTAGGTCAGGGTTAGGGTTAGGATAAGGGATAGGGTTGGTGTTAGGGAAAGGGTTAGAGGTTCGTGTCAGGGTTTGTATTAGGTTTACTCTTAAGCTGATGTTTTACGGTGTTACGGTTAAGGTCAGGGTTAGAGTTAGGGTTAGGAATAGGTTTAGGGTTAGGCCAGATAAAGGTGATAGTTTAGGGTGAGGTTTAGTTTTAGGGTTAATTTTAGGCTTAGGTTTATGGTGAAGTTTAGGTTAAGGATGAGGGTTAGGGTTAGTGTTAGGGTTAGGTGTTTCGGTTAAGGTTAGGGTTAGGTTTAGGGTTAGGCTTAGTGTTAGGTTTAGTTGTTTGGGTTAATGTCAGGGTCAGGTTTAGGATTAGGGATACGGTTCGGTTTAGGGTTAGGGTTAGGGTGAAGTTTACGTTAAGGGTGCGATTTGAGCTTAGGGTTAGGGTTACTGGTTAGGGTTAGGGTTAAGTTTAGGATTAGGTTTAGGGTTAAAGTTAGGTTTAGGGTGAGTGTTAGCTTTAAGTCATGGGTAGGTTTAGGGCTAGGTTAAGGTTAGAGAATGGGTTAGGTTAAGGGTTGGGGTTAGGTTTAGATGTTAGGGTGAGGGTTAGTGCTAGGTTTCCATTTAAGCTGTGGGTAGGTAAGATTTAGGGTTAGCATTAGGATTAGATTTAGAGTTAGTTTCAGGGTTAGGGTTAAGTTTAGGGTTAGGGTTAGGTTTATGGTTAGGATTAGGGTTAGGGTCAGGATTAGGGGGAGATTTAGTGTTATGTTTCATTTTAGGGTTAGGGTTAGGGTGAAGTTTCTGTTAAGGGGGAGGGTTCGGTTTAGGGTCAGACCTAGGGTTAGGGCTAGAATTAGGGTGAGTCGTTAGGGTTGGGTTTAGAGTTAAGGTTAGGTTTAGGCTAAAGATTAGGGCTAGATTTAGAGTTAGGTGTTAGTGTTCTGGTTAGGTTTAGGGTAGGGTTATATTTAGGATTAGGTTAAGAGTTAGAGTTATGTTTACAGTTAAGGTGAGGTTTTAGGGTAAGTGTTATGATTGGGTTAGAGTTCGGGTTAGTGTTAGGTGTAGGGTAAGATTTAGTTTTAAGTCCAGGTTTAGGGTTAGAGTTACTGTTCTATTTAGGGTCAAGTTTAGAGTTCGGGTTAGGGTTAGGATTAGGTCTAGGGTTAGGATTAGGATTAGGTTTAGGGTCAGCTTCAGGGCTATTGTAAGGCTTAGGTTTAGGGTAACAGATGGACTAGCTTCATGGTTAGAGTCAGGCTGAAAGTTAGGGTTTGGGTTAGGTTTAGTTTAACGGTTAAGGTTAGGGTTAGGGTTTGGATGAAGTTTAGCATAAGGTGAGGGTTACTTTTAGGGTTAGGGCTAGAGTTTGGGTTTGTGTTCCGGTTAGTGTTAAGGTTAGGTTTAGGGTCCAGTTTAGGGTTAGGGGTTATGTTTAGCCTTAGGGGTAGTTTTAGGTTTACGGTTAGTGTGAAGTTTAGGTTAAGGGTGAGGGTTAGGATTATAGTTAGTGTTAGAGGTTAGGTTTAGGGTGTTAGGGTTAGGTTTATGGTTAGGGTAGGGTTAGGTTTAGGGTTAATGTTAGGGTTAGTGTTAGATTAGGGTTACTATTCGTGTTACTGTTACGGTTAGCGTTAGCGTTAGCTTTAGGGTTGGGAATACAGTTAGGCGTTAGGGTGAGTGTTGGGGTTATGATGAGGGTTAGGTTTAGGTTTACAGTTAATGTGAGGGTTTAGGGTAATTATTATGGTTAGGGTTAGAGTTAGAGTCATGGTGAAGTTTCAGTTAATAGTGGGGGCTAGATTTAGGTTCGAGTTAGGGTTAAGGCTGGTGTTACGGTTAGGTTTAGGGTTAGGGTTAGGGTAGGGGTCAGGTTAGGGTTAAGGCTAGGTTTACGGTAAAGTGTAGGGCTAGGTTAGGGTTAGGGTTAGAGTTAGTGCTAGGGTTTAGGGTTAGGGTTTGGGTCGGGTTTAGAGTTAATGGTAGGGTTAGGTTTAGGGTAGAGTTAAGGTTAGGGTTAAGTTAGGGTTAGGGTAAGGGTTAGGTTTAGGTCAGGGTTAGGGTTAGGATGAGGGATAGGTTAGGGCTAGGGATAGGGTTAGGGGTTCGTGGGAGGGTTAGTGTTATTTTTACATTAAGCTGCTGTTTTAGGGTGTAACGGTTAGGGTTAGCGTTAGAGTTAGGGTTAGGTTTAGGGTTAGGGCTAGAGTTTGGGGATAGTGGGTTAGGCTTCGGTTTAGGGTGAAGTTTAGGTTAAGGATGAGTGTTCGGGTTAGGGTTAGGTGTTTGGGTTAATGTTAGGGTCAGGTTTAGGGTTCAGGGTAGAGTCAGCTTTAGGGTTAGGTTTAGGTTTAGGGTTTGGTTGAGTGTTAGTTTTGCTTAGGGTTACGGTTTGAATGAAGTTATGTTAGGCTTAGGGTTATGGTTCGGGTGAAATTTTGGTTAAGGGTGAGGGTTCGGTTTCGGGTTAGAGTTAGGGTTAGTGGTTAGTGTTCGGTTCAGGGTTAAGTTTAGGTTTTGGCTAAGTATTAGGGTTAGAGTTAGGGTTAGGGGTTAGTGTTTCAGTTAGGTTTAGGGTAGGCTTATAATTGCGCTGAAGTTTAGGGTTAGGGTAAGAGTTAGATTTACGTTTACTGTTAAGGTGAGGGTTTTGGGTAAGTATTACGTTTAGGGTTAGGGCTAGGTTTAGGGTTAGACTTTGGGTTAGGAGTTAGGTTTAAGTTTATGGTAGGCTTAAAGTTAGGGTTAAGGTTAGGTTAGGGTTAGGGTCAGGGTTAGGAGTAGAATTAGGTTTAGGGCGAGGGTTAGGGTCAGAGTTTTTGTAAGGGTTAGGTTTAGGGTTATAGGTGGGCCAAAGTTAAGGTTAGGGTTAGGTATAGGCTTAAAGTTAGGGTTAGCTATAGATTAGGGATAGGGTGAATTTTCATATAGGGTGAGGGTTAGGATTATGGCTAAGGTTTGGGTTCGTTTCCAGGTTAGTGTTAAGGTAATGTGTAGGGTTAGGGTTAAGTTTACGGGTTCTGTTTAGTTTTAGGGTTAGGTTTAGATTTTACGTTAGGGTTAAGTTCAGTTTTATGTTTAGAGTTAGCGTTGTGGTTGGGGTGAGGTTTAGGTTTAGGGTTAGGGTTAGGGTTGGGTAGGGTTAGGATTACGGTTATGGTAAGGTGTTAAGGTTTAGGGGTGTAGTTTAGGGTTAGGTTTTGGGGAGGGTGCCGCTTAGGCATTGTGGTTCTGGTCATGGTTAGGTTTGGTTTAGGGCTAGGGCTAGGTTTATGATTACGTTTCGGGTTAGTGTTAGAGTTCGAGTGAGAGTTAGGGTTATGGTTTGGGTTAGGCTTTGGTGTTAGGGGTTAGGTTTTGGGTTAAGGTTAGGGTTACTGTTAGGCCTTAGGGGTTCTGGTTAGTGTTAGGGCTAGGGTTAGGCATAGCATTAGGGTTAGGCTTGGGGATACGGTTAGGGGTTAGGGTGAAGGTTACCGATAGTGTTACGGTTAAGGTGAGGCTTTAGGGTAAGTGTTATGAGTAGGGTTAGAGTTAGAGTTAGGGTTAGAGTTAGGTGGAGGGTAAGATTCAGGTTTAGTTTCAGGTTCAGCGTGAGAGTTAGTGTTCTATATAGGGTCAAGGTTACAGTTAGGGTTAGGATTAGGTCTAGGGTTAGGATTAGGATTAATTTTAGGGATAGGTTCAGGGCTATTTTAAGGATTAGGTTTAGGGTTACAGGTGGACTAGCATTAGAGTTAGCTTTAAGGTTAGGTTTTCGGTTAGCTTTAGGTTTACGATTGAGGTTAGGGTTAGGGTTTGGATGAAGTTTAGGATAGGGTGAGGGTTATTTTTATGGTTAGGGCTAGAGTTTGGGTTTGCGTTCAATTTAGTTTTAAGGTTCGGTTTAGGGTTCGGGTTAGGGTTAGGGGTTATGTTTAGGGTTAGGGTTACGCTTTGGTTTAGGGTTAGTGTGAAGTTTAGGTTAAGGGTGAGGGTTAGGGTAAGGGTTAGCATTAGGGATATGGTAAGGTGTTAGGGTTTAGAGGTGTAGTTTAGGATTAGGGTTTGGGTGAGGGTTCCGGTTAGGAATTGTGGTTCTGGTCATGGTTTGGTTTGCTTAGGGTTAGGTTTATGATTAGGTTTCGGGTTAGTGTTAGAGTTAGGGTGAGAGTTAGGTTTAAGTTTTGGGTTAGGCTTCGGTGTTAGGGGTTAGGGTTTGGGTTAGAGTTGGGGTTATCGTTAGGGCTCAGGGGTTTCACGTTAGTTTTAGGGTTAAGGTTAGGGATAGCATTAGGGTTAGGTTTGGGGGATACAGCTAGGGCTTAGGGTGTGGGTTACCTTTAGCTTTACAGTTAAGGGGAGGGTTTAGGATTAGTGTTATGATAAGGGTTAGAGTTAGAGTTAGGTTTAGTGCTAGGCTTAGGTGTAGGGGAAGATTTAGGTTTAGGTCCAGGTTTAGGGTTAGAGTTACTAGTCTCTTTAGGGTCAAGGTTAGAGTTAGGGTTAGGATTAGGTCTAGGGCTAGGATTCGGTTTAGGGTTAGGTTCAGGGCTATTGTAAGGCTTAGGTTTAGGGTTACAGATGGACTAGCACTATGGTTAGCGGTAGGTTTGAGGTTAGGGTTTGGATTCGGTTTAGGTTTACGGTTAAGGTTAGGGTTAGGGTTTGGATGAAGTTTAGGACAGGGTGAGGGTTATTTTTACGGTTAGGGCTAGAGTTTGGGTTTGTGTTCAGGTTAGCATTAAGGTTAGGTTTAGGGTTCGGGTTCGGGTTAGGGTTTTTGTTTAGGGTTAGGGTTACGCTTTGGTTTAGGGTTAGTGTGAAGTTTAGGTGAAGGGTGAGGGTTAGGATAAGGGTTAGGTTTAGTGTTAGGATTATAGTTAGTCTTAGAGCTTAGATTTAGGATCTTAGGGTTAGGTTTATGGTTAGGGTAGTGTTAAGATTAGGGTTAATGTTAGAGTTAGGGTTAGATTAGGGTTAATGTTCGTGTTTCGGTTAGGGATAGGGTTACGGATAGCATTAGATTTAGGGTTGGGGATACGGTTAGGGGTTAGGGTGTGGGTTGGGGTTAGGGTGAGGGTTAAGTTTAGGTTTACAGTTAAGGTGAGGGTTTAGGGTAAGTATTATACTTAGGGTTCGAGTTAGAGTTTGGCTTAGGGTTGGGGGAAGTTTCAGCTAATAGTGACGGTTAGGGTAAGGGTTAGGGTTAAGATTAGAGTTAGGGTTAAGGTTAGTGTTAGGGTTAGGGTTAGGGTAGGGGTTAGGTTAGGGTTAAGGCTAGGTTTACGGTATAGGATAGGGCTAGGTTAGGGTTAGGGTTAGGGTTAGGTTTAGAGGTAGAGCTAGTGGTAGGGTTTAGGGTAAGGGGTAGGGTCAGGCTTAGAGTTTTTGTTAGGGTTAGGGTAGAGATAAGGCTAAGGTTAATTTTAGGGTTAGGGTAAGGGTTAGGTTTAGGTCAGGGTTAGGGTTAGGATAAGGGATAGGGTTGGTGTTAGGGAAAGGGTTAGAGGTTCGTGTCAGGGTTTGTATTAGGTTTACTCTTAAGCTGATGTTTTACGGTGTTACGGTTAAGGTCAGGGTTAGAGTTAGGGTTAGGAATAGGTTTAGGGTTAGGCCAGATAAAGGTGATAGTTTAGGGTGAGGTTTAGTTTTAGGGTTAATTTTAGGCTTAGGTTTATGGTGAAGTTTAGGTTAAGGATGAGGGTTAGGGTTAGTGTTAGGGTTAGGTGTTTCGGTTAAGGTTAGGGTTAGGTTTAGGGTTAGGCTTAGTGTTAGGTTTAGTTGTTTGGGTTAATGTCAGGGTCAGGTTTAGGATTAGGGATACGGTTCGGTTTAGGGTTAGGGTTAGGGTGAAGTTTACGTTAAGGGTGCGATTTGAGCTTAGGGTTAGGGTTACTGGTTAGGGTTAGGGTTAAGTTTAGGATTAGGTTTAGGGTTAAAGTTAGGTTTAGGGTGAGTGTTAGCTTTAAGTCATGGGTAGGTTTAGGGCTAGGTTAAGGTTAGAGAATGGGTTAGGTTAAGGGTTGGGGTTAGGTTTAGATGTTAGGGTGAGGGTTAGTGCTAGGTTTCCATTTAAGCTGTGGGTAGGTAAGATTTAGGGTTAGCATTAGGATTAGATTTAGAGTTAGTTTCAGGGTTAGGGTTAAGTTTAGGGTTAGGGTTAGGTTTATGGTTAGGATTAGGGTTAGGGTCAGGATTAGGGGGAGATTTAGTGTTATGTTTCATTTTAGGGTTAGGGTTAGGGTGAAGTTTCTGTTAAGGGTGAGGGTTCGGTTTAGGGTCAGACCTAGGGTTAGGGCTAGAATTAGGGTGAGTCGTTAGGGTTGGGTTTAGAGTTAAGGTTAGGTTTAGGCTAAAGATTAGGGCTAGATTTAGAGTTAGGTGTTAGTGTTCTGGTTAGGTTTAGGGTAGGGTTATATTTAGGATTAGGTTAAGAGTTAGAGTTATGTTTACAGTTAAGGTGAGGTTTTAGGGTAAGTGTTATGATTGGGTTAGAGTTCGGGTTAGTGTTAGGTGTAGGGTAAGATTTAGTTTTAAGTCCAGGTTTAGGGTTAGAGTTACTGTTCTATTTAGGGTCAAGTTTAGAGTTCGGGTTAGGGTTAGGATTAGGTCTAGGGTTAGGATTAGGATTAGGTTTAGGGTCAGCTTCAGGGCTATTGTAAGGCTTAGGTTTAGGGTAACAGATGGACTAGCTTCATGGTTAGAGTCAGGCTGAAAGTTAGGGTTTGGGTTAGGTTTAGTTTAACGGTTAAGGTTAGGGTTAGGGTTTGGATGAAGTTTAGCATAAGGTGAGGGTTACTTTTAGGGTTAGGGCTAGAGTTTGGGTTTGTGTTCCGGTTAGTGTTAAGGTTAGGTTTAGGGTCCAGTTTAGGGTTAGGGGTTATGTTTAGCCTTAGGGGTAGTTTTAGGTTTACGGTTAGTGTGAAGTTTAGGTTAAGGGTGAGGGTTAGGATTATAGTTAGTGTTAGAGGTTAGGTTTAGGGTGTTAGGGTTAGGTTTATGGTTAGGGTAGGGTTAGGTTTAGGGTTAATGTTAGGGTTAGTGTTAGATTAGGGTTACTATTCGTGTTAGTGTTAGGGTTAGGGTTAGCGTTAGCTTTAGGGTTGGGAATACAGTTAGGCGTTAGGGTGAGTGTTGGGGTTATGATGAGGGTTAGGTTTAGGTTTACAGTTAATGTGAGGGTTTAGGGTAATTATTATGGTTAGGGTTAGAGTTAGAGTTAGTGTCATGGTGAAGTTTCAGTTAATAGTGGGGGCTAGATTTAGGTTAGAGTTAGGGTTAAGGCTGGTGTTACGGTTAGGTTTAGGGTTAGGGTTAGGGTAGGGGTCAGGTTAGGGTTAAGGCTAGGT